>NC_142084.1:77633379-78233379 GCF_054644295.1 Miniopterus natalensis
CCAATGCCTAGGGCAGGTCACACTTCCCAGCCACCCCAAAGGCTGGGCCACTGCCCCAGGCCATCTCCCCTGCCTTGCCCTACAGACACCTATGTGCCCTCCCCCTCCAGACCCCTATCCGCCCATCGGCATTCCCCCGCTTCTTCCACCCACTTATGCTGGATCCTTCAGCACTGCACCCCACATCCCACCTGAACTGGAAGCACAAAGGGGGTGTGAGGTTGTTGGGAGGAGGGGCTCAGCCTCAGAACAGGGATGAGACTTGAGGTGGGAGCAGGAGAAGAGGCAAAAAGACGGGGCAGCCAAGATCAGAGCCACAGAACCACTTAGGGAGGAAGATTCTCCACCACTGGGGGAAGGAGAGGGATAGGAGTGGGGGAGGGGTTCCAGCCTCTTGCAATGAAAATGCTGCCAGCTTGGCTTGGGGGAAGGGCCTTTAAGGCAGGAGGGGGCCCAGGGGAGTCCACCCAGGAAGGGCTTTGATCCCTGAGCTAGTCAAGGTCTCTCAGGATGGTATAGGGGAGAGGAAGGAGGAAATGGGGGGGGTGGCAAAAGGGGAGAGGAGGGAGCTTTGAAGGGTGGTGTGCTGGGAAAAAGGAAGGCTGAAATCCAAGAGGAAGTTCACTGGGTCCAGAGAGAAGGGCAGCATTTTCTCAGTGACCCCTGAACTCCACACCCAGCCTAGCTCCTTTTCACTTCCCTGCCCCTGTCCAGGCTCTGAAGAAGAAACAGAGGCCCAGAGAGGCTCACACACAGGGATCCCACACCGTGGCACTAACTGAAGCCCCCAGAGGTAAAAAACAAACAAAAAAACAAGGGGTAAACATCAGCCAGTTGAAGGGAGCAGCTGGGTCACAGAGTGCCAGAGAGTGAGCTCTCCATCACTGGAGGAGTCCAAGCAGAAGCGGGAAATGTTGGCTTCTAAGTCAGTATCTTACAGAAAACCTGGCTCTATCCCTCTGGAGTTGAACTGCACTGTTTGAGGATCAGCTCCCAGACTTGGCCAGGCTGCAAAGAAAACAAGACAGTGTGTGATTAAGGGGGAGGAGGGTGGAGACAGGAGGGACAGCAGGGTTTGGCACAGACTGGTGGCCCAAAGTGGTGTCTGTGTCAGGCTGGCCTGGGGCAGATACCAGAGGAATCCTGGAGCTCCCAGGAAGAATCTGAAGGGAGAGGAAGCAGGACTAGGCCTAGCTGGAAATGCAGGGTGGAACAGAGGTCACAGAGACTGAGACCATGATGTAGGGGATTCCAGCTCTGCTGGCATGGTAAACAGTGTTACCTATGGCAAAGCATCCAAAGGCATAGCCCCCAAAATGGGGTGGGGAGGGAGGAGCCAAGCACTGGCCTCAGGGTTAATCTAGGCCGAAATCTTACACTGACCCGCCTTGAAGTGTATGCTGTGCCAGTTTCCCCTTGCTGGCCTCCTGCCCCCTGTATATGAGCCTTGTGGTCCAGGATCCACAGCAAGCTCCTCCCTGCCTCCAGGCCTTTGATCCTGCTGTTCTCTGCCTGGTGCACCATCTCCTCTTCGTATGATTGGTGCCTTTTCATCCTTCACACCTCTGCTTCTGAGCTTCCCCATTATTTCTTTTAGAGAATGTGTCACATCTGAACTCTTGTTTGTTCATCTCTTCATTTACTTGTCTGTCATCTCTCACTCCTAGGAGACTGAGCCCAAAAAGGGAAGGCAGGGATTGTGTCCCTGTCATGTATAGTCATTACCCAGTGAATGGATCCTCCCAGGGTTATTGCAGAAATGAAGTGAAATGGTGTGAAATTGCTGAGGCCTATAGCAGGCACATAGTAGGTGCTCATGGAGCCAAGGTCCCTCTGTGTCCTAAGAGTGTAGGGAGGTTGCGGGGGATGGGATGGGGAGCTGCAGGGTAAGGAAATGTGTTTGGAATCTCCCAACCAGGGGAAATGCCTTGGGCATCCTCTAGACTAGGAGGAAGGAGCTACAGGTCACCCTGTCGGCCCGGTGAGGGACCTTGGCAGTGTGTGCTGGGCAGCAGGATCAGGCATCCCCTGACCCAGCTCCTCCCTCCTAGGAACCCAGTGATGCTGCCCAGGCTGTGAAAAGGGAAGGCGGCGCTGTGGGGGCTGCCGGCAGCCGGGGCTGGGGAGAGACATGTGGACACGTGGCCTCTATGGCTCCCGCCTGCCAGATCCTCCGCTGGGCCCTCGCCCTGGGGCTGGGCCTCACATTCGAGGTCACATACGCCTTCCGGTCTCAAGGTAGGGGTGGTCCAGGGGTGGTGGTGGGGAGGGAGCAAGGAGCTAAGGAGGGATCAGTGAGACTGGGACTGTAGTTGGGGGTGAGGAGTGCAAAGCCCTGGGGTCAGTCCAGAATCTTGGCAGCCCCATAACCTGGATTCAGGAGCCAGTGAAGCTAGCATCGTCTGCCCTGCAGCCAAGCAGCCAGGACACAGAAGTCCTTCCCAGGGCCCACCGCAGGCCTCTGATTCTCGCCTACAGATGAGTTCCTGTCCAGTCTGGAGAATTATGAGATCGCCTTCCCCACCCGAGTGGATGACAACGGGGCACTGTTGGCCTTCTCTCCCCCTGCCCCCCGGAGGCAGCGTCGGGGTACAGGGCCTGCAGCAGAGTCCCGCCTCTTCTACAAGGTGGCCGCACCCAGCACCCACTTCCTGCTGAACCTGACCCGCAGCTCACGCCTTCTGGCAGGGCACGTCTCTGTGGAGTACTGGACACGGGAGGGCCTGGCTTGGCAGAGGGCTGCCCGGCCCCACTGCCTCTATGCTGGCCACCTGCAGGGCCAGGCTGGCAGCTCTCATGTGGCCATCAGCACCTGTGGGGGCCTGGTGAGCAGAGGATTCTGGGAGGCAGGGAGGAAATGCCCATGAGTTTGGGAGTTAAGAAAAACACTTCCAAATATAAGTCAGAGAGGGAATCATAGGGGAAATGTTTAAAGCATTCTGATCTAATCAAAAGGATTAGCTAATTTAGGGTGCAGCTAAAGCAGTACTTAAAGGAAAATGAATATCCTTTAGGTCAGGCTGAAATATAACCAGCTGAACGTCACTCTTGAGATTATAAAAGGAATAGGACCTAAACCCAGGAAGGCTGAAGGAACAAAATAAAGAAATAGGGCACCTGAGGGCCTGGAACTGATCCAAGCCCTCTGTCTCATTCCCTCCCTACCAACAGCATGGCCTGATTGTGGCAGATGAGGAAGAATACTTGATTGAGCCCCTGCAAAGTGGAACCAAGAGGGGCCGGGGCCCGGAGGAGAGTGGCCCCCATGTGGTGTACAAGCGTTCCTCCCTGCGACACCCCCATCTGGACACAGCCTGTGGAGTGAGAGGTACATCTGTCTCTCTGGGGATGGGCAAAGGGGCTACACAACATCTTTACCTTGAGGCAGAGGGGGCAGCAGTGTCTCTTATCCAGAAGGTCAGCAAGCAGCTATGTGAGGGGAGAATTGACATCAGTCAGACAGTGGGGCAGGGGAACAGCCCATCCATCACTGGTGGTTCAGCAGTGAAACAGGCAGCTAGACAGCCATACAGGTGCTTGGGTATAAAACCATCTATCTCCAGGATTACTGTCTGATCAGACAGTTGAGCAGCAGGGTGATTGTAGCAGATATTCGAGCAGTTGCACAATTAAAATGCTAGGCAAAAGAAGGGCTCATCCACCATTCAGAAGGTCAGGTTCACAACCAGACTTGCAGGAGGACAGCTGTACGATTAGACATTTAGGAGATGGGAGAGTAAGAAAGCTAAACAATAACAAAATATTTACCAGGACAATCATACAACTAGAAAACTATAGCTGCCTGGTGGAAATGCAGAGCTCTGGGACATTCAATGAGTTGTGCAATTAGAGAGATTGGGAGTAGGATACTATGGCAGACAGACAGCCAGTCGGGTAGGTGGTCAGTGGACAGTCAGGCTAGAGTACAGTTGGGCAGTAAGACCATCAAAGGCAGTTGGTTTGTTGTACAGTCATATAGTTTTGCAGTGTGTTGATTATAAAGTTCCATATTTGGAAGGCCGAGAAGACATGCAATCGCACAGTTCCGGCAGTGAGTCCAGCTGCTACACAGACGTGCAGGTCGTGGGACTGTCAGGAAGTTGTATAGTCACACTAGTTGTCATGGTGTACTGGGCAGCTGTTCAGCTAGTTTGGCAGTAGGGCAGCCACATCGTTGTAGAACCAGATATCTAGTTAATGGGGCATTTCTAGAAACAGACATTGTACAACCGGAATGCCCAGTGGCAAAAGAACAAGATATTTGACAGCCCGTTGGGCAGGTGGACCAGCAGGCAGGGAATTGGACCAAAAGTGCAAGCAGTGTAGTGACCAGAAATTCTCCATCCAGATGAGAAACCATGGAAGGGGCGGCCGTGGTGGCTGCGCACCCTGAAGCCGCCGCCTGCCAGGCCCGTGGGCAATGAAACAGAGCGCAGCCAACTGGGTCTGAAGCGCTCCGTCAGCCGAGAGCGCTATGTGGAGACCCTGGTAGTGGCGGACAAGATGATGGTGGCCTACCACGGGCGCCGAGATGTGGAACAGTACGTGCTGGCCATTATGAACATTGTAAGTGCCTCCCCCTCCCTGGGAGTGAAGCCGTGAGAGTGTCACCATCCCACCTGCAATTCCTGACCTGAGGCTAGAGGAACAGAATACAGCGGGGACGGGGTGAGAGAGGAGGACTGCATAGCACAGTGCTTAGGAGCATCACTCTGAAGCCAGCCAGCCTGGGCTGGAATCTCAGCTCTGCCACTTTTTGGTTGTATGCCTTTGGACAAATGACCTCACCTCTGCCTTGGTTTACTCATATGTAAAGTGAGGATAATCATAGCACTCACTTCATAAGACTAAGGTGGATGCAGTGAATTGATAAAGCGCTTAGGACAGCACTTAGTGCACAGTAAGGGCTGCATAATTGTTTGCTATAGAAAAATCAGCATGGCCCGGGCCCGCTTTTCTCAGCGGTTAGAGTGTCAGCTCGTGCACCAAAGGGTCATGGGTTTGATTCCTGGTCAAGGGCACATACCTGGGTTGCAGGTTCCATCCCCAGCCTAATCGGGCACAAGAGGGAGGCAACCAATCAATGTGTCTCTCACGTTGATGTCCCCCATCTCCCCCTCCTCTCTTCCTCCCCCTCCCCCATCCCTTCCACTCTCTGAAAATCAATGGAAAAAATATCTTCAGGTGAGGATTAACAGAAAACAAAAACAAAACAAAAAAATCACACAGCCTGCAGGTACTTGTTGAGGTGACCGGTACACACATGGGCACACATCCATATGCTTACAGAGTTCTTGCTCATGCACCCACCTATGAATTCACATAGCTGACCTCACTGACCTACACTCAAGACATACTCAATACCTGTATTAGATCTCAAGACTCTGGACCTCTCTGAGCCTCAGTTTCCCCCTCTGTAAAATGGGGTTATAATAGTATCTGCTGCAGAGCATGAGAGTTGGTGGGAGGGAAACCAGATAGAGCACTTGGCACATTATAAGGGCTTGATGAGTGGTGTTCTTGTTGTACTAAAGCAAAAAGGGAAAGAAAAAGTTCAGACAGCCCGGCTGGACGTGCCTCAGTGGTTCAGCATTGACCTAGGATCCAGAAGATCTCGGTTTGATTCCCGGTCAGGGCAGGGCCAGCAGGAGGCAGCCAATCAATGACAACTTTCTCATCATTGATGTTTCTGTCTCTCTCTCTCCCTCTCCCTTCCTCTCTCTGAAATCAATAAAGATATAAAGAAAAAAAAAAAGTTCAGACAGATGCCCAATGTGTTGACATGATATCTTGTCTGATTCCACTACTTTCTTCCCCAGCACCCCCTCCCTCCTTTGGGTTTTCAAAGTTTCCTAAAACCTGCCGGGGTTTCCATGGGCTTCCACATTGGGGCAGTGATGTCCTAGGGCCCCAGGATCACTGCACGGTGTGGCTGCATCATTGATGCCCACTCACCCCGGGCCGCACCCTCCTTCCCTCTGACCACTGTTTCTAGAGCTTCGTGCCCCCGTACTGTAGTGATGCTCAGATTGGTACCTTCAGATAGCTATGGAATGAGGCACATCCCTCAGGCCACCTCTGGGCAGAGACACTCGAGGCGGCCAGGGGTTGGCAGGGGAGGGTTGAAGGACAAAAATACTGACTAGCTGAGCAAGGGTGAGTCAGAAAGAAACGTACTGGCAAGCATCCAGTGCTTTGCAGGCAGGCTTACCAGACTTGAATCCCACTTTTGACACCTACCAGCTTTGTTTCCTAACCTCTCAGCATCAGTTTGCTCATCTGCAAAATGGGAATGATCGTAATCATTCAAAGATATATGCACAGACTTAGCCTGAGGCCAGGCATACAGTAGGTATTTGATTAAAGTGAGCTATTGTCATTGTATTTCCATTTGCTACCCTGGACCCCTCTTAAGACTCCGTTTCTCTTGTTTCTTGGAGGTCAGGTTGCCAAACTTTTCCAAGACTCGAGTCTGGGAAACATCGTTAATATCCTGGTAACACGGCTCATCCTGCTCACGGAGGACCAGGTGCGGGGGCCCCACCCCTTCCCCTGCACTCCAGTGCTACCTGCCCTCTCCAGGGTGGTTGGCGCCCATGCACCTCACTCTGTCCATCCTCAGCCCACTTTGGAGATCACCCACCACGCCGGGAAGTCACTGGACAGCTTCTGTAAGTGGCAGAAATCCATCGTGAACCGCAGCGGCCATGGCAACGCCATTCCGGAGAACGGTGTGGCCAACCATGACACAGCGGTGCTCATCACGCGGTGAGGGGTGGGGAGGACTCCAAGATGTGGGCCAGGGGAAAAGTAATCCAGGGGACCATCCAGGTCCAAGCAGGGGATCAGCTGGTAGATAGAGAAGCTGGGACTGTTCAGCTGTCCCCTTGGGGACCAGAGATGGGAGGGGCAGCTGGGAGCCTAAGAATATGGGAAGGCGGGTATTGGGCCATCTGAGTGCTAATGCACTCCTTCACTCAGTCGGTCAGTCACTCATGCCCCCCGTTATCCCCAAGGCCAGCTGGAGGCAGAGCGTGAGGTTTTGGGTGAGCACCTCCCAAGCAGACCTTAACCCCAGAAACAGGCATTGTGGCACCATCAGGGCTTAGGGAGGCACCCCAGCTTCCTCATTGCCCTTCTCTCCTTCCACAGCTATGACATCTGCATCTACAAGAACAAACCCTGCGGCACACTAGGTACCCATGCCCCCTAGGTTTCAGGCACCTTTGAAGGCAGTGGGCTGGGTGGCCCTGGCCCTGGTGGGGGTGGGGACTTCACAGGGTGGATGGGCCTGGCCAACATAGCCCTGAGCCCCCAGCCCCACCCCACGTGCCTATTTCCCAGGCCTGGCCCCTGTGGGAGGGATGTGTGAGCGAGAGAGAAGTTGCAGCATCAATGAGGACATTGGCCTGGCCACAGCGTTCACCATTGCCCATGAGATCGGACACACGTGAGGCCAGGGGACACAGGAAGGGGAGGACAGGAGGGTCCAGGCAGGTTCATCGGCATCCAGCAGAGTCAACACTCCTCTCCCCAGGTTTGGCATGAACCACGACGGCGTGGGGAACAGCTGTGGGGCCCGGGGCCAGGACCCAGCGAAGCTCATGGCTGCCCACATTACCATGAAGACCAACCCATTTGTGTGGTCATCCTGCAGCCGTGACTACATCACCAGCTTTCTGGAGTGAGGATGGATCCACCTATCCTGCCTGGAAGCTCACACTCATGTTGCGGGGCAGGGGTCCTCTGGATACCAGGGCTGCCTCTGAGAAGGGTTGTGTCACCTGCAGGGGCTGCTCCCCGGGACCCCCACCCAGCTGGACCCCCTGAGCTCTTGGCCTGCAGCCCCCATCATGACAGCTGCTTTCCTCTTGCCACAGCTCAGGCCTGGGGCTCTGCTTGAACAACCGGCCCCCCAGACAGGACTTCGTGTACCCAACAGTGGCGCCCGGCCAGGCCTACGATGCAGATGAGCAGTGCCGCTTCCAGCATGGAGTCAAATCGCGTCAGTGTAAATACGGGGTAGAGAGAGCCTTCCTGCTTTCCTTCCTGGGAGGGGAGGGGGCTGCAGGGGTGGGTGACTCTACATGGGCACCCCCACCCCAGACAGTGGGTTTGGGAGAGCCAGGAAGGGGAGTGAGCTCCATGTGGCCTGGGGGCACAGAGGGGCCTGGGGTTATACAAATGTCACAGTCAGACAAGATTGGAGACAAAAATGGGATCTCCTGGCTCTCCAGACCCCTGATTTGGAAACTGGGCTGGGGAGAGACTCAGGGGCCACCTTCGGTGCAGCATATCAGGCTGCAGCAGAACTAAGGTCCCAAGAGCCCTAAGTGGGCCATTTTTAACCAAACATTCAGACGTGGTGGAAATAGTTTCCCTGGGGAAGAACCATTTTCCCCACTTGGCAAAAAACTGGACAGAGTCTTCCAGGGACACCCTGTCTGCACTCCCCACATCCCCTACCAACTGGTACACAGATCTGCTGGCCCCAATCCTTAGCTGGACAAGCTCTGAACCTCATGACCACTCCCCACTCTTTCCTGAGATTTAGACTCAGCTCCCAAAGCTCCGGCTGTGCATAAAGAAGTGAGCCAGGGGTCCTGCTCCCAGCTTCCCCCAGGGGGCTGGAGGTCTGCTGGCTTCCTGCTTCAGCCACCAGGGCCACCAGTTCAGCTGGGGTCTGCCCCTCTACTACCCACCTCTTCTAATTCCCAAAACACACCCCCCACCGCCTCACAGCCTCAGCCCTAGTAGCCTGACCCAGCCCCAATACTTCACACCCTCCAGACTCAAAAAATCAGAGTTTGCAAGGCCATGTCCAAGCTAAGGCCATGTTAACTCAAAACGGGGAGTAGACAGTTGTTAAAATGCCCTCACTTCATTTCAGTGCAAGACAAGGCGATAAACCCTGGATCAATTTACATGTAATTGGCATTCCTCTCTCACCCTCACACCCTAACTCAACTGGTAACTACATCACCCTCTAATGGATTCTAAAAGAATTCTGAAACTACCTTGAGCATCTTCTGTGCCCCAGGTATCCTAACGATGATGACAATGGTTGGCATTTACTGAGCATTCACTATATGCTAAGTACATGATATGTATTGTCTCATTTAAGCTCTTGATGATCCTATTATACCCACATTACAGATGAAGAGACTGAGGCATAAGGAGGCTATCTTTCCCAGAGTTGGTATTTGAATCCAGGTCTCTCTATGACTCCAAATTTTATAAAGGGGTGGGGATGGGGAGGAAGTGCCAGAATATCAAGCATGGGCCAGTGCTAGCTGTAGGTTGAATTGATTCTCTCTTTTATTTTTCCAAGGAACATGTTCCTGGCCCTCCTGGCAAAGGGGGAATTGTTGACTACATGTAAATTGGTTAATATGTGTAAGGAGTTGGGCTTACCTAGTGTCCTGTCCAGAGTTAGCTATGGTCATTATTATTCAGTGACAGGGCATTTGTGCAAACTCTTTCATATCTACTCTGTCACATGCCTCTCACCCTTTTATGTAGGCAAGGCCCATCTTGTAGATGAGGAAACTGTGGCCCAGAGAGGGCAAATGTGTTACAAGTGAGTGGCAGGATTGAAGCATCCATACATTCCACAGTGTGTCCTTGTGGGGAGGAGGGAAAGCAGGACTGGAAGAGGCGTTCTCTTTAAGAGGTGTCAGAAGTGGGATTGGAACATGTTACATTTTTACAAATGGCCAAGAGGACAGAAGCCAAGTGAAGCCAGAACACTAGGCTGAGTTTTTAGCTGAGAAGTACCCTCTGAAGGGGCAGAAGGCAGGGACTCTGGATGATGTTTGAGGGAGCAGATCTCAGGACAACCCTCCAAACTCTTTATGTGTGTACAGGTATCTCTCAGAAGCTGACCCCGAAAAGGTCCTTTCCTATGGCCACTGAGTGGTCCAATCCCAAAACTTGGAAGGATTACATTCAAAGAGGAGATTACATGTGATTATAAAAAGGAGACTGAAGGATCTCCACAGGGGGAAGACCCTGGGGGCTGGGCAGGATCTAAGCTAAAGAGTCTAAGATTTGGCCACACCTGAACCCAGTAGGGTTTGTCCAGGGACATTAACCTGGACCTAAAGGGTCAGAGTGACTTCCTGGGGCTGGTATAGGACTTGCTGCTAGGTCCTGGCCCAGCCCAAGCGGGATTCAGACAGTAAGAATGCGGACTGCTTTTTCACTGATGGAAACAGGAATGTCCCACACAGATCCAGCCTGGCCTTGTCCTCTCCTAACCCTCCATAGATTAAAACCTTTGGGAACTTCTCCAGTTCAAGTGAAGGGAACCACCCACTGGAAAGAAGTTAGAGATGGAGCCCTGACTTGAGCCTTCTTCCAGGCCTGATCTCTCAGAACCACTGCTCTTCCGTGGGCTGCTTTGCCCATCCCAAAAAGGAATCCAGAATCCTTCCTCTTCCTTCCTCAGCAATCCCATGTTTCCTTCTAGAAACTCAGGAGGTGCCAGGGGCTGAACTGAAAAGGGGCTCCATCATAGACCCTTCAGAGGCCTGGGTTTAGTAACCAGGCTGCCCTTTAGTAGCTGTGTAATCTTCAGCAAGTGACCCTACCTGTCTGAGCCTTGGTGTTCTCACAGTAAAATTGGGATAATGATGTCACGGGAATTTATGGCGCACGTAGGTGTTCAGTGAGTGCAGTGCACATGTAGGCAGAGAGGAGGTCCCAGGCCATGCCCTGCTAAGGTAGCCAAGAAGATTCCCTGAGACCCAGGAGAGGAGCGTTGGGGCCCCGCTGCCCGGCTGGCAGTGAGCGGGTCGCCTGGGTCCCGTGCCCCCCGAGGGAGGACTGGGGGGGCGAGCTTGAGCGGGCGTCTTGGCCCGCAGGAGGTCTGCAGCGAGCTGTGGTGTCTGAGCAAGAGCAACCGGTGCATCACCAACAGCATCCCGGCGGCGGAGGGCACGCTGTGCCAGACGCACACCATCGACAAGGGGGTGAGCGCGGGCCGGGCCCCCTGGCCTTGGGCCGGCCCCTCCCACCATGTCTCGCTGCCTGTTTCAAGTTGTCACTTGGGCTCTGGCCACGCCTGCTCCCTGCAGGCCCCGCCCCTAGCCTGGGTCCGACCCCGCACCGTCTCCAACCCCCGCGCCCCCCGAGTGGAGCTTCCTGCCCCTTCCTTGACAGCTGTCTGGTTCCCTGGCCACACCCCTGTGCCACCCGACTGCGCCCTGGTCCCCGGCTGAGACCTCCGGTGGGGGGAGGGGCGTGCAGGAATGGGCACCAGTCCCCCGAGGGCCTGCTGGGCTGGGCTCACCCTTCCCCGTCCCCCCCACAGTGGTGCTACAAGCGGGTGTGCGTCCCCTTCGGGTCGCGACCTGAGGGCGTGGATGGGGCGTGGGGCCCATGGGCCCCGTGGGGCGACTGCAGCCGGACTTGCGGCGGTGGCGTGTCTTCCTCCAGCCGGCACTGCGACAGCCCCAGGTCAGTCCTCAGCACCCCCTGCAAGGAGATGGAGGGGACGGCCCCCTCCTTCCCCTGCCCCATCCCCTGTTCCCTCACCCTTTCTAGGCCAACCATCGGGGGCAAGTACTGCCTGGGAGAGAGACGGCGACATCGCTCTTGCAACACTGACGTGAGTTCCCCAAGCCCCATCCCTCTGGAGCAAAAGGCATAAATCAGTTTCCAGTGAGCCCCCGCAGGCCGCAGGCCTTCTGTCTCTGCCCCTCTACACATGCCCCCCACCCCAGTCCCAGTTACCCCCTGGCACCTCCCCAGGGATCTGGCTCCTTCCAAATCTTCCAGTAGATGAGTCTTCCACGTAGAAATAATCGACCCCACCCCCATCCCCTCCCTTCAGAGCCCAATTTCCCAAAAGAGCCCTGCCCCAAAGCTGTTCCTGAGCTCCCTGTCACCAAACCCAGTAGCCACGCTTTTCCGTCTCTGCTTGTGCCCTCTTCTGACCAGGGACTACGCCTCCTGTCCAAAACTCCCGCCTCGCCTGCGTCACCAAAGTCCTGTGCTCCCAGCCCCTCCTAGGCTGTGCTTTCTTGTCTCCTTTTCTCAGCTTCCCTGCTGCCCCTTTTCTAAAGCTGGGGTTCCCCATGGCTGCATCCGGGTATAAATGCATCATGTGTGCACACCCAGTAAGCACGAGGCTTACTGCATAGGGGGTGCAGAGCTATTGAGGGGTGGGCTCGTGTCTCTGAGGAGTCCACATGCCCCTCACACTCACAAAGAGCTGGGCACCTTCCCCAATTTGCCTCGCTCCTTCCTAGTTCCGCTCTCTCAAGAAAGGTCCCAGGGTCTGAAACGAGAAACCCGGGCATCATCCCCAGCTTGCATCTGACATCTAATGGGTCACCTAGTCCCATCTCAGCCCCACTGCCTGGACCTAGCCCAGGCTACCATCCAGTCCTTCAAGCCTCCTCCCTGGCCTCCCGGCCTCCAGCCTCCTCCAGCCCCTCTCCCCATCTCTGCTCTGAGCATTAGTTCCTCACCCAGGGCCTCTGCCCTAACTCCATCCCTGGACACCTGGCCTCCCTCCCTCTCCCATCTCATGCCCCCAGGACTGTCCCCCTGGCTCCCAGGACTTTAGGGAAATGCAGTGCTCCGAATTTGACAGTGTCCCCTTCCGTGGAAAGTTCTACACGTGGAAAACATACCGAGGAGGTGAGTTGGGGCTTGGGAAGCCATGGGAGCATCCAACAGCAGGTGGATACAGCACCATGGGGTCTGCCCTGAGCCCTCCTCTCGCCCAAGGAGCCAGAGTGCCAGACTGGACGCTGGGAACCCCCATTCCGTCTACCTAGCCTGCCCAGTCTTCATGGATCTGGGGTCTGTCCCTCTTGGCCTTACCTCCCCCAGGGAGCAAGCAGGGAGCCCCAGGGCCTCCTGGCCCTTGGTCTGATGGGACCATGCCCCCCAGGGGGCGTGAAGGCCTGCTCGCTCACCTGCCTAGCAGAAGGTTTCAACTTCTACACGGAGAGGGCAGCAGCCGTGGTGGATGGGACACCCTGCCGCCCAGACACGGTGGACATTTGTGTCAGCGGCGAGTGCAAGGTGGAGGGGACTCCCAGAGAGAGGGAGAGGGATGGGGGGATGGAGGGATAGCACCTCACTGAAACCCCCACCACTGCTGGTCTCCCCAGCACGTGGGCTGCGACCGGGTCCTGGGCTCCGACCTGCGGGAAGACAAGTGCCGAGTGTGTGGGGGTGACGGCAGTAGCTGTGAAACCATTGAGGGGGTCTTCAGTGCAGCCTTCCCTGGGGCTGGTAAGATACTCTCACTTCCCTGTCACACTCCCCCCGGGCTGGAGGCGACGCTGGCCCCACCACAGTGGTCAAGATTAGCAAGTTCTCAGATCCAGGGACCCAGTGGAGTGCTGAGACCCCAAAAAGTCTTGGGGACCCGACGATGCCTCAGATCAGGGTCAGGGACTGGCTTGGGCTCTGGAGTCTAAATGTTGACAATTAAAATGTCCAAGGGCGTGGGAACCCAAATCTCTCCCCTCCCCCATCCAGGGGGCCTCCTGCTCAAGTGTGGTTCAGGAGACAGTGTGAAGGTCCAGGCAGATAACCCAGGACTGGGGACACAGGCAGGCAGGGACAGCGGGTTCCCAGGGGCCCATAAGTGGTGAAGCCCACTGCAAACCCTACTCCAACTGAAAAAACCACCATGTAACCCTGTGTGGGTCGGGGCCTCCACAGTGCCCTCTCCTCTCTGCCCAGGCCTACACCTGCTGCTTATTGGGGTAGGTGGCGGAAGGTGGGGCAGATCAGGCCATTTTGGTGGTTAGAGAGGCAGGAAAGTTTGGTTCAAATCCCAGCCCAGCTACTTCCTAGCTGTCAAACCTGAACAAGTAGCTTTGCTTCTCTGAGCCTCAGTTTTGTCATCTGTGTAATGGGCGTGATGACATGTACTCCCTGGGGCTGGAGCTAGGGACACAGTGTGATGTCCCCGTAAGTGCTTAGTAGAGTAATGGTTAGCCGCTATCATTCAGGGCTGAAGGAGGCAGGCAGGTGTGGGGGATGGACCGAGTGGGTGACACCTAGCTTCACCGTCCAGGGTACGAGGAAGTCGTCTGGATCCCCAAAGGCTCCATCCACATTTTCATCCAGGACCTGAACCTCTCCCTCAGTCACCTGGGTGAGATGGAGGTGAGGGGATGAGGCTTGGGGGTAAATTTGGCTGGAATTTTGACTCCTGCACTATCCCCCAGCCCTGAAGGGGGACCAGGAGTCCCTGCTGCTGGAGGGGGTGCCCGGCACCCCTCAGCCCCACCGCCTGTCCCTGGCTGGGACCACCTTTCAGCTGCGACCGGGGCCGAATCAGACGCAGAGCCTAGAAGCCCTGGGACCCATTAATGCATCTCTCATCATCATGGTAATGGCGGGAGCAAGGTGCAGGAAGACATTAGCACCCTAGTGGAGACTCCAAACTTGACTTCCTTTTGATGGACTCCCACCTCACCCCAAGGTGCTGGCCAAGACAGAGCTGCCTGCCCTCCGCTACCGATTCAACGCGCCCATCATCCGTGATGCACTGCCCCCCTACTCCTGGCACTACTCGCCTTGGACCAAGTGCTCTGCCCAGTGTGCCGGTGGTGAGGCCGGGGTGGGGCCAGGGGGTGGGCACTAGTCAACTGACCTGAACGGGGCAGGGCTGAGTGGGCCTCTCCCCTGCCCCCAGGCAGCCAGGTGCAGGCAGTGGAGTGCCGCAACCAGCTGGACAGCTCAGCCGTGGCCCCCCACCATTGCAGTGCCCACAGCAAGCTTCCCAAGAGGCAGCGGGCCTGCAACACAGAGCCCTGCCCGCCTGAGTGAGTACCTGCCAGGGTGCAGGGCGGGGGTGACAGGTACTGCTGTGACAATGCTGCTGAGATCAGAGGAGCAAGTGGTCCCAGGATTGGGGTGATGTGTTCCCCAAAGTAGAGTCAGTGCTCTCCTGGAATCGGAGTCCATACTCCCTAGTCAAGTGCAGGTGGTCATTTTCCTTTAGGGTGATGTGCCTCCCTGCCCCCAATGTGGGGACAGGGAAATGATGTTCCAAGTGCAGGCTTGGGGCTGCTCCTTGCAGGAGCAGCAGTGATCCGGGTGCCAGTTTCCATATGATGCTGGCTTGCGGGGGAGGCTATGCTAGTGCCCCAGGGTCCGGGCACTGCTCTCAGACTCCCATGTCCCCCGCAGCTGGGTTGTGGGGAACTGGTCACGCTGCAGCCGCAGCTGTGATGCGGGTGTGCGTAGCCGCTCTGTTGTGTGTCTGCGCCGCATGTCGGCTGCCGAGGAAAAGACCTTGGATGACAACTCGTGCCCGCAGCCGCGCCCACCCGTCCTGGAGGCCTGCCACGGCCCCACCTGCCCCCCGGAGTGGGCCGCCCTCGACTGGTCAGAGGTCAGCACCCCT
Organism: Miniopterus natalensis; assembly: GCF_054644295.1. Classification (NCBI taxonomy): domain Eukaryota; kingdom Metazoa; phylum Chordata; class Mammalia; order Chiroptera; family Miniopteridae; genus Miniopterus; species Miniopterus natalensis. The sequence goes on from NC_142084.1 coordinate 77,648,762, forward strand.
TCCCACCTTTGCCCAACTCGTTCCCTGTGCAGCACAGGGCAGGATCTGGGTACCGGGTGCCCATTGAGGTGCCCCTCCGTTGTCACAAGCGCCTCCTGCTAGCCCTAGTGGACCACCCTTGACTGGTCCGAGGTTAGCTGGCCCCTCCTCCCCACCCACTGGACCAGCAACATCCACTCCACTCCCTGTGCTTGTGGGGAAGGGAGGGGTGACGGCCCACTGAGCATGAAACGCCCCCTCCAACTGCAGTGCACCCCCAGCTGCGGGCCGGGCCTCCGCCACCGAGTGGTCCTTTGCAAGAGCGCAGACCACCGCGCCACGCTGCCCCCCGGGCACTGCCCACCCGCAGCCAAGCCGCCAGCCACCATGCGATGCAACTTGCGCCGCTGCCCCCCTGCCCGCTGGGTGGCAGGGGAGTGGGGTGAGGTAGGTGGGCGCCCCTGGGGGATGGATGCCAGGACGGGGTGGCTGGGTGGTGGCTCATCCTAGGTGCCCCACAGTGCTCCGTGCAGTGCGGCCTCGGGCAGCAACAGCGCGCGGTGCGCTGCTCCAGCCACACCGGCCAGCCTTCACGAGAGTGCGCTGAGGCCCTGCGGCCACCCGCCACGCAGCAGTGCGAGGCCAAGTGCGACAGCACGCCCCCTGGCGACAGCCCTGAAGGTATGTGAGCCAGGGGCCAGGGGGCACCAGGAGGGCCCTGTCCAGAGGAAGCAGCGGGAGACCTTCCCCAACCACCGAAATGCCTTTTTGGCTCTTCCGGGCCAGCCTCACTGTCCCCTCACTACAGACATTTATTAACTGCCACTGTGTGCCAAGTGTTTCAGGCACCTGATCCTTTAAGGGGGCTCAAACTTGGGTCACACCCCCAGCCACCTCCATGATCTCCGACTTATTCATTTCCACCGATAGCATTATGTGCCTAATGCTCTTTCTTTAAAGCAGAGTTTCTTAACCTCAGGTACTATAGACGTGTTGGGCGATATGATTCTTTGTCGTAGGGCTGCCCTGTGAATGCAGGATATTTAGCCGCATCCCTGACCTCTACCAGCCTGATGCCAGTAGGACCCCTCCCCCTAGTGGTGAAAATAAAAAATGTCTCCAGACATCGCCAAGTGTCCCCTTGGTGGGGGGAGAGGCACATCCTCTTGAGAACCACTGCTTTAAATATACCCATTTTTTCTACCTAAGTAAAAGTTTTTGTAGCAATGGATAACTTATTCCAGGCACAGGGATCAAACTGCCTGGGTTCGCCTTCCACCTCTTGCTCTCGTTTTCTCATGTATCAGCGGGTAAAAAATACATTCACTTGAGAGGATGCCGCATTAGAAGGGTGGAATGAAATAATCCACGTGAAGCGCAGGGGCTCCCAGACCTGATTTCCAACCCCGTCCCGCCCTCTACAGAGTGCAAGGATGTGAACAAGGTCGCCTACTGCCCCCTAGTGCTCAAATTTCAGTTCTGCAGCCGAGCCTACTTCCGCCAGATGTGCTGCAAAACCTGCCACGGCCGCTAGAGGGCAAGCAGCCCCTTAGCCACAGCTGAGCGCCAGCTTGGGGGTGGAGGGGCCGGCTGCCCCTGGCCAGCCTGCAGGAGCCCGGAGGGCAGGCGCTGGGAGTGAAGGGTGAGATGGCACCGGAAGTTATTTATTGGGAACCCCTGAAGGGCCCCTGGCTGGGAGATGGAGAGGGGCTGGCCACCCCCAGGGCCCCTCCTCAGCTCCTTTCCTAGTTCACAGTGAGACCCCCTCCAGGGTGGGCTGGAGAAGGGAACAACTGTTCGACTTAGCGCCCTTTTCACCCACCCCTAGGGAGCACCCCAAACTCCCCCACCTTTGATCGGAATACATACTGTGAAGAGTGGGGGTAGGGAAGGGGGGTCAGCAGGTGCCCTGACCCCCAGCACTGCCCTATCCCTCCACTCTGGGCTGGAGGGGGTCTATGTCTGCCACGGGGGAGAGGGGATTAGTGCCACCTCCCTGATGCCCTCCCCTTGACAACACCAGCTACAGGGGTGGGTTAGAAGAGGTGGTGCCCGGCCTGCTCCAGGGGGACCCCAACATCCACACCACCCCCATGATGGTGCTACAGGCCCTACCCTGGGGTCCACACACCCCTTGCCAGGAAGTGCTACATCAATAAAGTTCTGTCTTGTGTAGATTTCCGAATGTGGTGTGTGTGTGTCCCTACCCCAGACTGGAGCAGCCCCAGCATCCTGGAAGGGGGCTTTTACCAACACAGACTAGAGCCCAGTGATCTTAGGACAAATGTACAGCTTCTCTCAGAGTCTCTCACAGTCTGAGACACTAGCACCTGTCATCCCGGCCACCACACTCCTGGTCACTCCAAAAGCTCCAGCCATACCTGCCTTTGTTGAGCTGTTTCCTCAGCGAGGTGTACCTTCCCCTTCCCTCTTTACCTGGTTAACTCCACCTCACCCTGCAGCCTCAGCATAAGGTTGCCTTCTCCCAGAAGCCTTCCTGTATGCCCCAACAAAGTGGGGGTCCTCCTGCCTGTGTATTGACTCCTAGTGCCTGGAGGCATTTCCTGAGGTTGGCAGATGCCAAACCAATCCTGGTAGCAAACGTGCACAAGACTCAGAAAAGGGGCCTCAAAATATGAAGCCACAAGGGGGCAAACACGTCTTGGCGACCTCTAGGTAGATGCTGTGCAACACTGGACTGCAGGGATATCCGGGTCCTCCCACCTCCCTGCCAGGCTTTCCCAGCCACTTGGCTGCTGCCTCTGGCGCCTCCTTGCTGTGTGGTACTGCAGGGTGAAGACCTCTCAGAACTTCCATTTCCTCAATTATCAAGAGACCAGTACATGGCCTGCTGATTTCCCCAAAATCAGGCCATGGGCTCACACGTGATGGATCCAGTGTCTGCCAGATGCTGCTGGGAGGGCCTGCATCCCCGTTTTATGATGAGAAAATGGGAGGAAGCTGGAAGTAGCAGAGCTGAGGGTTAAATCCATATCTGACCTCCAAAGTTGAACCTTTCAGGTACACCCATCTCCTGGTACCCTCCACTCCCGTTGCCCTTCTCCTGACACCCATGTGTGCGTGCGAAGACTGTTCTAAAGGAAGGACCATCGCAGGCTGCTCTGGAAGCAGGTGTTCGTTCAGGGACCCCAGAGAAGACACATGTCTGAAGTGGTTTTATAGAGACCTGGGCAGCTCAAATGCTTCCTGGGGCCCACCCTTAACAGAGCGGTGAATCCTGTAGCCAACTGACCTGTGTGTTCCTTCCTGTAGCCCCTGTCCCCAGAGGGTTGGAGAGGGGGCCTTCTGGGGTCTGGTAGCAGCTCCCATCAATCCTTGACCTTTTCCTTCATGCTCAGAGCCTCAAACTGCCAGCTCCCTCGGCCCTGCCAGTTCTGGAGCTCTCTCCCCGCCCCTGGGCCTCGCTTCCCTCCCCTGTAGCTGCTGGCCCCTCCCGCCAAAGGAAGTGAAAGGGGGGGCGCTGTAAGAGGAACTAGGGCTGGGAGTCTGGTGAAGGAGAGGGAGCAGGGCCATGCCTGACCTACCCCCCGGAGCCCCCTGAGCCTGCACCCCTGCCACGACCCATTCAGGCACCCCCCAGAAACCCAGACACCACCTCCTACCATGGTAAGTCCTTCAAGGCGGTGGGCCCTGAAGTGCAGGGGTGGGGGTTACCAGGGGAGGTGCCCTAGAGGCCATCATCAGAAAGTGGAGCCATGGGAAGGGGCACAGCAGGCCCTTTAGGGGTCCGTCCCTCCATGCAGCTCAGGTGCCCTCAGCATCCTTCACCAGGACCAAACTCCCATGTAATGGACAGGATGCCAGGATAATGATGGGAGACCAAGAAATAAAGGACAGAAGGTGGCCCTGAAGGATCACACAGTGTCTGCTAGGAGAGGGACATACCCCTTTCTTGGGACTTAGGAAATCTGGTTTTCAGCTCAGCTTGGTCCCTTATCTCCCCATGTGGTCCTGGGCAAGTCACTTCCCCTCCCTGGGCCTCAGTTCCCACATATGTCATATTTGGAAGTCAACAGAGATGTGGAAAGTGTTTTGGGAACCTCAGTTGAAACTTCAGAGGGTCTGGGTTCAGCCACTCTGAGTCCACATCTGCAAGGGGAAGCTGTGTCAAATGGGCGGTGGGGTGCAGTGACGGTGTAGTGACAGCATGCCTGTGCAGGTGACAGGTGGTCTAGCTGTAGCGAGCACAGAAGCAGATGGTGAGATACAGCACATCTACACCACCACTGGTACCCTTCCTTGTGAAGGTGGCAAGGGAGACACTGCAGCCAAAGGCATCCTTGCCTGGTGAGGTGGAGGTCTAATAATGACTGTGACGACAGGGTGGGGAGCCTGTCACGGTCATGGATTTAGACCCCACGGCATCATAACATACACATTGAGAGCCTGAGCTGGTGATAAAAGTCACCCCCACAACTCCATGCATCTGCAACCACTTCAACTTTCATTTTTTGTCATTCTGTCAATGAGGGCGTGTGGTTGGAACAGTCACAGAGCCAGTGGTGACAACTGTGGAGCTTCTGGCAGTTGCAGCGAGCAGCTGACCAAGGTGGAGGCAGGGAGGTAGACCAAGAGGCAGGCTTTGTGTTAGTCTGAGAGAGAACATCTTACTTCACAAAGCTGATGACAAATCAGGCATCATCGGCCAAGGATCCATCTGGGTAATTCACAACTAAACCATCAGCTAGAGCTCTGGGCTTGGGACAGAAACTCTTCCAAGAAGGAGCCAAGCCAGGACGACTCAGGAGCTTAGATGGGTAGGCTTTGATCAAAAGAACACAGGAAATGATTTGCTACTTGAGAGAAAAGCAACCCCTCCCAAGGAAGCTGTGTGAAAAATGCTTAGTCAACGTTTGCTTGGCTAATGGGGCCTGGCAAGGGAGAAACTCACCCCAAAGGACCACAGCAGAAAAAAAGAGTAGAACTCATCCATGAGGCCAATGCCCCTGACATCTGCCTGCAGGGGCGATACATGCCAGGAGGAGTGTTGAAAGAGTCAGTGAAACAATGTTCACAAAGTGCTTTAGAGAGCACAGATATATAGCGCTTATAGAGCAGGCACTCAACACCAGTAACACCGCTGAGGGCGATACTCACGGCTGGGTTAGCGATCGAGGTGGGTGCAGGTGACTCGGTCGATGAAGAGGAGCTGCTGTCAAAAGATGGCTGTTGGGTTGTTGGGGCCACTGGTGATGATGATGTTGCTGTTGGTTGTTGCATGTTGGTGGTCACAGTGGTTCTTGTGGGTGGGTTGGCAGTGGTGATGGTTGTTTTTGGTGCCAGATGGTGGTGAACACTGGTGGCTGGTTGCTTTCATCTGGAGGGTGGACCCGTGGAATAATGGCAGTTGTTAGTCACTGTTATTCAGAGTTGGGTGACTGATGTTGGTAGTGTTTGTTTGCTGTTGTTCATTTTTTACTTTGGGCGACCATCTCGGCAGTAGTGCTGATGACTGCTGGGTTCTGAAAGGGGTATTGTTGATTGTGGCTCCAATGGCAGTTGGCTATGTGTGGTTGCTATTGGCTAGTATTGTGATCATGTTGCTGTTGACTGTGGTTAGTTATGGGCTGCTGGTGCTAGTGAGGACAGGTGGATGGTGGTTGTGGGTGATGGTAGGGACATTGGTAGCAGAATCAACCATCATTTCTGTTTGATGTTGGCTGATGGTGCTGCCATTGGGGTTATCAGCAGTTTGTTTGGCTTTGGTGGTGGTTGGGGGGGTGAAGGATGCAATTTGTTGTCTTTGCGTGGTAATGGCGGAAAGGTGAGGGTAATGATGGTTGTTTCTAAAGTACAGACATGAAGTAGAGAGACCAGTGATGTGGCTGCTTGATCCAGGGACAGTGGCCATGGAAAGTCTGGGGGCCAAGAGAGAATTAAAAGGAAGTATTCTGGAAGGACAAGGGTCCCCACTTGTTGGAGAATGGTCTGGCTAGGATAAAAGGAAGCTGAGATCTCCCCCCAAAGGGAGGGGGAGACCCTGGGAGCCTTTGGCGGTAAGAATGTTGTTTGCACAATATAGGAGCACAGGGTGTGGCCCCGGAACCCCACTGAGTTGGGGGAGGAGAGGACACCAAGGCACCAAGGGCACACTAGGGGACCAAGGCAGGGGCTGGGGGTGTCTCCAGCAGCCACAGCAGCTTCACAGCTCCTCTTGGTTGGCAACCACAGCTTGCAGGACCCCAGCAAGGAAGGAAGTGGCTGTTTTGTTGCTCTCTCCAGTCTGGGGCTCTGCTCATCACCACCCAAGGAGGCCAGAGCAGTTGGGGCAAATTGCAAAAGCTCCCTCATCCAGCCCTTCCTCCTGGCCCTGTGCCCTATGCGTGTGGGACTGGCCAACTTACGGCAGCTGCTGCTGTTGCTGGTGATGGTGAGGAAAGCTAACATTTCCTCTTCACACGCTTTGCCTCATTGAATCTGCACAACTGCCCTGGGAGGTCTATGGCCCTCCATGGTCCCATTTTCCAAGTGGGAAACTGAGGCAGGGAGGTTAGGCAAGCTGTTGTATAACCCAAAAGTGGAGAGGATTTCAACTCAGTGACTCCTGAGGTCACATTTTTAACAGCCACCTTAAGCTACAACCTCCTCCTACAAATGGGAGGCCACCCAGAGGGGTGTTCAGACCCCACATGCCCTGGGCTGCCCATCCCTGCCTCATTTGGACCTGGACTTTCTGTTCCAATGAGACTAGGATCATGGTGTCCTCCACACACCCAAGGCCTTCCTGGCCCATGGCTCCTGCTGCCACCACCAATTCTGCCTGGGAAGTTCATGTTGCAAGAACTGTCTCCTACAGGAAGCCCTTACTGATCACCCCATCTCTCCTTAGTATCAACTGATGTGGACCTACAGTCTCCATTGGGCAATTCATTTCACCCGCTCAGGAAACACTGAGTTCCCCTAGGCCTGGTGCCATCTACCTGCATGCACAATAGGGGCTCAGGAAGTGTTCACTATGGGGCTCCAATGCCCCAACCCTACAGGAGCCCAACACCTTGGTGGCAAATAGCCCCACCCTCCTCTGGCACCGAGGAAGCCCCACCCCCATGCCCTCTGCCTTTGGTTGATGGGACCTCTCTGAAGAGCTGAAGTAAGAAGCTACCTTCCCCTTCCCACCCCAGCCACCTCAAGCCCCTATCTTTCACAAGAACCCCAGCAGGTTGAGTCATACTTGGTTTGTGGTCAACTGTGACCGCAACCTCTTCATTGCACCCCCACATCCCAAGGAAGGGACTTAGGAACAAACAGTTTCAATTTCACCCATGGAGACTTGAGGGCCACAGAGAGATACTCATGCCTATGGTACTTCATTCATTCATTCATCCAACGAGTATATGTTGACCAGCTCCTGTATCTGTTTTCAGAGACTGATCATTTCCACTCAGTGCTCTTGAAACACCAGCTGCCCTTCCTGAGCCGCCCCAATGCATCTGTCGTCTGTATAGGCTCATTTACTCCTCTCAGAAAATCCATGCAGGAAGTGTATTATGGAATTCATTTTACATATGGGGAAACTGAGGCTTGGAGAAGTAAAGTGACCTCCTGGGGTCACGTAATCAGTCAACTATCAAGCCAGGCCTCTCACCCAATTGACCCCATGCCAAAAGTCTTCAGTATCCTCCCACACACTACCCACTTGAGCAAAACCCTCTCTTCCTCTACTGCTAACAACCCATGGATTCTGTGATTACATGGAGCTAGGAGCAGGACATAGGGAGAGATGACAGGGGCTGAAAGAAGCAGAGGGCCACTCAGCCATATGGGGGGAGTGGGGAAGGACAAGAAGAGGAACCAAGTCCTCAGAACCAGGAAAGCCAGTCAGACACAGCCAGCCTTGCAGACTCTGACCTCAGAGAAAGGAAGTGGCTTTGAGTGTCAGCTCTGCCTGAGGGGCCCAAGAGCATGGAGACCAGGCTGACCCCAAAGGGGAAACCCTGGACAGGACTATTCTTGTTTCTGGCCCATCCTCATCTGTCCCAAAGCACCAACCCAGCACCTCTGACCCAGACCAGGCTAGGGGGACAAACAGCCTTGTTAATGCTCATCCGGGTCCCTTCCTTCCTGCTGTATGACCTTGGGGAGGATGCCTAACCTCTCCATGCCATAGTTTTCTCTTGCACAAAGTAGACCTAATCATAGTACTGACCTCAGCATATATTGAGAGAATTAAATGAGGTAATTCACAGAAAAAGCTTAGACCAGAGTCTGGCACAGAATAAGTACCCCATAGGGTGTTAACTATTATTGCTATTGTTGCCATCAGTTACCACAGCCACCACCCAAGGCCCTACCTCTTGAGGTCTTCACAGAGAGAATCCACTTCCTGCTCCCTGAAATAGCCCCCACCCACCCACGTCCCCACCCGCTGTCACTCGTGCCCCACCAGGACCAGCACACTCTGATCTCCCCATCTTGCAAACAGGAAACATGTTCCCTTGACCAGATCCCTCCCCACAATCTCTTTCCCTCCTCCCCTTCTCAGCCAGACTGTCCCAAAGCACCTTGATTCCCGTCTATGCCTCCTGACCTCCCAATCTGAGTTCTGACCCTGAGGTCGCCAACATTCTCCATGGGGTCTCTCTCAGTCTCCAGTGAGCAAGAATGCTCTTCAGTAGCCTGGGTTGCAATCAATGGCTCCAGGTTTCTCCCAACTGGCCCTTGTCACCTGCAGGCCACCCCCCTATCCTGACAGGCCCCTTGAAGCCATGAAATAAAATTCACAATGAAACACACTGACTACCATTGTGTCAAAAATAATTAATGTGATCCCCCTGGAATATGGAGGAGAAAGTCATTTATAATGAAACTCGTACATAAATATGAAAGTGCTCAGGCCAGTGGACCAACAATGCTCACTGGAGCCACCAGGTGCTCACACCTGGACACAGGCGTGTTTCAATATGCTGACAGCCCCACCACGAGCAACATGAGCTTACAAATACTGAACAATTCTTAGTAAAGTGTGAATAAATTCTGAGAAAAAAAAATTCACCTGCACAAAACAAAATCTGAAAAAATAAAATCTGAGCAAAATCTGAAAAAAGCATTCCTGAAAAATGCAATAGGTATCAACCGTGTAAAATTATATAGATTTTCCACTTATAGATAAAATTGAATTTGGTCCTAGGCTTCAATGATTGATTATAAGCAGGTCTGTCACTTACATGAACACCTTCAAGGTGGGGTGGGAAGCTGCAGACAGGATGATTATTTGAATGTAAATCTGCCACCTGTGGCCCCCTTAAAATGCCAGGCATGTCTCCATCCCTGTGACAACCAAAAATGCTCCCACAATTCCTAAAGTGGCTCCAGAGGCAATATGGCCCTGCTGAGAACTCTCCAAGCCATGGACATTCAAATCCAAATTCCTTTGCTTGGCATTAAAGGCCCTTCAGGACCTTGCCCCCCTCCATTCATTCACGCACTCACTCATTCCTTCACTCACTCATTCAAAGAAGCCCTGATAACCTGTTGAGCCAGGCATGGCATGAGCGCCTTAGCTCAGGAGCTCCCACACCAGTTAGGCTAATGTGCGGGACGTCCAAAATGTGTGTGGGTGCCCTGACCAGCGTGGCCCAGTGGTTAGAGCATCAGCCAGAGCACTGAAGGGTCGCAGGCTCAATTCCTGGTCAAGGGCATGTACCTGGGTTGCAGGTTCAATCTCCAGCCCCAGTTGGAACATGTGTGGCAGGCATGTGTGGGAGGCAACCAATTGATGTGTCTCTCTCTTACATCAATGTTTCTCTTTCTGTCTCCTCTCTCTTCCCCTTTCCCCCCTTCTCCCCTTCTTTCCATTGTCAGAACATCAATGGAAAAAATATCTGCGGGTGAGGATTTTTTAAAAATTGTGTATGGGGCTATGGTGAGGGAAGCCCAATGGGCTGTGGGGAGGGAGCACCTGACCTGGCCTGGGTTCAGGGAGGTCTTCTTGGAGGAGGTATCCCCTGAGCCAAGTCTTAAAGGATGAATTGGCTTTCGCCAGGCAGGAAGGGTGTTCTGAGCAGAGGACTCAACATCTGCAAAGGCTTAGAGGCAACTCCATAAAGAATTGAAAGAATTATTCCCGAAGGCCTAAATTACTAGCACATAGTAGGTACTCAAGATTGCTTTGTAGAGTAGATGAATGGGACAATGATGGGGAACCACAGACAGGAGAAAAACCACAGAGAGAAGAGATCAGATCTGCCATATGAGAAACCCACTCTGACTACTCAGGCTGGAAGCAGTTTGAGGGGTTTGAGCCCTGACTCCCTCCACACTCCCTCCTCTGTGGTCTGTCTCAGCCTCAGTCACATATCTCTGTACCTCTGCCTGGGTGGTTCACTCTGCCTGGTGTACCCTCTTCCTGCTCGTGATCAAAACCCTTCTCAACTTTCAAGTCCCAGCTCAAACACGCTGTGGGTCCCAGCCACTTGCAGGTGTAGACGCAAGAGCTTGGTCTTTGCTGTCTGATGGACCCAGACTCAAACCCCACACCCTTGAAAACAATTTAGCTGTGTTCCAAGTCAAGTGTCAAGCCACTCACTTCCCAAGCCTCAGTTCCCTCTCCACCTACACCCCGCTGAGTTGCTATAAACATTGTTGGTAATATTGGTGACATCCCCTGTCCAGTTTCACAAACATAGTAGGTGCTTAGTGAATGTTAATTCTGTCATGTACCCCTCTGCCTGGGCCCATCCTCACAACCACTCAGGCTGGGGAAGAGCATCAGCTACCCACTCCACTTTGCTCCCCAGAGCAGTTCATCCTCACATCAACCCTGGGAAGTGAGCCATTTCTCCCATGTTATAGATGAGGCCACAGAGGCCAGCAGTTAGGTCACCTGGCCAGGATCAGAGTCTAGATCTGCCCACACCAAAAGTGGAACATGTTTAATGTCTGTGGGCATTCCTTGACAAATTCCCCTCCGACTGTCAGTGTGTCCAGATTCTGGCCACACACCTCCCCCTGCTCAGGAACTTTCTGTGGCTCCCCAGTACCCCCAGGAGAAGCTGGCTTCTCATTCACTTCTGCCCTACAGTTGTCTACACTCACCCTCCTGCTTGACCCCTGCCTGTTTCCATTCCCTGAAATCTGTCCAGCAAATGCTGATAATTTTTGAAGACTCAACTTTAGTTCTCAGCATCCTATGCCCTTGGGGTCTTCCTCTGAAATTGGGTTTCTTTCTTCGCCCTGTCCCTTGTACATTCGATAGGTCCTCCTTGCTGGGACTGAGAAAGGACTTAGTCCTAGTTTCAGCCCCCCAGGAGCCCTGGCCTGGGGTAAGGGCTTCCTGGAGGAGGGACATGTTATCAGAGCATGAGTGTGCCAGACAGGGGAGCTCCAGGCTATCATTGTCCTTCTGTCTCCCAGACTTTTCTACAGCAGGGGTGTACTGAACAGAGGCAGAACGGGCCTGAGAGAGCCAGTGTGTTTAAGTGTTTAAGGCACTAGATGAATCCAGTCAGGCTAAAAGCAAAAAATATCCCAGGAAGGCTTCCTGGAGGAGGAGTTCTTGAGGAAAGCCTGTGTCTGAGTGTCCTCCTTAGCCCCTAAGGAAGGTGTCAACTATTGAAAACTTGAAGGAGGAAATGAGAAGGGAAAGTGGGAGCCTGGGAAAGTGCTGAAGCTGGCACAGGGCAGGGCAAAGGCTCACTGAAAATGAAGATGACAGTGGCAGGGGCAGCAGGAAGGTTGTGGGAGCTGAGGAGCAGGGTCACAGCTTGGAAGAGAGTAGAGGTCACAGCTGAGCACGTGGCTCTGAGAGGATCTGAGAGGAACGGGCTGGTCCGCATGACCACGAGAGAGGAGGAGTGGCGTGGGAGGAAGGCCATGCCCAGATGGAAGGAGTGGGAGCGGGGCAAATGCCCCGGAAAAGGCAGGGACTCAGCCTGGGCTTGAGCAGGGAGAAGGGGGTTGAGGAAGCGAGGAGCAGGGAGGCTGAAAGGGAGGCGGGAAGGAGGACTTGTCATTCTGTCTGGCCGCCTCCTGGGGGCAGGGGGCCTGGACTGGACCTTGACCGCCTCTCTCTTCTGGTGTGAGATGGGGAAGGAAGTGGGGCACAATCAGAAGCTGGGGACTGAGGTGACCGGGCGGGGGCACTGAGGCACCAGCGCACCTTCCCACAGGCCCCCTTGCCAGGGCTCGCACCCACCCCACTGCTTCCACCCCAGGGCAGCAAGGAGCGCTTCCACTGGCAGAGCCACAATGTGAAACAGAGCGGCGTGGATGACATGGTGTTGCTGCCTCAGATCACCGAGGATGCCATCGTGGGCAACCTCCGAAAGCGCTTCATGGATGACTACATCTTTGTACCCTGGGCCATGGGCGGGGCAGGCAAATGGACAGAGGGACAGGATGACTGGGCAAGGGATGGCGGGATGGAGGGTGGATGGGTGCAGGGAAGGGGGCAGAGGGACGTCAGGAGGCAGGAGTGGGCCGCGAGAGCATTGGGTGATAGGACACGGTACAGATGGAGTGACAGCAGGGCTCTGCTTGGGGGTGGCTGTGTCCCCAACTTCTCCCCCTGCCCTGCGGTAGCTCAGCAACAATATACCCCATTTCTCCCATTCTGGACCCAGCCCTGTTTTTTCCTAAGAGGCCCAGGACACATCTGAGTATCTCTTCCTCTGAGCAGTGGGGTTCTAGGAGGCCCTGGGGGAGCAGGATGAGGGGACAGGGGCGCATGAGAGACAAAGCATGCCAGGACACTGCATGGCCCTTAACCACCCCACAGACCTACATTGGCTCCGTGCTCATCTCTGTAAATCCCTTCAAGCAGATGCCCTACTTCACTGACCGTGAGATCGATCTCTACCAGGGCGCGGTAAGACCAAGGCTGGGTGGGAGGCACAAGTCCCCAGGACCCCTGGCTCCTAGCCCGGGGCTGAGACCCGCCCTCCCCCCGCAGGCCCAGTACGAGAACCCCCCACACATCTATGCCCTGACCGACAACATGTACCGGAACATGCTCATCGACTGTGAGAACCAGTGTGTCATCATCAGGTACAGAGAGGGGTCCCCAGGTCCTCCTGCCCAAGCCCTGCCCAAACAGCATCACCACCCCAGGGAGATTTTCTTGGAACCCTGATCCAAACAGCCTTGCCTTCCCTCTCTGTTCCCAGCCCTGCTGTACTTTCCTCGTCACCCTCTAACCCATGATATATTTTATTTATTCATCTGTTACTATCCATCTGTCTTCCCTAAATGTCAGCTCCAGCAGGGCAGGGATTTGTATCTGTCTTGTTCCTTATTGTATCCCTAGGGCCTGGAATAGTCCCTCACACACAGTAGGTACTGAATGAATGAATGAACAAATGATCAGGCGTTAAACAGGGCGCTTCCCCCACCCCTTTCCCCTACCCCCGGCCACTGATCATTCCTTCCTCACCTGTCCCCAGTGGAGAAAGTGGAGCTGGGAAGACCGTGGCAGCCAAATACATCATGGGCTACATCTCCAAAGTGTCTGGCGGGGGCGAGAAGGTCCAGGTGAGGCCAAAGCAGAAAGAAGGGCCAGGTTTCCTCCCACTCCGTGGATTTTACCCCTCCGCACCTGCCTCGGCCTGACCTCTTCTCACCCCGCCTGCCTCTGCCCCCAGCACGTGAAGGATATCATCCTGCAATCAAACCCACTGCTCGAGGCCTTCGGCAACGCCAAGACAGTGCGCAACAACAATTCCAGTCGTTTCGTGAGTGCACAGCCCTGCCCTCCGCACTGACAAGCACACGCACACACGCGCCTCTCCCTGTATTCCCAGGATCACAGAAAATACCTGCCCCTGGATGGGACGCTCACTACCTGTTTATTGTCCATTGAGAAGGAGTCCCCCGTCGGCAGAACATGACATGTCCGGGCCACATTCTTAAATATTCCCCTGGCTGCAACCATGCCATGTCTGTTCCTAGTCACGTTTCAGGTCCAATTTATTCCTTCCTTCATTCCTTCTTTCAGGAAATAGTCCTTAGGCTCCTTCTTTGTGTCTGGCGCTATGCTGGGCCTAATGGAAGACAGAATAGGTGAACAGATCTGGATTTATGATCCTGGTTCTGTCACTATTTAGGTATGTGGCTTGGACAAAAAAAACAATATAACTTCCTGAGCCTCCTCTGTTTTCTCAGCCATAATGTGGGAATGATGTTAAGATCCATCTCATAGGCCTCAACAATTTCATTACAATGCCTGCACGTGGAAATGACTTAAAAAATTCCATACGCTAATAAGATTTTTATTTCTCAAAATATTATTAGTTGTATTTTTATTTTCTAATATTTATTTATAATTATATTTTAAGTATTTTCCCAATATTTTATTGTTAAAATTTCAAATACATGGGAAAATGGAAGAATAATAAAGTGAACACCTGTATGTCCAGTTCGTATATTACATCATTAACATTTTACTATACTTGCTTTATTGTATCTCCATTCATCTTTTTTTTATGTACTACAAAGCAAGCTGCTGACTCCATACCTTTCCCCCCAAATACTTCAGCATGCAGATCATTAATTATAGTCCATTATAAATTTGCAGTTCTCTTTTATTTATTTTAAAGTAAAATTTGTAGGTAGTAAAATACATATATCTAAAGTGGACCATTCACTGAGTTTGGAAAAATGCATACACTGTACAACCCAAACCCCTATCAATATACAGAACATCACCATCTCTCCAGAAAGTTCCCTCTTGTCCCTTTCTAGTCAATTTCTACTCCCCCTCTACTCCAGAAGCAACCACTCCTCTGAATTTTTTTTCACCATAGATTAGTCTTAGCTGTTCTAGAACTTCATATAAATGGAATCACACAGTATGTGTTTTCAAACTACTGATACACCCCAAAACATGAATAAATCTCAAAATGTATAATTACATTTTATTTTATATAGTCTTATTGTACAATAGAATATGTCATATACTACAGGTGTTTGTGTAGTATGATGACATAATTTGTATTGCTATCAGATGGAGGTGGCAGAAAGGAGAAGTAATGGAGCTTGTCTGCCCTCCAACCTCTGGCCAGAGAACACAGATGATGTCAGAGACCATAGAAGGGGCTTGTGGGGTCCTTGCTCTGGGTCAAGGACATGTGGGAGACACTCAGGATCATTGGAACAGTAGCATCCCACAGAGACACAGAGGCCTCTGTATTGTGGTAGAGGAACTGGGGAACTGGTCAATAAAATGTGATACTTCTGTGTGCCAGGCACAGGGCGGATGCCCTGAGTGGTGACTTGAATTATCAGAAAGAGAGTAAAGGGCATTCCTGGCCCAGGAAAGGGCTTAAGCAAAGCCTGGAGAGAAGGAGCTGATGGAAAAGATAAGCAGTGCATAAGTGGGAGGTGGGGAGAGGAAAGCAAGCTGAAGTCACATGGGTAAGAGGAGGAAAGAGGCCAGGCTCATAAGACCCATCCCCGATTCTTCCCTCACCTGTACCCCTGGGCCCTTGGGGTTCTCTCACATTAGGGCAAGTACTTTGAGATCCAGTTCAGCCGTGGCGGGGAGCCGGATGGGGGCAAGATCTCCAACTTCCTGCTGGAGAAATCCCGCGTGGTCACGCAGAATGAAAGCGAGAGGAATTTCCACATCTACTACCAGGTGCCAGGAAAGGAGAGCCCCACCTGTGGCCTAGGGGTAACAGTGGGAGGGTCAGTGAGGACTAGGGGACCGCAAGGCCTGTGCAGGTCCAGTGCATGAGCATCGCTCACCCTCCAGCTGCTGGAAGGGGCCTCCCAGGAACAGCGGCAGAACCTGGGGCTCATGACCCCCGACTACTATTTCTACCTCAACCAATCGGACACCTACAAGGTGGATGGCACCGATGACAGGAGTGACTTCAGTGAGACTCTGGTGAGTACCAACTGCCACTCCAGCCCTGGCAACCTCTTGTGTTACAAATCAGGAAACGGAACCAGAGGTGGGTAGGGACTTGCCCAAGGTCACACAGTGAGCGGGTGAAAGAGGTAAAACAGGGAGCCAAGTGTCCTGACTCTGAGTCCATGCTGTGACCCCAGAAGCCCGGCCTCGGGGGACAGGGTGGAGGTCGGGATTGGCAGCACAGGCTCTGTGTTTGTGATGCCCACAGAGCGCCATGCAGGTCATCGGGATCCCACCCAATGTCCAGCAGCTGGTCCTGCAGCTCGTGGCGGGGATCTTGCACTTGGGAAACATCAGCTTCTGTGAAGAAGGGAATTACGCCAGGGTGGAGAGTGTGGACCGTGAGTTTGGGTGCTGGGGAGGGCGGGGAGCAAGTGTGAGTGAGTGAGTGAGTGAGTGAGTGAGTGAGTGAGTGAGTGAGTGAACGCTTCCTTCTAGTTCGGCCCCCAGAGGGTGAGAACCCACGAGGACAATTTCAGTGTCACTGGGCAACATAGGGAGAGACAGAAGCATTGAAAGAGACAAGAGCCTGATCAGCTGCCCCCTTCCCGCCCCACCCCACCCCCCGCGGCAGTCCTGGCCTTTCCCGCCTACCTGCTGGGCATCGACAGTGGGCGGCTGCAGGAGAAGCTGACCAGCCGCAAGATGGACAGCCGCTGGGGCGGCCGCAGCGAGTCCATCGACGTGACCCTGAACGTGGAGCAGGCGGCCTACACCCGCGACGCCCTAGCCAAGGGGCTCTACTCCCGCCTCTTCGACTTCCTGGTGGAGGCAAGTGTGGCAGCACCCAGGGGTGGGAGAGGCCCTCAGGGACCAGCCGAGTGGGGGAGGCAGGCCTGACTCTCACAGCCTCACCAAGTCCCTGCGTGGGACACATCCAGCAGGGGCAGCTGGTGGTCATGTGGAAGACTGAGGGGCTCCCTCTGGCTGTGGCATGGAGCTCAGGTCTGGGCTGGGCTAGGGGCTGTGGTGACGAGGACAGGTGGGTGTATCTGAGAGCCAAGAGGAGGACTGTCTGGAGGACATAGTGGTGGCTGGATGGGGGCCGATGGGGCGGGGGGGTGTCAAGGTAACGAATGATGACAGCAGGAGCTAACACTGTGTGTGCCCTTTACTGTTGTATCTGTTTTACATGCATCAGTTTATTTCATTCTTAGAAAAAGCCCCATTAAATAGTTGCTATTATTCACCCATTTTAAAGATGAGAAAATAGGCAGAGTTGTTAAGGAGCAGAGCCAGCTCCCAAAGCAGGAACCCGATGCTCTCACTCCTGGGTTCCTCATATGGGTGACTGATAGGGGTATGCACAGAGCTGGGGAAGGCAGGAGAAAAACTGCTGTGAGGAGACATAGTCTGCAAAGTGACTAAGAGTGTAACAAGAAAGTGGCAGGCAGGCACTCACCTCCTGTCCCTACCTGTATCACAGGCCATCAACCGTGCTATGCAGAAGCCGCATGAAGAGTACAGTATTGGCGTGCTTGACATCTACGGCTTCGAGATCTTCCAGGTATGGTCTCTGCTCCCAGGCCCACACCCTGTCCCAGTGGCCCCAGGGGCCTCCAGCGTATACCCACTGAACGAAGCACTCTTTTCTTCCCTCGGCAGAAAAATGGCTTTGAGCAATTCTGCATCAACTTTGTCAATGAGAAGCTACAGCAGATCTTTATCGAACTCACCCTGAAGGCTGAGCAGGTGAGCAGGGGCAGCCAAGTGGCCAAGAATATGGGACACTGGGTTGGGGGCAGGACCATGAAGGTCACTGAGCAACCAGAAGATATCCCAGCCCCCCGTTTCCATCTCTCTCTGCTGACCCATCCAGGCTCCACCGTGAGATTTTCTTCGGAAGAGGTTTTCCACTTCTAAAGCTTTGACAAGGGCTGGGGGATAAACTCTTTGTTCATTCATTCAACAATTATTTATTTAACACCTACAATGTCCCAGGCACTGTCTACAGTACTGGGGAAGCCACCATGAACAGGATGAACAAAAATCCCTGATGTTTTCATTCAACTCATCCTGCAGAAGCAGAACCACAGACAAGCATTCAGGGTAAAGACCAGGAGAGGAGTGAGGCAGTGAGAGAGGGATTTTGTCTTAAATTTATTTTAGAGAGGGAGGGAGAGAGAAAGAGGGAGCTGGGAGAGAAACATTGATGTGAGAGAGATACATCGATGGGTTGCCTCCCACACACCCAGACTGAGGATCGAACCCAAAACCTAGGTATGTGCCCTGATGGGAAATTGAACCCATGACCCTCAGGTGCACAGGACAATGCTCTAACCAACTGAGCAGCACTGGCCAGGGCAAGAGAGGGATTTTTTAAAGCCCCAAAGGGATGTGTTAATTAGCAGGTTATGATAGGGCAACTGGGGCTCTGTTCTGCTGGAGCCCAGGGCAACTTTACAGAGCAGACCACAGGCTTGGCCCACTGAGACCAAGGGAGCCAGGGTGTTTCTCCACCAGCTCCTGTCTGTGGTTGCGGGCTGCCAGGGGTGACACTTCCAGCCTTCCCCACACAAGGGCAATGGACTTTGTTATGGGAGACAGTCCTAATTGATGAGATTGTGAGGGAAATTTGTGGGGAGCACCTGCCCATTTTCTTTTTTTTTTTTTTTTGCAACAAAAGGGAAACTTTATTGAGGCCCCATGGCCACGGGGTTCAGGTAAGATGTCGCCCTGCGGGCAAGGAGGTCGTGGAAGGGCCTTATTTGACCCTCTCCTTGGGGCGCAGGTTATTGGTGTGGCTCCACCTCTTGCGGCAGTTGACAGCGCGGGGGTGCAGGTGGGCATAACACTTGCAGCAGATCATGTTGTTGCAGCTCTAGTTCTGGGCGAGCTGGCGGAGGGAAGGCTCGTGATGCCACCCTGCAGAGGAAGCACCCAGTGCAGGGTAGACTCTGAATACTGTAGTGTGAGAGGGTGCGGCCATCCTCCAGCTGTTTGTCCACCAAAATCAGACGCTGCTGGTCAGGCGGGTTGCCCTTCTTGTCTTGGATTTTAGCTTTGAAATTCAAAATGGTGTCACTGGGCTCAGAGTCAAGGGTGACAGTCTTGCCAGTCAGGGTCTTCACAAAGATCTGCATCTCTGCGTCTGCTGGGGAGGCTGCTCAACCGCCTTGGTGAAGAGAAAGAAGGTGGCAGACCACCCCACTTTCTTCACCCACCTTTGAGCATACATTCTAGAAGTACACATAGCTTTGCCCAGACCCCCACCCCCATCTCTACCCCTTTGCCATCCCCAGGAGGAATATGTCCAGGAGGGCATCCGCTGGACCCCCATCCAGTACTTCAACAACAAAATCGTCTGCGACCTCATTGAAAACAAGCTGGTGAGAGCCAGGCCAGCTTTAGGGGGTCTCAGTGAGCCTCAGAGCTGAGCCTAGGAGACCTGGGAGAGATGGGAGGGGGTAATGGTCCCCATAGTCCCCTCTCTACCAAGGAGCACAACTGACACACCCCATCAACCTCACCCATTCATTCTGCCCACCTGCTTGCCCTCCACTCATTCACTCAACGAACATTCCCCTGGGCAGCATGCTCAGGGACAGAGGTCAGTGCTGCTCAGGACAGGTCCCCCATCAGACACCCCAGTCTGGGAAAGGTGCAGAGGCATGGATCTCTTCTGGGGTCCCTCACCCCATCCTGCACACCAAGGAGATTTCACAGCAGCCCCACACACAGATTTGGGCCCCACCACCACCTTTTGCTCTTTTATTTGGAAGTCCCCCCAACACACTTTCACCCCAGTGAAGGTCTCTATAAAGGAGTTCGGGCAGAGTAGGGCCAGGCTGAGTGACTGCCACCTCCCCATGACCGCAGAGCCCCCCAGGCATCATGAGTGTGCTGGACGACGTGTGCGCCACCATGCACGCTACAGGGGGTGGCGCCGACCAGACGCTGCTGCAGAAGCTGCAGGCAGCTGTGGGCACCCATGAGCACTTCAACAGCTGGAGTGCCGGCTTCGTCATCCACCACTACGCTGGCAAGGTGAGAAGAACCTGCCTCCCCCTGCCTCCCCCTCCCCCACTGACCCGGGGTCTCCAGGCTGCAGCCTCCCACCTCCTAGCGGAAGGAGCTCCTGGGGACCCCCCCGCCAGGGCTGCAGAATTCTACCCACCCCCTTCTCCAGCCCTACCAAACTGACCAGAAACAAGGACCCCATTCACTGATTCCCCAGAAATTGGCCTGAGACCCCCACCATGCCTTCAGTCAGAGCTGCAGAAACTCACTGGCCCCTTATCAAGGCCACAGCCCCCCCTACTAACAGGACAGCTCCCCCTTACAGGACAGAAACTTCCTCAAATGACCCCAGATTGGGCAGCAGACTCCCAAACCCCAATCTTAGCTGTAAACCCCACTAACCTCCTGATTCAGGAGAGAGCCCACAACCTTCTGACCCCAACCTGCAGACTCTCCCTTTGACCTGGCTTGCTACAGCCCACCGGTCCCTAAAATGGGCTGGAGCTCCTGTCTGCCGAGCCAGGGAATACCCACAGGCAGCGCTCCGGAGAGCCCCTGCCTTGGATGGCAGACCCAGCCTACAAGCCTTGCTGAAGTCCCCCAGAATCTCCAGCCACTTCTGTAACTTTCCCCTTGACACAGCCTCCCATCCCCTCAATTGACTACAACACAGATGCTCTGACCTTTTAACTCCAAATTAAATAGCAGCTCTCAACCCCGGGGACCTTCTGCCCAGGCTACAGCCCCCCCAAATCTGGGCTATACCATCACCTCCCCCTGCTTCTGATCCAGGTTGCCTGGACTGTAACACCAGCTCCTCTCACCTCTGACCCAGACTGCAGCTCCCACCTTCTAATTTCAACTTGAACATCAGACGCACAGGGACCCCAGGCCCAGGCTGCTGCCCCACCCCTTCTTCTGAACCATAGCTACTACCCCCCATTCTCTCACCCCAGAGCAGCACCCCCTGACCATCTGGGCTGTACGCTCCCCTACCCACCCTGGCCTCGGCCCCTCACTCCTCCCATGCCTCTCCCTTCAGGTCTCCTATGATGTCAGTGGCTTTTGCGAGAGGAACCGAGATGTTCTCTTCTCCGACCTCATAGAGCTGATGCAGACCAGTGAGCAGTGAGTGGTCCTGGGCGTGGGGACATCTGGGCAGAACCCACCCCTGGGGATGGAGGAGACCCAGGGACCACCCCATCTTTCCCAGAGCTCCCATCACACCACAGACTTTGTCAGGGTGGCTATGTGGCCAAGACAGTATTTCTAGTGGCTGGTTCTGATTCAACAGTAACCCTTCCAGTGCTCGCTCTACAAACCCAAGCATTTGGTGCAGACAGCTTCCCCTTTCCATGCAATGAAAACACATTGCACCCTACATTTTTCTGTACTGACACATATGGATCTATCTCCCTGACCACAACTACATGCCAGGTACCATCTTTTGACCTTTTTTAAAAATATATATGTCTTTATTGATTTCAGAGAGAGGAAGGGAGAGGGAGAGAGAGAGAAATATCAATCATGAGAGAATCATGATCGGCTGCCTCCTGCACGCTCCCTACCAGGGATCGAACCCACAACCCGGGCATGTGCCCCTACCAGGAACTGACCCGCTATCTCCTGGATCATAGGTCAATGCTCAACAGCTGAGCCACACCGGCCAGGCCATCTTTTGACTTTTTATACCTCAAAATTTTGTTCAAGCTCTGCTGGGGACCAGGCACAATTTGAACTTGTGAGGATGGATGACACAGGTCAGAGAACACAGCTGCTCTCACCGAGCCGGCAGGTTGAACCAGGGAAAAAGCCAACAGAATCTAGCACAGACAGTGGTTCTGAAAGGGCTGACAGTGGTTTCTGGACCGGCGACATGGGTCTCGTCTGAGCTGGTTACAAATGCAGAATCCCAGGCTCCACCCCAAGCAGACGGAATCAAAATCTGGATTTTATTAGCAAGACCCTCACCACCACCCCCAGGACCCATGTGGAAATCAGAGTGTGAGATTCACTGGTCTAGAGCAGCCATTTTTAACCTTTTTTTATCTCACAGCACATAAATTAATTACAAAAATTCTGAGGCACACCAAAAAATAATTATATTTTTTGCCAATCTGACCAAAACAGGTATAATTTTGATTCACTGACACTGGACAGTTATTGTTGTGTTGGCTGTGATTTTTTTATTTGACAATCTAAGGGAAAAGATGTCAGTGCCCCTGACTAGTCAGGCACTGCAAGTTTTAAAAATTCTTGTGGGACACTGGTTGACAATCGCTGATCTAGAGCAGTGCTGTCCAATACATTCCACACCTAACAGAATTCAAGTTACATAAGCAATTTTTTTAAATAATAGCCTTATTCAGGTATAATCGACATACCATGAAATGCACCCAATTTAAGAAGCAATTTTTACTACAGACTTGGACAACTATCACCACAGTCCAATTGGGAACATTTGCATCACCCCATAAAGACCCCCTGTGATGAACTGCAGGCAATCCCCAACCCCACCGCCTTTGTAATTTTAAATTTTAAAGTGTGCTGTGTAAGCACACTTGAAAAGTAAAAATGTGAACAGGTGAAGTTGTAAAATGTTTTCCTTAAATCACTATACCCAAAAAATTATCATCTCAACAGGCAATCAATATTTAAAAATTAATGAAATATTTTACATTCGCTTTTTCCATACTGCATATTCTTTGAAATCCAGGGTATATTTTAACACTTACAGTACATCTCAATTCAGACAGGCCAAGTTTCAAGGTTCTCAGTAACCACATGTGACCAGTGGCCACCGTACTGGAAGGCGCACAGCTGTGGTTCTCAAAGTCGGGTCCCTGGACCAGCAGCATCAGCATCCCCTGGGAACATGTTAGAAATTACAGGGCGGCAGCCCAGGGCTGTGATTGAGAAACCCAAGGGGCAGGGCAAGGCAATCTGTGTTTAACAAACTTGCCTGGTGATTCTGGTGCCCACTGAAGTCTGAGAGCCATTGGGACCAGTGTTGTGGAAAAAAACTAAGCTGATAAAGGGATAGCGAGTAGAGAGGGCACTATTCTTTTTTTCCCTTTAATTTTTTAATTGTGATAAAATACACATAATATAAAATTGCCCTTTCCACCATTTTAAAGTATACAAGTCAGTAGCATTAAGAACATTCTCAGTATTGTGCAACCATCACCATTATCTAGTTCCAGCACTTTTTCATCCCCCAAAATGGATGGAAAAGTGCTGGAACTAGATACATATTAAGCAGTCCACTCATTCTGTGGTCAGGGAAGATCTCCCTGAGATGAGAGAGGGAGCCTGATGTACCAAAGCGTACTTAACTGACACCCTGATGATGGACGCTTAGGCTGTGTCCATCTCTGACAATCACAGCAGGGCCACAGCAGCAAGCACCCACATCCCACATGCAAGCCCTACATGTAAGAAGGTTCCTGCAAGGGGTCCTGCCCCTGCTGCCCAAGGTGCTGCATCACTGGATATATTTTCCTACTTCATTTAACTTTTTCCTACTTTACTTGCTCCACCAAGTCATGCATGGTCATGGAAGAAGTAACAGAGCAAACAATCAAGGAACCAAAAGGACAAAACCAACCTTCCGATTGTCAACATCTCACCCTCCACATTCAGAAAGAACTATGCTTTTCAGGATGCCCTCTGCATCACAGCCCCACTTCTGGGAGAGGGCAACCCACGATCCAGCTGCACCTCCAACCCTTTCTCTCTCCTTGCCTAGTGCCTTCCTCCGGATGCTCTTCCCTGAGAAGCTGGATGTAGACAAGAAGGGGCGCCCCAGCACTGCTGGCTCCAAGATCAAGGTGAGCCCTAGAGCAGGCAAGGAGGAGCTGGGCATGTGGAAGTCGGTGTCTGTCTCTCTTGCATTCCAGGCCCTCTGCCCCTGTCTCTGGCACCCTGTCCAGAAGGGTCTTCTTCCAGCTCTGGGGTATGGGGCTTGGACCAGCTTCCTCAACAGGCTCCTAACTCCCCAAATTCAGAAGTAGACCATCACCTTAATTTTTTTTTTTTTTTTTTGGTCTTTTGATCATTTGCCACTTTTTAAAAATTGTGATAAAATATACATAATGTAAAATATAACATCTTAACCATTAAGTGTACATACAGTTCAGTGGCATTAAGTACATTCCCATTGTTGTACAACCAACCCCACCATCCATCTCCAGAACTCTTTTCACCTTGTCAAACTGAAACTATGTCCCCATTAAACACTAACTCCCCACCCCCAGCCCCCAGCCCCTGGCAACCACCATCTACTTTATGTCTCTATGGATCTGACTCCTCTAGAGACCTCCTATGAGTGGAATCATACAGTATTTATCCTTTTGTGCCTGGCTTATTTCACTTAGCATAATGAAAGTTTCATCCATGTTATAGCGTGAGAATTTCCTTCCTTTTTAAAGCATAGTATTCCATTGTGTGCATACACTGCTTTTTCTTATCTACCCCTTTGTTGATGGACACCTGGGTTGTTTCTGCCTTTTAGCTATTGTGAACAGTGCTGCTATGGACATGGGTGTACCATCCTAGTAATATTTAATAACCACGTATTGAGTACTTGTCAGTGCTGGTAGCAAATTCAGGACACATTACACACGTGGGACTAGTCCCACCTGGCAGATGGGGGAGGCCAAGGCTCAGGGAGGTGCAGTCACTGGCCCAGATCACACAGTAGAGCCACGATCAACACCAGGGTCTCCTGCTATCTCTCCAAACACCCCCCACCTGGAACTAATTCCTTTCTAGTCTCCACAGAGGGATTAAAATGTATAGCCAGGGCTGGCCTCTCCAGCACACACACAAGATTCTCTACCTCCAAAGTCTTGGAGGACAGGTAGGGATGTTCTGAGGGACATGAATTCCCTGAGGGCTTCGTTACTCCATCAACAAACATTTGCAGTTCCCCACACGCAGTGTGTCTCTGTCTCCTGGGCTGTATCCAGGGTGGGAGGAGAAAGGGGCCAGAGGGTCCCATCTGTGCACCACCCCGCTGCTTTCTCCTCTGCCTCAGAAACAAGCCAACGACCTGGTTGCCACACTGAAGAAGTGCACACCCCACTATATCCGCTGCATCAAACCCAACGAGACCAAGAGGCCCCGTGACTGGGAGGAGAGCAGGTGATGCCTAGCCTAGCTTGACCAATCCACACTGCGTGTCCCCAGAATGGCCCTCCCCCCGGAACCCTCCTGGGGTTGTATGACATTGCAGGACTAACCCAGGCTGACCCCTAGGACTAGTGCAAAGGCCCTCAGGGCCTCGGGGTTACACCTAGAACTGACCAAGACCCCCGCAGACCCCAGGGATGGCCCCAGACTGACTGGAGGATAACCCAGAGATTAGCACAGTCCCCAGACCCCAGGACCCACTCTAGAAGTGACTGGCCACAGAACCAACACAGGCTCCTCCTCCCAGAACCCAGGCCCCACTCCACAGAACTGATTCTCTAGGACCAGGGCTAAACTCCCAGACCTCAGCCCCCATACTGCCTCCAGCAGACCCCTCCCACTCCTAGAACTGGCGAGGCCCCCAGCATGGGACTCAGGCTGCCTTCCCTCCAGGGTCAAGCACCAGGTCGAGTATCTGGGCCTGAAGGAGAACATCCGGGTGCGCCGGGCAGGCTTTGCCTACCGCCGCCAGTTCGCCAAGTTCCTACAGAGGTGAGGTGCCCTGCCACTCCTGGCCCTAACCGCCACCTGCAGAATACCCACCAGCTGAACCATCTCCTCAAACCCTCCCAAACCTTCTGCCACCAGGTATGCCATTCTGACCCCCCAGACATGGCCACGCTGGCATGGGGACGAGCGTCAGGGGGTCCAGCACCTGCTGCGCGCCGTCAACATGGAACAGGACCAATACCAGATGGGGAGCACCAAGGTCTTTGTCAAGAACCCCGAATCAGTAAGTGTGTGTGTGAGACAGACAGACAAGACGCCTGAATCACTTGCACAGGCTCAGGTCCTGCTCTTTAGGCCACTGTGTGACCCTGAACATGTTTCCTCACCCCTCTGAGTCTCAGTTTCTCCATTTGGAAAGTGAGGAGAGGAACAGCTTCCCTTCAGGACTGGAGTGAGGATTAGACATAACAGGAAATCCCCTGCACAGTGCCTGGCACGTAGTAGGTGATCAGAAAAACCTAAATTAGCTGGACAGTCCTTGGTGGCTAGGAAGCAGGTAGAGAAACACAAGCTGCCTGAGATGACAAGCCCCTTGGAAAGCATAAGGACTCAGGGCTTGTCCAGAATGTCCTTTTGTCCAGCTCCCATTCTTTTTTCTTTCTTTTCTCCCTTCTCCATGTCCTTTCTCTCCTTTTTCCTGTCCTGTTCTATTTCCTCTTTTCTTCCTTCACTCCTTCATTCATGAACACATCAAGTCCCTGAGCCTGAGATTCATGTCAAAGTGGCAATTTCTTTTTTCTTTTTAATATGTTTTTATTGATTTCAGAGAGAGGAAGGGAGAGGGAGAGAGAGAAACACCAATGATGAGAATCATCAGTCGGCAGCCTCCTGCTCGTCCCCCACTGGGGACCGAGTCCGCAGCCCCAGCATGTGCCCCGACCGGGAATCGAACTGTGACCTCCTGGTTCACAGGTCGATGCTCAACCACTGAGCCACACCGGCTGAGCAAAGTGGCAGTTTTCTTATCCACGACCAGCCTCGGGTCCTGATATATCAAAGACAAACCTCACTGCACGTGCTCCAGCATAGGAACAGTCCCCCTCCAAAGAGCGATCATCAGCTTTCAGCCCTTTATCAAAAGGCTGGAAGCACTCCCACTCTACGCTGCCTCTGTTTTCAGGGAGAAAGCAAAGAAAGCAATGATGAGGAATCTGTCCTTGGGCCTCATGTACACAGTGACAATAGTGAATGCTGTATTATATACTTGACAGTTGCTAAGACTTCAGTGTTCTTACCACACAAAAGAAATGGTAACTATGTTGAGGTGATGGAGGTGTTGGCTGACCTACAGTGGTCATCATTTTGCAACATATAGGTATATCAAATCAACTCACATACACTTTTAAACTTCCACAGTGTTATATGTCCATTATATCTCAATAAAGCCGAAGGAAGTTCTTAAAAAAACGACGAGATCAACAAAAACCAGGGCAAGGAATCCCCTAAGTGCTTGCCTAGCACCCTGCTTCTATGTGAGGTTGGGAAGCAAACAGGGAGATGACCACCTCAGTGAGCTTAACTAGTTCACCGGGCTCCCAGGCGGATGCTGAGTTCCCCAGTCCGGGGTAAGCTGGAACAGCAGGGAACAGTGTGCTGGGGGGGCAGGGAAGGGCCAGCCAGGTGCCTCGGCGCCTGCACGATCATAGCACCCGTTCTGCTGGCACCTTTGGGACTTGAAGCAGACAGCCAGGAGACTGCTGAGATGATTGCCTTGACCTTACTGTACTTACAAGTAACTTCTCTCACCAAACCAAAAGCAACACAGGGGTGGACACTCTCCAGATTTCACAGCTACAGAAACAGCCTGTCTTGGGAGGCTGGGATCTTTGTCCCCAAATCTGTCCACATCTACCTCCTAGAGCTTTTCCCTATGGATGTACTTTGCTCCAAAATATAAAAAGTCTGGAGTCACATTCAAAGTAGATATTGTTACTAACAGAAACTTATCACAAACCAAAATTGTCCATGGCTAAAATTACACCTGAAACAATTCAATTTGTAACAGATAAGAAAGAAGAAGAAAAAATGGAGAGAGGGAGGGGAAGAAAATAGGATGGGCAGGAGAGAGAATCTATCTTGCTGGTTACTGCCAGACTGTACGATCTGACTCTGAAACATAATATTGACACTGGAAAAAAATAGACAAAATAAAGCTAGTTCTGGCTAAAACTACAGAAGGGAAAATAAAATTTTTACAAAAATTGTGGTCTGCACATTTTGAGACTTCAATTTGAATAATAAAATTCACAAAAGTAAGGTTGATAGGAAATTTTTATAACAACAAAAAAAAAATCCTGCAAACTTGCACAGGAAATAAAAATGATCCTGGTAAGAATAATTTTAGTGAAATGAAAACAGAAAAACAAACAAACAGCTTAACTGTGCTATATCAAAAACTGATCAAGGAATTAAGTGAACCTAATGGAGTTGGAGCCTCTCTCAACCACAAATGCACTTATGTGAGATGATTCTGAATTGGATTGTTTCTTGTAAACATGGACACAAAATATTCTTGGATGTGTTATACACCTGTTGGCCTTCACTGCCCATCATCTCAGGTATATTAGTTTCCTGTGGCTGCTGTAACCAAGTATCACAAACTGGATGGCTTAACCCAACAGAAACCACCCTAACCTTTGGTGGTTGACAGTGATCTATGGCATTCCTAGGTTTATAGATGCATCACTGCAATATCTGCCCGCCATCACATTGCCTTCTCCTCTGTGTCTGGGTCCAAATTTTCCTCTTCTAAGGACACCAGTCACATTGGATTTGGGGCCCACCCTATCCCAGTATGACCTCATTTGAACATGATTACATCTGCAAAGACCCCTGTAAGGTTACATTCACAGGTTCTGGGTGGACATGAATTTTGGGGGAGAACCTATTCAACCCAGTCCTCCAGGATAACCTCCGATTTGGGTCCTGTCTCAGTCCCCTTAAGCACACCTACCCTTGCCCTCTGCAGCATAAAGGAGATGCATTTTTAACTCTATAGACAGGAAGATCTATTTCCCAAATTGAAAACAAATCCTCTTTACTGGGCAGAAATCACAAGGTTAGGAACACTTGTCCCATTTTCCTGAACAGCTAAAGGGAAGAAGGTTCCTGTTTGACTGGCTCACTCTCAGTTCTGCAGGCTGGTGTCCCCTTATTCATACCTGTCCCCCTCAGCAAACCATAGAATGCACTTACCTGCCATCCAGACAACCTATATAAGGCATTACCCAGACACATTTTGCATACAGACCCACCAACCATAGAATACTAGAGAAACAAAAGAACACATACATATAAAACTGCAATGTTGACTTTGTTTTTTAATTCCTGGTGAGAAGACTCCCAACCTTTTACAGTCAGTTATAAACACCCACAGTTATAAAAATCCTCCAAGATATATTTTTATTTTTAAAGTGCATTGAACCAAGTATCTGTAGAATTCTTTTAGTCCTTGCAGGAAATCTTGGGGTTTCTGGAAGACATCAACCACCTTGGTGAGAAAGGTGGGTAGCCAGGCTTTGAGCAGTGATGGATATTTGTGTATTTGAGAAACCCCTTGAGTGGTTAATTATTTTTCTAAATAAAGCCCAATTTCATTTTCAATATTTCCCATCTTCACTGATTGACAATGCTGTCCCTTTTACCACTATATGTATGTTTGAATTAGGATATTTCCCAGCCTTCTGTCCCATTTCAATTGATTGTTCCAATCCTTGACCAGCACCCCACTGATTTTATCACTATAGATTTATAACCTTTCATATCCAGTGGGTTCCTCTCCTTGATATGTTCACCTGTTATTATTCCAAATAAACAAATATCTTTAACGGAATTTCCACTCTGATTTGGTCAAATACAGTTTATTCCCTAAGCAAATTCTGGATCAAGACCCTTAAAACTCAAAAGTCTGGCCCCAGCCAGGTGGCTCAATTGTTTGGAGCATCTTCCTGTACACCAAAAAGGTTGCAGGTTCTATGCCCAGTTGGGGTGCTTACAGGAGGCAGCCGATCAGTATGTCTCTCTCACATCGGTGTTTCTCCCTCTCTCTAAAAATCCATAAACATATTCTCAGGTGAAGATTAAAAAAAAAAAACGGTCTTCAAAAGTCTGCTTTCTGCAAAGATTCCTTTCCCAGGCCACCATGTATGGCTGTGCAGGTTGTACACGGCACAACCACATAGTTGCCAGTCACATCACAAGCCTATATGTCAGATGTTCATGTTTACAGTATCTTGTTTTTCTAAAATGCACATTGATTCACATTTCTAACATCTCTGAAGTTGGGGTGCACCTCACATGAAAGGCATAACAGCTTAATAAGCAGTGTGAGAAACCATGATGTTATACCATTTCTGGCAACACCACATAGCTATAATAGGCAGAGCTGGGATTTGAACCCAACCAGACAAGCCAGTTATAATTTAATGCAGGGGCTTGTGCCACATATTGAGAGGGAATCTTGGGTCATGTCATTTGGAGGAAGGAATTTTTTTTTTAATATATCTTTATTGATTTCAGAGAGAGGAAGGCAGAGGGAGAGAGAGATAGAAACATCAATGATGAGAGAGTCATTGATCGGCTGCCTCCTGCACACACCCCACTGAGGATCGAGCCCACAACCCGGGCATGTGCCCTGACCAGGGATTGAACCGCAATCTCCTGGACCCTAGGTCGATGCTCAACTGCTGAGCCACGCCCGGCCGGGCGGAGGAAGGAAATTTTGACCATAGTGTGGTAGCATGTGTGCAGGTGCCCCTGAGCAAGAGCATGTAGGTGAGGTGGGCTGGAGAGAAACTGGAGACAGTGGCCCTGGGGACCCACCACCCCTCCATCTCGCCCAGCTCTTCCTTCTAGAGGAGATGCGAGAGCGAAAGTTTGATGGCTTTGCCCGCACCATCCAGAAGGCCTGGCGGCGCCACGTGGCAATCCGGAAGTATGAGGAGATGCGGGAGGAAGGTGAGAGGCTGCAGGTGGGAGGCTAAGGGTGCAGACAGATGTACCTGGAAGAGCCAAGCCACAACCTCTGCCCCCCACTCTGTGTGCCCACAGCTTCCAACATCCTGCTGAACAAGAAGGAGCGGAGACGAAATAGCATCAATCGGAACTTTGTTGGGGACTACCTGGGACTGGAGGAGCGGCCAGAGCTGCGTCAGTTCCTGGGCAAGCGGGAGCGAGTGGATTTCGCTGACTCGGTCACCAAGTACGACCGCCGTTTCAAGGTGAGGCACTAGCAAGTGGGTATGTCCAAAGCCCTGGCTCCAGCCTGGCACCCCCATCAGAGGTACACCCTTACCTGGCCCAGACACACCTTTCCACGGGTATATATTCACCTAGTCTAGATACACCTATCCCATCATAGATATGTTCTCATCTGGCCAGGACACACCTGCCCACAGGTATATGTGTGACTAACATAGATACATCTGTCCATCAAATATGCCCTTATGTGGCCCAAACACACCTGTCCATCAGATGCATCTTCACCTGGCGGACACATCTGTCCACAATTACACACTTACCTCACCCAGAAGCCCTGACCACAGGGTCACCCTCACTTATCCTGGACACATTTATTCATTAGGTACACACACCCTCACCCAGTCTAAATTGATCTGTCAACTAGACATACCTTCACCTGGCCCAGACAGATACACCTATGCACAGGTACTCTCACCTGGCCTGGGTGCCCATGTCCAGCAGGTGTACCTTCACCCATCCTGTACCAGCTCAAACACCCCCTTCTAGCCATTATACCCTTACTTAGCCTCCTATTTATTATAATATAACCACTCATATACCTTTACACGGAGGGACACCCTCACCTGACCTGCCAGCACCACCCCTCTGCCTGCAATTGATCCCCACGCCCAGGGGTCCTGCCATCAGCCCCTCTGGTACTGCATCCTCACAGCCCATCAAGAGGGACCTGATCCTGACGCCCAGATGTGTTTATGTGATCGGGCGGGAGAAGGTGAAGAAGGGACCAGAGAAGGGCCAGGTGCGTGAGGTCCTGAAGAAGAAGCTGGAGATCCAGGCCCTGCGGGGAGTTTCCCTCAGGTGAGGCCAGGCACCCACCTGCTCCCCAGTCACCCTCGCCTGCCCCTTCAGCTGTCCTCATACTTGTCATCCCATCTGTAACCCTGACCATCTTACCTGCTGCTATACATATAACCCTCTCGTGGCCCTGTCACCTTCCCCTGCCCCCACACTCATGATCCTTATCTGCCAACGGCACCTGTCCCCTCAGCTGACTCTTTACCTGGCCCTTCCGCGCCTTCCCACTTCTCCGTTTTCCCCTGCCTGTGCAACTCCTCACCTGCCCCTTACCTGACCCTCCCGGCTGCATCTCACCTGTCGGTCCTTCTGCCGCCCTCGCCTGTGACTACCACATGCCTTTCCTCCTGCCCTCCCCCAGCACGCGGCAGGACGACTTCTTCATCCTCCAGGAAGAGGCGGCCGACAGCTTCCTGGAAAGCATCTTCAAGACCGAGTTCGTCAGCCTGCTGTGCAAGCGCTTCGAGGAGGCAGCACGGAGACCCCTGCCCCTCACCTTCAGCGACACGTACGGCCCTCCCCCGCCGCCACCATCGCCCTCCCGCCAGCCTAGGCACAGCCCCCCGTCTCCCACCCCACGGACCCGCGCAACTGCTCAGCCACCCCCGGGCCCGGCCCGGCAAGGATGGGGGGGCCTCCTACTTGGGAGGCGGCGCCCACACGGCTTCCTCCTCTCCCCACAGACTACAGTTCCGGGTGAAGAAAGAGGGCTGGGGCGGAGGTGGCACCCGCAGCGTCACTTTCTCGCGGGGCTCCGGGGACGTGGCGGTGCTCAAGGCTAGCAGCCGAGCCCTCGCAGTCAGCGTGGGCGACGGGCTGCCCAAAAGTTCCAGTGAGTCTGCGCAAAACTGGGGGTGGCAGCCCGAGTGGCGGAGCCAGCGAGGGACCGGCCGAGGCTGAACGGGACGAGCCCGTGAGCCGGCCCAGAGCGGGGGAGGGCCATGGGGCGGGTCTGGAAAGACTTGGAGGAGGCGACCAATGGCTGGGCGAGAAATGCGAAGGGGGCGTGGCCCAAGAGGCAGCCTGTGAGGGGGCTAAAGGATGGGGGCAAGCCCTGGAGTGGGCGAGCCCAAAGAGCCAGTGAGGGGTGGTCCCGGAGAAGAGGGGCCCATCGCTGGGCGGAGCCAGGGAGCCTGAAGGGGCGGGCACTGGGCCGGAGCCAGAAAAGACAGGTTTGTGGGCGGGGCCAAGGGTCTGGTGTGGTCTGGCCACCACCTTTGAATCCTTTTTAGAGCCTACACGTAAAGGAATGGCCCAGGGAAAACCTCGAAGAGCGGCCCAGACCCCTTCCCGGGCAGCCCCTGGACCTCCCAGAGGTGAGGAGATGCCCCCCACTGTCTTCCCTTGCCTCTTGTGTGCTCCATGACCTAAGCCAAACTTGCTGTCAGCGAGATCTAACAAGCAGAGATGACCACTCTCTTCTTCTCTGTCCAGAACTCTCCATAGCTCCCCGTCTTCCACATAATAAAGGCTAAGGTTAGTTTGGTATTCAAAAGCGCTTCAAAATCCAACCCCTGCTATAACCACTCACCCCCTCTCCTCTCATCTTACACTCCTGTCATACAAGCTACATCTTACTTTGCCAACTTACCAAATTTGTTCTTACCACCCGGCCTTTGCTGGGGCTGTTTACTCTGCCTGTTTCCGAGATTCTCACTATACTTGAGTTCCCATTCATCCTCCAAGACCCACCCAAAAAAGCCCTCCTACAGAAGGGGGTGGGGAGAAATCTTACCCCTGCAGAACCTCTCTCTTGTCCCTCCTGGCTTCTGGGTCCTGCCCTCTGGCCCAGTCACCATACTGGATTGAGAGTGTCGCTGCCTCCTCTCTCAGACTGGGAATTTGGAGTCAAATCTTCCCCAAATACTCCTAGCAGCACCCTAATAAATGTCTCCATCCTTGCTCCTGCCACAGGTCTGGACCGCAATGGGGTGCCCCCCTCTGCCAGAGGGGGCCCCCTGCCCCTGGAGATCACATCTGGAAGGGGCTCTCAGCGACCTCCCCGAGGCCCTCCATCCTCAGCCCTAACGGCCAGCAGACGCCCCCGGGCACGGCCCCCCTCTGAGCATAACACCGAATTCCTGAACGTGCCTGATCAGGGAGTGGCTGGGTACGTGGGGTGGGAGGGCAGCCCCAGGAGGTGAGCAAGCAGTGGGAGTATCTAGGGCTTTGATGAACACCCCCTGTGCCCACAGCATGCAGAGGAAGCGCAGCGTGGGGCAGCGGCCCGTGCCTGGTGTGGGCCGACCCAAGCCCCAGCCACGGATACATGGTCCAAGGTGCCGGGCACTGTACCAGTATGTAGGTCAAGACGTGGATGAGCTGAGCTTCAACGTCAATGAGGTCATTGAGATCCTCATGGAAGGTGTGTGTGCTGGGACAGAGGTGGGAGGGGCCAAAGCCCTGACACAGCCAGGCAGCCCCCTTTACCGCATGCCCATCCAACAGGAGAAAAGAGATGGGCAGCCAGGATACCGTCTTCTGAGCCAATGGCTACATAAGCTAGAGGCCTTCGGTGGAGGTCACCTCCTAAGCCACCTGGGAGCCTGGCCTCACTGCATCACACTAGTACCCCAGACTCATTTTTGTTACCTGTGAAACATAGGGCTAACAGCAGAACCTCAGAGACCCCTTGTGAGTAGGAAATGGGCCATGTCTGGATGGCCCAGGCCACTTCCTAACTTAGTCCCCTGGGCTACCCCCAGAGGGACCTGGGACTCAACAGCAGCCTCTGCAAGTGAGTGAGGAAGCCCCACTGGGGTCATTCCTGGGTCCACCATAGGGATTGAGGGGAGGGGCCTGTGGGAGATGAGGGAAGAGTGCAAGTGAATGGTCTGAAATAAGACTGTGAGCCAGTGACAAGGAAAGATCACGTGTGCATCCCTCCCTCCCTTCCTTCAATCTGTCACTCTCTTCAGCCTCTGCCTTGTGCCAGGTCAGTGGAAATGAGTAAGACAGACACTGAGCCAGCATGAAGGTTTCCCCTGGGGTGGGCTGGGTGGTGCCTCACACTCTCTTTTCTCCCACAGATTCATCAGGCTGGTGGAAAGGCCGGCTGCATGGCCAGGAGGGCCTCTTCCCCGGAAACTATGTGGAGAAGATCTGAATGGGGGGCCCAGATTCTGTCTGTCCTCCTGCCAGGGAGCCAGGCCCTGCTGGCAGGGGTCTCATTTCCCTTGGTTGCATTAACCAGAAGGTCCAGCCTGGTCCAGTCCAGGCTCTGGGTGGGTCTGAGGGGTCACCACTGCAGCTACTTCTGGGCCCTGGCCTCCCGTGTCACACCCGTTTCCACCTGTGGCACACAGGGCTAACAGCAGAACCTACCTCCCAGCTACCTTGTGAGTATAAAATGAGTCATGTCCTATCAGCAAAGCACGGCTCAAAGTAGGGAGGCCTTGACGAGTGTGACCTCCCTCCTTCTCCACTGAGGCAATAAATGTTTGCCGGGTAGAAGTATGAACTGACTGAGCGCCAAACTTCTCAGAGCCCTGTGATGTAGGAGCAACAAACGCACCATTTTACAGGCGGAAAAAATGAAGGCTTGGAGGTTGAGTCACTTGCCCAAGATTCCACAGAGCCAAGCCTTAAAAAGGTTGTCTGTCCACTTGCCAGCTTCCAGAAACTGCATCCCAGCTTCCCTTTAGAAAATGGTCCAGTTGGTCCCGTCAGATCTGAATCTGCAGCCCCAAACCCATTTAGGACCTAACTGGACCCTGAGAAAGGAGAGAGGTCCCACATGGCCCCCCACAATCCACCCTAGCCACCCCTGTTCCCTACCCCCACCCCATGTCTGTGCCACCTTGGCCCTCATTCACCTGGGGTCAAGA
The DNA here is from genome assembly GCF_054644295.1 of Miniopterus natalensis. Lineage (NCBI taxonomy): Eukaryota > Metazoa > Chordata > Mammalia > Chiroptera > Miniopteridae > Miniopterus > Miniopterus natalensis. The sequence continues at coordinate 77,684,156 of NC_142084.1, forward strand.
CAGGTTCTGACATTCCAGGGCCCTGGCTTTCTGTATTTATGGTCACCGCTGAAGGGGACATCTGGAAACTGGTTTCCCCAGCTGTCTCCAAACCCATGCTGAAGTCTGAGCCTTTGAGAACTCCTTAAAATTGCAGCTGGAACCAGCTAGGTGTCCTGCCATTGTCTCAGCCTAAGGATCCTGGCTTTCCAGATGGACGCCTCCTCTGTGCTCAGCCCCTCAAAGAGCAGCCAGTCTTGGAGAATGGTGGGGTCAGGACCGAGCCAGAGAAGGGACAGGGCCTGAATGGCCAGCTGGGCCTTTTGCAGGATCTGCACCCTCTCTCTTCTGCACCTACCTAGGGAAGCTGAGTATGGCTGGAAAAAAAATCCCAAGGTTGCAACTGGGTCTCAACAGCCCTTTTATTAGTCAATCGTTATATAAAAGCTTTTAGCCAGTCCCTTGAGTGTCCCTGGTTCCTTCCATCTCTGATTTTCTCACTCTGCCCAGCCACCATTGTGTGCATCTCTTGCTGCAAGACTTAAATGTGAGAACAGCGGAGGGGAGGATAACCCACATGAGGCACTGAATTTATCAGCTGGGCATTTACTGGTGTTGAAGAGGAAATCAGGGCTTTGTTTCCCTTCTCTGCCCTCAAACTCATCCTGCAGCCTGCCTCCCCTCCCAGCACTTTGGAGTACAGCCCCATGGCCCCACTACCACTGTGACAGGCACCACATAAGCAGGAAGTAGGACCTTCTGGATAGAATGGGTGAATAACGTTTGGGTGGGGAGCTGAGTAGGGAGAAGGGAGTTACGTTTAACAAAGTCTAATAGACAGTCTTTCACATCTAGGTTACAGCATCTGCAAATCTGTCAACTTGGCCCCACCCACACAGCCCACATCCTGTTGACTCTTTTACAAAATTTCTTAAATCCAGCCCCTCTGTTCCCATCCTTGGGTGCCTGTCCTTTCTGAGGCCATACCCCACCATTCCCCAGATTGCACCAATCTCCCCTGCGTGGGTGCGTGCACACACACACACACACACACACACACACACACACACCCCTCTTCACCCTGCATCAAAATGATCTGCTTTTTAAGTTTTTAACTGTATTAAAGATAATCAAAAGAAAGAAAAGTTTTTAAATTCAAACTGCAGGCCTGGCTGGTGTTGCTCAGTGCACCAAGAGGTCACAGGTTCAATTCCAGGTCAGGGCACATGCCCAGATTGTGGGTTCATACCCCAGTGGGGCCCATGCAGGAGGCAGCCAATCGATCTTTCTCTCTTATAGATGTTTCTATCTCTCCCTGTCCCTTCCTCTCTCTTTAAAAAAAAAATCAATAAAAACATATTTTAAATAAATAAATTCAAACTGAACAAAGGTGTGAAAAATCTATCTCTCCCACAAAAATCCCTGTTCCCCTCCCCAATTTTTAATGCCTCCTTGTAATAGTATTTTCTGTACATAAAAGCACACAGGTTCCCCAGGCCGGTGTGACTCAGTTGGTTGGAGAGTCGTCCAGTACACCAAAAGGTCAAGGGTTTGATTCCTGGTCGGGGCACATACCTAGCTTTCAGGTTGAATCCTATGTATACATAATTACAATGGACATAGTCTATACTTGCCTAGAACTCAGGCACCTGTTGAATGGTTAAATAATGTATTATAGAGCTCTGATATCAAAGACCCACTTCACTCTCCCCCAATTGCCCATTTTCCAAAGGACAGTCAGGGATCAGATGGTGTACATCCCCCTGCTGAAAATTCATCAGTGTCTGGAATAGAAACCACACTCTGGTCTCCACTTCACAAGGCCCTGTATGACCCTCTCTGCACCATGTTCACTTTCTGACCTCCACATCCTGCCTCCACTCTGCTCCAGCAGCACACTAATGTCACTGTTCCATGAAAAAGATGCTTATCCCGCCCCACCTCAGGACATTTACACTAGCTACCTACTCACTCTTTCCAGAGTGCTCTGGCCCCATGACCTTCCATTGGCTCACTCCTTCCTATCAGGCAACAGCTCAGAAGTCCCCTCACAGAGGGGTTCCCTGACCCATCACTGTCACATCCTTCTGTATGGGTTTGTTTGTTTTTTTTCTTTGTAGCATTTGATATAACCTAAGATCATTTTCTGCATCTGTTGTTGTTTATATCCCCTTTTTCAAATGTGAGCAGCCTCTGAGAGCAGGGGTGTTTGTCAGTACTGTTCATCTCGGAGTCCCTAGAACCTAGTACACAGTAGATTGAATAGGTGGCTCATTCCACCCTGGTACACCCAGTACCATCCTCCTGGAAACACACCTCTCCTGACAGTTAGTTTGCTTCCCACCCTTAGCAACCACAACGGGACCCACTCTAACTTCAGAACTAAGTGCACTGGAAATTTTGACTACTGCCCTGGCCAGGTAGCTCAGTTGTTTGGAGGATGGACCCTATACTGCAAGGTTGAGTGATGGAACACTCAACCTGGTAGGGGCACGTGCAAGGGTCAACCAATGAATGCAAGGATGGGTGGAACAACCGATAGCTGTCTCCCTCTCTCAAGTCAATCAATAAATTTTTCTTTAAAAATATTTTTTCCTGGCGAGAGTGCTCAGTGGTTGAGTATCAATCCATGAGAGAAGAGAAAGAAGGGGAGAGAGAAACACTGATTGGTTGCCGACCCTATGTAGCCCCAGCCCCATGGGGGATCAAACCCAAAACCTGGATATGTGTCCTGACCGGGAATCAAACCAGTGACCTTTCCGTGCATGGGATGACACTCAACCAACTGAGCCACACTGGCCAGGGCAATAAATAAAATTTTTAAATTTTTTTCTTTTTAAATATATATATTTTTAAAATATATCTTTATTGATTTCAGAGAGAGTAAGGGGGAAGGAGCGAGAGAAACATCAATGATGGGTCATTGATCAGCTGCTTCCTGCTCGCCCCCGACTAGAGATTGAGCCGGCAACCCGCGCAGGTGCCCTCACCGGGAATCGAACCGCGAGTTCCTGGATCCTACGTCCACGCTCAACCGCTGAGCCACGCCACGCCAGGCTTAAAAAAAATTTTGACGACCATTGCCTGTTTCTTTCCAAAGAGGGTGCCCACTCAACACGACCTCTTCAAAAAGAAGCGTTGTTTACCGCCTTTCGAGGGCTGGTGACGGGACGGAATGGGATGAAGATACCCATTTTGCAGACGAATACACAGGCCAGGGAAGATTTTAACCCCGGATCTTAACGCACAGACTGCTAAAACTGCCCTCAGTTTGCAATTCCGCCACCAGGTCTATTCTGCTGTCCAAGACCGCCACAGATCGCAGGCCCCGCCCCCTCACTGAGCGCCGGGCGAGGTCCCGCCCGCGCTCTCGCGAGAGCTCGGAGGCGGAAAATGGCGCCGACGTGAGCGCGAGACTGCGGCCGCCCAGGGAATCGCCGCAGCCTCAGCTGGAGCCGCGGGAGCTGCGAGAACAAGAGGCCTAGCCAGGCCGAGGATGGTGAGCGCGGCGCTGGGGTCGCGGGTGCGGCGAGCCAGCGGGGACTGGCGGGGAGCGGTCCTGTCGCGCACACACCCTCCGGCCGACCCCGCCCCCACATCCGGGCACTGGCCCCGCCACTAGTTGTCATTCCGCGAGCGCCCTACCCCCTACTTCCGGGCCTGGATTCGACTGGGCCACCCCCGCTGGGCTCGGGCTCCGCCCCTGGGCTTTATACTGCCGGGCCCCCAGCACTTCCAACTTCGCCTGCGTTGCTCCAGCGCGGAGTGTAGATACACATCTACGTCCTCAAACAATCCACTTTGCCACTTCCGGCCCCACCAGCATCTTTCTAGCCCGGCTTTGTTCAGAGCCCCGCCTTCATACCCTTTGCCCCGCCCACTCCCTCTAGGCCACGCCCCTGCAGCATAGGGGGCCTCCAACCTTCCCAAGTTGGAGAGGAGGGAATGCAGTTTTGATATGAGCAATTCCTGTCAGATGTCCACTGCTGCTCTGGAACACTTTTCTGCTAGCTCCCTTCCTGGGCATGGAGACAAGAGGCAGGAGCTCAATCCACCCTCATCCCTTGCCCTCCCTCGATGGTAACTCCTTAGGAGGGGGCTAACTGGATATTGTCTCGGGCCATTAACTGTTTCAGGAATGCAAAACGGTCTTTGGGGGGGAGGGTTACCCTGGCTGACCCCAGCGGACCGTGGGCCCAGAGGGGTTTTTCCCACTTCTTTTTTCCACCAGGAGGAGGAACCCTCTGGGCTCAGCCCAGACATGCTGGTCACTGCAGAGCCCCGCTCCAGTGAGACCCACCAGGAAGTGGTGTCCCCAGGTGTGGCTGCTGCAGCCACGTCTTTCTCCATGGGGGAGGAGTCAGGTCCTGACCAGACAGCCACACCCCCAGTGTGGGAATGTGGAGGTCCTGGAGGGGCCCAGCAGGGTGTTTCCTCAGCCCCAGACAGTGGCCAACCTGGCCCTGGACCCAGCCTTGGCTCAACCAGCACAGTATCCGGGACCAGTGAGGACCTTCGGCCACCCAGGCGACGCCCACCACCAGGTGACCTGTGATGGGGCCTTCTGTGGGGTCACAGGCCCTGGAACAATAGGAGTGAGGAGTGCAGAGTATCTCCATACTTGGGGGTTACCTAGAGAGAATCACCATTTACTGAGCACCACGCCTGTGCCAGGCTGTGGCTACAATGATGAGCCAGACCAACTCAGCCCCTGCTCTCTGGCAGCTCAGTTGATGAAGGAGGCAGATGGTAAAGGCCCCAGTAGGAAACCATAGGGTAATTCCAGCCTCGGATATGCCTTCCTGGGGCAGAGCCCTGGTCCTCATGGTGGGAGAGAGAGATGGGTGACCCCGCTGTGTACATCCTACAGGAAAGCAGATACTCTGCTCCAGCCCTGGCTGCTGCCTCAGTTTCCCAAGCGTTCGTGACTTGGCACAGCATCTGCGTACCCATTGCCCACCCACACAGTCCCTGGAAGGTAGGGCCAGGGTAGGTGGTGGGAGGCAGGCAGAGTTCCCAAGTTGACCCTTGGCCACCCTACTCTACTCCTCTGTCCTCCACCCCTGCCCTGCCAGGCAAGCTCTTCCACTGTTCCGCCCTGAACTGCACGGAGACCTTCCCCAGCATGCAGGAACTGGTGGCACACGGCAAGCTGCACTACAAACCCAATCGCTACTTCAAGTGAGACCCTGACGACCCCAGTCTCCTTTGGTCCTCGGTGACCAGTCCCCAGGCTGCTCCTCCTGCTCCTGGTGTGGTAGCCAGAACCTGGGGTTCAGGCCTTTCCACTTCTTAGTCAGGGGTCGGGTGGGGGAGGGGGTTGGGTCTGGAAGTGGGTGTGGCTTCGGGCAAGCGCTACCCTAGAGAGACTGGTACCTGGAGCTAGTCCCAGGGACCCGAAGGGGTGGGGCTCACATGGGTATGGCCCTGCCCAGCCTCATTACCTCCCAAGAGGAAAGCTGATCAAGATTGAGACCCCTTACTCGTTTTCCCAGGGCTCCGACCTGGAGGGGTCTGGAAGGGTCACGGTCACAGTAGGGGGCTCTTAGGGCAAGCTTCTACCCCGAAGGTGGGATCTGTGATTTGGGTCTGGGCTCCCTTACCATGCTACCGATAGGCCCCACCCTGGTCCCCCAGGAAACCGAGCCAGCCCTGTGCCTGCCCCCAGGTGTGAGAACTGCCTCCTGCGCTTCCGCACGCACCGCTCGCTCTTCAAGCATCTGCATGTTTGCGCCGAGCATGCGCAGAGCCCAGCCCCGCCGCCACCCCCTGCCCTCGACAAGGAGCCGTCCGCGCCCGAGCGCCCCACGGAGTCTGACCCGGAGTCAGCGCCAAGCTTGCAGTTCCCGCTACTCGAGCCCTTTACGACCCCCGCCCCTGCCCCCACCGGGCCCTTCCTGCCCTACTTGAACCCCGCATCCTTTGGCCTAAGCCCCCCGCGCCTGCGCCCCTTCCTGGCCGCCGCGCCTGGACTGTCAGCCTCCAGCACCGCCATCTGGAAAAAGAGTCAAGGTGAGTGTAGGGGCAGGGCCGCCATAAGGGTGGGCTGGGCAACTCGGATTTCTGACCTTGACCTGCCCATTTACCGCAGGTGCCGGTGGCAGCCCTCGAAGACCCCAGGGCGGCTCCGATGCGCCCTCAGGTGCGTGCAGGTGACCACCAGGGCGGGATGGAGGGGGTTTCTGTCCTGCGCCCTGCCAAGCCCAGGAGATTCTAGGAGGCAGCAGTGCCAGCCCCGAAATACAGGATTTTTGCCTTAAAAATTACCGGCCCCCGCGCCTTCATCTACACCGGCGTTTCCGTGTAAAGCTCGCGCTCTGCGGGGGTTCTGGGGATGGGGAACACAGAAGTTAAGTTCAATGCCCCCAATTTCAGCGGGGTACACACCTGGGGCAAATGGATCAGCCAGGCCAGACCCTCGGCACCCGCGAGCTGATGGGGAGTGGAGAAAGGTCCGAAACGCCCTGTCCTTTGACTACCGTCCTCCGGGGTAGACCGGCTGGGGCCCGGACTGACAGGGTCCCGCCTGCCCGCAGGGCACGCGGCTCCAGGCCGCATCGTGTGGGAGCACACGCGTGGCCGCTACTCGTGCATGCAGTGCGCCTTCTCCACGGCCTCTCGGCCCGCCATGACCTTACACCTGGAGGACCACCGCCCCATCGCCCCCGAGGCCCGGGGGCCCGGGCCACGCCCCGATGCCCCGGCGGGTAAGGCCCAGATGCTCGGGGGTGGGGAGGATCCCCACCCTCCTTTCCCTTCAGGCGAGGGGAGGGGCAGGGCGTAGGCTCAGCCACCTCCTCCTCTGCCCCACCTAGACCTGGCCCCGCTTGCACCCAAGGTGTCGCTGCTGCTGTCAGAGGGAGAGTGTCCAGTTTTCTCGCCGCTCTGAACCCTGCATAGAGGATGGGTCATGAGGTGTGGGTAATTTTAGGGGGCAATGGATGGGGGGGGCAATAAAAGAGGCGCGATGAACTGGCCTATGCTGTGTTTGGGTCCCTTACCCTCTGATGCACAGCGGCCTGTCTAGCAGTCTTGGGCGTCCCCCATTTGGGGAGGGGCAGGCCTCCCCTCACCACCCACTTGTATCCCACATTCCCTGTCACCTCAACACTGGGACCCAGTCTCCAGCTCAGTATTGCCACTGCCCACGGTCCTGTTCTATCACTTCCAGAAACCGGATGGGATGGGAGTTTCCAGTTTTATTTACTTAATAAAAATTTTTAAATATTTTTATTGATTTCAGAGAGAGGGAGAGAGAAACATCAGTGAGAATCATCCATCACCTGCCTCCTGCAGTGCCCCCTACTGGGGATTGGTCCAAAACCCTAGGCATGTGCCCAGACTGGGAATGAAGTGTGAGCTCCTGGTTCATGGGTCACTGCTCAACCACTGAGCCACACCAGTGGGGCAATTTACTTACTTAAGTCTTGGGAGTCAGTGAGAAGGACAGGGAGGCTGGTCCTGAGAAAGTGCTGAGACTGGCCCAGCTGGAACCCTCCAGGTCCTTAGGCCAGTGATAACTCACAGGGAGGTGACAGGATGGAGGGCAGTGCCAGGTCCCCCAGAGCTGGGTGCTTTTTGGCAGGCTGGGACTTGGGCCTCATCCTTGTCCTCCTGGATTCTCCCTCTGCCCCAGCTCTGAGAGTAGGTCAAGGTCAGCCCTGGAGAGCCTGAGCTCCCTTCCCTCATCCCAACGCCATCCTGGTCCTCCTCTTCCCTTTCTTCATGGGAAGTCAGGTCTGGGCCAGGGTTCAAACTGGTTCCACACTGCTGTCTCAGCCCTGCTGTCACCAAAACCTTGTGGGCCAAGCCTCCTGGTACAGAAGTCCATGTGTTATTGACAGCCACCCCTCAGGCTGATTTTACCTCCTGCATCTTGCTCCCTTCCAGCCCCATGGTACTCCTGGCCCAGGCTTCAACCCTCTACTCTTCCTGGGACACCCAAAGCAATTCTTCCCACCCTTCCCCCAGCCCGAACATCCCTGAAAAAGGATCTCTTCTGATTGTGACCCTCCCTTTCTTATACCCTTCAGTGGCTCCCCACAGTTCTCTAGATGAAGATCCTGTTCTCCTAGTAGCCCACAAGGTGCTATTTTGAACCTCCCATTCCCTCCCAGGGCCACTCAAACCATCTCCTCCCTTCCCCTCCTCCTCTTCCTCTATGGGGACACACATCCCCTGAGGGAGCACCTGAGAGAACACCTCCAGGCCCCTGCTCAGGTGGTTGTTACTCAGCACCCGCTGTGGGGTTAGATGGGCCATCAGGGGATGGGGCTCCAGGGCCCCCTGAGCTTCCCCCTTCTCAGCTAGAAGCCTTGTAGCCATGGCTGTGTAGCCTTGGAGAAGACTCAGCTTCCCTACATCTCACTTGTGTAGTCCTTAAAATGAGTGTCTTTATGCTCATCCCTGGAGTCCTTAGGATTCAAAGAGGGAATGAGAAGGGAGAGGTGGAGGGAACTTGTGAAATGTTTGCAAGTAATTCGCATCCCTTCAGCCACCAAGCCCATGGCTACCTGGACCTTTTCAAGAACCTGGGGAGGAGGTAGGGCAGGGTCAAGGGGCCCATTTTACAGATAGAGAAGATGAGGCTAGGGGGGTAAGCTGACTGATCCCTGACTCTAGTGAAGCCCAGCTGCAGGTCACTGATTCTGCACCATTCTGGGAGCTGGGCACAGTTACTACCCAGGCATTCTCCCCTTTTCCCACGTTCCCAAGGCCCATAGATACCCTGAGAAATCTGGCCCTAGTCCCAGGCTTTCCTGCATCTCCAGGGAACAGGACTTAGTGGTTCCTGTTCCCCAGGCTCCCAACTCATCCCCAGTGTACCAGTTTTCCCCAGCCCCCAGTGGTTTTCCTTCCTCATCAAGTCATTCATCCACCCCCCAAGTCCAGGTTATACCACTCCCCAGTCTGTCAGGACTTTTCCAGAGAGACCCAGAGCAAATATCTTGGTCCACATACACCCCCACACCCATCCCTCCCTTGAGTACAAAGGGCCCACAGATCCTGCCACCCTCTGGAGGCAGTGGGAACTCTGCCCTGAGGTCTAGGCAGCTGAGTCACCACCTGGCCTGGGCACCCTGGTCCCTCCAAACCTCCTCCCTCACCCTCTCCCAACTCATATACAACCTTTTGTCTGCTTGCATGAGAAGCATTACTGCTCCCAGTGTCCCTTCTAGGCTCCAGAAGCCCCTGCCCTCCCTCTGGCTAACCTTTGACCCCACAGAGTCCCCCTACCCCACCTCAACTCCAGAATGCCAGAAAGGTGAGTCCTCTTAGGGCCTGGGCAAGCCCAGCAGAGGGCGCCCAGGAGTGTCAGTCTGAAGGAGAATGCCTGGAACCTGCAAATCCAGGCCAGCACCCGCACCCTGCTTTTGCGGCTGCCCCAACACTGGCAGGTGGGCCAGACACTGCAGGTTCATGTTGAACAGGCTGAGCCACTCCAGACGGCTTAAGCCCCCATGAGGCCAGCCAAGTGCCTGTCCACCACCTGGCAGTTGTCCAGTACCAGCTCAGTCGCCGGTGGGTTCCTGCTCGGTTACTCTCACCCAAGACTGGACAAGGGGAAGTGAAGGATCCTGACCCAGGTACAAACGCCCATCCTGGCCTCCTCATTCCTCCACTGCCCACGTGCTCAGTCCTTCCTCTTCTATGTGGCTGCACCAGCTGCTGTGCCCCCATCCTCCCCACCTGCATTAGGGAAGCTAGGTACACTGCTCCTGGCTCTTGCAAAGGAATCAAGCACACCAGCTTCAGTTCCCCGTGTATGCTCAGAACCTTGGCAGTTCCCCTCCCTAGCCCGCAGAGTTCCACACACTTGTCCCGATGAACCCTTACTAACACCTTCAACTCCCCAAGGCAGATGCTGGACCATGCTCACTTCTCCTGGCTTCTTGTTCCACAGCTCCAAGTGCAGCCACAGGTCCACATTCACAGCTTCGGCTTCGTGCCTCCAGAAAGGTGCCAAACACACAAAGAGTGGGGGTCTGTTCCTGGAATGCGCTCTTCCCGCAGGGGCTTAGCCAGGGAGGGACCCTCCAAACTCCAGAGTTCTGAGCTGGAGGTGTCCACACCCAGTAGCCTTCCCAGAGCCTGGGGAGTCACTGGCTGTCATTCATTAAGACCTTCAGCTTACCTTGTATGCTCTCAGCCAATCACTCCTTGTTCTTTCATTCATCATTCTTTCCCTTACCAAACACTTGTGAGGGTCAGGCAGTCTGTGATCAGCCTGTATTGGCTGGTCTTGGAGACCCAGAGAGGACTCAAACCTCAACACCCCTGGCTTTCTGAGACCCCTGTTCAGAGGGGAACCCATATCTGGAAATGTGACTGAGGGTGCATGTCCATGTGCAGGGACCGGAATGCACAGGTCCAGAGGTTCCAGAATCCTCAGGCTGTGCTCTTAAAGCAGACATACAGGTAGTCATGTCCAACAGTGCTTCCTGTGGCCTTCATGGCAGAGCAGGCAAAAAAAGAGCTCCTACTGGTAATTCAAGTCCTCAAGACAGAAAGAGCCGCCTTCCCTGTCTCAACTGGCTCTTTCTGGATCCTTTCAAAACTTGTATGTCCTTGCTACGCCTGGTGTGATCCTAAACCAGCAGCATGGGCATCACCTGGGATGTTGCAGAATCTGAGACTCCATCACTGACTGGAGGCAGACCCTGCATTTTAGCAATGGGGACTGCAGGTGACTGATGGGCACCGGTACTTCTCAATTAGCTGCACATTAGAACCACGCAGCAAGTGTCTAGGAGTAGCCACACCCAGACCAATTAAGTCAGTCTCTGGGAGCTTCTATCTCTTTGTAAATTCCTCAAGCAATCCCAATGCATGGCCAAACAGAACCAGGGCTCTGCACTCTCCCAATAGATTGACCTCCTGGGGACCTTATCTGGCTGGGTCTCACATCCTAACTGCACCAGTCTTGCCTCCTCTTCATTGGCCTCCCAGCTGTCTTGATTTTCCTCCCATCCTCTGTCCACTGGGAACATGGGGTGTCCTCAGACTCCTTCCCCAGCGCCAAAGCCTTGGATACTACCTGCCCCAAATGTGCCATCGCAGTGAGCCATCCACAGCCCCATGTGACATCTGCCCCTGCAACAGGGAAGTCCTGCTTAGAGCTGGAAAGTGGACCACAGGGAAGTGTTAAAATGAGGAAGGCAGATGAGGTAATGAGCAAAAAGGCCTCACCCATCACACTCACTGGACTCTTGGATCTCCCACCCAAAGCAGACTATGCCCCCTCTCCCTGGCTGAAATTAGGCTTTCGCCTGCCTCTGTTGGCAGGAGGTCGTCAGGGTCTGGCACCAAGTCCTCCATGGACCCCAGAGGTTAGCAGGGCATGTGGTGGGACTGAGAGGGAGGGAGACAGTAGAGAGCCAAGAAACTAGTGACTGTTAATGTGCTGACCTCCAGTGCATGAAGTGCAGAGACAGTAGCAGGCAGGTCAGGAACTCAAGAAGTGCCGGACAGGATCTAGGGACATGCGCGCACTGTCCCCGCCTCCTTTCCTTCCTTCTCTGCCCTCCACCCATATGGCCTTGTGGAGCAGAAGCCACAGTCACTTCCTGAGAGCAAAAGCCCCAGCTCAGTTCCCACTCTCACCGTGACCCCATCACCTGCCTGCTGTCATGGTGAGTCTCCAAGCCCTGGGAAAGCCCCCACTAGTTGGAGGCAAGGGGTGCCATGGGAGGAAATTGGAGGGGGGGGGGCATATTCCAATCCAAGAGTAGAGTGGCAGAGAAAAGCCACCTGAGAAACAGGTCTGACCAACACAGAGGCCCAGAGATGGGAAGCAGCCCGGGACACACTACTGGGACAGTCCAAGTTCCAAGGGGCCTGTGCCTGTGCAGGCTGTGACTGCACTAAAAGGGGGACTGGTGAGACTGCTCAGACTACTCCCTTCCCCCCAGGTCAGCATGAACAGCAACCTAGTAAGGGACAGCCAGGGTGAGCACAGGGTTACAAATTGGGTCAGAGACCCACTGCCTGCCCCCACCCTGGCCAGTTACCTCAGGGTGTGACCTTCTGGCCCTGTGGGTCATGTAGGATCCCTTGCTCCAACCCACCAGGAAGGGGTCCTTTCACAGAGGCATTTTAAACAAGAGCTGCAGTCTTTTCTCACATTCTCTGGATAGGAAAGTGAAACACAACCTGAGGGAGAGGCCATGCGTTTCTGACCTTCCCTTCCCTTCCCTTCCCTCCCCCAATGTCCTTGACCCCCGGTGAAGCCAGGCTTGGGGGCCTGTAGCAGGGCCACCTCTGGGGAACTTGTCATTAGAGCAGGCGTGACCTAGTTTGTGCATCTGCCTGTGCATAACCAGTGGTGCAGGATGGTCAGCACTGTACCTGGGACAGACGTGTGCCATAGATGGCACAGTGCCCAACTGTGCCTGTGCTTGGGGGCCTGCTTACCATTTCTCATAGGCATTCTTGACTGTGAATGTCCCCAACCTTCAGCATGGGCATCTGGGACTGTGAGAAACTATACACCCACATTTGCCTCCAGGTCCCTACGTGTCTCTGCATCTATCTATGTGAGTCTATGACCGTCAGACTGGATGTGGCTGAGTATATGCCAGACTTTGTGCCCTCTATGTTCTTTATTTCAACAAATAGTTACTGAATACCTACTGTGTGCCAGGCACTAGGAGGCCAGCAATGAATGAGCCAAGTCACTGCTCACGTATTTAAAAAACAATGTAAGTGCATGGCCAATGTGGCTAAGTGGTTGAGTGTCAACCCATGAACCAATAGGTCCCTGGTTCGATTCCCAGTCAGGGCACATGCCCAGGTTGCAGGCTTGATCCCCAGTGAGAGGCATGCAGGAGGCAGCTGATCGATGCCTCTCTCTCATTGATGTTTCTCTCTATATATATACTTCTCCTTTCTTCTCTCTCTAAAATCAATAAAAATATATTTTTAAAAAAACAATACAAGTGATGTAAATATGATACATGGTGGCAGATACTAAAAGAAAAATCTTGCAGGTTGGGGACTCAGGGTTAACAGGCTTCCTCTGGCTGCTGTGGGGTACTAATGAGAGATGCGGATGGGCAGGAGTCCAGGAAGGAGGCAACCGGAAGGTGTGTCTGGTGGGTGACAGTACTGCAGGCAGTGAGAAGTGGTTGGATTATGGATGTAATTTGCAGTTAAAACAGAAGGGACTGGAGACATGGAGGTGAAAGGACAAGAGGGAAGGTGTGGTGTGTGTCTGTGACCATGTCCATGTGTCTCCATGTCTGTCTCTCCACAACTCCTGTGTGTTCCAGTCCCTGACTGACTGTGTCCCCTAGGGAAGCCATCAGGACTTTCGGAACCTTCAGGCAAAATTCCAGGCCTCTCAGCCTGAGACCAGCGAACTCCCCCCCAAATCCCCAAAGCCTGAGTTCAAGAAACTCCTCAAGAAGTTTCCACAGCCTGAGCCCAGTGAGCACTCCAAGAAGCCTCTGCAGCTTGAGTTCAGGAAGCCACCACAGCCTGAGTTCGCTGATCTCCCAAAGAAGCCCCCACAGCCCGAGTTCAGTGCAGTCCCCAGGAAGCCCCCACAGCCGGAATTCACTGATCTGCCCAAGAAGCCCCCACAGCCTGAATTCACTGATCTGCCCAAGAAGCCCCCACAGCCTGAATTCACTGATCTGCCCAAGAAGCCCCCACAGCCTGAATTCACTGATCTGCCCAAGAAGCCCCCACAGCCCGAGTTCAGTGCAGTGCCCAGGAAGCCCCCACAGCCTGAATTCACTAATCTGCCCAAGAAGCCCCCACAGCCCGAGTTCAGTGCAGTGCCCAGGAAGCCTCTGCAGCCCGAGTTCACTGATCTGCCCAAGAAACCCTCCAAATCTGAGTTCAGTGAACTCTACAATAAGTTCCCACAGCTTGAGGCCACTGTGTTCCCCAGGAAGCCCCTGGAGCCTGAGGTTAGTGAGGCCCCTCAGAAGGCCTTACCGCTGGAGCCCAGTGCACTTTCCCAGAAGCCCCCACAGCCTAACCTAAGCAACCCCACCAGACCCCCCACAGAACCCAAATTCAGTACATTCCCTAGAAAGTTTTGGCAGCCTGAACCCAATGAGGCCATCCTGAAGCCCTCTCAGCCAGAGTTCAGTAACTTTCCAAAGAAGCCCCCACACCCTGAGTTCAGAAAGCCCCAGCAGCCTCAGATGCCCCCCTTGAAGCCTGAGCCCAGTGAACCCCACCCCAACTTCTCACAGCCTGACTTGAGTGCCTTTCCAAAAAAGACCCCATCGCCTCAGCTGAGTAACCTCCCGAAGAAGCCCTTGCAGCCTGAGTCTGGTGACCTCACCAGGACGTCCTCAGAGCCCGAGGTCTGTGTGTTTCCCAAGAGGCCACGGCAGTCTGAATCCAAAGCACTTTCTAAGCCCCCGAAGCCCAAGGGAGGCAGCTTCCCAAGGACATCCTCAGAGCCCGAGGTCAGCCTACACACCAGGAAATTTACACAACCTGAGGGCCAGGGGACCCCCCGCAAGTTCTCACAGCCGGAGCCCAGTGCTCTGCCCAAGAAGCCCCTGCAGGCGTTCTTTGGGGATCCCTCTAGAAAGCCTCCACTGCCTGGCTCCGTATCAGAGAGCTCACTGCCCATGGCTGTTGCGGGCTCTAGCCCCAGATTCCCACTCAGCCCAGGGTTTGGAGCCAGGCAGCAGAGGTCAGGAGTTCTCACTCACAGTGGAGCATCAAGGCTGGGCCTCAAACTCAGCCACCCACCCCAGCGGAGGCCTCTGCCTCCGGTCAGCAGCCTAGGACCCCCTCCAGCCAAACCCCCGCTGCCCCCAGTCTTCAAGGATGTCCAGAGCTTTCAGAGACCCTCAGCAGCAGCCACAGGTGGGTCAGGGCACCCCAGGACGAAAGGGGGGCAAAGGCTCCCTGGCTGTGCCTGCCTCCCTCCCACTCATCTTTCCACAGATCTGCGGCGGACTCGCTCTTCTGCTGGAATCCACTTCCAGGCCCAACAGCCTAAGGCTATCCTGAAGTGAGTGTGGGGAGTAAGGGGACATAGGTGTGGGTCATGAGCCTGAAAGAGGCCCTCATCTCAGGTATCCCTACAGGGACCCAGAGGAGATCTATGAGCTGTACGATGATGTGGAGCCCACAGACTCCAGCCCCAGCCCCAAGGGCAAAGGTTTGTTGGCAGTGGGCTGGACCCAGCCAGCTTGGGCACCTGGGATACATCTGCTGCAAGGGCATTTTCTGCCACACTGCTCCCAGACCATGCAGGGGAGAAAGTAAAAGGAAGAGGAAGAGGGGCCTTTTAAAAAAGTCTTACCAGTTCCCAATGGGCAGAACAGTATAGTAAAGGGGGCAGCATAGAGGCCAAGAGCCAGTGAGCATGATGTAGCCAGGGCATCCTCGGATGGTGGCCCAGCATGCTGAGAGTGGAACAGTCAGGTAAAAAGCAGCAAGAGGATTTGGGGTTGTACTATACAGGGGCAAGAGGGAGTGAGGGAGCTTGCCTTGCACCTCAGTACAGAGTGAAGCCATCTGGGGACAAGAAAGGTGTCAGGTTCCCTCACAGAACTGTTGTGTTGGAGGTGCCTGAGGACTTGGGCCTGGACACAGGGTGTGTCCCTGGCACCTCTCTCCGTGCTCTGGGGTTCCAAAGGACCCTTGCTTCTTCCTTCTTCCAAGTCTCTGCTTCTGGAGAGCAGGATGCTGGCCTAGCAGGCCCACACCTCCAGCCTAGCCCAGGTTAATGCCTTCATCAAGCTTGAGTAAAAACAAAAATGGCTTCCACATAAGCACTTTACATGCGTGTCACCGAATCTGCACAGCTCCCTATCCAAGGCGTTGTCATGCCCACTTTACAAATGTGGAAGCTTGAGGACCTGAGGGGTGACTTGTCCCAGTTCACACAGCCAGTACACAGAAACCTGGGCCTTTTGCTTCCAGACTGCTTCCCTGCCCTGGCTTTGGAAGAACCTCCTGCAGGAGAACCTTCCATCAGGGGTGTCTTTAGGATGCTACCTCTCCCTCCCCATTAGTACCCCTCACCCAGGTCTGCTGCTTCTGTGGCTGCTTCTCATGAGCTTTCCCCAGGGGCTGCTTGCAACAGCCCTCTGTTAGCAGTTAGCACAGAGCTTCCTGACAGGGCCCCTCCTGCTTCCGCTCCAATGAGCCTGTGGCTAGGCTCTGGGGGATCACTGTTGGGGACATGGACAGGGGCAGGGAATGCCTGTGGCCACTCCACTTCCAGCAGCCTTGCAGACATGGCCCACACCTCCCCCTTTCCCATCCCTACCATGCCAGACACATCCCCACCTCTGCTCACTGTCCCTGCACTGAATCATACTTCAAGATTCTGATAAAATATCACAATTCCCTGGATCTTTCCCTTCTTAAGACAGTGTGGGGCTCACTGTCAGTATGGACTGTCCCAAAGGCCACTTTGTCCTTTTCAAGTCTATTCTCCTCCTCTCTGCCTCACCCAGAGCAATAACTGCTCCACTCAAGGTTCTCTGCACAGCTGGAGGCCAGGCCCAGCTCTTTCCCAGGATCCAAGCAGGCAATCCACAGAAGCCTGACTTCCCCGTGGGGCCTGCTCAGGGTCACATTGCCAGGAAGCTTAGGCCACAGGTGCACCAGGTCCATCCCACACCCCAGGGCCCAGTGGTGTGCTCTGCACTGCAATGGGTTTGTGGACTGCACCCAGTTGGGTGCCCGTCCCTGGTCTGAGCAGCCTCTGGAAGAAATAGAAGCAGCTACAAGGAGTATTCTGGGTGGGACCATGGATGGCACCATCATCTGAGCATCAGGATAAGGCTGGAGGCAAGCTCAGTATCTTAAGGGGTGAGAGCACCAAGCAAAGAGAGGATAGTAAAAAGCTGGGGCTTCAGTTGCTGGAGCCTTCACTCACCTGTTTATGAGGCTCTCACTGTAAGCCAACTCCATGACCAGCAGCCTCCTACTGGGAAGGCCGGTCACTTGCCAGAAAATCTGCCTCACCCTGGGAGACGTCTCACAATCCAGTCTCATCATCAGGCCAGTCCAAGGAACCCTACCCCATCAGCCCCTTAGAAGCTGACTTAGTTTGCCTCCAGGAAATGCTTTTGCCTCACTTCTGACCCAAATCTCTTAATTCCCACAACCCAACCTGCTCTAGGCACCAGACATGAAATGGCCTCCAAAGTGTACAAATAAGTCCTGCCTCTCTACCACTTACCACCTGGGTGACCTTGGACAGGTTACTTTCTCTCTGAGCCTTTATACATCATCAAGTTGGAAATGACAGTACTGCTTACTGTCATGAGTAAGGTTGTTGTGAGGGTTGGAATGAAGCAGTGAACAGTTTCTGCCATGCCTAGGGCGTAGCATGAGTTAAGAAAATGGAAGGCAATCCACTAGAACTCACAACCCAGGACAAAGGACTGGGGAAAGGATGTGCAAGTGAGTAGGACAGGGATGAAGCCAGAATAGGGAGATGTCCTGAGAACTGATAGAGGGAAGGCTCACTCAAGATCAAGCCACCAGGGTCAAGAGAGGCCAAGGCGATAGTCCCTGCCCTAATTTGGTGTTCTGTCACAGATGAAGTGCCACCTATCCACCAACCCCCCAGGAAGTCACCACAAGACCCTAAGCTCAGGTACCACAGGGCAAAGCAGGGAGGGGCTAAGCTGTGGAAGGGGACCCCTGAGCAGTACATCTTGCTCATAAGCACCTAATTCCTTGGGGGATTCAGGAAGAATGCCCCTCAGCCACAGCAGTTGCTGCCTGTGGACCCTAAGGCCCTGAAGCAAATCCGGAAGGCGGAGAAAGCTGAGAGGGAGTTTCGGAAGAAGTTCAAGGTGTGGACACCAAGCTAAGCAAGAGCCCTGGGAGGGCTGGGCTCAATCCAGTGGACCCTCTGGGGTGGGTGGAGGGGTCAGCACAGCCAGAGCTCTAATGTGTCCCTCCCCAGTTTGAGGGGGAGATTGTGATTCAGACAAGAATGATGATTGACCCCAATGCCAAGACACGTCGTGGGGGTGGAAAGCACCTAGGGATCCGGCGTGGGGAGATCCTGGAGGTGATCGAATTCACCAACAAGGAGGAGATGCTGTGCCGGGACACCAAGGGCAAGTGTGAGTGAGCTGGGCTGGCAGCCCTGGGGAGACAGGTCCTGTATCACCAGGCCAAGAACTCACCCATCCCCGCTCTTTTTGCAGATGGTTATGTGCCCAGAACAGCATTGCTGCCCTTGTGAGTGCTGCTGTGATTGGGGGTGGGGTGGGTGTTGTTTGGCCCAGGGGTGACCTCTGCTGACCCAACTGTGCTCTCCACCAGGGAAACAGAGGTGTACGATGACGTTGGCTTCTAGGGTATGTAGATGTTCCGGGCAGGTTGGAGGGGACCGGAGCGCCTCAGGAAGGGGTAAGCCCCCACCCTACTCCCCCAGGAGCTGCATATGAGGGGGTCACTGGAAGTTACCCTTCCTCCTCTGCAGACCCTCTAGAAAGCCAATCATTCCCCTGAGGACAATACGGCCTGCAGGTGTGGGGACCCAGGACAACTCGCCAGCCAAACCACACACTAACACAGGAATCCTGAATCCCAGCTTGGAGGTCACAGAATTGCCAAGGCTCACGCCTGACCATGTGTATGGCCCACATAAAGCCATTCTTTGAAATTATCACCACTGCTTGTCTTTTCTTTCCCTTCAGACTGGCACACACAGTGTAAAGCCATGATCAAACAGTTGGGGGTTTGTGGGGCTGACCCCCTCCTTCATGTTCTCACCTCTCAGGGATAGAAGGAGAAAAGTGTGGCAAAGAGAAGGTGGCAAGGGAACTAGTCCCCTGCTGGAATTCAAAGTTTGAGTCACCGTGATTGGATCCCCGTCAGTTGCCAGCAACAATGGAGAAATGGGCAGGACATATCCAATACTGTGACCTCTCCACATGCAGACAGGACAAGCAGGAACTGCTGCTGCTTACAGGCTACAAACAGCTGTCTAGCCCAAGTGGACCTATGTATGAGGTCACATTTTGGTGGTGGTAATGACAGTGGGGACCCAGTTCTGACAGAGCCCAAGTATCAAGTTCAGCCTGAACCTCTACAGGACTAAACATGCTCAGAAATTCACACCCTGCTAGGTCGGTTTTAGCAAAGAGAAGCTGCTGTGGACTGAATATTTGCCCTCCCACCCCTAATTCAAGAGGCAATTAGGTATATTAGGGCCCTTATAAAAGAGGCCTAAGAAAGCTCTTTTGTCCTTTCCACCGTGAGATAACATCTAGAAGGCACTATGAACCCAGGATCTGGTCCTCACCAGGCACTGAATCTGCTGGCATCTTGGACGTCCCAGGCTCCAGACTGAGAAATCAATTTCTGTTATTTATAAACCACCCAGCTTACGGTATTTTTGTTATAGCAGCCACAGCAGACTAAGACAAAAGCTAAACTGGAAATGAATGTGATGCAGTGTCTGTACCCCTCCCAGAAACTGCACAGAAGGGAGACAGGACAGCTTTTACAACAGCTAAGAGCCACATCTCCATTACCAACACAAGGGAATTAAAGTCCACTCAGGATATAGTTTCCATAAAGAGTTAGTTCCTAAAGTGGCAGGGTCCACAGACAAGCAAGAATGGGTATGAGACTCCTGGTGTTCACAGCTCCAAGGGTACAATGGAGACTGAGGGGGTTCCTGCTCCCCAAATGTCAGGTGATGGCCCCACAACACACACAAAAGAGCAAGCAGCTTTCAGGAACTGGTATTTATTATCAAAGTCATATTTGATGTCAACAAGATGCCACAACTACAAAAAAAATTGCGCACATTGCAATCTCAATGCAAACAGTCAAATGGAACCCCAGTCATTAAAAAAGTAATTCAAATTACCCCAAAAAGCAACTGAATTTTTTAAACATCTTTATACACCCAGCCAACAAATTAAAATGGTTAACAAGAAAAAATACAAATTCAGAGGTCTGGTATCGATGTTTAAAAAAGGCAACTGCTTAAGCATTTCTATCGATTCGAACATCAATCTCTCGGCCACTCAGCTTCATCCCATTCATCATCCGGCAGGCTCTCTCAGCCACCTCTGGCGACTCAAACTTAACCACACCGCACCCCTTGGACTTCCCATTCTCCATCTTGATGTCAGCATACAGCACGTGGCCTGGGCACAGGGAGGGAAGAAGAGATCACAACTCATCAGGCAAACCAGAGCTCAGCCTCAGTTTGGGCTCCATTCAGTCCAAATCACCTGTGAATTTCGGTCATCTGAGTCAAAAGGGAGAGCAGAATGGCCCCTGAACCTGGTGCATGAATGCCTAGAACACAGTGGCTGGGATCCAACTACTATAGTCCTCAGCCCAATTCCCATTCTTCTGCCAAAAGGAAAATAATCTGACCGGCCCCGCAATAAGCCTTCCTGGCAGCCTCAAATTCAGGCCTTTATACTTTGAAGAGAACCAAAAAAGGAGGGGCGTCCATGAAACCAACTTTATAGGCAAATTTTACAGAGGCTTTGTTTTTCAATACACCACACCATCACATTTACAAGGCCATCACCAATATGATGGATGCTTTTGCACTGTCCAAATATAAGCTGTGTTAATAATTAGCAGTTTTCACATATTCATTCAAGCACTAATTAAGCATCCAGGTATGTGTCAAGCACCGTGGAAACAAGTGCACAGGAGAAAAGCCATAGAAACACAGGGCTCTACTTCAGTGACTGCCCAGGACATGATAGTGTAGCCAGTGCTAAGAGACAACTCTAGAGCCATTAACTCTGAGAAGGGGTCAACAGGAAGGCTTTCTCATGAGAAAGTTCTGAAATAGAGTTAAGTTCACCAGAGGAAGACTTGCTGATAATAGCTCTCAACAGAGTACTTCTGGAGAACAGCACTTGCAACTCAGGGTTCAAGGAGGGAGATGAAAGAGGAAGGGACCAAGTTGTACAGGAGCTTTTGAGTTTGGACTTTTCTCTTGTAGGCCAAGGATCACCTCCAGGTATCCGAGGCCAGGGGGAGTTGCATGACCCAATCTGACTTTTCAGAAATCTACGACAGTGTGGAAACTAAGGAGTGGGGACAGAGGGCAAGAAGGCAGACTATGGCTCAACAGCTGACCTGAGAGAAGAACCAGGAGAAGCAGCAATCATGGTGAAATCTAAGTCACTACTGAAACAGGAAATGAGAACAGAGGAAGCTTCTGTCTAGCAAGCCACCCAGACTCTGGCTTAGGGCTAGGCCTCCATTTGACATGATTAAAATAACAGAAGTGGCCTGGCTGAATGGCTCAGTTGGTTTAAGTGTCAGTACACAAAAAAGATGGCGCGTTTGATTCCTGGTCAGGGTACATAACTAGGTTGCAGGGTCAATCCCCAGTTGAAGTGCGTACGGGAGGCAACTGATAGATGTTTCTCTCTCAACATATCCTCAAGGTATTTAAAAAAAAAAAAAAATGGTGGGTATGAGAGACAGTGGCTCACTCACAGACAACTTAACTTACTATCAGCCAAAAAGTGAGCCTCCCAGAATGGTTGCATGGTGTGTCAGAAAACAACAATTACAGACCCTCCGCCTCATCCACACAAAGCTACGTAGCCAGAGCCAGGTAAAATCTCACCCACAGGACTTGCCGGGCAAGAGCTCTTTGAGGCACAACCCAAGTAGGTACTGTGGTAGAAAGAGACCTTGTCTCAGATGTATTCACTTTATTTAGGTCTGTTACTTAAAAGCCATGTGACCTTGCGAACATGACTACGCCTGACTCATCCATAAAATGGGGACAATGCTATCTCTATTCAAAAACTGTAAAAGGAGAGAAAAGATTAAGGATGAAATGAAAACAGGTGTAAAGTGTCTGACACATAACAGGAAACTCAACAACCTGCTTGAATATTTGCATAGGCAGAAAAATGGCAAGTCCCATCAGCCCTCTAGAATAAATGGAAAGTGGCTTTTAAGACTAGGATGGAAGGTTCACTGCCATGACTCAAATGCACCACCAACAAGCTAAGATTTCTGAAGCCACAACATATGAAAGCACCTAGAAAACCTTTCTCAAACACTTACCACATTCGTTGAATTTGTCCTTTAGCATCTTCCATGTAAAATCAAATGGGAGCTGAGGGGGGAAAAAGAACAGACTGATGAGTGATTCAACCAAATCCTAATGTATGAACATCCCCACTGTCTCTGAGGGCAATTTAAACGATTTCCTATTACAAAGAGAAACTGGCTGACCTTCCAACTGAGACGATCAACAAGAGAACAAGTTCTCTGGAATGAGGTTCTAAACTAGCACACCCTTGTGGCTTTCTCTGTCCGTGGGAGCATGATAGAGAGGGAGCAGAACGCACAGCTGCCTGTGGTTCAGGCACAGAAACTGAATAGTAGCTAAGACCGGGCAATTTTGTACAGATAATTTAGATACAGCTATTTTTTCCTCTCTATTGTCAAGCCAAGATTTAGTGCTTCTTCAAGGCAAGGGATCAGGAAACTAGAGTTCTTCATCTCACTATTCCACCTAGTACTCAGAGAAGCCCAGTGGGTTCACAGAAACCACTATTCTTGCTGCATAGAGTATTGTAAGCCGTCATTCCCTCCTCATTCTACCAGCACCAAACTTTGGGGACAGTGATAAGGTGGTCTTGCATGCTACTCAGTTCCCTTTCTGAGGACATGACCTGACTTTGACGTGCCATCAGTCCTGCGGATGTCCTGTCTCCTCCCTTTCCTTTGTGCATACCACCGAGGTTCCTGAAGATCCACTTACATTTCTCACAAATATCTGGCAGGCCTTCCTGGCCACCCCAGGAGCATGGCCTCCAGCTCCACCAAAGGAACCAGCGAAGCTTCCTCCAAAGTTGCCACGCTCCATCTCAATGGCACGGTCAAAGCTGGCACTGCCACCGCCACCCATGGCCAGGCCCATGCGCTCAATGCCTGCGCCCAGGGCTGGGCCCATGGCTGGACCCATGCGCTCGAGACTGTTGGCGCCCATTCTCTCCAGGCCCATGCGCTCGAGACTGTTGGCGCCCATTCTCTCCAGGCCCATGCGCTCCAGGTTGTTGGCGCCCATGCGCTCCAGGCCGGTGGCCATGCGATCCATCACGGGGCCCATGCGCTCCAGGCCTGCCCCCATGCCTGCGGGCACCATGCGCTCCATGCTCAGGCCCATGCGCTCAATGGCAGGGCCCATACGCTCCACACCAGAGCCCATGCGCTCAATGGTCTGGCCCACACGATCGATGGGTGCGGCCATGCGCTCGAGGCCAAAGCCCATGCCGGCACCCATGCGTTCCACGCCAGACCCGATGCGCTCCATGGTCTGGCCCATGCGTTCAATGCTGGAGGCCATGTGGTCGATGCCCAGTGGGCCCATGCGCTCGATGCCAGAGCCCATGCGGTCGACGGAGCCCATGCGGTCCATGACCAGGCCCATGCGCTCAATCTCAGAGCCCACACGATCCATGCCATGGCCCAGGCCTGCGCCCATGCGCTCCATGCCAGCACCCCCAATGCGGTCAATGCCAGGGCCCATCCTCTCGATCCCAGGGACACTGCCTCCACCACCACCTGAAAGGGGGACACAAAACAAAGGCAGATGTCAAGGACTTGTGCCAGGAGGGTGGAATGGGCACAGAGGTCTGGCACTTCACAAGTTTACCCACAATTCAGAAACTAAGTCCCACAATAATTTATCATTTTAGATATCCCTCAAATGATGACAACTATTAAAGCTGAGTAGTAAAAACATCATTCTTCCTACTTCTGTGCCATATCTGAAATTTCCATAATAAATATTTAAAAAGGAAAAAACCCACCCTGAAGGATCTGTGTTGACAATGCTGTTCATGTTACTTTGGAAATGCTAGTACTTATAACAAGCTTTGTGAGACGTGACTGTAAATTCCTGAGAACTCTGTTTTCCCACCACCAGAGACCAAGAAATGCTCTTAAGGGGGAGGCTCAGAAATCCCACCTTCAGATGCTCACTTGGTGTAATGGATTACATGGTGACGATTCAAAATCACTCACCACCTTTATCCTCTCCCAACTTGTCCCTCTACGATGCCCTGCTATTGGCAAATCTGGCTGCATTTCCTTAGCATCTCCAAGGCAGAGAGAAGCTATTATACAGCCATATAAGCAAGAGGAGGTAAAGAAAACAAACACCAACATAGATCCTCTGTATATAAATGAACATAAGACAACCACTTCCAGGGAACCTTAACTCTGTCAGGGAAACCACCAACCGACTTGTGTGTAACTTTGCTGGCTTTGGAGGAAAAGAAGCTGATGGCACCACAGAGTGTACTCTGGAAGAGGCCTAGGATCCATCCCTCACAGTCACACTTCAGCTGGACACATGCTTGGCAGGTCAGCAGTGCACAGTGAACCTGTGCCGCTTGCAACTCTGGACAAGGAGGGTCTGGTTCCACCACTAAGACCACTACCCTCTACTTTTCCACAAGCAGAGCCCTTGGGGCCCTTCTCACTCAAGCTTCACCACCACCACTACCAGCCTCTGAAAACGGGCAGTTGAGCCTGCAAGCCCAGTCTAAGATGAGAATTAAGAGAAAACTTAGCAGTTTCTATAACTCATTCCCTGAACAATATCATGACCTGGCATGAGTCATTCCCCTTCTCCGTACCTATTTCCTTGGGTGAATAACAGAACACCAACTGGCAAAATATATGCACAATTTTAATATTAGACTTTCAGAGTAGAAATTTCTCAGAAACTATAAGGAAGGTGAGAGACTCTGAGAGGGGAGGTTGCGTGCCAAGAGCATCAGAAATGAGGCTGACCCCCCTCCCTCGACACCAACAGCAGCAGAGAACTAGGAAGAAATGGTGCCCACACACAGTTCTAGAATCAGCCCACCACAGAAAGTGCCAGCAAGTGGAGTCACCAAGGAAATGCCAAGACACTCAGAGCCGTGAGGACAAATCGGGCTGAAAAAAGTATATTTAATTTTAAGTACCCATTTTAAAAAGTCTATTAATGGAAAGATATTAAAAAATGTTTACAGCATTCATCACTGGGCAGAGAGATTTCAGATATTTACTTTCTCCAAAATTTTCAGAGTTTTTACGAGTATATGCATATATTTTATTAAGTCATTTTATGTATTAGGTGGCATGTTTTTATAATCAGGTAAAATATTTACTTTTAGGAATCGACAATTTCATAGTATTGAAAACAAAAGTCCCCCAAGTATGTGAACACATTATAATAATGACAATGGCTTAAGTAAATACTCTTTTACAAGTATTAACTCATACACTCTTCACAATAATCCTATGAGGTAGTAGGTACTATTATAGCCACATTTTATAGTATAAAAATCAGAGAGGTTAGGTAACTTGCCAAATGTCACACAGCTACACAGAAGCTGGTTCCCACCCCAGGCAGTCTAGTTTAGAGCCCATGCTTTTCACCACCACACTACTATAGCTGGTAATAACAGCCTATTCTAAAAATCAAAACAGCAAAACTAAGCGTTTCCTACCTCCTCCCTGCTTTGCAATGATCTCTCCTCTCTTCAGTGCATTACTTAGGATTTCTGAGGAAATCAGGAAGAAAAAAAAATTAGCCAAATTTCTCTATGGTAATAAAAATTTATTACAGATTTCAGAGGAATATTACTAATTAAGAAATTTAAAAAGTAGGGGGTTGGGGGATTGAGAAATACACACATAGACAAGATCATTTTACTGGAAAACTGCAGAATCCTTGATGATGAGTCATGACGTAAGGAGCCCACGTAGCTCAAGTTGGTAGGGCCATCTGGAAATGCGCCCGGCAGAGACAGTGTACACCCACGAACTAACTTTAGAAAGTCAGAGCAAGAACGGGGCCAATAGCAATTTTTCTAAAAGCTGGTCCAGACCCTTAGCACTCATAGACTAAAGTCTGCACTCACCCACAGATCCAATCAATACTTTACCATTATCCCATAACAAAACTAAAGCTGTAACTACATTTACAGCCCGAACCCTGCAAAACAGCAGCAACTACATGCAGTGCTGGAAATGTGACCTAGTTAACAAGCTGTGAATGGAAGGACTTCAGCAAGTTGAGCCCACCAGCCCTGCCTGAAGGAGCTGGGTGTGATGAAAACATGACAAAGCCTCAGGAAAATAAAAACCCCAACAAACTCAGCTGCCCAAGACAGAAAACACTGGTGTTTGCTAACAGTTCATCCAAACCTCTTTAGTTTGTCTAGTGCTATCATTAGTAATAACTTTTGAAAGTTTCTTCTCAGACTTTCATTATGTAGAGGAACTTGGACTGTGCCACACCCAACCTTGTCTTGAAGTGTGCTCAGTAACATGGAAAATAGCCACAGGTCACCTCGAGTATTACGGCCATGACCACGAAAAGATTAAACCCTACCCCACAACTGTTTCTAGTACTGCAACTACCTGCTGAAGGAAGGAGGTAAGAAAGTACACCAAGAAATAATAGGCCTCCATCCTGCCTGCAAGCCCACTACAGGGCTTATTCTTCCTTAAAGTCTATGATCCTGCTCAGCAGGCCCAGGCCTAGTTTCACTTTCCTAAAACAGTGCTTAAATCAAACCATTCCTGGCATAAGAAATGGTTCCACCACCAATTTAAAGAGAAAGGCCAGCCTGGCTGGCATGGCTCAACGGTTGACCATCAACCTATGATCCAGGAGATCCTGGTTCAATTCCAGGTCAGGGCACATGCCCCGGCTGCAGGCTCAATCCCCAGTGGGGGCATTGCAGGAGACAGCCAATCAATGGCTGTCTCATCATTGATGTTTCTCCCTCTCCCTTCTTCTCTCTGAAATCAATAAAGATACATATTTTTTAAATTAAAATGATTAAAAAAAATAAAGAGAAAGGCCAAATTCTTTTCATGGGCAGTGATACACAGGCCTCCCTGCTATGACTCCCAATTTGAATCTGTTCTTCCCGTCCCAAGTAGACCCTCACCTCCAAGCCTCTGCACCTGACACTGCCCAGCCCTGTCAGCACACCCTCTACCTATGCTGAACCCTCGTGGACACCAGCTGCTTCAGCTTAAACCATATCTTCTGCTCAGATCCAGGACTCTCTCAGCAGCATGCTTCTATTAGCCATCTAGGGCAGTGCTTTTTAAAATCTGAACACAGAGAAAACCATCACCTTTGTGTGGTGCTTATATGGCTGCCTAGGGCCCAGGAATCAACTCCATCAGTTGCTTACTAGGCCACTTTGATGTACTGACCTCCAGTACTACCCAGAGGCACTCTTAGCATTGTCTCCTCAGCTGCACCATGTTCTGAATAAAGGTCAAGGACCCCATATTTATCTATATCCCTGTAGCACCAAGTACAATTGTTTGCACAAAGAAGCGCAAAGATCTACTGCCTTGACAGGTTTGAAAAAGAACACTGAGTAATGAGGTGCTACAGAAAGTAGCACCAAAATGATCAAACTGTCAAACACAGAATATAAAATCAAGAACTCAATCTGGAAAACTAATCCAGGTAACTACTAAAAACCTACAAGTATTTCATCTGGTACAAAGACCTTTTTACTAACTTAGGTCTGATGACAAGTAGCAGCAGGGAATTCCAAAACAAAGCCTCTTCTTCTTGCCCATGGTCACTTTGGGAGGCTTCAGGACAGACAACAAAATCAATCAGAGAGAAAGTGCCAAAGTAGCAGGAGAGCACCAGGCCTGTAGATGATATTTTTATTCAGGTCAGAATAGGACGAGTTTCCTGTTGCCACACGAAGTAACCTCACCATATCCACTGTGCCACTGCAGGAACCGGGTGGAAGCCAACAGCGTCATCACAGAGAGGCACCAGAGAGCAGCAAAAAGGATTAAGGGCTCAGAGCAGAAAAAAGTGGCTATGGGGGCAGTCATGTGCCACCTTGTTCTTAAAACGTTTTTTAAAACACTCTACCACCCAGCCAGCGTGGCTCAGCAGCTGAGCATCGATCTATAATGCAGGAGACTGCAGTTCAATTCCTGGTCAGGGAACATGCCCAGGTTGCAGGCTAGATCCACAGTGGGGGACGTGTAGAAGGCAGCCGATCAATGACTGCCTCATCATTAATGTTTCTCCCCGCCCCATTCCTCTCTCTGAAATCAATAAAGACATATTAAAAATAATAAAAATACTCTACCACTTCATGCCCGGACGGTGTGGCTAAATGGTTGAGCCGTGACCTATGCACCAAGAGGTCGACAGTTCAATTCCCAGTCGGGGCACATGCCAAGGTTTTGGGAGCTCATTCCCCAGTACAGGGCATGCAGGAGGCAGCCGGTCAATGTTTCTCTCTCATCGATGTTCTCTCTCTCCCTCCCCCTTCCTCTCTCTCTAGAAATCAATACAAACATATTTTTTAAAAATAAAAAATAAAATCATTATAAAAACACTCTACCATTCCAAACACAAAAACAAAGCCAATCATGGCAAAAAGAAACTTTTTACTGACCTAGTTACATACAAATTATAAACTCACTCCCAAATTCTAAAGCTTTGGAACAACCTAGAATAAAGCTGGTAATATCAAGCAAGTACAGGAAAAATAAAAAGGTAAATCTTCACTACCAACCTAGAAAAATACAAGGAAGTCATTCAAGTCACCTAACCACAGTCAGTAAAAATGTGAAACAATAGTCTCCACCAGCCCAGCCGGAAGTGGCTCAGCGGTTGAGCACTGACCTGGGATCCAGGCAATTGGGGTTCGATTACTGGTCAGGGCACATGTCTGGGTTGCAGGCTTGATCCCCAGTCAGGGGCGTGCAGGAGGCAGCCGATCAATGACTCTCTCATCATTGATGTTTCTATCTCTCTCTCTCCCTCTCCTCTCTCTGAAATCAATACAGATATATTAAAAAAAAAAAAAAGTCTCCACTAACAACACTGTCTGCTCCAAGGGAGTTTCTAGTAGTTCCTGATCTTCACGAAGAACACAAAGAAGTCGGGGTCCTAGAGATAGTGTGCACAATTAAGAATCCTGTCTTACTAATGAGGTGAATGGTGACTCTTTCTAGGGCCTCCATAAATTCTAATACGGCTCAGCTCTTACAAAATTAGACCCAAAAAGCTTAAAATCCTCACACCCAGCCCACAGTGTCCCATAAAGACAGAGGCTGGGCACTCTGAGGCTATAACCTAGCAGCTTATCTGCACAGGGTGAGAAGCAGATGAAAATGAGGGACAGACAGGGCACAGGGCAGGAGGAAATCCATGCTCTAAACCACCTTTGAGAGAAACAAACTTCTGAGCCCAGGGATAGATAATCTCCTTGCAGCATACTAATAAAGAAGAATTAAGCTGAAAGTCACAGAAAAACCTAAACTCAAAACAGGGAAAGGTGTCCATGTAAAAGTAAAGAAGAAACTGCTTTGCAATCTAACACTAAAAAGAGTTTCTCTGCATTTAGACATGCTCAATACTCAAGGCCTTCCAATGTTAGAAAACTTCTCTAATTCACCAAGCTCTCTCCTTCAAAAGGCATCAGCAAGCACACCAGGCCATCCTTGTTGACTGGAACAGCATCCTGGACTAAAGAGACCCACACCCCTACTTGGCAGGATTTTGACAATCTCTACCAGGAATAGAGAGCCAGAGTTATGTAAGTGCAGCAGTTTCAACTCCCATAGCCAGCAAATATCTCATACCAATGTGGACAAGAAGCTACCAGAAAAGACCAAAAGTAGTGCTATAGATAGCAATAAAAAAATTCAAGGACCAAAAAGTTTTTTATCTAGGTCTAGAAAACAAACAATTTTTTGAAAGACTAAGGAAAACCAGTGGACTCTGCCTAAGAAAGAATCTCTGACATCAGAGTGCTCCTGCACCCCCAGGAGGCGGACCCTGCCACCACGGGGCCCACGGGGCCTTCTTACCCATTCCTCTGCCAAGGGGCTCTCCAAAGCTTCGAGACATTCCCATCTCGTTTCTGGCAAAGTCTCTCTCAAATCCTCCACCCATGCCACGCTCCATCTCTGTGGAAAAAAATATTACCCTAGGCCTTTCCAGGAATACCATTATATTTTAGACATTAACAAAACAAAAAACTCTTATAGAAACAACGGCAGCCACCACAAAGTCAGCATGTTTAGTTTTTCTATATGAAACCAACATTCAACCTTTATTCCTAAAAAAATAAAGTCACCTCAAGTGAATCTCTGAAAACAACCTACCTTACTCCATGAAGGACTAATTTACAACTTCCATTACAGCCACACAATGGACACACCAAGCACCTGCTACTAGTAACTGACATAGGGGACTGCAGAGCATGTTGAGTCAAAGGTAGGCTGCAAGAGAACCTGCTTATGTACCACCAGCAGCAGGTACCATCTCTGGGGCACTTGCCACATGCCCTGCCCTGCCAGGGGCTTTATGTGTGCTACTATTTCAAGGAATCCTCACAACCAGCCCACACACGCACCTATAATACCCTCCACCGCTGCTGCCCCTTTACAAAGAAACTGAGGCTCAAATGACTTCATAACTTGACCAAGGTCACATGCCTGGTAAGGGGTGAGGTGAAGGTTAAAACCTAAACCTAATAAAAGCCCATGCTCTATCTAATACACAAGCACAGCCATTTGAATATACATATAGAAATATGCCCACGTGTACCGGAACTTCTCTACCGACAACTGAAGTGGTTCCATCTACATAATGGAGCTTGGGTAACTTCATCATTTTTTCCCATGCTGGCAGGAGTATGTGTTATTTTTACAATGTCTTTTAAAAACAAGGTCTTACTGCCTCAAACTCCACCCTCTGGGAATGGAAACCAATGTCCCTGGTAATTGCTGTCAGTGTGGACACTGAGTTAGTTGTATATTTTAAAGGAATAGAAGGACAGTTCTCTGAGAAAGGGTTGTTATCTCTGCAGGAGCAACAGTGGCCTTGCTTCTAGACGGTCTTCACCTTGTGTTTTAAAACAATAAAAACAACAGAAAACTCTTTTGACTTGTAACTTAAAGACCTCAACTTTAGCCCAATTGGGCATAGCTCAGCAGTTGAGCATCGACCTAGGATCCAGGGATCAAGGTTCGATTCCTGGTCAGGGCACATGCCCAGGTTGTGGGCTCAATCCCCAGTCATGGGTGTGCAGGAGGCAGCTGATCAATGACAACTCTCTCATCATTGATGGTTCTCTCCCTCTCCCTTCCTCTCTCTGAAATCAATAAAGATATATTTTTAAAAAAACCTCTAAACTTTGGGCAAAAAATAATAAAAATACAAAAATAAAAACAAAGGTCCTAGCTTCTGTGTAGAAAAGCCCTGCCACAGATGTTGCCTGCTTGAGAAAGCCTTCTGACTCCTAACACTGGCTACTTTTCTTCTTATATTCAGCTAAAGCAAGACTTAAAATGCATATCACACCTTTTTTCCTTCACATATTGAGAGGTTCTAGAAATATCTAGTTTGTTAATCTTGCTCCTTAGAAATATCAGGTAAATAGATGCTATATAATGGACACCTTTTATTGCACAACTACAAAAAATGGTTATGTCCCTATGATTTCAATTGGAAAAAGGCTAGCATTAATGAGGCTAGAATATGGAAATGCAGTTTTTGGCAATGGTGGACTTTACATTCATAGTTTGAATCAACCAAATTGAATCCCATGGATTGGTGACATGCTATTCTGCTAGAAATGTAGGTAACTTGTGCAAGCCTGTGTCTGGTAGGCAGACCAAAAAAATTCCAAAGTGGCAGATGGAGCTCTGCTGCACTCTTTAATCCTTATCATAAGCCTGTGAAGAACACAGCATCCATCCCTCTTCAGATAAGAAAGTCATATACAGGCATTAATGCATTGGCAAAGGCCTCAGAACTAATCTTCCCACTGTCTACGGGCTGCAGAGTTCAGGAAATTCTATGTGAACTCCAATATACTCCAAAAAAAAAAAAAAAAAAGAGCGCACTTTTTCACTGCCAAATATTGCATCAAATCAGTCACTGTTTGATATGATGATCTTTTAATTAAAAAATTTACATCCATTCTACCAAGATTTGACATCTACTGACCGGTTGGCTGGCCCCAAGAACCTGATTAATTTCTAATCAGTCTAATACTATCAGCACCTGTGACCACAACTTACGCATATGGTCAACAACTAAACATTAAATTAAATCTGAAACATCTTCAATATTTTCCAGTGATTAAAGCTTTCCTTGGATCAAGCAACCAACAGCTTTAGAGTTCACACCATTCAATTAGAAAACAGTTCAAGTATAACAAAGTCCCTGTTCACTACTGTAGAGAGCAGAGAAAAACTCTAAGTACCTATGTCTCAAGAATACCTAAGGACACAACCTAAGAACACATCCCCCACTGTAACTCTGAGAATCAGCACTTTAAACCTTTAATCACCAGGCTCAAAATCTGTAACTGCTGCACTCCAGCTGCCAGGTCACTAAGGACTTTGTCCATCTGGCTCAGCAAAGCCCGGACCCTGTTCCCATCTACTTCTAAATCACAGCAGTCCACTCAGAGTAACAACCCAAATCCCCTTTCTAACGGTTCATCTGTTCTGAGTAAACAGTTTATCAAGCCAAATTTCTCCAACTTCCATTTTTATTAAAAATCCCATGCACACACAAACCATAGGATCACCCTGAGAGCACACTGGCAACACAGACCTTTGTTCATTCCTAAATCATGGTGAGGACCTTCCTACATCTTCTTCTCATCATCTAGAACAAGGCACCTCATGAAGAACAGTTTATTCATCAGGAACATCTTTTTCCAGTTGACAGCTGAAATATCAAGTCTATCCTAGTAAAGTATTATTGCTCTATACTATCTCCCTATCATCCATTCCTATGGACCAGCAAAAAAAGGTTTAACCCCAAATCCTTTATGACTTTCCATTCTAAAGAAGTTTGTATATACAAAGGAAGCAGTGTTCCCACAGGTGGGGTCAGAGTCCACCAATATACCGAGGATTTTAGAAAGACAGACTGCAGGTTTCTCACGGCACACTCAACAGCCATGCTGGTGAGGAGGGCTGACTAATGCCAGTGTAGAAGCAATTCTAAAAGGCAGGATTGCAGCACATTAAGAGCCAGACTGTGGAGACAGACAGCCTGGATCCATATCACACCATTACTAGCCAGGTGACCTTAGGCAAGTCACACTCTGGGCCTCAGTTTCTGATGAAATGGGGATAACAGTACCTACACACCATGTGGTTCTTGCAAGGGCTAAATGAAATAACATTGTCATTATAATTAGTATTATCATTATATCTGTTAGGAGGTTGGAAAAGCTGTAAGATTTGACTGATAGTGCACAAAAATTTGTGTTATGCAAAAACTAAATTAATGTTTCTGCTCACAACTCAAGAATCATCAGATCAGCTGATCAAGAATTCATCAGTCCAGCACTACAGGGGAGACATGAACTTCATCAAAAACACTGAAGAAACTAATCTCTTACACTTGGAGACCATTTTAAAGCGTGCAAAACATAAGCACAGGTGCCTACATGATGCTTGCTAGTGTTACAGGCAGTAAGATAGCTTTACATTTTTACTGGACTATTAATGGGGGAAGATTCAGAACACAGGACATCTCAAGAGTTTAATGACTAAGAGAATAAACACTTACCTACCATTAAGTCTAGTGTCTAAAACATAAACCTATGATTTTATTTATATTTAAGGCAATTTGAAGACATCTGATTCAGCGGAAGGGAGAATCATTTATTAAAAATGGGTCTACTGCCTGACCGGTGTGGCGCAGTGGTTGAGCAAAGACCCATGTACCAAGAGATCACTGGTTTGATTCCTATTCAGGGCACATGAGAGGAAGCCAATTGATGTTTCTCTCTTTCTCCCTTCCTATCTGCCTAAAATCAATGAAAACATGTATTTTTAAAAATGGGTCTACTGCCTAAAGGTCACCCAAGACCCAATAACCAGCAAAGAGGAAGAGCAAGCAGGAAGGCAACATTTGTCTTACCATTTATTCTGCCCATGTTCATCCCAGATCCAAATCGACCCATGTTTTCCATACCACCACCAAAGGGTCCCTCCATGCCTGAAAAAGAATTCACATTTCAGCACTATCCCTACAAGACTGCTTAGACTGATCAGGAAAAGAAAACTGTTTTCCCAGCCAAGTTTCATTTTAGGCATATTTCATTTCCTGCCAGGAACTTACTTACCAAGTTTATGGACTTTTAGAAAAAACAAAAGCAAATGCTAATGCCCCTTGTTTAAAAATCAGCTCACAAGGCTGATCTCATCCATCCCCTTCATGAATAGACAAGCAAAGAGAGGCCCAGAGAGATGAAGTGATTTGCCCAAGGTCACAGAGCCAGTGAGAAAGCCAGAACCAAAACCGAAGACACCTGCCCAGCTAGTGTGGCTCCATGGTTGAGCATCAACTCATGCACCAAGAGGTAACCGGTTTGATTCCCAACCTGATGCCCAGGTTGCTGGCTCGATCCCCAGTAAAGGGTGTGCAGAAGGCAGCCAACTGATGTTCTCACTCATTGATGTTTCTCTCTCTCTCCCTTTCCCTTCCTCTCTCTGAAATCAATAAAAACATTATTTTAAAAAAACTTTAGCCCGGCCAGGCGTGGCTCAGCGGCTGAGCGTCGACCTGGGATCCAGGCGATCAGGGTTCGATTCCTGGTCAGGGCACATGCCCGAGTTGCAGGCTCGATCAATGACTCTCTCATCATTGATGTTTCTATCTCTCTCTCTCCCTCTCCTTTCCTTTCTCTGAAATCAATAAAGATATATTTTAAAAAAACAAAAAAACTTTAAAAAGCAAAAGGCCAAGACACCCACTGGAAGGATCAACAGATTAATTTCGAGACTCAAACTTTCTGGAACTCAAAGTGAGAATTTCATGCAGGGCTTAAGAGAAGAGAAAGAGGAAAAAAAGAGAGAAAACCACACCTAAAAGCGATTATATTTGTGCATTTCAAATATCTTACCTCCCATTTTATTTATTCCAAATCCTATGCCTTCCATTCCCATTCCTTAAAAAGAAAAAGTCAATGCAAACTAAAATTATGTCAAAGCAGTAACATCTGAACTTAAAAAAAAAAAACAAACACAAGACATTCTAAACAGGCAAATGCAATCTCTGATTACTAATATATTTTAATTGTCAAGAAGAGGGGTGGACACACACACACGACTCTACTATTTTAACTGTCAAACCATCACATTTCCAAGAAAGTATTTAAACCTTTAGCAAAATAATCACCATGTGACTCAAAATTCTGTAGGGTTCACATAGGTTAATTAAATGACTAAGGCAGATAGTTTTAAACATGAAATCTAATTATCAGGTAACAAACTAGGAAACATTCATTAGTAGCTTATTTTAGGAGAAGTGTATTTAAAAATCCCTTTGAAAGGTAAAATTCTCTAAGTAAAAAGCAGTTTCTAAAAACACTAAGGCTTCCCTCCCCCACCCCAGCCTTTCCTCTTAGGTGTCAGGCAGGAGGGTATGGTGGTCAGATTAATAGAGCCAGTTGAGGGGATTGCCCAGGCCTTTGAGGTAGGCCCCCAGAGTTTAAACTGAGAGGAAGACAAGGGATATACAGAACTGATTAACAGCAGGGTGGAGGGGCACCCATCTTGAAATTCAAAGGATTTCAAGAAAGACAGGCTTTCTTTCTTAAGTCTGAAATCATAAAAATAAAATATTTCTTAATAGTATATAAATGCCTCACTGCACAGAAATGAAAATGCTAAACAGCAAAGTTTAAAGTTTATTCTACAGGTCCATGCTTCATTCATTAGCTATTTCTTTTCTACAAAAACATGTCCTGTGGCTTACAACATCTATGCTGTCATGTAATGAGGCCCCCCCCATGCCTTTTGGCATCCATCAATGCTCCTACCTCTAGAAGCCATGTCAACATCAAGGCCTGAGCCCAAGAGGGTATGGGTAACAGACTGTGACAGTGTTGTGGTCCCATGGTCTGGAGACCTATAGTCTCTATCACTAACTGATAGTGTGACCTTGAGCAAGACCAATTCTCTGGCTTACCTCCTTTTACCGAATGGCTTAACTATCTCTGCTCAGAAGGTCATGCAAGGATAAAGTGCTAAGGGGTATGATGGCTTTAGGGGGAAAAAAGGATCCAATTCAGGAAAAATACAAAAAAGGAGGGAATTTTGTCTCAATTAAATCTTTATTTCTTCTAAATTCTTCAATGTCCAGTTATCCCAATAATTAATAATTTTAATTATATAATGTTAGTAATTTATAACTTCCCTAAGTTCCCAATCAAGATACACTGTAATTAATTCTCACCTGCGGGTCCTATGTTTCCCATGCCGATGCCTTTATTCAGGTGATTGGCATCGATAGGCTGCCCTCCTGGTCCTAACCCCATGCCAATACCACCAAGTCCATCTGAAAGGAAAAGAAAAAGTCAAAAGTATAGCCCGGCCAGGCGTGGCTGAACGGTTGAGCGTCGACCTAAGATCCAGGTGATCGGGGTTCGATTCCCGGTCAGGGCACATGCCCGGGTTGCGGGCTCGATCCCATTGGGGGCGTGCAGGAGGCAGCCGATCAATGACTCTCTCATCATTGATGTTTCTCTTCCCCTCTCTCCCTTCCTCTCTCTGAAATAAAAAAGTATAAATTCCACTAACTTAGAATAAACCGCGACACTAAAAGGAAAAAAGAGTCATAACTGTCAAGCTCCATTCCCACCCCCCACCTCTGAAAACAAACCCAGGGTCTAATTTGTAACTCAATAGTGGTACATTTAGGAGCTGTCCTTTTTAAGGTATAACTTTTTATATATCATTACAGATTAGAGTTGGTGATATGTATAAGAGGGCACCTAAAAATCAGTTCACCTGAAAGTTACAAATAACTGAACACAATAAAAATGGTAAGCACCTATTTGTTTCCCTAAATGGTGAACTGAGCAATGTTTGATCAAAAAAAGTAACTCAAGTCCTGGCCAGTGTGGCTCAGTGGTTAGTCGCCCCATGCACCAAAAGGTCGCAGGTTCGATTCCTGGTCAAGGGCAGGCACCCAGGTTGCAGGTTTGACCACAGTCCCTCAGTGAGGGCACGTTTGGGAGGCAACCAATTCATGTGTCTCTCTCACATCAATGTTTCTCCCCCTCTCCCCACTCTCTCTAAAAACCAATGGAAAAATTACCCTCAGGTGAGTATTAGCAAACAACAAAAAGAGGCAACTCAGGACATCAGGTGGGAAGCATAAACAAATATGCCCACCTCTACCTCCCAATTAAGTTAGTGGGATCACAGAATCCACCCTCTACTCACAAAGCTTCCTAACCCATAGACAGATACCCAGCCCACCTTCAACTCCACACTCCACAAAGAGAAACCCAAGAATACAGACTGGTCTCAAAATAGCCAACAAGGCTTGCCCTGGCTGGGTTGCTTAGCTGGTTGACCATGATTGGCATGGTCATCTCATACACCAAAAGGTTGCGGTTTTGATTCCAGGTCAGGGCACACAGCTACACTGCGGGCCCAATCCTCAACTGGGGCACATACAGGAGGGAACCAATCAATGTTTTCTCTCTCACACTGATGTTTGCCTGTTTCTTTCTCTAGTATCAATAAAAACAGCCGTGCCAGTGCGGCTCAGTATTGTCCCATGCAGTAAGAGGTCACTGGTTTGACTACCAGTCAAGGCACATGCCCAGGTTGTGGGCTCAACCCCCAGTAGGGGGCGTGCAGGAGGCAGCTGATTGATGTTTCTCTCTCATCGATGTTTCTATCTCTATCAATCAATCTCCCTTCCTCTCTTAAAAAATCAATAAAAACATGTTTAATAATAAAATCAAAAATTTAAAAGTATCCAACAAGGCCTGAGATAGTGTAAGACACTTGCAATGCTCTAGGTCACCATGGTCTGAGGCTTAAACCAAGACCAGGTAACTTTTTTAAATGGAAAAAAGTTCATTAGAAACAGAGATAGAAGAGGGTGTGGGGAATAAATAGCAATGGAAGACTTGACTGGGGTGGTGAACACACATAATATACAGATGATATACTACAGAACTGTACACTTGACGCCTATATCATTTTATTAATCATTGTCACACACACATCCCCAAAGACCCCAACAGAGTTCCCAAGTATTTAATCTGATTAACATCCCTGTTTTTGAATTGCATAGAAACAACAGCAAGAAACCACCAAGGTTACTTAACTCTCCAGCGCACTGAACACTTCAAGTCAGCCCTCTGAAATGTGATCAGAGACCAAAAGCCATGGATAATGGGCTCCCTGGGGCCCCATGTGTGCCTGCCAAAGTTGCCAAGCAGCACCCCACCCCACCAAAAGTCAACAAAAGCTATCACCCTGAACCTGGACGATCACTGCAAGTGATCCCATTGATTATGACAGAGAAATGCGGTCCTTCAATAAATGTTAACTTTCAATAGATAAGCCCATCTCCTATGCCTGAAGCCATCGACCTTCCCTCAGTATGTGCCTCTATTATGCTTCTATAACCCTAATCTGCAAAGGCCCTCAAGAGTTAGTGTTCTAGTCTCTGAGGGCTGAGCTCCATACTTAAGTCACTGCTCCAGAATGGAGGCACTGACTAGCCTTCCAAAATGCCCCGCCCCAACTGCCTTACCTAGTGGGAAGTCCTCACTAACACAGAACAAGCAGTTCCCACCCCCACCCACCCCATCCTCCCCACAGTCTACCTCCTACACGCTAGCCTGGCCAGCACTGCTGATTCTCCAACCCCCATGCTACAACAGGACTTCACTCCCACTACCGTCTGTGCTCAGGTTCAGCTTACCCCTGATGAACTTGCCAGATGGAGTGCCGGACTTCACTAATGTGTACTATTTCTATCTATGTAGCCTATTAACTAGCCTTCCCTGTTACAGCAGATTTGCACCTGGATATTGCAAATAACCCTATATAAAAAATTTGATTGCTGCACTTCACACACTAAAAGAGTCACCCATTTAAAGTGTACAGCTCAGTTATTTTTAGTATATTCAGAGTTAAGCAATCACCACCACCATCTAAATCCAGAACATTTTCATCACCCCAAAAAGAAACCCCATCCCATTAGCAGACACTCTCCACTTATCCCTCTCCCCAGTCCTTGGCAACCACTAATCTACTTTCTGCCTACAGAGTCACCTGTTCTGGATGTTTCCTATAGATGGAATCAAGTCTCATCCATGCTGTAACACATATAGGTACTTTTCTTTTAATGGCTGAGTAATGTTCCACTGTATGGATTTACCACATTGTATTTATCTACTCATCTACTGAAATCATGCTGCTATGAATTTTCGTGTGGATGAAAGTTTTTAGTTCTCTCATAGTGTACCTAGGAGTGGAAATGCTAGGCCCTATGATGATAACCTATCTCTTCTGGACTCAAGTGCAGCCTAGCTTTAATTCCCTTTGCAGTTTTGGGTTCTTCCTTCCCGAAACCCCAGGACACTCTTCAAAATGCCCAAATACATTCTCTCTATCCTGGGTGGCTAGCCTGTCTCACCACAAACCAATCCTAACAATCCTTGCTAAGCTGTGAATCTGCTCAATTTTCACCCTAAAATATTCTACAGAAAAAAACCCCTTTTTGAATTTTTTCCTCAAGAACCACCCAGAGTACTGCAGAATAACATAGCACAAGTTCAAGGGCAACTGTAGTTTTCTGGTTAGTATAAAATCAAATCCAAAATCTCAGCCATAATAATTGAGACACTTACGGGGAAGCTGTTGTGGACGCTCAGGAGGGAAAAAATCTCCCTTTGGTAAGGCCCTCTCATCCTGAAAAAGAACGTGAATAAATCTCAGTATTCCTAGAAGACTGTTGGCAACAGCAAAAGATGGAAACAATTCCCATCAACAGAGGACTAGTTTGATAATTATACACCCTCACCACAGAATATCACACAAGTATCAAAAGGAGTACAGAGCCCTGGCCAGGTAGCTCAGTTTAGTTAAGAAGGGCGTTGTCCCAATAAGCCAAGGTTGCAGGTTTGATCCCCCAGTCAGGGCACATACAAGAATCAACCAATAAATGCATAAATAAGTGAACCAACAAACTGTTTCTCTAAATAAATAAATAAATAAATAAATTCCAAAATAATCTTCAAAAAAAAGGGAGTATACCTTGCTAACTTTTGTGTAAAGGGGAAGGATTAAAATATACACTTATGTATATATTGTGGGGCATGGACAGGACCTGGGTACAAAGCAAGAGCAAGACTCTCACATTATCTTTTTCATGCTTTTTGAGTTTTCAATCACATGAAGCAATTACCTATTTCTACAAAACTAAACTAAACGTTTCAAGTAATTTAACAAACTCCTTTACAGTTCCTCTTACTTTATTTCTGAATTTGAGTGCTAACTACCTTGCCCTCACCACATTCCAATGGAAACCCACGGTATATAATCGTTCTTTGAAATTGATCATTTGCTCAAGCAGAATACTCAATTGGCCTCACCATGCCAATCAGCCAACTGTGCAAAGAAAAATATATCTGAAGTGAGAGCTGCATGAACAAAGGTTATTTTTATCATAAATATGCTCACCATACCACTCCGTATTTAACTTAGACCACTGATTTTCAACCTTTTTCATCTCAAGGCACACATAAACTAATTGCTAAAATTCTGCGGCACACTAAAATCTCTCTCTCTTGCCCGGCCGGGCATGGCTCAGCGGTTGAGTGTCGACCTAGGATCCAGGCAATTGGGGTTCGATTCCTGGTCAGGGCACATGCTCAAGTTGAGGGCTCCATCCCCAGTCGGGGGCACGCAGTAGGCAGTGATCAATGACTCTTTCATCACTGATGTTTCTATCTCTCTCTCTCCCCCTCTCCTTTCCTCTCTCTGAAATCAATAAAGATATTTTAAAAAATAAAAAATAAATCTCCCTTGACAATTTGACAAAAAAATAGATATACTTTTGATTCATTCACACCAGATGGTTACTGTTGTGTTGGCTGTTTGTCATTTTATTTGACGATCTAAGGGAAGAGGTCAGTGTCCCTGACTAAACAGTCAAGTATTAGAGGATATATTATAGAATTACACACCTGAAACCTACATAATTTAATTAACCAATGTCACCCCAATAAATTCAATAAAAATAAAGAGTCAGGTATTGCATGTTTTAAAAATTCTTACGGCACACTGGTTGAAAATCGCTGTATGTGCACTTTTAACAATTCCATGTTCTTGCTAGATGTACTTGAATGTATTATGAAGAGATCCTATTAACTTACCATTTTCACGTGCATTGGTCTATCAAATAGCAGTTGGCCATTAAACATAGCTGATATTAAAATTAAGGCAATTTCTTACAATTCTAAAAACATGCACAGCAGGAGAGAAATAGACAAAATAATTTAAATTGTGTGATGAATTTCTGAGCAATTTTGATTCCTCATCATACTTTCAAGTAATTGTGTTTGGTTCTCAAGTCAGCATAAAAGGAACAATAAATAAAGCTCAAGGAGGAAGTAAGTAAACCTCAGCTTACAACTTAGGTGCAGAGCTTCATTCATACCACCTTATACTTCTCACCAAACCATCCTCTTAAGCACTGGCATCAGTTTTCTATACGTGTCCAACAGGCCAGGTATCCTAACATTTTTTAAGTACCATGTTTTCTGGGCAAAATACTCAATGACAATCTTGCCTGAATTCAGTAACTGTGTTCTGTGTGGTATTCTACATTGCGGCTACAAAAATGTAATTCTAAGGTAATCAGCCTGGGGTAAGAGAGAAGTGCTTCTTTCAGAATGATGTCAATCCATTGGAGAGATAGGGCCCTGCAAAGGCTTATATATGAACTAACCGATTTTTTTTCTCCAGTGACACATTCATTGGACTCCCCATTTCAAACCAGACTCCTCTAAAAAGAAATCATTGGAAAAGACCACCACCCATAAGAATGTGCCTCCTTTCTAACCAGCCCTTCTATCTACACAGGACTAAATTAATTCCATCATGGAGAACTTTTCAAATTCCACAGTAATGCATTCCCTCCTCACTCAGAAAATAGAGATACAAAGTTACCACTTCCCCACACAAACCTGTATTACTAAAATAACATTTAGACAAACTGTTCCCCAAGACTTCAATTCCAGTAAAAGGATACATATAGCTTGCACAGCTTCAATGGACTGTTCAAAAGTAACAGTGCCTATTCCACGACTTTTTCCATCTTTATCCTCAAGAATGTCTGCCCGGACCACCACACCAGCCATACTAAAAACTTCCTTCAGTTTCTTCCAGCCAACTTTATAATCCAGCTAATCAAGAGAAGGGGGAAGAAAATCTCAATCTTAAGAAAAACAACATTTTTATTACATGCATGCAACGTGCTTTGTTTGGAAGCAAGCATTAGAAAAATATATCACAAAAACTATGTACTGCAGTTGTATTTTCCAAATAGGACTATAAAGCCTGGCCTTAACTGCCATTTACCGTCTCTTTTCTCTGAAATAACAGCTAAGTCACCTCAATCATTTCAAAGTAATGTTTATAATTAAACATTAAAAAAAATTGCTTCCCCAGAGTATATCATCTTCTCCTACCCATTTCTTTTTAAAAAACATTTCCCTTTGCAAATGACAAAGGCATTACCATTTATCCCAGACCCAAGAAGGGAGAAGGGTCAGTACATAATCTCTGCTCAGAAATTTTTTTACCCTGCACCTAAATAAACTCACCAAGAATGCAGACTCAGCAGCTACTTTTATAAACACCAACAAAAACACCAGTAAACACAACCCCCAAGGGACCACAGTCAAACCTATAACTTATGACCGCAGTGGTCATTAGGGAACAAAGCCTAACCAAGGCTAATTTTTTAAAGTAGATCAAGAAGATAACATAACCCTCTCTTAAGTTTTTCTTCTCAAACATCAAACCTACTTTTTATGACACATTGATAAGATTGTTTCATAAAGTTCTGATTTTTTTTCTACTTCAGACACTGTTTCGTTTACTTACATTTGCTACAAATACTGTGCTTCCAAGTCTTCCAGCCTGTAATGCATGGATAATCTCATTTGGGATGTTAGGATTATTTAGGATACTGGGTGGGATATTAATCATTCCTGGGCCACCTGGTCCCATACCCATCCCACCAGTCGTAGCCATCACCTTTTGCATTGCTCTCCTGGCATGTTCACCATCAGGATCCTAAAATGAGCACAAAAGTGTTACATTTAACCGACCCAGTAAGTGATAGCCCCAAATTTTCAGAAATTGAGAGATTGTTTGGAAAGCATTTCTCATAATCTGTAATAAAAAATTCAAATGAACTAAAACCACCAGGCCAGGAAGAATACCAACCAAAGGACCAAGGAAGGAAGGGTGTAAAACTTAGGTCTCAACTGAACTAAGTAAAAAAATAAAGGGGGGTGGGTTGAGTTTTTTGACATAATTAGTTGACACAACACATAACTTCCAGGTTGAAATAAGATCTTCATGGGCTTGGCATAGTTGACTCTTACTTATTCAATGGGGTTTTGTAATTCCTGCAAACCCAATCAGTGATTTTCCCAAAGGTTTGAAAAAACAGTTCTAGATCACTAAGGTACTCCATCCTTCACATTATTCAGGCATCTGACTCCCATGTAGTCTGGACAGGTCTGTGAAGTTCTGGTATTGACACTATTCTTAAACTCTCTGCCCTTTTGTGTATCACCTTCGACACACAAGAGAACTTAAACCCTACCACACTTTCCTCCTTGAGCTCTGAATATACCGATCTTCCTCCAAGAACAACAGACAAAGTAAGTCAATGAGCATCCCGGCCAGTGTGGCTCAGTTGGCTGGAGCATCATCCTGTACACCGAAAGGTCAAGGGTTCGATTCCCAGTCAGGGTA
Source organism: Miniopterus natalensis (assembly GCF_054644295.1). Taxonomy (NCBI): domain Eukaryota; kingdom Metazoa; phylum Chordata; class Mammalia; order Chiroptera; family Miniopteridae; genus Miniopterus; species Miniopterus natalensis. The sequence continues at coordinate 77,727,938 of NC_142084.1, forward strand.
CATACCTAGATTGCAGGTTCATTCCTTGGTTGGGGTGAGTGAGAGGCAATCAATCAATGTTTCTCTTACATCAATGTTTCTCTCCCTCTCTCTTTCTCCCCCCTCCTCTCTCTCAAATCAATAAACATATCCCGAGGTGAAGATTGGGGGAAAAAAGGCCAAGGAGGGTCTGAATCAATAAAAAAAACCTCCCTCTTCCTTGAGGGAGAGAAGGTATTTGATTTGGATTAGATATGAAAGAGGATTTGAGTCATGACAAACTCAACATAAAAAAGAAAAAAGGAGCCTGTCCAGCATGGCTCCGTGGTTGAACATAGGCCTACTGAACCAGGAGGTCAAGGTCTGATTCCTGGTCAGGGCACATGAGTGGGTTGCTGACTCAATCCCCAGTAGGGGGCGTGCAGGAGGTAGCTGATCAATGACTCTCTCCCAATGATGTTTCTCTCTCTCTCTCCCTCTCCCTTTCTCTCTGAAATCAATAAAAACATTTAAAAAAAGGAAAAAGGAGGGCCAAGAATAGGGGTCAAACTGTTAAGTATAGAATCCTTTAAAAAACCACCACAGGCTCAATGTGAATGACTCTGAGAAAACAAGGCAGGCTGGTTAAGATCACAGATGTTAGGAAGGCAGGCAGTAGTCACTCAGGATGTACTCAGCCACTAATTCAAAGTTCTTACAGAAGTGACTACAGAACCCTGTGACTGACCCTCTTCATTAAAAACAGGTGGGTACACTCCATAAAACATAGTCCAGGACTACTTTTGTCTTTTCCTAACTCCAAATAGGACTTGACAATTACAAACTACATCTAGTGTTTCAAGAGCTTACTTCTTTGACTTTCAGTGGTCTTCCACTCAGACTATGCTTGTTTAGAACTTCAGCAGCTTTTTTCATGCTCTCTTCCATCTTGAATTCAACAACACTAGGAAGAGTCAAAAGGAAATGAGTGAAACCAGTCCTGCAACTTAGAAGGCTCAATTGCCAATAAGTAACTAGACAATACTTACGCACATCCCTTTGGAAGAAGCCACAGACCAATCAGAAGAGCAAGGAAAGAGGGGAAAAAAAGGGAAAAAAAAGTAAATATCAATGAGTTATAAAAATGATTTATGTAACAAAGTTAGGTTTGTTTTTTTAAATTAACCCTTCTAAGAGGAAGCTGACAGAAGTGTCTTGCCTAGCCTTCCTTATTAAAAGCTGCACTCCTTATTACCTCCTTTCCCTGCACATTACCAGCATTGCACTATAATTGCTGAAGTTATAATAAGCAGACCTAAATTCAGGTTCTCCAAGAAATCACACAAACTTTTTAGATCTGCTTCCCTTTGTACTCAATCAATTCCTTATCATACTCCTCCTAAATCCATCCCTTCCATAAATTGAGCTCATCCTTTGGATTATTCTAAGCCATTCTATTGCACGACAGAAAATAGTTTATTTTCTCTTTAAACTAGGCCAATTTTAAACGTTCAGATTTTAAATATTTGTTTTACAATTTACTGGCACAAAGGCAACTTTTCGGAACCTTTGGTTCACACAACTTTCAAATTCAGCAACCAACCAAGAGTATCATTTTCTAGACAAGAACACGCGTTTTACATTAATATACCACCGCTAAAATTCCATGCATAATTCACACACAGCCAATTCCTCTGTTAACAAAAAGACAATGCTACAATTGGTCCCCAGTTATCAAAATTGGGCATCCAAACAGAATACCAAAAAGCTCTTTGGCCAGCCATTTGGAAAAGCAGGACTCCCGTTTACAAATCCCTTCCCACCCCACTCAAATGTTTGGCAAAATCAAACATGGCTACTATAACATGAGCACTCACTGCCTTCCTGATTTCATTCGATTCCACGCCACCATACAGTTACATTTTTCATTTGGTAAATCCACAGAAGAAATTCTCTCAAGACACTTACCCTTGACTTTCCTTCAGCGTCCATTAAGAGCTCCACGTATGTTACCTCACCAACTACAAATCAGTTTCCAGACGACACATAAACCAAGGGAGAAAAGCCAAGAAAACAATGGGAATTTAGAACAATCATCAGCAACCTTGTATGGAGCCTCTGCCTTATAAGAAAGCCCAGAAACACTCCATATTCTCTAAACCACAGAACTAGGCATTACAGGTGTGCAGTAAAGGTATGTGAAACTCATTAACAATGTCCTTGATGTTCCTCCCACCATAAACAAGCTATTTCCACATCAATTTCCCTGTCTGGACTCTCAATCATGACTAGAGGCAATCCAAATCTATAGGAAAGAAGTCTGCGTGACTCACTTTTTTGGGTAAGGGAGGAAGTTTTACACATGCACTCTTACTGGTGAAAGCACATAAACAGCACACAAATTACAATGCCACTAGGCTGAACTCAAATGCTATATCAAGGATGTGTATATGCTCAAAGGCATACACATGGTGTTGCAGGATACAAGGGTGGGCAACCTGCATAATCTAGGGCCCTGCACTCAGGAGGGCCACATACCTAGTTTTCTGCTATTGCTGTGGTCTTGAAATCCTAATTTTTAAACAAGGGGCCCTGTACTTTCATTATGCACTACACTCCACAAATTCTGTAACTTCACCCAGGCTTTATTCTTGCTTTCTCAACCTCCTCATTAAAGGGCACAGATAAATGCAAATTTAGAACTCGGTTTGCATCTAAACAGACTCACTTGATTCTAATCTACACAAAGGGGGAAGGGGGAAAACAAAGCATTTCAAAAGATTCTGCAGATTTTCCTCAAGGTTTGGATTGCCAATTCATGATGTTAAAACCCATCAAGTCAACCACTAAAATGTCTGCTGAGCTTGAAGACGGCACACAGAAAACAGAAATTTAAAGCTTAGTTTGGAGAAAACAATCTCTAAATAGGCTATTTTTTAAAGGATTATTTTTATGATGGTAAAGCCTTCTCCAACTCAGTTTTCAAGTTTGGTTTAGCGCTACAAGGATAAAATAACCCTCCTTAATGGCCTCAACAAGTCCTGCCTATTCTAACTCCTTTGTTCAAAGGACATTAAAATTATTACAGGATTTTTAAATCACTATTGCAAGGAGATATTTAAATATAAAACTTTTTAAAAATAAAATTAACAATTTGGAAGGCATATTTATTAATAATGCATTTGCCTGGCAGTTGAAAGCAAGAAAGCCAAGTGTTCAAAGTTTAAATCTACAGCCTTGGCTTCCTTGTCCTTTCCTGAAATGTTAACCAAACCAGCACTTTACACAAAAACAGCAAGGAGAATCAGTGCAGAGATAAAAAAAGGAAATAGGTGCAACTGGTAAGTTTAACATGTGGAGTATGTACTCCTGATGGGGCAAACTGAAAAATGATCAGACAAGGGACAATCATACAAATTGGCTTTATTTTACCCATACAAAAGTAAAGCAATTCCAAAAAAGTTGTGGCCTTTCCTGAAGCCACGTTAAGAGCCATTTATTTCAACAGCAGCAGGCATTTCAAGACCAGCAGCTCGTCTCCACTTAAATGAAAATGCCAGGTACTGTGTCAAGACAGTGAAGAGAGAACCCAAGTTTCCTTCCTTCCTATGAGATGTGACTGTGACTACTGCCTAATAACCTTAAAAATAAATAAAAGAAACACACTATCTCAACGACAGCTGTAACTATGTTGTCAAAATTAAAATACTGTGGTATTTGGATAGTGTCTAGTCTGTGCCCATAAAGACACTTTATCAAAAAGATGTTATTGCAACCTGGAAACCAAGCAAGTCCCAATCAAACTTTTTTCCATGGTCATAATCACTTCAGCAAAAGCTAGGTTTAGAAATTAGGACTTTTCACACTTAACATTCTAGTGATGGAACAAGCCCAGCCTTCAATCCTTTGCACATGGAAACTGCTTAAAATGTTCCCTCTCTTTTCCCCCCCAAATGGTATAGTTTAGTGAAAACAAAAAAAAGAACCCTCCCTCCTCTCAGTTTAGCAGTAAGTGAGGCCATCACTGTGGCTCTAGCATGAGTAGTGTTGTTCCCAAGGATCAATAATAACCATGCTCTCCTCATAAATCCTGATCTCAACCCTGACAGACCTCATCAATTGAGAGCTGTGAGCAAACTGGTACCACAGGCTCTGCAACAGTTGCTGATTTATACTTCCCAACAGGAAGATAATAATAAAGCCTGTAAGAGACTACCATCTTTTAGCTCTTAACTATTAAATAAAGCAAGACCTGTTCGGTAGAATCAGTACATCAACAAAACTTGGAAGGCAAAATTGGTCAACTATCAATCTGGTCATATTCAATGAAATAAAGTTTAAAAGGGCCAACCAACCAGAGCAGATCAGTTAGAACTGAGAGGTAAAGTTCACAAATTGGCAATAGCAACAGTATCAAAGAAATGGAATTCGCAGGTATTAATAAAAATTACTGCTGCTCCTCACTCCTCATTGAACATGAATGAAATCCCAAGAGGAGGTTGCTGAGACAAATTCTACTGCAGCTTAAACATCAAAGTATCTACAGGAAAAACCTAAGACTCTGAAAAGTCTAATAATGCCACATGTTATCACCTACCTTTATTTTTAAAGTGCTCCAAGGAATAATTTTTAACCAACATTTTGGTGGATTATTAAAAATACTGCCTCAAGAAGAGAGAGAAAAGAAAAAAGTGACAAAAACAAAAAATATATATATTGCCTCAAGAATAAAAGGCACCAGGAGGTTAAGTAGATGAGCAAACCAAAAATAATTCAGGCAGTCCTTGGAGCTATTCTGATTTAACATTTCTGCACGTATTTTTACCATAAAGAGTATTTATTTCTGTGTTCTCATTTACTACTCAAGTATGAAATGGACACACACACACAAAAAAGAGAGTACAGTCGCTGACAAGAATTCATATGTGAAAAGGCCTGTATTATTAAAGGAAGGGGGAAACAGGGCATGTTATCAAACATTTTCATCTCATAATAAGGTAGCCACTCTAATGGAGCGGTGCATAGAATAAATGCATATTTGAATTTGGAACGTGTGATTAATATATAGACATATATGTAGGTTTATATATAGCTTGTTTCTCATATATATGGCAAAATAATTATTCTACACAGTGATTACTTAATTTACAGCCAAGTTAGAAACTGATTGAACCCATTCTTGCTTCTCAACCTGCGGGGACAGAACAACACTACCTCTCTAACTAGACCAAAGGCCACCAAGGAAGCCAGGGAGGCTCCACTGTTGGGGTTTAACCCAAATACCCACAGAGACAAAAGCTTCAGCATAACAGCCTTTCCAAAATGCAGGCTCAATTTCCAACAAAGGAAAATCTGAAGGAGCCAAAGAGATTGGGTAGGGATTTTTCTGAAACTTAAAATTTAAGTTCTGCTCCACAGACCCACCATGAAGATTATTTCCAAGAGCCACTGGACAACTTCCACTGGACTACACATGCCCTCTGGGCCTTGGTTTTCTGTCAGCTAGAATTTGAAATTTACTTGAAGTGATGCATTAAATAAAAACAGAAGGATTAAGTGCTTAAAGAAATCATTGCTTATACAAGTTAAACTGACTGCTGCTAAACTTAGGATTGATTGAGAATAAACTACATCACTGACCTTCCTTTCTTCCTCACACTCTGCTCCGTGTTTACTAACTGCTGCTGCAGCTCAGTCCTGCCTCAGTGCTGCCGGCTCCCAGGTTAGGCCAGGAGAACAAGCAGCCCCATGCCAAGCTTCCTTCATCCACACACGAGGACTTCCCAGTAATATAACACAACACTATTTAAGTTTAAAATAACCAAGCCACCTTTTGCTCACAGAAATCTTACTTTTTTGCCCAATCCTTATCCCGATCCAGCCAGAGTGGCTCAGTAGTTGAGCATCAACCTATGATACAGGCAGTTTGATTCCCGGTCAGGGCATGTGCCTGGGTTGTGGGCTCCATCCCCAGTGGGGGCATGGAGGAGGCAGCTCATCAGTGACTATCACTGATGTTTCTCTCTCTCTCTCTCCCTTTCTCTCTCAAAAATCAATAAAGACATCTTTTAAAAAGATATGTATCCCCAACAGCTGTTAACTGATGAAAATTAGGTAGCTGTTAGGTCATTAATTCACTCTCAAACTTGGTTTGGCAATCTCCAAATTTCGTATTACATTGGCTCTCAATGTTTGTTTGTTTTTCAACCCAGCAACAATTTGGTCTTCAAAGCTGCCATTTTTTCCACGCAATATCTCCGTTAAAAAAAAAATAAGCACAGTCAAAAGGAAGGACGACAGAAACCTTTCCCTTGTCCCATCGGGAAACAGAGCAGGAAAGGGAAAGCTCAGGGAAAGAGGGCATTCAATTCTAAGGGCTGTGAAACTGTTTAATTCCTGTCCCTAACTGATATTATGGGGGTGAGCAAAAAAGCAGGCTGGCTCAGAACACAGCAAAGCTCTGAATACATACTTCTTTAAAAAATCAGTAATGTTGATTTCATGATAGTGCCTCCAAAAAAAATCTGGGCACCAAACAAGCTTTGTGATCCTATTCAGGGTTTTGAAAAAACCAGGGGAAAAGTGGTCAGTTTCACATAATACATGAATTATTAGTAGGATCTCCCAGAATGCTGTTAAATGCTAAAATTCAAGACAAACACTATAAAACACACTTGGGTATCCAAGGACGGTGAATTAGGGAGTGGTGCATGAGGCAATCTCAGGCATGATCAATGATTAGCCTTAGAAAAGCTCCTGTCCTGCCATTTCAGAGCTACTACCTTAATTCTGAGAGGTGGCAATTAGACAGTGCGGCAATGATATAACATTATTCAGATCTTTAAGCTGAGGACAAATTATTCCACTATTTTTCTGAAAAAGGACGATTTAATCAGGGACAGGCTCTTAAAATGCAGACTGATAAAGAGTGGTTGGATTAAGACAGCCCAAATCTCTGCTTTGTCCATCCTAAAGATTACCTTGAGACCAATGCTTTCAGGGTATAAGTGCCTCTATCTGTGGTTTTCTTCCCCCTGTGCAATAACAAGTCTTCAAAAACCTTAAAACTTATTTGCAACAGATTTCAAGTAAATATTTCAGATTTCAAATAACTTTACATTATTTTTGGTATACCAAGGCATGAATAAAAATGTCTTTTGAAAACCTCATAATAAAAAGAATAAAAACATTTCTTAAGGAGTCACGTAGGTAAACAGTAAATTATTTTAGATTTCACATACTGAATATAACCATTACCATAAAAAAGATTACCTTTCTCTTATGAATCTCTTTACCCACAATCTAACATGGCTAATAATAAAACAGAAAAGTAATTTAACTTGTACAGGGGAGTTCTAAGCAAGAACATTTTAAGGTCTGTTAAAAATAACTGATTTACTGCACACCTGTAATTCTAAATTACACCACCAAAATACACTGAAAGGGCTGAGCCAGGGCATTCATAGCAGTATGCCAGGGGAATATGAGAACCAGTTTGGAAGTACCCGAATAAACCACCAGGCTGGCTCCACACTTAATACAGTTCAATAGGAAATTGAGGTGAACTGCTTCTACATCCAGAAACGTCATGGCTGCTGCTGCTGCTACCAGCTTTAAGGCTTCCAAAACTGAATTACTGAATGGTAAAGCAGTAAAAATGTCACCTACTTTATCCATCATGTCCCAAAACTGGTTCACACACTCCTAAAAATGAAAAAATAATTTGGCCTGCAATCTCTTACAAAATTCTGCATTTTCAAAGCCACATTCCTGGTTCTTGGAACTACTATACCTTATTATCAATGGAAGTATCAATTCAGTGATTCAACCAAATCACAAAAACACAAATTTGGGGGTTATTCCAAAAACTAATTCGAATGAGACCCAACTTTACTGTACAGAAATTCTAAGCTTGTATTGAAGCAGCAGTCCCAAAAACCAAGAACACTGCATCTGGGATGCCACATGACACGCCCTTCAGACAAAAAGAAGAAACTTCACTCTTGCCCTAGGAGCATTGGCAGGAATGATTTTGCTGATCAAGGCAGGAAAACAAATCTCACACCCAAACATTTTCCATCCATGTTATCTGGAGAAATACTACATGGGAGCACCATACATAACTGTACAGAGAGGTTCACGGTGCCTAGTGCTTCAGCATGTCATGGTCAAATCAAGAGATGGGACAATGATGGCAGTGGGCCATTTATATTTTCAAAACCCAATGCTGGGAGCACCAGTACACATACAAAAATGGCCTATCCAAGTGGCATCTCTGTCACTGAAATGTTAATCATTTGACAAATCAAGCTCAAATCTCTTTTCATTATGAATGCTCCAAAAAACCAGTACCTTTCAGTCCTTCAAAAAGACTCCATTTGAGAGTAATTTGAGTCTAAGTTTCCCTTAGGGGGTGGAGGTGAGGGGAGACCCCAAGGCATTAGACAAATTGTTCTCTATAAGCAGGGCTGAGCAATCTCTTTAGCCCTGAGTGCCACCAGCAGGGCCAAGAATCAGGAAAGAAAGGAAGACAGAAGAAACAGAACAAGAGTATGGGAAAGAAAGGACACACCTGGTGTGCACATGGGGTAAGGCAGAGGACTATGGAGACAACCGACCTCCTCGGACGTCTTGGTGGCAGTAGAGCTTCCACTGCTTCCCCTGCCCTAAGCAGGAATTTGGACGCCTGAGCTGTGACTAATGTGCACCAGAAGGCACTACATTACACAGGACAGGCCTTATTTTGAGCTCTCCAATTGCCAATCTAAGTGTTCCCCGGCCCCCCCCAGGGGGGGGTGCCTAACAATTTAAGCACAAGCTAATGTTTTATAATTTAGAATCTGAACAGCACAAGTTCCAGCTACCAAATTTTGATCCCAGAAAGACATCCACAAAATTTAAACAAACTACCTTCCCAAAGGAATTTAAAAGCTTTAAAAAAAAAAAGAGCGACAGAAAAGATAAAACCTCTCCTACCTATTATGAAAAAAAAATCAAAAAATTTCCTTAACACAAAGAGGCTCCCCTCAAACTTAATTGAAGTCCTATTACTATATTAAGCCAGTAAAATATTTATAGGCCAAAGGATCATCAAACCACCCTATCAGACACACAGGTGCACAACCACAAAAAAAAAAGTAGGGTGGTAGGAGGGCTTAACTCTCAAGCCTGACAGAACACATGCTCTACCCAGAACAGCTTCCACTGACAAAAAATAACCAAGGAATCAGCCACAGAAAAGATGACACACCAACCTTCTTACCCTACTCAACCACCAGTACCATTACCTTTTTCTTTAACCAGGTCTTTAAGTGACTGCCATTTCACATCAAAAGGTATGTTTGTAATGAAGGCTCTGTATCTTTTGGTTGGATTGGCATATGGCTCAAAGCGATTGCCTCCTCTTTTTATGTTTTTCTCCTTTCTCTTCTCATTCTGAGTAGGTCGTTCTCCTTCACTGAATTCAAAAGATGGGGAAAAAAGGGTCCATATGTTAGCACAATTTGAAAGATAGTATTTCACTTGCCAGGTTTACAATTCCATACAAAGTTACATATAACACAAGACTAATACTGACTTTGATGAGACATTCAAACTAAAGCGCTTCCATAGAGCAGAAAACTGCAATAGTGCACTCCTTAAACCCACCTATCAAGAACCCGGTCCCAAGAAAGTGTGTTCTTCTAGGCCTTCACACACTCCTATGGCATAACAGAAATGGGAGTGAGAGGCCAACTCCCCGCCTGAAGTGCTTTAATTCCAAAACAGAAAGAGGAAAAGAGAAAAAGATTTACAAGACCTTGGCAGGCACAGCTCAGTAGGTTGGGCACTGTCCTGTGCCCCAAAAGATTGCTGGTTCAATTCCAGGTCAGGGCACATACCCAGGTTGTGGGCTCAATCCCCGGTACGGAGTGTAGGAGGCAGCCAACCTGATGTTCTGCTCTCACATTGGTATTTCTCTGCCCCCCTCTCAAAAAAAAAAAAAAAAAAATCTTTAAAAAAGTTTTTTACAAGATTTCATGGAACAGAAATGAGGTGGTGCACAGTCCCAACCAATTTTAGCTTCACAAATAAAAGTGCCTTTTGTTGTGTTTTTTAAAAAATTGTTTTAAGTGGGAATGTAAAATGGTGCAGCTGCTACATAAAAGTGTGGCAGTTACTCAAAATGTTAAAACATATAATCACTATATGACCCAGCAATTCCACTCCTAGGTATATAGCCCAGGGAAGTGAAAGCAAAGATCAAATACTTATACACCAATAGCAGCATTATTCCCAATAGCCTAAAGGTGGAAACAACCTAAGTATTCACCAACAGACGAATGGAATGAACAAAATGTGGTATATAAATACAATAGAATATTGTTCAACCATAAAAAGGAGTGAAGTGCTGATACATGTTGTAACACAGATGAACTTTGAAAACATGCTAAGTGAAACAAGCCAGTCTCTCTGTTTGGGACAATAAAAGCTCTGGAAATGGAAAGTGGATCGTGGTATAATATACAACATTGTACTTGATGCTACTAAATTGTACATGTAAAATGGTTAAAATGGCCTAGCCAAAGTGGCTCAGCGGTTGAGCATCAACCTATAATACAGAAGAATGAGGTTCAATTCAGGGTCAGGGCACATGCCGCGTTTCTGAGCTCAATGCCCAGCAGGGGGTGTGCAGAAGGCAGCCGATCAATGACGACTCTATCATCATTGATGTTTCAACTCTCTCCCCCCTCTCCCTTCCTCTCTCTGAAATCAATAGATATATTTTTTAAAATAATAAAAATTTTTAAAAATGGTTAAAATGGTAACTCTTACATATATTGTACCACAATAAAAAAATATTTAAGGGAAAGAAGCCATTCTCTACACAACCCCACTTTGACACTAGGAAAATCAAAGTCTAAGCAACCCTGGTACATAAAAGAGCACACAAACACTCCCAACTTTTGCAAAGAAGGGTGGATGCTTTTTGGCATGGCCTTTCCTGTAATACTTTTCACCTTGGTGTGTTAGGTTCTAAGCTCCATACAAACAAATTCAGCTTAAACTGGGACATGAAAAAAGCTTCATAAGAAATGCAGGCTTCCAAAGCACAGAACCAGACATCAGGCTCAACAGGCCATAGCCTAGGGACAACAGGACAGTGTGTGTGTAACCAGGGCAGCACCTATGCATTGGTCAAGTGAGGCTGATCCCTGAGCTGCCTGCTCAATTCAGCCCCCTTTGACCACAAGCAAACACCTCCAACACCTGTAAGCACTGACCAGAAACAGCTGGCAGCCATAGGGAGTTCTTCTCAGCGCACTTTCTGCTTCACTAGCCCTATTCTTCCACCAGTGAGAATCCTGCAACTCCCAAACCACAGATTCCAGCAAAGGCTTTGTAATCCACGGCACAAATGGAAAAAAACAAAAGCCAAGACTATGGTATTGATGATTTACAAAACTACCTTCACTTAATAAAAGGTCTGATCTTTATTCTAGGATTCTTCCTTGTGTGTGGGAGTAGTGTTCAAACAATGGGTGGTAGCTGGAGGACTTTAACATAATTTGGAAAAATTAGAAAGTTAGCAACTTTTTGTAGTCTCCAAAGTTTTGGGGTTTTTAAAAAATATATCTTTATTGATTTCAGAGAAAGGAAAGGAGAGGGAGAGAGATAGAAACATCAGTGATGAGAGAGTCATTGATCGGCTGCAGCCCGCAACCTGGGCATGTGCCCCAACCAGGAATCGAACCCCGATTGCCTGGATTCTAGGTAGACGCTCAACTGTTGAGCCACGCCCAGCTGGGCCAAAGTTTTTTTTAACTGGTCCCTCATACACAAGGGTGCCAAGTGGTAACCCAATGAAGGTATATCATCCTAGGCAAAACTAAGGAAAGCCGCTTCCTACGTGATCTTAACTATATCAACATGCAACAGACTTCCAGCTGACAGATGTGGAAGGTACGGCCACTGGAGTTCTTGGATCCCCAGAACTCTTTACTCTGTCCACCCAGGTTCACAACAGACCTTCCTCAGGCTAGGCTGCACACCACAAACAGATCTCAGAAGGAACCTGCCTACGCCACATGAAGTCCTGCACCAAAATCTGCCAAACAGCATATTTGCCAATTGTTTACTCTTGGCAGATGAGGAAAATAGTATAAGTTCATAAAATGTACATCTAATCTATATTTCATAAACCTACCTACAGAGGGTCTGTAGATAGAAATGTATATGACTTGTTTCTTTTGAAACCCAAATATCCTATGATTTGCCACAAAAAAAAAAAATTCTGACTTAGGGTCCATGACACTAATAGTGCCAGTCTGTTTTCAGGCTGCTGAGGTCACCTATTAATTATAAAATGTGTAAATAACTAATTACAGCCAAAGTATGTAGGCTATACTCTGCCCATGCATTATTAGGGCTAAGAATAAACTACCTGCCCTGGTGCATGTGGTTTAGTTGGTTGGGTGCTGTATTGTGCACTCAAAGGCTGCCAGTTCGATTCCCAGTCAGGGCACATCCCTGGGTTACAGGTATGGTCTCCCTGGTCAGGGAAGCCGATCGATCGATGTTTCCCTCTCACATTGGTGTTTCTCCCCCTAACTAGAAATCAACAAAATCTTAAAAAAATAAGATTTTTAAAAAAATAAACTACCCAATCTAACCAAAGAAACTGGATTATTTGGTTTAGGGTTAATCCACATCACATGGCTCAGCATTGAGAAAGCAGCTCATATGGATTATGCCCAAGGTGTGAGCACAATACCACTGCACCCAAATTCTTCTCTGGGCAATCACTTCCTCTCTCTGAAAAGCCTCCTCAGAAAGTCATTTCCAGCTTCTTAAAAAATTGACCTTTTCTTAAATCTAATGATCACCATGAACTCTATTCTTGACAGAATTAGGAGAAAACCACCCTCAAAGAAATCTCCCTCAAGACATATATTCAATTACAGATGATGTGATAGTTTAAGAGTGGTGTCCTGAAAAGTCCATTTTTAAAATGCCCGATCCAATTTTCTCCCATCTTCAGAATAAAATGAGGCAAATTTTCTCTAGTCCTAAACTATAGGGTGTCCCCAAACAATGTACGTACGTGTACACACACACACACACACACACACACACACTTTGAATAATTATAAAGGCAGTGTTCATTAAAATACATTTCATTTTCAAAACTGAGCTATCAGCTGTTAAAGTGCATATACATTTTTTTGCGACACCCTATATATGCAACACTTATGAATAAACAAATTGCAGTATATTCATACATGGAAATACTACTCAACAAAAAGTAATGTACTACAAACAACATGAATGAATCTCAAAATATTTATACTAAAAAAAAAAAAAAAAGACCAAAAAAGGGTATTCAGAAAATCTATTCTAGCAAACTAATCTACAGCAGGGTTTCTCAACCTCAGCACTATTGACATCTTAGGCCAGATAATCCTGTGTTGTGGGGGACTTCCCTGTGCACTATACAGTATTCAGCAGCATTCCCTGACCTCTACTCAAGGATGCCAGTAGCAACTCCATCCCTCTGTCTTGAAGGTGAAGATCAAAAATGTCTCCAAAACATTTCCAAATGTCCCCTAGAGGGAAGAAATCACCCAGTTGAGAACCAATGATGCATACTGATGGAAAGCAGACCCATGATAACCTAGGGGTGGAGAGAAGAGAGGCTCAGAGTATTACAAAGGGGTGAGAAAATGTAGTGATATATTTATCTTGATTCAATGAGGGTTTTATATACTGACACACACCAAACTACATTTCCAATATGTTTATTGTGCCTATTACACAACATTGTTTTTAAAAGTTTCTTCTCATATTTATTACATTTTAAACCTAATCCCAATAACTTGACTTGTAACTCCAACATAAAGTAACAGATTTGTAATCTTTCAAAGAAACTTACTGTGAAGCCACAGTAAGTGGTCTACCTAGGCCAGCTAAATGTCTTATCAATCAATATTCTGATATTGCCAATTGCCCATGATTCTGATTCCATCTGATTCTGCCACCCAGTCACCTACCAAAGTTCTAAATAGAAACAGTAAAACCGAAACTTTCCCTGAACTTCTATAAACCTATTTCATAATACATAAAGACAAGCCTAAAATATCTGAAACTACCTTCCAAATCATTCAAATAAGTTTAATTATGTTTAATATGGCTTTGGAATTGTTTTGCTGACTATATTCATTGAAAATTGGTAATTTATCATGTCACTGCTCCATAACACTAGAATTATACTATACATAAAGACCACAACTAAAAAAAAATTTTAAGTGCCTACTCCAGGAAGGACTGCTACATTCAGTTTAAATGAGTGAATCCCTACCCTCTCATGCCTCCATGGCATTCCCATGTATAATACTATTACTTGCAGAGTTCTTCAAGCAAGAGTGTAGTCTGAAATGGCAACCCAATACCCTGAAATCCTGAACACTTCTGAGGGAAAAAGAATTCCCACCCACCCCCACCCTCGTATCCCCTTGTATCATCCTTTATGCAAAATGATTCTTCACAGAAACCCTTTCAACTCTGAGTTCCTCTAATGCATTTAAGATGTGGAGAGCTCGGTTCATAGCACTGTTCTAGCTCCAGGTCCACCACTTAACCACCCACATGATTCTAGGTCTTTTCCTCTTGGTTGTTTACCAGCAAAACCAGCATAGCCTGGATCCACCTAGCTCACAGGGGTGTTGTGAGAAATCAACAAATAGCCTAACAAAAAACAACTTGGTAAATGTTAAGCGCAACATTAAGAGAGCAATAATACAGGTGACTAACAGGTAGGGTCGCACCACCAAAGCTTAAACCTCAATGTCACCTTTGCTAAGCCTCAGTTCCTTCATTTGTAAAAGGTTTAAAGGAGAGACCTGGCACATAAGTGACTTTAGCAGTGATATATTTTCCTACCAATAATTTTCTTGAAAGCAGTAGAGAGACCTTCTACCATTGAATATACCAGATTAGGCTTTAAAACAAGCTCACCAGGGCAATGGCTGAGGAAACCTAGGCATTGTACTTACAGACTACTGAAGAAACAATTCAGCCTTCAACTCTGACTGCAAAACACTGTAATGAGAGAACCCACCTGAGAACCCTGAAAAGAAACAAGCAACCTAATGTTTGCAGACTGCTATCGCTTGCATAACCATGAATAAAATCACAGAGCAAAGTGAAAGCAAAGAGTTGGCTGCAGGCATTCAAACAATCCAGAGCCCCCTATTCTAATCCTGAGCTCAGAATATAACGTACCTCAAAAATTATTTTATTGCCCGGCCGGGCATGGCTCAGCAGTTGAGCGTCAACCTAGGATCCAGACGACTGGGGTTCAATTCCCAGTCAGGGCACGTGCCCAGGTTGTGGGCTTGATCAATGACTTTCTCATCATTGATGTTTCTCTTTCTCTCTCTCCCTCTCTCTCTCCTTTCCTCTCTCTGAAATCAATACAGATATATATATTTTTTAATTATTTTTATCAAGTATAGAAACACTTTTTAAAGTACAGTGCAAAAATAACAAAAAAACTGACTCAAGTCATTATTATTTAAATAATAAACTTCCAGTGACTGTATTTAGTGAGAGGTTACCAAAACAGTGTTGTGTAAGCCCCCAAGGCCTTTAAGTAAAGATGGCCTCCCCTAAACTCTTTGGGTCAATTACCTTAACCTGAGTTTTCTCAGTGGTTAAAAAAAATTTTTTTCTTGATTGCAAAACAGACTTAACACAAACATTACCTTCCCAGTAATCTAAACTAAATATAGGTTTTTATTTTTATTTAACAAGGAGAAGCTTTATTTGTTTTTGTCCACCTGTTCCAAAATGGCACATAGGCCAGAGGCCAGCTGCAGAGAATTCCATGTAAATTTTTATTCTTAATAGTCTATGCTACATTTGTCAAATGAATCAGTCACAAAATGACTATTTGAAAACGAAGAGTGGAAAATGGGAAATTTAAATAAGTACCCCAGACGCTATACAATCCATAACTAATTCAACTTCTCACCTAATTCAACTTCTCACCTAGCCCGATTCTAACAGCACTCCATCCTGTGATTAAGTGCTTTGAAAGAAAAAATACACCATATAAATATATCTTAAAAGCCTCCAAATATGGCTCTCAGAAATCCAACCAGGTTCCCCAAAACAGACGCTGAAAAAACTCTAAAATGAACACATCCCTTTCGAGAGTTTTCAATAATAAAGTGTTGAGAATATTTCCAAAATGTCTCTGTTGATTTCCAAGGACCAATAACCAGCGCATATTCTCCTCCTCACCTAAGTTTAACATAGCTAGGATTTAGTAAATGCTCATTAACATAAAGTGCTTTAACTACATTCACTTTTAATCCCCACAAATTGTAATTATGCACTTTAAAAATGTTGTGGGAAGGAAAATTCTTGACAATGTATAACTGAGGTAACAAGGAGATGGGGAGAATGGTAAGTTACTGATTAGTGGTTACAGTTTGACATGTTGAAAAAGTTCTGGACATGGATGGTGGTGATGGCGGCACAACACTGCACTTAATAACAACGATTCTCACATTTCAAATAGTTAAAATTGTAAATTCCATACTGTGTATACGTTACCACAATTTTTTAAAATTTGTGGGAAATCAAATGTGTGCCCAGCCTTCCCCTCTCCTCTCCCCACAAGGTGCTGGTCAGAGCAAAAACGTTTTTCTTTCAGGTAACTGTAAGCAAAATAAGTGGGTTTCACGGGGGACACAAGATCATGCGTTAAGGGAATTTTAAAAACCAAAGACCCGAGACAGAGCCGCAAGCAGGACTCAAAAAGGTGACGGAGTTTGGAAGTGGGCAGCCAGCCGAATGATGGAAAACCTTCCCCTAGAACACGGAAGAGGATGTTTTCTCCTTCTTTCCTGTTTGTTTGTAAGGGTGAACATGGAGCAGAAGGCCCGATAGCTCTATGAATACCTACTGCACACCTGGGGAAGAAGTGAGGGACCTCAGCGAGGTACTTGAGCCAGAGAGTGGGGCGAAGGGCGGTTCCGACCAAGGCACTCGGCGAGGGGCGGGAGAGGGGGAGCGGCCCGCGCCGAAGGGGGGAGGGGAAGAGGGGGCGGCCGGAGCCGTCCTCGCGGTCCCTGCCTACACCTACCCGCCTCCGCTACCGTTTACCGGGGCCGACCGCGTGCCAAGTCCTGCACGCTCTTTCCCCTCCCCCCATTTGACCAATAGGGAAACTGAGACCCCTGGCAAGAGGGAAAATGTGAAACCCCGCGCCCAAGGTCACCGGACTGGGAAGCCGGCCACGCACTCCGGGACTCGCCGGCCCTGGGGCCCGCGCCATCATCCCCGCGCCCAGAGGCCTGGCCTGAGGCCTCGGAGTCGGACCGGACCTAGAGACCGGAAGAGTGGAGGCCCGAGGCCTGGGACATAAGAGCAACCTTTGAGGTGCTCCGGGGGGCCGCCTGGCAGCATTCCTGACAGCCTTGGCCGCCCCTACCTTTAGCAGGCCCCGGGGGGAGGCCTGGGCCGAGGAGGCGCCAGGGGGAGGCGGCCAACAGACCTAACGGGAGTCGGGGCCGCGAAATGTCTGGCCCGGGACACGAAGCCGTGGAATACTCACCCTTTCGGACCCGGAACCCCGTTGCCGCTCGGCGCGCCGGGCGCGCCGCTCTCCCCCTCCATCTTGGGCTCCGTCGCCGCCACCTCGGCAGCCGCTTCGACCCCTGCCGCCATTTTCTCCGCGTCTGGGCTTTGTGTGATGGAGAGGGCTGCACGGTGCTGCGCCTGCGCGCTCACGTGACCCGGCACGACCAGTAACGCCTGCGCGCGCCGCAGCCGGCTCCCGCCCGGTTCCGTCCAGCCCCGCGCCACGCCCCCGCTCCAGGCCACGCCCCCGCCGCGCACCGGCGCTGACCCTCAGCAAACTCTTGTTAGGCTCGTCTGCTGGGTCATCCACCCACTGTTGAGCTTTATTAGGAAAAGGCATCTCCTCACCTCCACCCGGACGTAGTCACTTCCATAATCAGGTGGAACAGAGGGGCAGCGAAAGTTTTGTTTGCCGGAATGTAAAGAAACCAGCCAAGGGCAGAACACCGAAGGGCCAGGTTGTGGGACTGGCGTGCAAAGTGCTGTGTCTCTAAGCAAGTATCATCCTGCGCCAAGAATATCTAGGCTCTGACCCTAGCCGGTTTGGCTCAGTGGTTAGAGCCTCAGCACCCCGACTGAAGGGCCCCTGTTCGATGGGGGCCAAGGGCAGGCACCTCCGTTGCAGGCTCCATCCCCAGCCCCCCCACCCTTAGGGCCCCTGCAGGAGGCAACCAGTGATGTGTCTCTCTCACATTGATGTTTATCTCTCTCTCTGCCTCGGTCTCTCTCCCTTCCAAGCTCTCTGAAAAGCAATGGGAAAAAAATACTCATATGAGGATAAAAAGAAAGAATATCTACTCTCTGTCTGGTCATCTCCCCACCACCTCGTGAAGAGCTTATAGCCTAAGTCTTTTCACTGAACCCATCAGGCAACAGCCAAAACGCATAGCTGGGGACTTAGTAAGTGCTCATGGATGTTTCTTGAGTGAATGAACAAGCAAAAAGCCAAATGTGATAAGAGAAATAAGCTGTAGGCCAAAAGATCCCATTAACTTTAACTGTGTCCCTCTGCCCTGAGGGCTTGTTCCTGCTCCCATCTGGGTTTTTAGGTCTGTTACAGGCTGTCTTGGGGAAGAGGCCAGAGTCCAGGGGAGTGTTTAGAGGTTCGGGGTTTTTCCCCAGCAGCTCCCCATCTCTCTGGTGTCTCTGGAACTTTGAAATGCTTCACTGAATCTTGCTCAGGTTCCCATCTAACCACCAAACTCTCGCTAGGCTCACAAAGGGAAAGCAGTTTGGGTGGGGGGGGGGGTCCACCTCTCTCACGGAATGATTGCATTCCTTTAGGCTCTGGAAGAATATCTCACCTGCCACACCCTCCCAGATGCTTAATTCTGCCTGGTGATTCTGACCTAGGTTGAGATCTTCAGACCCAGAGAATAAATTCATGTGGGATCCCAGCCAGACAGGAGGCTATGCCCCACCCTCCCTTTCCAGTTCCATTCTGACATACTTCCCAAACTCATCTCACAGAATCCCCTTCTCTCACCCAAGTCCCTCCTCCCAAGTACCCTCCTGAAATCTCTACCAAAATCCACTGTGCACACACCAACCTTCTCCCCTCTTCCCATGGCCCTGTTAGAATCTGTCTCAGTTTACCTTTCTCCCCTTTAGACTTCTCCTACACTGGAGGGGGCCCGGGAGCAGAAAAAGCCTCACAAGCCTCTGAATTTCCTTGCCCAACAGGGCTCAGAGATGATGGAAGAGGCCACAGCAGTCTGTCAGAATCAGGGAGAAGAATGCAAATACAAAGCCGATCCTTTCTTCTGCAGTGGGTGTGACTGGAGATTAGTGACAAGCCAGGCCCAGGATGAGGAGACAAACTCTCTTCCACTCTGGGGTCTCTTACAGGCTGGTGCCTTCACCCAACACTGCCCAGATTCCTGGGTTTTGCTATCTTCTGAACTATTATTTCCTTCGTACTTTTCTTTAATTGACACACTTCCTTTAAAAGCAGATGTTTTTAAATTGTGCTTTATGGGGGTTGGGAAGCTGGGTGAAAAAGGTGAAGAGATTGAGCAAAAACAAACAAACAAAACTCAGGCACACTCTCCCTCTGGGGAGCTCCCCCTTGCCTTTCCCTTCTGCCTTTTCCTCTCCAAGGCACATTACCTTTGCCTTTATCTCTCCTCAGCTCCAAGGGCCCTTCTACTACCTCTGTAACTTTTTAAATAAACTTTCTCTTATAATTTGAATTAAAATAAAACTCATAGACACAGAAAACAGTATAGTGATTACCAGAGGGAAAGGGGGACGGGGGAGGTAGAAGAGGGTATAGGGGAGATAAATGGTGATGGAAGGAGACTTGACTTTGGGTAGTAAACACACAATACAATATACATATGATGTGTTATAGAATTGTACACTTGACACCTATAATTTTATAAACTAATGTCACCCCAATAAATTCAATAAAAAAAATCACCCTGGCCGGGTAGCTCAGTTGGTTAGAGCCTCGTCCCAATACACCAAGGTTTCAGATTCAATCCCTGGTCAGGGCACATACAAGAATCAACCAATGAATGCAGAAATCAGTGGAACAACAAATCAGTGGCTCTCCCTCGCTCTCTCTCTGCCCCTTCCTCTCCAAAATAAATAATTTTTAAATTTTAAAAATTGTGCTTTTACATCACAGCCCATATTGTCAACTTGCTATAAAAAGCTTATTGTAAAAAATAAGAGGGCAGACTCCCCCTGGAGCATGCCCACGTCTTTCCTTCCCATTTCTTCCTAAGCCATGTTTTTTTCTTCCTAAGTTCTAAGGGTCCCCTTGAGACTTGGAACCAGGGAAGCAATGGGCAGCAGCAGCTCCTCCTTGGCTTACCCTCTGAACCTTTTCTCTGACTTTTCAGTGAGCCAACAGCAGCCCTGCCTTGGCTTACTCCTGTCACTGTGACTTTAACTTCCCTGTGAGCCAAAGCAGCCCCATCTAAGCCCTTCCTTGTTTCACGGTCCCCAGCTTTAATAAATGTACTCTAAAATATATATAAATATATACATATATAAATAAGAGGATGATGCTATTAAAGTATAAATTCAGTTATGCATGCTGCCAAAGGCTCTGAGCCCCAGACTTGCTCTCTCTTTGCTAGGGTTAGGGGTCATTAACGATAGCCTAACACCAACCTACAACTTTCTCCTGGACATAATTGAAAGTATTAGAAGAGATTTGCAAAGGAAACAGCTTTCTCATTTCACGATGGCATATCCTCGGGTCTCTTGGCATCATCTCCAGCGATACCACACTCCAAAAATGGCGTGGAAAGGTAAGTGCTAGGCCTGGGCAGAGAGGGAGCAGCTGCAGAGGCAAGAAGGGTATAATGCTGTTTCTGCAGACCACCAGATGCCTACAAAGCCCAGCTTGTCTTTCTAACTGCCTCTCTTCTACCCCTCTGCCCCTCCTCAATCACACTGCCCCAGCACCATTATCTACTATGCTGCTCCTTCCACAGGCCACGCAGGTTCCTAGGCCTCTGCACTTTGCTGTTCCTTTCACTCCACAGCCAGGCTGGCCCACCCTTGCCCTTCTAGTCTGGGGTAGAAAGGGTTTTTCTTCCTCTGTGAGAGGACCAGACAGGAATTCATGTGGAAAACAATAGAACTGTGCTAGGCCCATCATGAATGAATGATCTTGGGCAAGTGACCTACTACTCTGATCCCCACTTTGCTCACCTGCCAATGAGATTAAGAGAACCCCAGAACCTACCTTTCAGGGCTGCTCTGAGTACTAAATGTGGCCTGATGCAGAGAGCCCTCAAACATAAAAAGGCTCAGAAAGAGCTCAAGAAGTAGGTGCTATTGCCCCACCTGAGTGGCTCAGCTGAGTGGTGTCCTGTGCACCAAAAGGTTTTCAGTTCGATTACTGGTCAGGGCACATACCTGGGTTGTGGGTTTGATCCCCAGTCAAGGCACGTACAAAAGGCAACCAATCAATGTTTCTCTCTCACATCAGTAGTTCTCTCCCCCCACCCCTTTCTCTCTCTAAGGCATGTCCTCAGGTGAGAATTAAAAAAAAAAAGTGGGTGCTATTATTAGCATGACCATCTTCTGCTTCCTTCCTGAGTCCTCCTGGAAGGGGATGCACAAAGCTCAGCACTGGGACCATGCAGACCCATGCTCAATCCCACCTCTGCATCCTAGAACTGTGGCACCTTAGACAGAGGCTTCCCGGCTCTGGGCCTGTCTTCTGGGCCTGTCTTCTCATCTGTAAAGTGGAGGTAACAGCCATTCCTCCTGCCCAAGATGCAAGTGAGAGTCGGAGGAAGCCTGTGAAGGTTCTGAACTGAGCCTCATGCAGGGTGGCCCTTGATAAGTGTGAACATTAGTTATTAATGAGTGTTAAGGGCTCAGCATGGCATCTGGCCCATAGTAGATGCAAAGTAAGTGGAAACTGTTCTTACATATATTTATTTTAAATCATTTATTATTTAACCATGCTACCTGCTCTTCACTTGAAAACTCAGACATGGCTTCTTCTGCTGTTTCACAACGGATCCCTCAAACCATCCCAGTGCATTTTTTTTAGCCTCTGTGTGATCTCTGACTCCCCTTGGTCCCATGTCCCTCACTTTGAGGCCTCAGTTCTGAAATATAATTGACAAGTCCATTTTATCCAGCAAGGGCTCCTTTTATTCATTCAGGGTGGGTTTTTGAAACTCATTGCAACTTTATAAAGTCAAGGGTGCCAGGAAAGTGAGCCTGCCAGGTGCAGAGAAGCAAAAAAAGCTTGTGGAATGTCCAGCCCCATGGGCAGCCTCAACTAGCCTATAGCCACAGCTGTTGGCCCACAAGGGGCCGAGTGGACCTCAGAATGAGATCAGGGTGCCTGCTCCGTGTGAAGCTTAAGACCACTTCCATCTGTCCTCCACATATACAACAGTGTGCAAAACAATCTGAAAATATCTTCACACGGGATCACAGAATCAGCTCCACTTGGCATCTCTTGGCCTAAGAAGCATTCTGGCCGTGCAGGAAGGGTCAGGCAGTTTCCATTCTTCCAAAAGTCAGGGCATCATCAGCTGCCTCTGGCCCTGTCAGCCCAGCCTTCACACAGGTGTCTCCTCTGCCACCTTCTTCAGGAGTCCTGCTGCCAGCAGGGAGTGCCGGGTAGCCTCTGAGCCATCTGTGTCCCGGATCTTTAGGTGTACTTTCTGGTTGGTTCTTCTCCATTCAGTGTACAGCTGGCAATGATAGCGGAAGGAGACCTGCGGGGCAGTGCAGGATGGGTGAGGCCAGCTGACAGGCCTCTGCCCCCAAGGGAGGGAAACTGGGCTCTTTGGCCCACAGCAGGGCCGGGCTTATGCTTCTAGAAGCAAAAACAGCAACCAGATATTTTTCATACAGATTATACACACAAACCCATTCACTATCCTGGGGAAAGTCCCCACCAGAGTTTAGGACCCTGCAAAGGTAAAGGGCCTCTCAGAGGGTGGGAGTGAAGTAGTATAGCCCCTTGGAAAGGATTAAATATCATTGGGTAATATAATTGCCAAAACTTGGAAGCCATCAAGATGTCCTTCAGTAGGTGAATAGATAAATAAGCTATGGGACATAGGAAGATGAAATATTATTCAGCACCAAAAAGAAATGAGCCCTAGTCAGTTTGGCTCAGTGGTTAGAGCGCTGGTCCGCGGACTGAAGGGTCCTGGGTTCAAGGCCAGCCAAGATTACGTACCTCGATTGCAGGCTCAATCCCCAGCCCTACTGAGTGCGGGAGGCAACCAATCAATATGTCTCTCTCACATCAATGTTTCTTTTTTTCTCTCTCTCCCTTCCTCTCTCTGTGAAAAGCAGTGGAAAAAATATCCTCAGGTGAAGATTAAAAAGAAATGAGCTATCCACCTGTGAATAGACATGGAGGGCCCAGTCAACATGGCTCAGTGGTTGAGGGTCGACCCATGAGCCAAGAGGTCAATGGTTCAATTCCCAGTCAGGCACATGCCCAGGTTGCAGGCTGAATCCCCAGTAGGGGATGTGCAGAAAGCAGCTGATTGATGTTTCTATCTCACTATCCCTCTCCCTTTCTCTCTAAAATCAATAAAAACATATTTTTAAAAAAGACATGGAGGAACCTTAAATGTATGTTACTAAGTGAAAAAAGCCAGTCTGAAAAGGCTATAAACTGCATAATTCCAACTCTATGACATTCTGGAAAAGGCAAAACTATGGAGTTGTCAGGAGTTGAGGGTGGGGGAGGAGGTATGAATAGGCAGGGTACAGAGGATTTTTAGGGGCAGTAAAACTGTGTAATGGTGGATACATGTCATGATACATTTATCCAAACTTATAGGATGTACAACACCAGGATGAACCCTAATGTAATCTATGGACTTGGGGTGATAATGATGTATCAGTGGAGGTTCATTAATTGTAGGAAATGTACCCTTGCCCTAGCCAGTTTTGCTCAGTGGTTAGAGCATCAGCCCAAGGACCCAAGGGTCTCGGGTTTGAGTCTAGTAAAGGGCACATAGCTGGGTTGCAGGCTCGATCCCTGGCCCTGGTCAGGGTGCGTGCAGGAGACAACAAACTGATGTGTCTCTTTCAGGTCAATGTTTCTCTCTCTCTCTCCCTTCCACTCTCTCTGAAAAGCAATGGAAAAAATATCCTCAGTGAGGATTAAGAATTTTATATATTTTTTTTCTTTTTTATGATATCTTTATTGATTTCAGAGAGAAGAAGGGAGAGGGAGAGAGAGTTGAAACATCAATGATGACAGAGTCATTGATTGAGCCCGCAACCCGGGCATGTGCCCTGACCAGGAATCGAACTGCGATCTCTTGGATCCTAGGTCGATGCTCAACCGCTGAGCCACACCCAGCCAGGCGTTTTTTTCTAAATAAATGTCAATGGTTCATACTCTTTGACCAAGCAAGTTCCAAGAAACATTTGCATAGGTGATGCCCAAAGCACTGTTCATAACAGCATATAAAAAAAAGAAAGAGCCCGGCCGGGCGTGGCTCAGCGGTTGAGCGTCGACCTGGGATCCAGGCGATCGGGGTTCAGTTCCCAGTCAGGGCACATGTCTGGGTTGTGGGCTTGATCAATGACTCTCTCATCATTGATGTTTCTGTCTCTCTCTCCCCCTCTCCTTTCCTCTCTCTGAAATCAATAAAGATATATTTTAAAAAAAGAAAGAAAAACCAACATTGGAATGCATCCCAGATCCTATCAAAAGGGATTGGTTAAATCAATATCATGCACCCATACAATGAATGACTGCTGGGTGGCTGCTGGGTTTTTAAAAAAAAAACATTACAACAGTGAAAACAAGCAGACTGCAAAGCAGTACCTGTGTCATCTTATTTGTATTTAAAAAAATATGCTGGTGAATGCAACGAAAAATAATTTTTGAGACAGATAACAGTGGTTATATCTGAGGGGTAAGACCTTACAGTGCCCTTTATTCTCTGAGCAAGGGTTCTAATGCCTGCCAGTGGCTGAAACAACAACTCCACCCCAGACCCCCTCTCTCTCTTTCAGTAGCTTTTTCTCTCAGTCTCTTGGTCTACCCCTCTCTCAGTCTCTTGGTCTACCCCTCTCTCAGTCTCTTATTCTCCTGCTCTTACTCTCTGTCTTTTGGTCTTAGTCTGTCTGTCTGTCTCTCTCCCCCCTCCCTTTCTCCTCCCTCCTCTCTCCCCATCTCCTTCCAACTCAGTCCAGTCTTGGAGGGCTCCTGGATGGGCCTGCACTCAGCACTGGTGATCAGGTGCCTTGGTCTCTTTGGAGCAGAAGGGTCACCCAGCTCAGGCTTCCCTAAACCTTGGTCAGGTTTGAATCTGAATTTCCACCCAGGGCCACATGGAGAGACAGGCAGGGATCCCCCCCACCCCAAGCCACTGACCAAACCCCTAGCCTGGCTGCTGTAAGCCAGAGACCCCTAGACACCTGCCCTCTGGCTGAAAGCCACTCACCAGCGTCCAGAGGACATAGATGGTGAAGAGGGCGATGGTGAGGGCAATGAGCCCCACAGCCTCGAGCCGGCTGTGGAGCCGGAGGTGGTCCTGGGCCCCACGCAGGCAGAGCCAGCCCGAGATGGCAGCCAGCGGTGTGATGAACAGGAAACACACCATGTCACAGCACAGCGTCCGCTTCTCTGTCCGAGGCCCGGGGTCCTTCAGCCACTGCCAGGGGTAAGGAAAGGGAGGGAGCTGCTGAGAGGGGCTACATACCGCCCTCCAGCTATCCCCAACCTAGGGATGGGATACAAGACCTCCAGACCCCGTGCCTCCCTCTGCTGACATCCCTCATGACTACTGGGTCCTACAGGATCAGCCTCCTACCTGGCACCTCCCTCCCTCCTTTCCATTTTACAAATACTTAAGCCTATGATGAGCCAAGCCCTGCTGGGCACCTTTGTCCCATTTTACAGATGGGGAAACTGAAAGGCATAGAGGGGCTGACTCATTTGTGCAAACTCGCACAGCTAATAGTTCACAAAGCCAGGACTGGAAGTCAGGAAGTCTTGCCCCAGGGTCTGTGTGCCCTTGACTGCTGTGCTACACTGCCTGCCACAGATGACTGGGCAAGAGAAATGGGCTTCACTCATGGAATTCTGGTGAAGAGAACAGAAAGGGCCCTGCCCTCCCACGCTCGTGGGGTGAGATACGAAACGGAGTGGGCGCTCAAGGAGGGGAAGGCCTTTCTGAGGAGGTGACATTGAGGACTAGACGAGCAGAAGGAGCCATGTGAAGAATGGGGGAGACAGCACCCCAGGCAGCAGGAAGAGCAGATGCAAAGGCCCTAAGTTGGGAGTGTGTGGCCTGAATAAAGTACAGCTGGGAGGAGGCCCATGTGGCTGCAGCATGAGGGAAGGAGGCTAAGGGCAGGGCAAACTCTCCCTCCCACTGTTCAACTAAGAGCCCAGCTCCCAAATGTGTCAGGAACCTTTCCAGAAGCCCATACCTCAGCCCAGTATCACCACCCTGTAGCTCTCAGCTGCCTCCTGCCAGGCTGGGCAGGGAGGAGCCTAAAAAGCATGCAGGCGGCCAGCAGAGCTCGAAGGAGCAGGGAGACCACCACACCTGGGAATGCCCTGTCTCAGCCCTGATACATTCCACTCAGGCTAAAGTCTAAACTCCCAGGCAAGGACCATAAAGTCCAGTGTGGCTACTACCGCCTCCTTCTGGGCTATTCTCCTCCTGCTTTAACTCGCTCTACTCTAGCCACTTGAGCTTTGTCAAATACACTAAGCTCTTCCTGGCTTCAGGGCCTTTGCACTTGCTGTGCCTTCTGCCAGGACTGCCCTTCCCCAGTTTCTTGGCATGGCTGGCTCCTTTTCATTCCTTAGGTCTCAGGTTCAGAGGTCACTGGAAGTGACGAAATCAGGGAGGGGGCAGCTCTGGAACCTTAGGGTTTGTCCAAAACAGGGTTTGTCAGTTCTGGAACCTTAGGCCTAATCCCCCGCCTCCCCCAGGATCAGTAGAATCTAACCTGGAGTGGAGGAAGGAAAAATGTCCCTCCTAGAGAAGTTGCTTCCTCAGCCCACCAGGATCCTCCAGGGCAGCTCCCTCCTCTGGACCCATGCCTGCCTTCCTTCCTTGCCCACTCCAACCTCAGGCTCCTAAGCATACCTCTGTGAGGGGCCGGGGTCGCTTCTCCACTGCAAACTCTGTGTGGCACAGCTCACAGTAGCTGGTGTTGGATGAGGAAAGCCACCTCTCCAGACAGCTCTTGTGCACAGCGCCCAGCGTGCCGGTGCAGCCACACGGAGACAGCAAGCTCTCCCCATTCGCTCCCTCATGGCAGATCCGGCAGAAGGGGCCATCGCTGGACACAGAGATGGGACATATGAGCAATGATCAGGCTTTCTGCCTACATGCCTGCTTCACTACCCATTGAATCACAAGCCACTTGGCAAACTTCTATTCATCCTTCAATGCCCAACTCCAAATGTCCTTTCCTTTGGGAAGGCTTCCCAGACTCCCACAGATGGAGTGATGTGCTCTCTCCCCAAGGTTCCTGCAGCACCTTTTTAGGCACAGGGTGAGCATCTCTTATACCTGTCTGCCCAGTGTCCACTCATTTTCTTGCAATACCACCCTGATTGTCCTGGGAAACCACCCCATTCTTTTTTTTTCTTTTTTCTTTTTTAAATATATCTTTATTGATTTCAGAGAGAGGAAAGGAGAGGGAGAGAGAGAGATAGAAACATCAATGATGAGAGAGTCATTGATCAGCTGCAGCCCGCAACCCGGGCATGTGCCCCGACCGGGAATCGAACCCTGATCGCCTGGATCCTAGGCCAACGCTCAACTGCTGAGCCACGCCTGGCTGGGCGACCCCATTCTTTTTGTTAGTTTGTTAATCCTCACCTGAGGATATTTTTTTCATTGATTTTTAGAGAGAGTGGAGGAAGAGAGGGAGAGAAACAGAAAAGAGAGAAACATCGATGTGAGAGAGACACATACATTGGTTGCCTCCCACACACTCCCCAACCCAGGCTGGGTGGCAAACCCACAACCCAAGTACATGCCCTTGACTGAGAATTGAACCCACAACCCTTTGGTACGTGGGCCAATGCTCTAACTACTGAGCCACACCAGCCAGGGCAACCACCCCATTCTCTCTCTTTAAAAAGTTTTTATTTTTTATTTTTAAAATATATCTTTATTGATTTGAGAGGAAGGGAGAGAGAGAGAGATAGAAACATCAATGATGAGAGTCGTTGATGGGCTGCTTCTTGCACGCCCCCTACTGGGGATCGAGCCCACAACCTGGGCATGTGCCCTGACCCAGAATCAAACCACTATCTCCTGGTTCATGGGTCAATGCTAAACCACTGAGCCACACCAGCTGGGCTCTTTTTTTTTTAAATCTTCACCCAAGGATATTTTTTCCATTTCTTTTTAGAGAGAGAGTGAAAGGGAGAGAGAGAAAGAGAGAAAAACATCAATGTGAGAGAGATACATCAATTGGTTACCTCCCATGTGTGTCCCAACTAGAGCCAGGGATTGAGCCTATAACCAAGGTACATGCACTTGACTGGAACTGAACCCAAGAGCCTTCAGTCCATGGGCCAATGCTCTAACCACTGAGCTAAACCAGCTAGGGCAGCCACCCCACTCTTTTTTTTTTTTTAAATATATCTTTATTGATTTCAGAGAGAGGAAAGAAGAGGGAGAGAGAGAAATAGAAACATCAACGATGAGAGAGAGTCATTGATCAAGCCCGCAACCCAGGCATGTGCCCTGACCGGGAATCGAACCCCAATCGCCTGGATCCTCGGTAGAGATGCTCAACCGCTGAGCTACACCCGGCCGGGCCAAACCACCCCACTCTTAATTCTTAGTCTTCAAGGACTAAGACAGAGCTGATGATACCCCTGATAACCTCAGGCCTGACCAATCAAAACACCACACATCACTGGGCACTGGACCAACTTAGATCATGTGTGATGGAATCAGAATCACAGGGAATTAATTCCTGAAATCACCTCCCCCCCCCCAAAAAAAACCTCCAGAACTACAGGCAGCACAGTTGATGTAAGTCTAGAGTTTCTGGTGGCAGCCTGGTCTCCACATGGAGTCTGTGAATGATGCCAAACACTGAAAAAGAGAGGAAAGCAGAACCAAAAGACAGGGAAGGACAGGTTCTTTAGGAGATCAATCAGAGGCGCTGGATCTAGCCATACCTAAAGACCATGCTACCTGAAGAACCTGTGTGTCCAGGGAGAAGAGCTCCTCTGCTCCTCTTCCCTGTGAGGCTCAGAAAACAGACATATAAAGCATCACAGAGAGTCCCTTCCGAGAGGTCTCAATCCTCACCTGGTCTCTGGGGATGCTGGTCCTTCCCCTGAGGCTTAGGAGAGTGGGGGTGTGGCCTTGGTGGGCCCAGAGGCTGTCTAGCACATGACTCATTGTTTTCCAGACATTTCTGCCCAGAGAGGGCTGTGGAACATGTGAAGGAGGCGGGACAAGAAAGCAGTTTTGTTTTTGTTTTTTTAATTTTTATTTATTGATTTGAGAGAGAGAGAAAAGAAGGGGGAGGGACAGAGAGAGAGAGCGAGCGCGCAACATCGATCTGCTGTTCCACTCATTTATGTACTCATCGGTTGATTCTTATATGTGCATTGACGGGGAACTGAACCCACAACCTTGGCATACCGGGATGATGCTCTAAACAACTGAGCTAGAGAGAGAGCAGTTTTCTAGAAAATACCAGTTTGCTCTTGGAAACTGTTTTCCATTCTTGACTCAGCAGCTCCTGCAGGGGCAGGACCTGGCTGCTTTGAAACCAAAGAGCTGAGCTGACCACTCATGTCTGCTTTCTGTTGCCAGTCTGGCACAGGGTGCTGCTTTCTCACAGAAAGTCAAAAGGGCACTCCTAGCTACACTCTCGCCCCACACCCTGATTCCATTCCCACTCCCCTACCCCCCCCCCCCACACAAGTTCAAAGGAAAGGCATCTCAGTTCTGGAACCCAACCTCAGGAAGTAGAAGTGATGAGAACCTTGAGGAAAAACGACATCAGTTTGGGGTTTGTCCTGGGAAACCTTACTTTGGAGAAGCAAGTTCAGAGAGAAAAACAAAACAAACAAAACCAGATTTATCATTGAGTACTTATGTACTGAGCACTGTTTGAAGTTCAACATCTTGGATTCATTTGTCTCATTCTCACAGGAAGCCTAGGAGGAAGGTGCCCCCATTTTAGAGATGGGAAAACTGGAGCTCCAAGGGGTAAGCTCAATTATGCAAACTCTCTCAGCTAGTTATCTGCAAAGCTGGGATTTGAACCCAGGAACTTGCTCCAGGGGCCTGTGTACCCTTGGCCACTATGCTACGTATGCTGCCTGCAACAGATGGTGGGGAAAGAGAAATGGGCTTCACTCAGGAAAATAATGCACATAATACAGATGGGAAGGAAATGGAGTGGGGAAGGGGGTGAAACAAGCATAGATCCCACTGGGCTGCCCAGAGAATGCTCCAAGATCAAAGGAAAAGGGAGAGTGTAATCAAGTTAGAAAACAAAGAGGCAGTAGTGGTAGGCCAGGTGAAAGGCCTGGGGATGCAGAAATGCTCTGGGTAGTTTCCAGAAGGGCCTGGGCTTACTCACAGCCTGGTGGGCAGAGCACTGGAGATTCAGAGGTTATAGAGGCCCCAGATGCCGGCCCCAAGCCTGAGCCTTTGTGGATTGTACTGGGTCCTGGAGACACCACCTGGGCCTTCCTCTTTATCCTCTACAGGTTTAAAAGTCGAGGCAGGCAACTGGTGACCTGCTTGCATGGGCCTCTACCAATCCCCAGGATGTGCTGGCAGTGGCAGGAGGATCCTCATTTACTCTGGGGAGACTAGCCAGGAGGCTGGAGGGAAGGCCACATCTCTGGATGATAAAAGCTCTTTGGAAAAACAGCAGCTTTCCCTCTGTGAAGGGCCAATCTGCCCTGGTCTTCAGTCTGGACAGGTTGGGATTGAATTGCATCAAGAGGCAGAGGGGAGAAGCTGTTGGCAAAGAGGTGGAAGGGCAGATCAGGAGGGCCTAGTGGTGTCAGAGGGCATAACTGTCCTGGCCACCAGCCTAAAAGCAGAGGGGATGAGCTTCTCCCCTGCTTCTCTCTCACCCTAGCAGAAGCCTTGGGTCCAAACCTCAATTCTGCTCAGTGACACTGGCAAGTGTCTGCTTCCCCCTGACCTCAGTTTCCCCATGTATCAAGAGGAAGGGTGGGGCAAGGTGGGGTTAACTCACTCAGTGCCCCTCATGAATCCATGTAGGGAGACCCCAGCTTCAGTCAGCCTCCTCCCCATCCCCCTGCCCAGGTTGCTCCGGCTAATAGACCCCTGGCCTTTCCAAGTGTCCCCCTTCTACAAGCCTGGCTTGACCAGAACATGGTCTTGCCTTCAAGGGATCTGATGAAGATACAGACTTAAAAACCCTGTAAACTGCTGCAGCCACTATGGAAAATGATATGGAAATTCTTCAAAAAGTTAAAAATAGAGCTGCCCATATGACCCAGCAATTCCACTTCTGGGCATTTATCTGATGGAAACAAAAACATTAATTAAAAAAGACATATGCACCCCTACGTTCACTGCAGTATTATTTATAATAGCCAAGACATGGAAGCAATCTAGGTGTCCATCAACAGACAAATGAATAAAGATGTGGAGCATATATACGATGGAATATTACTCAACCATAAAAAATGAAATCTTACCATTTGCAACAACATGGATGGGCCTCTATAGAAGGTATTATGCTCAGTGAAATAAGTCAGACAGAGAAAGACAAATACCATATGATTTCATTTATATATAGGATCTAAAGAACAAAATAAATGAACAAACAACTCAAAAACAAATTCACAGACACAGAGAACAAACTAATGCTGCCAGAGTGGACTAGGGTGAGGGGATGGGTAGGATAGGGTAAGGGCATTAAAAAGTACAAACTTCCAGTTATAAAATAAGTCATTAGGATGTAGTGTACAGCATAGGAAATACAGTCAATAATATTGTAAAGACTATGTTACTAGACTTATTGTGGTGATCACTTTGTGTAATGCATATAAATGTTGAATCAAACTGTTGTACACCCGAAACTTATATAATAGTGTACGTCAACTGTAAATAAAAATAAATTTTAGTCCGGCCGGGCGTGGCTCAGCGGTTGAGCGTTGACCTAGGACCCAGGCGATCAGGGTTCAATTCCTGGTCAGGGCACATGCCTGGTTTGTGGGCTTGATCCCCAGTTGGGGGCGTGCAGGAGGCAGCCGATCAATGACTTTCTCATCATTGATGTTTCTGTCTCTCTCTTTCCTGCTCCTTTCCTCTCTCTGAAATCAATAAAGATATATTTAAAAATAAAAATTAAAAAAAAATAAATTTTAGCTGTAGCCGGTTTGGCTCAGTGGTTAGAGCCTTGGCCTGCAGACGGAAGGGTCACGGGTTTCATTCTGGCCAAGGGCACGTACCTCGGTTGCAGGCTTGATCCCTGGCCCTAGTCGGGGTGAGTGCAGGAGGCAACTAATCAATGTGTCTCTCTCACATCAATGTTTATCTCTCTCTCTCTCTTTCTCCCTTTCACTCTCTGAAAAGCAATGGAAAAAATATCCTCAGGTGAGGATTAAAAATAATAATAAATAATAAATTTTAAAAAAACACAACAGCATGCTCTCCCTCCCAGAAGCATACCCATGCCTTTCTTCCCTCCCAGGCATGCATCTCCTAAAGATGCATGAAACTTGCAACCAGGGGAGCAATGAACAGTGGCAGCTTCTTCTGGGCTAACCCCCTAAACTTATCTCTAAGGCCCCCTTTCCTCTGACTTTCCAGTGAGCTAGAGCAGCCCCACCTAGGCTAATTTCTTTCCTATAACATTTCTAGAGAGCCAAAGCAGCCCCACCTAAGCTCTCTCCTGTTGCTTCTTCTATCCTAAGCCCTTCCTTATTTCACTGTCCCCAGCTTAAATAAATGTACTCTCAAAATAAAATAA
This sequence comes from Miniopterus natalensis, assembly GCF_054644295.1. NCBI lineage: Eukaryota > Metazoa > Chordata > Mammalia > Chiroptera > Miniopteridae > Miniopterus > Miniopterus natalensis. The sequence continues at coordinate 77,760,947 of NC_142084.1, forward strand.
ATAAATATCTTAAAAGGCAACATAAAAAGACTAAATAAATAAATAAATAAATAAATAAATAAATAAATAAATAAATAAAAGCATGGGAACAAAAACAAACAAACAAAAAAAACTGCCTTGGGGGCTAGAAGGAAAACTGCCAATCTCATCTGGGCTCAGGCAAGGCTTCCTGGAGGAAGTGACACCAGGCAAAGACTTAGTGAGTGGCAGTGAGCTCCCTCCAAAGCCTAGCAAAGCTTCCATCTGCTTCTTTTTATGTCTGAATGAAAAACTTATGAGTGAATTCTGATACCTGCTACAACATGGATGAACCTTGGGGACATTAAGCCAGATAGAACAGAACAAATATAGCGTGATTCCACTTATATAAGAGGTTGTAGAGCAGTCAGATCCATAGAGACAGAAAGTAGATGGTGGGGGCCAGGGGCTGGGGGAGGGTATAAGGAGTTGTTGTTTAATGGAGACAGATTCAGATTTACAGGATGAAAAGAGTTATAGGAATGGATGATGGTGATTGCGCAACAATGCGAATGTACTTAGCACTACTGAACTGTGCGCTTAAAATGGCTATGATGGTAAAAGTTATATGTATTTTAACAAAAAAAATTGAGGGAAAAAACTTATGAATTAAATCATATCAAATAAACAATACATTAAACTTGAAAAATTGTTGCCTATTTTAAATTTTAGTGAGTTAAGATGGATTTAAATTTGTGTGGGGTTTTCTTTTTTTTAATATATCTTTATTGATTTCAGAGAAAGGAAGGGAGAGGGAAAGAGAGAGATAGGAACATTAATGATGAGTCATTGATCGGCTGCCTCCTATATGTCCCCTAATGGGGATCGAGCCCACAACCTGGGCATGTGCCCTGACCAGGAATTGAACCTTGATCCCCTGGGTTTTAGGTTGATGCTCAACCACTGAGCCACGCCCGGTTGGGCTGTGTGGGGTTTTCTTAAAACTCTTTTCCTTGGAACTTATGACAAATTGGTGAATCAGGCAGATTTAGCTCACAGATGGGTCTGGAAGGCCAACAGTGAGGTTTAAACACATTTATCGAATACTGACAAGGTGGTAAACCCACCTGTGGGCACTCAGTGTGGACCATGGCAATGTACTCTCAGCACAACCCAATAAGGAAGGTGTCTCCAATTTAGAAATATGGGGGTAAAGCAACTTGTCCCAGGTCACACAGGGAGGGAAGACCCCCCCTCAGCATTTCAGCCCAGGTGCTATATGAGTCACCCTCTGCACTTCTAACCACTTCCTCACACTGCCTCTCCGAAACAGGAGCTACTCGCCACATTTCATCTTCCTATTTCATGCAATAATCTGGAGTTTTGGCTTTTCCTGAAGAATCAGAACTTCCCGGCCTAGGCTCCTTTCTCTGACCCATTTAGATGACTGGATTTCTGACCCTAGACTGGGAGGAAGTCACTGGCCCAGAGAATGAAGTGAGTGGAGGTAGATACACCTGCTCGATTACCACTCACCTCGGTGTGTCCAAGGCCCGAATGACAGTTGAGAGCAGGCGGCCGTCCCTTGAAGTCACCTGTGCCACATACTGGGGTGGTCCTAGGCCTGTGGCTTCCACGACCTTGGAGAAGGCAGGGCTGCTGGAGCAGTCACACAGGGATCCAGGGAGGTGGCAACAATCACCCGTCGTCATGGCCACAGGGAGCACCAGGTCCTCAAGGCCCAAGGCCCATAGTCCCAGGAGCCTGGGGAGAGGCCAGCAGGGAAGTGAAGGGTAAGGTTAGTGAGTTGGACACAGACCAGGGTTTGAATCTAGCTCTCTAAGTCTCAGTTGCCTATAAGATGGAGCTTTGTAGGAGCTGTGAAGATTCAAAGAGATCACACATACAACTCAGCCCAGGCCTAGCACACAAGGACTTGGTTATATTACCTCTAACTCTCCTAAGAAAGCCCGGTCCAGCCTTCAAAGCTTGCATGCCATGCCCATCTTCACTTTTCCAGATATGGTAACAGCATCTAACCATTACTGAGCATCTGCTGTATGGCATGCCCTTTTCTTGGCGCTTTCCAATGCCAGAACCATGCCCACCAATCATGCAGAGACTGGTTCTGAATTCCCAGGACTGGGCTCAGAACAGATAAGCCTGCTTCTGAATGGGGCACAACAGACCTAGCAATTTGGCTCTACAGACAAGGATGGTAAGTCACCTTGATCCATCTGGTTCATGGCCTCTTGTACAACTCTGAACTCCTTGGTACTTCAGACCATCAAGGAAGTGGCCCAGGCTGGGGAGGACCTTGGCAGCCTCTGTTCCCACCAGAAGAGCTGCTCTAAGCCATGCCTGTTCTGGAGGTGAGGCCATGGGAGACAGCTGGAGCCTCAGACAGCAATCTGAAGTTAGCTCTGGGTGGGTGACTTGAGCAAGTTTTGGCCCCCCACTCTGGGGTCTGTCTGACCTGCCAGGAGGAACCCTTGGCAACCCTTTTGTCCCTCCCAGAACCAGCCCGAAGATGTGTGTGTTTCCCTGTGAGAATTTTATGAAAGTACTAGATGCTCCTCTCAATGCCTGTGGAGGTCAGTACAAGTGCCCTGAAGCTAAGGATCTGTCCCCAAGTTGTCTCACCCTTTACTCAGGAACTTTTTAAAAAATTTTTATTGATTTTAGAGAGAGAAGAAGGGAGAGGGAAAGAGATAGAAACATCAATGAGAGAGAAACATCAATTGGCTACCTCCTGCATGCCCCCTACTGGGGATCGAGCCCAAAACCTGTACATGTGCCCTGATCAGGAATGGAACCTGCGACCTCTTGGTACATGGGTTGATGCTCAACCACTGAACCACACTGGCCAGGCATACTTTTTTGTAATCTTCACCCAAGGATATATTTTCCACTGCTTTTCAGAGAAAAGGGGGGGAGAAAGAGAGAGAAACATTAATGTGAGAGAAACACATGGATTGGCTGCCTCCCGCACATACCCCAACTAGGGCTGGGGATCAAGCCTGCAACTAAGGTACATGCCCTTGGCCAGAACTGAACCAGGGGCCCTTCAGTCCACAGGCTGACGCTCTAACCATTGAACAAAACCGGCTAGGGCTATCTCAGGAGCTTTGAGCTAGAGACCCCAGAAATACTTACTGACATACCCCACAGTCAGCTTTAACCAACTCCTGCGAGTTAAAATCTGAGAGACAGAGCTAGGGGAAAGCAGCGTAAGTTATTGACTAACTTTTTGCACCAGGATAGTCTGCCAACAGATCAGTGCCCTCTGAAAAGCTCGACCAGCAGTGTCCTAGCTTAACATGCCCTTCTGAGCCTCCATAATAAGGCCAGATAAACAAGTTATCAGCCAGAGGCAGGAGGAGCCAGGAGGAAGGATGCCTGACCGAGATAACATCTGAGGTGCAGTGAGTTGTCTGCCATGTTGTGTATGCTGCTGTCCCTTCCATGTGCCTATAACCAGAACTTCTGGCCCAGAGGTCAGAAGGAAAGCAAGTGGCCTATCCAAGGGAGTGCTCCTGCCCGTCCAAGGATCAGCCTTAACATTCCTGCAAGGAATTGGGCATTACAAGAATCATCACAGCTCCTATATATTAGTTCTACAGTTTCTTTTACTATCAGGGGGGGAAAACTCACTGGTATATCGGCTAATGTAAGGCCTGCAAATGGCCAAAATAATAACAGCAGTTACTCTTTATTAAGGACTGCATACCAGTACTGTGCTGAGCTCACTGAATTCTAAACAGTTAAGTGTCCCCTTCAAAGGTCACCTCCCCAGAGAGACCTTCCCTGACCATCCCGTCTAAAGTGCCATTGATGCATTGATGTCCACATTATTGCCCTCAAAGAATGTGCCCCGCTCTGAGATGCTCTTCTTCATCTACCTGTGTAACCACGTCTGTCTTCCACACTTCAGTGAGCTCTGTGAAGGAGGGACTTGCTTTCTGCTGTCTCCAGCGCCTGGCCCTGTGTCTGGCACAGAGTGGCTGCATTAATTTCTCAGCCCCTACTCTGTATAAGAGCAGACCTGCATTATTGGGAACAAGGTCCCTTAGTCTGCTAGCTCCCATGGAGGGAATCAGATGTTTAGAGGCTAGAGGTCCTTATAAACCACAGAGGCCTGGGCTCAGAAGAGACCAAACTCGAGGCTGGACACAAGGATGGAATGGCTACAGGCTGGACTTAGCTCTGGGGCTGCTGGGATGGGAAAGGGAGTCAGTGTCTAGGGCAAACTTGGTTCAGTGACCTGGAGATAGATTTCACTGAGTCTTCACAACAAACCTATGACGTAAGTCCAATAGTTACCCCCATTTCATTTGCGACTAAGACTCAGAGAAGGACAGTTACTTGTCCAAGGTCATACAGGTAAGAAGGAACAGTGCCAGAATTTAAAGTTAGTCCAGTGAGTGGGTCTGGGACTCAAAAGACCTGTTTTTTTTTTAAAGTCCTGACTCTGTCATTGATGCTGGATCCTGGGACAAGTCACTTTGTTTTTCTAGGCCTCATCCTTCTTTGTCAAATAAGTTGATGGAGTTGGTGGACTGTGTCTGCTGAGGGGCTTCCTGAGGAGGATCCCCAGGCTCAATTCCTCCAGGGAAGCTCACCCTTAGCTAGGCTGATCTGGGTGGCACTACGGCACCACAACCTTTTCAGATCTGCCCTAGTCTCCTTTACTGACAGCAGGAAACTGAGGGAGGAGAAAGCAGAGAGCCATAACTCCCCATAGTGTGATCTCAGGCCAGCTACTTCAGTCTCTGGCCTTGGTTTTCTCATCTATAAAATGGTAGTCAAAATGATACCCAGCTCAAAATTCCATAAATATTAAGAAGTCAATAAATAGGCCCTGGGCCATGTAGCCTAGTTGGTTAGAGCGTCATCCCAATACACCAAGGTTGCAGCTTCAATCCCTGGTCAGGGCACATACAAACATCAACCAATGAACGTATAAATAAGTGGAACAACAAATCGATCTCTCTCTCTCTCCCTCCCCCGCCCAAACCAATTTTTAAAAAGTTAAAAAAAAGTCAATAAATATTACCTCTTATTATAATTGTTGTCATCAGCTTACAGAGCTGTTCAGAGGGTTTGATGAGACAAGACACTGTCAGTGCCTGGCACACAGTAAGTGCTCAATAAATGCTCACCATTTTGTTGTTGCTGTTTTAATAAACGTAGAGCCTGTGAAATGCATTCATTCCTCTTCACTCACCGGAGAGAGGCTCCTGCTCCTGTGTGCCCTTCAGTAATTCCCTGGCCCTGCATTGGAGGCCAGGTTAGAATTCCAGCTCTGCTCTTATTTGCTGTGTAGCCCTGGGCAAAAACTTTACCTCTCTGAGCCTTGATTTCCTCTTCTGCATAACAGGGAACACTTCTAATATTTGCACCTATTATGGTCCCTAGAGAACTAAATGAGCCAATCATATAAATTCTGTTTTGAACACCCACTAACTGCCAGGCACTCTGCTAAGCATGGCCTTTCTATACGGTGCCTGGTTCACCATATTTACTATTTTTCAGGCAGAATCCCTTTGAGAAGGAGGTTGAGGAAGGACACTGGCCACTTACTGACTGCCTACTGTGTGCCTGAAACTCTCATCAGTCATCTCCTGAATCAGCCCCATTAGACTGGCCCTAGGATGACCCAGTTTCACAGAGAGGGAAACCGAGGCTTGAAGACCTCCCACTGCCCTGGAGACGGAAACTGCGATCCCCTCGTCCCCGGAAAGGCTGAGGCCGAGGGTCCGAACCCGGCCGCCCCGCCGGGGCCAGGCTCGGGCCTCGAACCCGGGTCCAGCCCGCGGACCTGCGTCCTCCGACCCCACCAGGCTACCGGTGCGCACCTGATCTGCGGCCGGGCCGGGAGGCCGCGCAGGCCCCTCCGCTCGCCCGGGGCCCAGTCCCGGCCCGGCCGGTCCCGTCAGCGCCGCTAGCTCCGCTCCGGCCAGCACCTGCGTCCGGACACCGCCCGCCAAGCCCACAGGCTGCCGACCAATGGTGACCGCCCCTCGACTGCACTGGCTAATAGCCGTGCACGTCCCACCCTGGGAGGCGGGGCCGGAGGCGACAGGGTATCCTGGGACTCACAGGCTCTGCTGCGCCGCAACTGCTGGCTCCGCCTCTGTCGCGCTCTAGCTCCGCCCCCTGCCCCAGCTCCACCCCCCCGTCTTGGCCCCGCCCCAATCCGGCAAGGGACTGCTACCGCCACCTGCCGGTAACCAGTGCTTGTTAATAAATAAAACCGTTATAGAATTTTACACCCGTCAAAGGGATCTGAGTGTTCGTCACCTCCCTTACGCTTCCCATCAATCCTGGGGGAGACACGTATGCTCACATTTTACAGAGGGAAAACAGATGATTAGAGAGAGAGGTTAAGAGGCTGTGGAAGAGCCCAAAGCCAACATCATTCATTCATTCATGCAATAGATTCATTCACTAGATGTAATATAAACATAAAGAGAGCCTATTATGCCCTGGCCGATGTGGCTCGGCTGAACATCGTCCTTTGCACCAGAGGGTAGCCGATTGGATCCCAATGTCTCTCCCCCTCTCCCTTCCACTCTAAAATCAATAAATACATATACATATATATTTTTAAAAATCCTATTATGAGTAGGCACTGTGCTAGGCGATGGGAACACAATGTTGAGTAAGAGAAATACTGCTGCCCTTATGGACCTAATCTAGGGTATGAGACAGAGCTAAAATAATTAATTATGCTATAAATTATTATAAGAGTGATAAATTGTAGCCCTGGTCAGTTTGACTCAATGGTTAGAGTGTCTGCCAGAAGACTGAGGGGTCTTGGATTCGATTCTGGTGAAGGGTATGTACCTCGGTTGCAGGCTCGATCCTGAGGCAACCAATCAATGTGGTTTTTTTGTCACATTGATATTTCTGTCTCCCCCCTCCCTTCCACTCTTTCTAAAAAAAATCAACAAAAAATTTTTTTTTAATTTCTCGGGTAAGGATTAACAAAAGTGATAAATTGTAGCAAGTGAGAGAAGCATATCATGGAATAATTTGGAAAATCCAAAATTATGTCCTTGAAGCAGCAGCAATTGAACTGACAAGGTATGAGTGGAAGTTAACTAGAAGAGGGGGGAAATGCTAGGCAGAGTTCAAGCACATGCAAGAAGCCTCAATAATACTCTTCCTGCCTCTCCTTTAATATACAGATGAGTTCAATTGCCTCAGTTAAATTCTGTTGTTATACTAGCATATATTTTTCTAAATTAAAAGATAAATCATAACATTTTTAAAAAGATTACCTATAGAGGGAAATAATAGGATGGAAGGGACAGAGATAGAAGGTAGACTTTTAAAAAGTTTTATATATTTGACTTTACAACCATGCAAATTTTATATAATTATAAAACAAAACTTAAAGATACCTCTAAACACAAAAACTAATGAACCTATGCATCCAGTTGATGCCAAAACAACACAAAGATGAACTCCTAGTGACTTTAAAACACAACAATTTGACTGTACATACCACTACTATATTGGTGGTGGTGGTGTTAAAATTGTTGTTCTAAACATGTTGCATGTGTAGCATGGGATAAAACAAAGGAATAATTATGTTGATGTAAAAAAACTGGGCTTTTCAGAGGGAGTGAAATTGAATTGGGAGTATCTTGAATTTAGAGTATCATGATATATTTTATCTTTAGAAAAAGCAAACATTTCTTAGTTTTGTCTACTAAAAAGGTCAGAAACAAAGTCCAACCTCATTGCAATGAGCACTCCTTAAGCTTGTGGTCTTTAAATACCATTTCCAATGGAAGGAACCAGAGAACCTTGGGGAAAAGTCTGATTCTGGGTCTGGTCCGGGAAATGTACAAAATAAACTTGGCACATCGTGATATACCAGAAAGCACAAGAATTACCAAAGACATTACCTACTAATGTAGTGTCAGTGTTGGCCAACTAGAAGAAGCTTCCACTGGCCACAAAATGGATAATTTGGCCTCCAATAAGGATAACAATTACAGCTCAACACATCAAATGTTTAAATCTACTCACTCAGGTTTTAAATTTTTTATCTTAAAATAATGCTGAATTTACATAGAAGTTGCAGAAATAATGCACAGAGCTCCCATAAACCTTTTGCCCAATTGTTAACATTTCAGAATCCTTTGAGTATCAGCTACACACATGGTATCTCATTAACCCTTAATACTTCAGTGTATTTTTCTTCAGTACACTTTTCCACATACTCTCAGTACAACCTTAAAAATCAGGAAATTAATATTGATCCAATATTACCATGTAATTCCTATATATTATTAATAGTTTCAATGAAGTCCTTTAAAGCTCCAGAATCCATCCCAGGATCACGTTCTATTTTGTTACCTAATTCAATCTCCTTCAGTCTAGAACAGTTCCTCAATCCTTCCTTGTCTTTCACGACCTTGATACTTTGGAAGATTACAGGCTAGTTATTTTGTAGAAAGCCTTTCAACGGTTGTTTGTCTAATATTTCCTCATGACTTATGCATTTGGGAGAGGAACCACAAAAGTGGTGTTTTCAGTGCATACATACATCAAGAGGCATAGAATGTTGATTTCTTCCATCACTGATTATGCTAACCTGATTAAAATCGTCTGCCAGGTTCCTCCAGCATGATTCAGTATGTTGTACTTATTAATAAGTGGTTTATGGGAATATACTTTGAAACTAATTATCCTGTTCCTCAACAAACCTTCATCCACCAGATTTAATGTCCATTAATGAGCCGATTTTTGTTGTTGTTAGCTTCAACAACAAGTTTCATTTTTACTTACAAGAATTCTGGAGGATTCAACAATAAAGATAATTTTTTTTTTTATTCTGGAGGATGGATGCTGGCATTGGTTTGGTCAAATGATGACAGGGTCAATGACTTGGAGATTCTATTGGCCTTTTTCTCATGGTAGCAAGATAGTTGCTATAGGGTGAAACTAGTCTGTATGAAGTTTGGTGGTAGCATACAGGGGCTCATTTGACAGTTCAAGCCTGTAGAGAATTTTTATGACTTTATTTGAGACAAAACTGATGACATGTGTAGGGAGCAAGATCTCAAATGCTCTGCAAAATAACAGTTTGCAGTTTCTTTTATGCATTCAAAATTAAGGAAGGAACAGATTATATGAAGGTAGGATAACGCAAAGTGGGGATTGGATTATAGGATAGTTAAGATTATGCTCTCTTGAGGATGGTTACATCTTAAAGGAGGAGTCTGAGAGGGTGGTTCGCATTAGAAAGGGGTCTAAAAAGAGGCATTTCAATGGTGTGTTAATCTGCATGCACAGAAAACAATGGACAAGGTTTGCTTAAGGCAAGGATAAACCCTTTACTAAAAAGTTACATGCCTGCAATGTGACCACCCACCATGACCAGACCAAATAGGAATTTATGATCACATCACCCTATGAGATCACTTTTCATAGAATCCCTTTTTTCATCTACAGATTCATTAGACTATTCTATCCATAATGATTTTTTTCATAATAAATTTTTTAAAATATATTTTTTAAATTTTGGTATACTTCTTCCCAGTCTATTACCTGGGCATTTTCTTCAATTGTTTGGGCTTTCTGGCACATAGAAGCACTCAATAAACATTGGAAGAAGCCTTATAGCTTAGTGGTTACAAATAGAGCGCTGAGATAGAAACCTGATTGCTTATTAGCTGTGGGACCCTGGGAGAGTCACTTTTTTTTTTAATAGCTATTAGTTTAATTTTTCCACAATGACTTCTGTTCCCTGTTGATAAATCAAGGCTGGTAAATTATGCCCACCTCCTGAATCACATGGTAATTACAGGTTTAATTTTTGAGGAACTGTTAACCTAAATTATGACATAAATTTATTTTTTGTGGAACTATGTTCTTTTATGTCATAATTTATTTACAGTAACGGTTCCTCAAAAATATTAAACACATGTGATCCAGCAACTCCTGCAAAAGAACTGAAAGCAGGGACTTGAACAGATATTTGCACACCATTCAGAGCAGCATGATCCACAATAGCAAAAAGTGGAAGCAACCCAAGTGCCAAGTGTCCATCGACAGATAATGGGTAAGCACAATGTGGTCCATCCACACAATGGAATACTATTCAGCTTTAAAAAGAAAGGCCAGCCCAGCCGGTTTGAGCATCGACCTAGGATCCAGGAGATCGAGGTTCAATTCCTGGTCAGGGCACATGCCCGGGTTGCAGGCTCGATCCCCAGTAGGGGGTGTGCAGGAGGCAGCCCATCAATGATGACTCTCTCATCGTTGATGTTTCTATCTCTTTCCCTCTCCCTTCCTCTCTCTAAAATTAATAAAGATGTATGTTTTTTTAAAAAAGGCCATCCTGACACCTGCTACCACATGGATAAACCCTGAGGACATGCTCAGTTAAATGAGCCAGACACAAAAGGAAAAATACTGTATGACAGGAAAAAAAGAGGGGGATTCTACAGAAAGTAACCTCACTGGATGGTCTGACCATAAATTGCTAACTGGGCAGGTCACAGTGGGTAGTCACATCCAGCATATGACTTCTTTTAGTAAAGAAGTCATATGCTGGATGACAGAATCTTTGCCTTAAGCAAGTCATCCATTAATTCTGTGCATCTAGGTTAACACCTTTGAAATGCCTTTTTTCAGACCCCTCCTTCTAAAGCACAAGAGAGCACATAATCTTAACTATTCTGTAATTTGATCACCAACTTGCTCTCTCCCACATTCATGTAGTCTTCCTCCTTAATCTCAAATACATAAAAGGAATTGCAAACTGTTATTCTCTAAAGCATTTTTCTCAAGTCTGTTGAGATCTTGCTTCCAGGTATAAACTCTGATAATTTATCTTCAAATAAATTTTTAAAATTTGATTTTAGCGAGAGGGAGAGAAAAAAACATTGATGAGAAAAAACATAGATTGGTTGCTTCCTGCATTTGCCCCAACCAGAATATAACTCACAACCTGGGTGTGTGCCCTGATCAGGAATCAAACTTGCTACCTTTTGGTGTATGGGATGACACTCCAACTAACTGAGCCACACTGGTCAGGGCTATCCCCAAGTGAATTTTTATAAAAATTCTCTACAGGTTTGGACATTCTTTGACAAATTCATAGAGACAGAAAGTAGAATGGTGGGTACCAGGGGCTGGAGGAGGGAGATGAGGAGTTAGTGTTTAACAGGGACAGAGTTTTATTTTGGGAAGATGAGAAAGTTCTGGAGACTGATGGTTGTACAACAATGTGAGTGCACTTAATGCCACTGAACTGTACTGTTAAAAATGGCTGAGAAGTCCTTATCCAGGTAGCTCAGAGTGTCATCCATCCCAAAATACCAAGGTTGTGGGTCAGATCTCTGGTTAGGGCACATACAAGAATCAACCAATGAATGCATAAATAAGCAGGACAACAAATTGGTTTCTCTCTAAAAAAAGAAAAAATCAATTAAAAAAATTTTTTTAATGGTTGAGATGGTAAATTTTGTAATGTAGCTCTGGCCAGAGAGCTGAGTTGGTTAGAGCATTGTCTCAATACACCAACGTTGTGGGTTCAATCCCCAGTCAGGGCACATACAAGTATCAACAAATGAATGCATAAATAAGTGAAACAACAAATCAATCTCTCTCTCTAAAAATCAATTTAAAAATTTTTGTAATTTTTTTTCATAAAAACACCACAAAAACCCCTGAAGAACAGTGCCTGGCACAAAGCCAGCATGCTGTGCTTATTAAATTACTAAAATTAGAGTAACTGAAATAGCATCACTGGACCATCACCAACCCCTCCGCCCCCCAAAAGGGGACAAAGTCATATTGATCTTGTTCCCTGGCATGTGGTTCAGGGCCTGGCCAATCTGAAGCTCCAGAAAAATTTAATCTTAGACCACCTGAAACCCTTCTGGGTGCCTCAGTGCTTCACTTGGCCCTCCTGAAGCTCCCATTCACCCTCTGCCCTCTCCATAGCCCACCCTACCCAAACCCAGGGGACCTGGGGTCTATGTAAATGGTCCCTGGAATGTGCACCCCATCAGATCCCCAGTCCAGAATGCTCCTGTCTGGAACATAGGCCCTAGCTCACCCAACTCCTGTCAGAAAAGCCCCTATGATTCAGAGCTCTTTTGGAGGGATGTCTGGACCTACCCATTCCTTCAGGCAGGGCAGCCAGAGCCTGGAATCCCCCTCTGGTGGCTCTCCTAGGGGTCAAGGGCACAAGGGGTTTTAGCCAGAGACTGGAGCTTCTAGAACAGCTGCAGGCACTCAAGTGAGAGGAATCATACATTGGGTCACGTGGTCAGGGCAGGGCAGGGGCTGACCATGCCTCCTCTTCCTCCATTTCAGGAGCTAGTGCTTAGGCCAGTCCTGCCCACATGGACAAGCATCCCATTCAGTCCTTCTCTGTCACCAGCATCCTATTCAACCCTCCTCAGAGGTCAGTCTGGGATGGAGAGAGCCGGGGTGGAAGTGGTACTACCAACATCTGGACCAGCCCTTCTCACTAGTCCTTGCTGGGACCCAGATAGTGGCCAGCTAGAGCATTAAGAGCAGTGGACAGAGCCCACCCCCTCCTGAAGGGCCACCCTCAAGTCCTAGAGCTGGTAGTCCTAGGACCAGGGAGTTTAAAGTCAGCCCCTATAGCCTTCCCTCCCTCCCTGCCACAGGTGAAGCTTGGAGAGGGTCCATCCCACCCCTACCCACCCTAGGACCCCCGTGGTCAGCTCAGGAGGCCTCTGCATGATCCTGGGCAGGGGCTCAGGCCTGGTGTTGTAGCTCCCAGTAAGGCTGAGCCTGGTGGTAAGGCCCAGTGCAGGATGTGTGCAAGGGGCCTGGCTCAGGGGTGGCCATCTGGCGGAGAAAAAGAAGACAAAAGTGCAGCAGTAGGTTTCTGTCCAGGAAGTTGGGTTATACATTTTAGTAATGGGCCAGAGAAATGAGGCATTGAGGCAACAGTGCAGGGGCCACAGGGAGAATAAGAGATCTGAGAGCTGGGGTTTGGCGTCAATCTTACAAAGTGTATAAAGAATCTGTTTCTCTACAATAACAAAAAACCAAAGGCTACAAGAGCAGTTGTATATACAAAACACTGAGATATTGCTTCACTTGCAAACAGGTTCCTGACCAGACAGGGAGACAAGACAGAGAGAAGGGCATAGGGAAGGGTGGGGAGTGCGCTGCGTGCAGAAAGGAAGGGGATTGGGGCTTCTCCCAGCACAAATCTATGGGCAGGAGCTGGATTCAGGCACGCACAGGAGAGGCCGAGGTCAAAGTCATGTGCCAGTGCTGGCTGTGCATGGGTAGTAGTGCTGGGAGCCTGTGTCTGCCTGCCCCAGCCCCCTGGTCACTTGCTCTTCAGGCTTCAGCCCGGAGGAGGGTTCTGGGTAGGAAAACTGGCCAGAGAGGAAGGGAGGTAATTGCTCCCTGGAGTCTGCTGTGGAAAACTGAAGAAGCCTGCTTGGTGTGCCCATCCTCTTGCCTCTGGCTGGCCCTGTCCATCCTGCCATCCTCCCCAACCCACTCAGAGGCCCGATGGGACCCAAGAAGAGCAGGAGCAGCAGCCAGGTTTCAAGCTTTCCTGGGGCGGGGGGAAAAAGATAGATGGTGCTGCTTGACTCCTGTTCTTCCTAAGCCCCAGCTGACTGTGCAGAGCTCAGTGGAAGGGTGGGAGCCCGTCACAGAAGGACAGAGGGTCGGGTCAGGGAAAACATCACGGTGAGGGACAGGCGAAGGACGAGGGTGTGCACGCACACTTGGACGAGGCACGGGGCAGTCACAGGTTCTGGCAGCACTGCAGCTTGTTCGGTTTCTGTCCATCGGTAGTGGGCGGCACACTAATGTCCACCACATTGTTGCCAGGGGACTCGTCGTGGGCTGCGCGGTCTGCAATTTGCTTCTGTGACACGATGCGGTAGATCTCTGCAATGGGAGGATGCGAGGTGAGTGCCCTGAATTCCCCTGTCTGTGTTGACTGCCCCATTGCAGGATCCATCTGGATGCCACCTCCTCTAGGGAGTGCCCCCTAGGTTGTGCCCCTCCCAAAGGCCCCCATTGTGGCCTACCCGCACCCCATGACATAGGGGTTCTCCCCTATGTAAGGGTGGAACCCACCTCTGGTCACAGAGATACCATCCCCAGCCCAGGCCTCTTCTTAAAGATCAAAGACCCCTTTTTCCTCAGAATAAAGTCCCAGACCAGCTCTGGAACCAAGGCCATATGTCTTTCCCTCTGGCTGTTCCATGGTAGAGCCATGGCAAGGTCTACACATGGAGCTGGATCCCGAGTGCTAGTAGGGGTGGGATCTGGCTTGACTTCATGGAGCATGCCATGTCTGTCCTCCTGATTGGACTGACTGGCAGATTTAAGGAAAGAAGGTTCAAGGGCTGCATTCTGGAGAGTGCAACCAGTGTGGCTGGTGCCCTTCCCACACCACCTGTGGTAGTCCTGCTGGGGTTCCTGTGGCCCCCACCAGGCCCTAGGATCACCTGTGAGAATGTTCTTGAAAGCTTCTTCTACATTGGTGGAGTCCAAGGCTGAGGTCTCAATGAAGGACAAGTTGTTCTTCTCTGGAACAGATAGAATATTGCCCAGGTGATTGGGGGCTCCCCTGCACCCTCTAGGGGCCCTCACGTGCCTGCCTGCTCACCTGGCCCAGGAAATGGAGGGCTGGGGCCAAGGAGGTAAGACCGAGATGCCCATTCCTCGGGGAGGGGAAGCTGGCACTGCGGCCATGCTCACAGCCAGGGAAAATGGGAAAGACCTGGAGGGTGCTGCCTGCTTTCCAGAAACTTCTCCGATGCCTTAGTCACCGTCCCGCTGTCAGGAGCTGGTCCCTGTGGGAGGGCCTTGACCCTAAGTAAAACCCTTCTCCAACTGGTAGCCGCTCACCTGCAAAGGCACGGGCCTCATCAGTGGGCACAGCCCGTAGGTGGCGCAGGTCACTCTTGTTGCCCACCAGCATGATGACAATGTTACTGTCAGCATGGTCCCTCAGCTCCTTCAGCCAGCGTTCCACATTCTCATATGTCAGGTGCTTGGCGATGTCATACACCAGCAATGCACCCACTGCACCGCGGTAGTACCTATGGGGACAGGGGGCAGGGTCCAGGAATAAGCTTCCCAACAGCACCCCACTGGGGCCCCCAAGACTCTGTGGACAGCAGCTCCTGGGCCCCCAGAACCCAGCCAAGGGGCAGCTGAAGGAGGGCTTTGTGCCCCAAATTCAGCTCAGGACTATGGGGCCTGAGGAGGGAGTTTAGGGCCTGAGGTCAGAAAACACCCACAAAAAGGGGAGAAGGAAATAGTGCCTGTGCAGGAAAAGGGCTGCTGCTAGGCAAGAGCTCTGATGCCTGGCCCACAAAGGAGATGAATGGACACATATCCACCCTGAAGGATTAAAGAAATGGAGAGGTGACCAGGCTTCAGTGGAGGGCATCCAGAGGACAGCATGTGACCAATGGAGAACTGGCCAGGGTGTTGGGAGGGACCTAAAAGGAGGTAGCTCGAGTAGGTTCTGATGGCTGGTTGGTCATGGAGAGCTGAGGGAAGAGAAAACTGGGAACAAAGCCAGGCAGGGTAGGCCAAGCAGGCAGGACTGAGGGGGAGGGCAAAGTGGAATGGCCCACTCCAGGGCCAGATAATAGCCCTCACTGTGCAGCCAGCACCCAGCAAAACAGCAGTGCCTCAGAGGAGCTCCCGGGGTCAGAGGGGCCATAGGACATGCCCACATGAGGTCACAATGTTGTCAAGAGTGGGCATTGGTCTTCCCAAGGGTCCCATAGCTCCTGGGGGTTCTCATCCCTCCACCCTGGGCCAACTGCTCTCAGGGTTGTGCTCTCCTCTTCTCCTCCTGCCCAACTCCTACCCATCTTTCGGGGCCCACTAGCCCTATGTCCATGACTTCCTGCATTTCCCCATCCTCGCCACTCACGCAGAGGTGATGGCACGGTAGCGCTCCTGGCCGGCAGTGTCCCAAATCTGCGCCTTGATGGTCTTGCCATCGACCTGGATGCTGCGGGTGGCAAACTCCACACCAATGGTGCTCTTGCTCTCCAGGTTGAACTCATTGCGGGTGAAGCGGGACAGCAGGTTGCTCTTCCCCACACCTGAGTCCCCGATGAGTACCACTGTAGGGGTGGGGAGGGATATAGGTAAGGCTCCATGGGCCAGAGCAGGACAGTCCCCCAAGCCAAGACTCACACGCCATCCACGTCCACCTGCAGAGCCTTCACAGAAGTGTCCTGGGTTCTTTGGAATTGTGACAGCTAACAACAGAGCGGAGTCAGAGCTCTCCTAGAGCCCCTTGCCTGAGGCACCACATTTCTTGATGTAGAAGCAAACAGTAGCTCCAGGCTTCCAGAAACATAGCTACTACAGAAAGCACAATAACCCCGCTTATGTCTGGCTCTTCAGGGCAGGGCTTCCCCAGCTAAGGCATAGGTACCTAGGCATCCAGGCAGGCAGGTGGCTTGGGGATCCATCAACCCCCAAACTTCCACTGCAGCCTGGAAGCCCAAGTAAGCTCTGAGGCTGGGTGATCTTGACCAAGTCACTTAACCTCTCTGGGCTGCCTTTCCACAGGTGTGAAAAGAGACAAGAACAAGAGATAGTTCAGGGAAGGAGACCCAAAAGCTTGCAGGATCAGAACTCAGCCAGCATCTAGCCCCCTAAGACAGGTGGGGAAGCAATTATTACTATTGTTCCACCAGGTTCCTACGGACAAGGATCTGGCTCTGGAGTTTTAAGTAACAGGAAACGAGAAGCCTCACATTCCATGCCCACCCTGCTGCATTGTCATGGAAAGCAGCTGCAAGCAAACCAACATTCAGCTCAACACAGCCAACTTGCCTATTCAAAACAGAAATGTGCCCTCTGGATGTAACCAAGAGGGAACAGAGCCTGCTACCCCTCCCATCACCCCATCCCCAAGGTTGGACCATCCTGCAGGATCATCCAGGACAAGAGCCCTCCAGAGCAGGGCAGAGCAGACTCGGTGGGTCTCTCCCATTAGCAGTGGGGCCACTCGAGATGGTCCAGGAAGGTCCTGGGCCTGGAAAGGCTGGCCTCAGTCCCAGGGACTGGGAGTTGTGTCTCAGTGTGTGCACACATGCATGGGTATATGTGCAGCACAGAAGGAACATCATACAGCAGTCTGATTAGATGCCCCAGCTGGAAACCACATGGACCTCCAAGTATGGGCCTTGGACTCTGGCACCTGAGGGTGGATCTGCCTGGTGGAGAGCTGTGGGCACTGCAGGCTCAGTCACCCTCGGTGAGGATGAAAAATTTCTCCTCAATGAAAAGCGTTATGTGTGCATGTCCAGATTCCCCCCACTTCTTACCACTGTCACTGCCCCAACCCTAGCTAGTCCAGGCAGCCTCCTTCTCTCAGTGTCCTGGAGTTCACACTCATCCCCAACCAACAGGCTGTTCTCCGACCGCAGCCACCAGGGGGTACCTGTGAGCGCTGGAGTCAGGGCGTGCCCCTTCTCTGTCCATAGCCCTCCAGGGTTCCCAGCCTTCCTTGGGGTAAAAGCCCAAGTCTTCCTCAGGGCCCAAAAGGCGCTCCAAGACCTGCCCGTCCCCTCCCTGCCCTCACCTCCTCTCTCTCCCCTGCTTGCTCACTCTCCTCCTGCCACACGGGCCTCCTCACTAGGACTCAGAGATGTGTAGGTGCATGCTGCCTTTTGCCTGGAATGTTCTTCCCCAGGTACCTGCCTAGTTCCCACCCTCATCTCCTGCATGTGATGCCTCAGATGGCACTTGATCAAGGGGGCCCTCCCTGCAGTCCTCTTAAAACCCCGCTCCCTCCAACACTCCCCACTCTCCTTCCCTGCCTTTCCTCCGTAGCTCTCACTACCCTCCCACACCCTCCAGGTTTCATTTATTTTTCTCCAGTCTTCCTCAAGGGTAGGCTCTCAGATGGTCTCATTCCCTGCTGTATCCCCAGGACCTGGTGCAGAACCCCACACAAAGGCAGAGTGAACAAACAAATGAGTGGCTAAAGTGGCTGCAGAGCCTCCAGGCTACCATCCTCAGGCAACAGGGGAGAAGAGGGCCGATGACCCAACCCCCAGAACCCAACACCTTCTCTGGGCTGGCTGCTTCAGAACCAAGAATAATAACAAGAAAATTTAATGAATCTGTGCTAAGAAAACCTTTGATGCACATCACCTCACAGAAGACACATGTAACCCATTTTACAGATGAGGAAACTGAGGCACAGACAGGGGAACGACAAGCCCAAGACACACAGTGAGCAGAAGGCTGCAGAGCAAGGATCTAAGCAGGCTCACTTCCACTTTCCAACCATGCTCACTTGGTCCACCTGCTGAAAAGTGATCTGGCAGGATTTGAACCCAGATTTTCTGGGTCCAGGGTTGAGCTCAGGGGTCTGAATTCAGCCTCTTCCTCTCCCATAACCTAAGGCATCTGATGCCCTGGAATAGATGGCAAACTTCCGCTCTTCCTTCAAAACCTCAGTTCAGGCCTCTTTTCTCCCCACAAACCACCACATGGCCTGGCCCACAGGTACCCAATGCAGAGAGATGGCCAACAGGGCAGTGGCTGGGTTGGCTCTGCGTATATTGTGGGAATGAGAACAGCACTGTCAAAAGCACAAGCGATCTATTGTCTTGGGGAAATAAAGGGCCCTGAGGACACAACCCACAGCATTTCCACAGAAGTTGGTGGCAATGCTGGCCAGGAAATGGCCTCCCTAGACATGCCACTTCGATGGCAGGGCAGGCAAGGCCAGTTGGCAAAAATAAAGAGATGGCACCTCTTTAAAGCCTGGGTCCTCTGGCCTGCCCCATGACAGTGTAGCACCCCCAGGGCCCATACTCAGATGTTCAGGCAGACTGAGTAGCAATTCCGGTGGGGGGCATACCCCCCTACTTCAGGCAGAGCAGAGCCCCATCTCTCCTCCAGGAAGCAGACCCTGATTATCCCAGCCTCCAGCACCAGCACTTGGGGGCAATCTTATCAGAGCTATTCTGGAAATTAGAGAACAAAGAAGAGCTATCAGAAGCTGGGGCACAGGCAGGGCCACCATTTGCAATGGAAGAAGATGGTGTGCTTGGTTCCCGGACCAGTAGGCCTGGTGGGGTCCCGTCCATGTTGCAGAGCCAGGAGGCTGCCTTGGGAGTACCTGGCAGAGAGAGGCAAGCACCGGGAATGGCAGTCACTCTCTCCTCACCCCCTTTCCCAAAAGGACTCATATATGAGGCAGGTGTACACAACCCAGAGGACAAGGCTCTGGGCCACTGTGGAAGCCTCCCACATTCACCTCGTCCTTATGGGTGAGTGGCTAGGGGCTCTGGGAAGGCCTTGGTTGTCCTTGGGGACACCACTGCTTCCACTGTAGACACCACAGCCTGGTCAGAGAAGTCAGGGGAGCCCTAGGGGACTGATCGGGCTGGGAAAATGACCCACAGCTGACAGAATAAAATGTTGGCAGGATAACTGAGATTCTATAATTAGGTACAAATAAACAACCTCACTCCTGGGGAAGGGGTGAATGTGGAGTGAGGAAAATAAACACTACATGGGGACAACCCGGATCTGCTGGCCTTGGCGATGGAGGTCAGGGGAGCCAACTGTGATACGGCAACCCAAACAAAAAAACTGGTGGGAGGGCTGGACAGGGGGAAACCAGTGTCCCAAAATGAGAGGTGTGACCCCTCTGTGCCCAGGACAAGGCCAGGGGAAGATGACCAAAGCCTAGGGGCGGCTGGGCACAGGGCAGGGGGTGGGAGGATGGCTGCCCCCTTTTCTGCTAAAGGGTATCCTAAACCAGGAGGTAGGGCCAGGGAGAAAGCTGGCCCTGGTCAACCTTTCTGGTGCAGTCATGTCTTGGACACTTCTCTAATGCCCAGGCCTGACCCTCTGCAGGCCATGGAGTGTCAGGAGGGACTGGGGACGGGGAGTGGGGGGCATTTGCAGCATATTTATGTTTGTGTCTACCCACCATATTTATGGTAAGTTATGTGAGGGTTGTGGCTTGCCTGCCAGCTTCCTTCCTCCCTTCTTTATTTGCCAGAGCCAAATAGACTTTCCTTTTCCCATTTAAGGGAATGAAAACCTAAGTGAATTTAAAGACAAACATTAAAAGATAATGGAGAGAGGGATGTACTTCAATAAGGATAATGAAGGGGAGGTCTCAGATGACCACAGTTTGGAGAACCCTGACCTTGTGGATTAAACTTTCACCTCCCACTCAGCTTGAGAAGGTCGGCAGGACACCTGCTGGACTCAGAAAAGGAGGCCAGTGGGAGAGGGCAGCAGGGCAGGCGGGCACCCTCCCCCCATGCCAGGTGCCACAGAAGCCTGATCAGTGTTTCCAGGAAGTAGACTAGAGACGAATCCTGGGAAGTACATAGCTGCTCCACTGCCCCTGACCCAGTAACTGTAGTTCTGGGAACATACTTTAAGGAAATAACCCAAAGGGCAAAAGATGACTTGTGCAAACAGTTGGTGCTGGATTACTTATAACAGCCAACAGTTGAAAATAACAAGCAAATGACCACAGAAACTTGGAGGGGGTGACTGGGGGAATGCCCCCTGCCCCGACAATGCCAGGTCCAGGTATGTGTCCCACTCTGATCCAGGAGCAGTTGCCTAAGGGCTGGATGAGTACAGACAAGCACCAGCTGTAGCAGGACTGGAGTCCAGACCACCTGTCACCAGTCCCCCAAACCCCGACAGAGCTTTCCCTGCCTCTAAGGTGAGACCAACCACAAGGCTCAGTCAGCACCAGGGCCTTGGCCTAATGCCTGCTGACTACACAGCCTCAACTGCCAGTGACATATCAGCCTGCAGGCAGCTCCCAGAGGCCATGGTGCTGTGTGAGGACTCTGGACCTCTGAATGGATACTCCCTCACCCAGGTAGGGAGAGTTCCACCCCTCTTCACATCCCCAAAATCCCTGGGCCCCCCACCCCAAGATGCTGGATGGTCATCCAAGGCCAGTTCCAGACACAGACCACACTCCCAGGGATAGCAGAGCTCCCCTAATGAGGGAAAGATACGAATAGCTGGTGTGGGAGACAGACCCTCACACAGCAGGCAGCAGAGCAAATGTACCCCACGAGGGCCAAGGAGCTACCTCTCAAGGGCAGCCACTATCAGCCAAGAATCCCACCACAGAAAGCAGAGGGCCTGGCCAAGGTCCAGCTTGGCACAGAGGTGCTATGAAGCCAGTGAGCCCTAAACTAGCTGAGCTGAGAAACAAAGGACTCCAGCGACATGTAGCAAGTCTCCTCAGCTTGAGGCAGGGTGAAGGAGCTCCCCAACTGAACACAGACCAGCTATGGCTGCCTGACCTGCCTAGGTCATACTTGAGGCTCCCAGAACCCTATGTCCCTTCAGCTGGTAAAATCCTCCGGCACGTTGGCCCAGACCCAAGGCATCATCTTGCATGTGCTGAAGGAGGCGGTCTGACACCTTGGTCCCAGATCCTGGCCACAAACTCCCCCAGATACACTCCCAAGTGGTAAAGCCAACAACTGGTCTGGGTTCAAATTCTTCTCTAACACTTATTCACTATGTCCTTGTCTCCCTGCACCCCAGTTTCCAGGTCCATAAAAGAGGAGGCTGGATAAAATTGACATCACAGTGTTGGTGAGGATTTCAATAAATTTGCATGTGTAAACAGCTTAGAAAAGTGCAGGTACTTGGTACTGCTTTTAAGAATTCTAAGTGTGGACCTGGCTGGTGTGGCTCAGTAGTCAGAGCATCACCCACAGACCCAAAGGGTCACAGGTTCAATTCTCAGTGAAGGGCACATACCTCACCCTGGTGTATCTCACATCGATGTTTCTCTCTCTGTCTCTCCCCCTCCCTTCCACTCTCTCTGAAAGCAATGGAGAAAAAAAATATCCTTGGGTGAAGATTAACAAAAGAGTACTATTTTTTTAAATATATTTTTACTGATTTCAGAGACAGGAAGGCAGAGGGGAAGAGAGATAGAAACATCAATAATGAGAGTCATTGATAGGCTGCCTCCTGCACACCCCCCGCTGGGGATCAAACCAGCAACCCGGTCCTGTGCCCTGACTGGGAATCGAACCTAGATCTCCTGGATCATAGGTCGATGCTCAACCACTGAGCCATGCCATCTTGGCACAAAAGAGTTCTAAGTGTGTGCCTGCTTCAGCAGCACATATACTAAAATTGGCTTGATACAGAGATTAGTATGGCCCCTGCTCAAGTACTGCAAATTCATGAAGCCTTCCATATTTTTATGGTACCAGATAAAATTATAATTGGGAATGAAGCTTGTGTATCATCCATTATATCTAATCATTAAACGATTTAACATCCTCTTGGGGGAAAAAAAAGATTTCTAAGAGTTAAGAGAGATAACTTGCTGTTAACCACCAGGCCTGGGTCCAACACACACAGTCCCCCCACCTCCACACCAGGTCGCCCTCCACACAATCCGGTATCTCCCAACACACATCTCAAGCCGCATAGTCCACCTCTCTTCCCGAACCCTGCCTCCAAACTGGCGGCCACGTCTGGCCACGCCCACCCTGTGAAGAGCACTGCCCCCGTCCGTCCCGCCTTGGTCTTGGACACGCCCATCACATCCTAGCTCCGCCTCCAAGGGTCCCGCCCCCACCCCAGCTTTCTACCCAGCCCAGCCCAGCAAATGCTGCGGTGGTCCCGCACCACCCGGCGGTCCCGTCCCCTCCGGAGGCCTCGCCCCCAACGGCCTCTCCCACCGCTCATGGCCCCACCCCCTCTGGGCTCCGGCCTTGCCTAGGCGCATCCTGGGAACCTCAGGCCCCTCTAGGCTGTCGGGGCTGCACGGTCGCACACTCCGGTCCAAAGCTGACCGAGACCAGTCTGCTAAGGCCTTCTCGACTGACTGCCCAGCCGGGCCCCAAGCCCCGGGCTCCGATTTGGGCCCAGCGGCCTGGACGCAACTTCGGCCCGCGTGTCAGTCACCGCCCCTAGCCCACTTGTGCCCCACCGGTCGTACCTTTGAATAGGTAGTCGTACTCGTCGTCCCGGGTCCCCATTGTCCTGGCGCTTCCGGCGGGCTCCGCGGCTCCGCAGCCCCACCACAAACACCCGACGGGGGCGGGGCCGGCGCCGCGCAGAGCGGCGGCAGGCTAGCCAACCAGCGTCGGATGACGTATAGACGGACACCCAGAAAAGCCAATCAGAGGTGGAAGAAGAGCCCCCGGGGTGGGGGCTGCCTGGGATCCACCTTCCTTTCCCCCGGTCCGCCGGAGAAAGGCGGAAGGAATGCGGACCTTTCTGAAGTGACGGCAGTGTCAGCCTCTCAGACACCGGCTCAGGAAGGCGGGGCGGAAGACTGAAATAATTAAACGGATTGACGACACGAGTAGCCAATGAGAGGCTTGATGCAGACCTTGCCTGACTAACAGAGGACCTGTCGGGGAAGGAAAATGGGGCTACGCCCAGGTGATGTTACGCTATCTAACGTCCGGATGACATCATAGGTCAATGCGTGCCCCTCTGGGCCCACCTGCTCCGCCCCCATTAATGACCGTTTCCCCCCCCAACACCCCCCCACCCCCCACCCCCCGCTTCTGCACGAGCTCTTTTCCACCTTGAAGTCCCTTCTCTCTGGGTTGCAGTTTTCATCCTTACTTTCATCCTTACATCCTTACTAATCACGTTAACCCTCTGCCTCACTTCCCCTCTTCTGTATAACAGGAAAGAAACTCACCTCATGGAAACTTTGGGGGATATCTAGATCATTTCCCTAAACAACCGTGCTAAATCAACCGTCCACTTTCTGTCATTAAGTCCTTTCTTTAAAAATGTTTTCATTGAGCCCTGGTTGTTTTGGTTCAGTGGTTAGAGCATCGACCGGTGGGCTGAAGGGTCCAGGGTTCGATTCTGACCAAGGGCACGTACCTTGGTTGCAGGATCAATACATCCCTGGCCCCTGGGTCAACCAATCTATATGTCTCTCTCCCATCAGTGTTTCTCTCTGCCTTCTACTCTCTCTGAAAAGCAATGAAAAGAAATATCCTCGAGTGAGGATAGAAAAATAGAAAAAATAAAAAATGCTTTCATTAGCCCGGCCGGGCGGGGCTCAGCGGTTGAGCGTCGACCTAGGATCCAGGCCATGGGGGCTGGATTCCCGGTCAGGGCACATGCCCGGGTTGCGGGCTCAATCCCCAGTCGGGGGCACGCAGGAGGCAGCCGACCAATGACTCTCTCATCATTGATGTTTCTATCTCTCTCTCTCCCTCTCCTTTCCTCTCTCTGAAATCAATAAAGATACATATTTTTTAAATGTTTTCATAGATTTTTTTTTTTTTTTTTTAGAGAGAGGAATGAAGAAGGAGAGAGAAAAACATCTTTTGGCTGCCTCCTGCACGAATCCCGACTGGAGATGGAGCCTGCAACCTGGGCATGTGACCTGACCAGGAATCCAACCAGCAACCTTTTGGTGCATGAGACCTTTTGGTTGATGCTCAACCAACTGAGCCACGTTGTCCAGGGTGTGTCATTAGTCTTTTTTTCCTTCATTGTTGACATTATTACAGATGTCCCTCATACCCCCCACCCTTTGCCCCCCTCTTCCCATATATCTTAGGATATATTCCCAGAAGTGGGATCACTGGGTCAAAAGGCAGTTCCATTTTTAATTTTTTTGAGGAAACTCCATACTGTTTTCCACAGTGGTTGCACCAGTCTGCATTCCCACCAACAGTGTACAGGGGCCTGACCAGTGTGTCTCAGTGGTTGAGCATCCCCCCATGAACCAGGAGGTCATGATTAGATTCCTGGTCAGGGCATATGCCGGAGTTTTGGGCTCAGTCTCCAGTAGGGGGCTTGCAGAAGGCGGCGGATTGATGATTCTCTCTCATCAGTATGTTCCTAACTCTCTCCCCCTCTCCTTTCCTCTCTCTGAAATCAATGCAACATATTAAAAAACAAAACAGTGCACGAGGATTCCCTTTTCTCCACATCCTTACTAGCACCTGTTATTTGTTGATGTCATTAAGTCTTTAGCAAATATTTATAATCCTTACTGGGTGTCAGACTCTGTCCAACATAGTCTCTCCTCTCTGTCATTTACCCTGTTTTATTACACACACACACACACACACACACAGACACACACACCCCACCCCAGGATTTATCACTACCTAACCTTAAAGTACATTTTCTTTCTTAACCCATTAATCTGTTTAGTTTCTGTCTCAAGTCAACAGAATTATCAGCCTCATGAGGGCAGAGACTGTGTCTGTTGCAATCATTGCTGCGTTCTCAGTGCTCAATAAGTATGTGACATGTGATGGATAATGTAAGCATAGACCTCACATACTAGTTATAACAATAACTATAATTATTCTTTATATAACTATAATTATTGTTACTGCCTCCTGGACCTCATCCCTGCTGTGCCCATTAGGCATCCTAGTCACTAATTGGCCTCTTTCCTCCTCTCCTGTCTTCATTCTCCCCACCCCCAGCCCCTCATCAAAGTCACAGGTCATGTACTTTTCTCTCCTTCTCATCCTTGCTCTCCTGCCCCTGCCTCCCTCCCCCTCCCTTAGTTGCCTTCTATGTCCCCCCTTCCTCCTGTATTCTGACCACTTCTCCACTGTCCCTCCACTGCCACCACCCTGGTTCTTACCTCATCATCACTTTCTGGACCTCCCAGATCTCCCTGCTCTGCCCACATGCACATGCTGTTCTTCCCACAGCAGTCGGAGGGAGTCTTTTAAAACATGAGTCAGATCCTCTCACTCCCCTGTTTAAAAACCTTTTAGTCCTTTCCTTAATAAGCATTTACTTAGCACCTACTAAGTGCCAGGGGGCGCTGTACCTGCTGGGAACGCACCATTGAATAAGACAAAGTCCCAACCCTCATGGAGCTGACAGTGGGGACAGGTAGACAAGAAGCAAGTAAAGAACACACACAAGATAGTTTCAGAATGGGAGGCCTACAATGAGGAAAATAGCCTGGGTTATGTGATAGTGGAGCTCCTTAGCTAGGGAGTCAGGGAAGACATCCTGAGGGAGGTGGTATTTGCATGGAGTCCGAAGGTGAGGGAGGAGATGGTGGATGGTGGGTGCAACAGTAAGGGAGAGAGAGAGAGCCTGATGAGTCTGAATAGCCAGGAGGACATGGTGGCTGGAGAGTGAGTTCCAAGGACCCCAGGTGAGATTAGGTGAAAAGGTGAGGCTGGAAGTCAGACCAGCACAGACCCTCTGGCCCTGCACAGTCTAGCCAAACCCCCTGCTTACCCCTCCCTACTCTACCTCAGCTCACCATCCCAGCTTCCTGCTCCTTGCTGCAGCCAGGTGGGGCTGTGCACTTTCCACCCAGGCCACTAGGCTTTTGCTCTCACAATGACCTCTTCCTGGAATCTCACCCCCCACCCCCACCCCATCTTTGTAGATTTTTTTTTTTTTTTTTAATTCTCACCTGAGGATTTTTTTCCATTGCTTTTCAGAGAGAGTGGAAGGGAGACAGAGAGGGAGAGAGAGAAACATTGATGTGAGAGAGACATGTAGATCGGTTGCCTCCTGCACATGCCCCGACCTGGGTGAGGGATTGAGCCTGAAATCCTCACAGCACCAGAAGAATAGGAAGGGGTGGTAGGGGTAGGGGGCTGGGGTACCAGAACCATCCCCATTTTCCAGATGGAGGATGGAGGCCACAGAGCTTTAGAGGCTGTCCTTAGTCACTTAGAAGATGGATGTGGGTAAGAGCTCCGGCTATGGAGTTAGACAGGTCTGGATTCACATCCTGACTTTTGTTTGGTTCCCAGCTATGGCGGGGTTATTCTTTGTGTTGTTCTTTGGGGTGGAGGGACAGAAAATGCTGTGTTGGAGGAGGTGGTGATAGCAGGAGAAGGGACAGGTTGGGGAGTTAAGCCCTCTTGGAAGAGCCTGAGAATTAGGAGGGCAAAGCTGGTGGGACCACCCCTCCACCTCCACAGTTGGAACTTCCTACCAGTTTTCAGGCACAGTAGGCTCAAGAGAGACTCTCCAAGCCTGCCTGGTATGGGACATCCCCAGACAAGGAGCCTGGAGAGGGCTTGGCCCACAGAGCTGAGGACTTCGTGGCCCATATTCAACAAGGGCTCCAGGGAAGCTACTGTGTCCCCAGCATGTTCCAGGAAGAGGCAACTGGGACTCAGGGCATAGAGAGGTGTTTTTCTCTAACATGTGTCCTGGAGACAAGAGATCACATTACTTATTCCAGGCTATATGAGCTGGGTGATAATTTTAGGTGGTTCATTAAATAACATTGAACCACATGCTGAGAAAGTCCTATCTTTTTTCATTTTTTTCTTTTTTCAATTCTTAAAATCCTTTATTACCCATCAAGAAGGGAGGCTTTCTCTCTGTGGCTCATATCTCTTGAACAATTTTCTAACCCCCATCTCTCTCATTTTAAACAGAGCTGGGACATAGACTGAGTCTGCAGAAGGCAACAGAATCTGGCTAGGATTTTCTTCCTCACATTTTATTGTGAAATTTTTAAGCATTTAGAAAAACGGAAAGAATTGTACAGAGAATATCTCTGTATTCATATCCCCCTGGATCCCCACCACCTGGATCCCACTATTAGTACAGCATTTTGCTTTATCACATATCTAGCTCTCTATCCACCCATCCATCATCTTACTTTTTGATGGATTTCAAAGAAAGTTGAAGATTTGGGGGATGTAATGTATAGCATGGTGATTATAGTTAATAATACTGTACCATATGCTTGAAACTTGCTAAGAGAGTAGATCTTAAATGTTCTCACCACAAAAAAGGAAATGGCAATTATGTGATGTGATAGAGGAGTTAGCTAATGCTATGGTGGTCATCATTTTGGAAATATATAAAGTTACACAATTTTATGTCAATTATATCTCAATACAGCTGAAAAAATTAAAACAGAAAATTGAAGGCAAATTCTCTTCACCTCTAAACACTTTGGCATGCATATCATTAACTACACTTCAATATTTGTTTATGGCTCTTTTAGTAGTTTCTTTTGGGGTAAAATTTACATACAATGAAATGTACCGATCTTAAGTGTACATTCGCTGAGACGAAGGCATACACCCATCTCTATCAAGGTTTAGGCATCACCATAACTCGGGAAGTTTCTCTCATGCCCCTTCCCAGTAAGTCCCATTCTGCGCTCCCAGGGGCAGCCACTATTTGTGTGTATGCATGTGTGTGCGTGTGTTTCCTACCATACATCAGTTTCCTAGCTGGAATTTCAAAGCATTGGCATTGTTTTATTTTCATTGACTTTTTTTTAATAATATATTTATGGCAGGTGATATTGGTTTTCCATATGTTGTAGAGATATGTGTTTACATTTTTTTTTCTTTTTTCCCCCCTTCACCTGAGGATATTTTTTCCATTGCTTTTCAGAGAGAGTGGGAGAGAGGGAGAGAGAGAAACATTGATGTGAGAGAGACACATTGATTGGTTGCCTCTAGGGATTGAGCCTGCAAAGGAGGTACATTCCATTGACCATAACTGAACCCAGACCCTTCATTCTGGGGGTTGGCTGACACTCCAACCACTGAGCCAAACCTGCTAGGGCAGGTTTTCAGGGTTGTTGTTTTTTTTTCCTTATCTTTGTTCTGTGTTTACATTATTTTGGGGGGGTGTTAATCCTTACCCGAGGATATTTTTTCCATTGCTTTTTAGAGAAAGTGGAAAGGAGGGAGGGGTGGAAAGAGAGAAACATTGATGTAAGAGAGACACATCAATTGGTTGCCTCCCGAAAGCACTCCAACCAGAGCCAGGGATTGAACCTGCAACCCAGGGACATGCCCTTGACCGGGACTAGAACCCAGGACCCTTTGGTGCGCTGGCCAAGCTCTAACCACTGAACCATACCAGCCAGGGCTCTGTTTACATTTTTAAAAACAGAGTCAAGACCCTGGCCAGGTAGCTCAATTGGTTAGAGCAACGTCCTGATACATCAAGGTTGTGGGTTTGATCCCCAGTCAGGGCACATACAGGAATCAACCAGTAGCCCTGGCCAGTGTGGCTCAGTTGGTGGGCATCGTCCCATGCACTGAAAGGTTGATTCTGTCAGGACAAATGCCCATGTTGTAGGCCCAAACCCTGGTAGGGGCCATGCAGGAGGCAGCCGATTGATGTTGTACTCTCACATCGATGTTTCTCTCTCTCTCCCTTCCACTATCTCTAAAAAATAAAACTCTTTAAAATTTTTTTAAAAAAACTCAACCAATAATTGCATAAATAAGAACAAATCAATGTTTCCCACCCCCCCCTTGTTTCTAAAAAGCACTTTTTAAAAATAAACTATTATTTAAAAATAATTAAATAATAAAACTGAGTCAATAAATCCTGATATGCCTGGGAGTGAGCTGCTTTATGTTTGCCATCCGGCTTAATTATTAACAGCACACCCCCTTTCACTCTTAACAAGTGTCTCAGTTTTGACCATCAATTATAGGTCACCCTATCTGTAATGGAAGGGTCTTGGTGCCAGCAGGGTCTCTTCTTTCACTCCAGAATCCCAAGCACTTAGTACAGGGCTTTAGCATGTGCTTGGTAAGTATTAGTTGAATTTCTATGTATATATTTTTAAAGCCAATTTAAAAGAAAACATGCAGCCTGGCCGGGCATGGCTCAGCAGTTGAGCACTGACCTAGGATCCAGGAGATCGTAGTTGGATTCCCAGGTCAGGGCACATGCAGGGTTGCGGGCTCGATCCTTAGTACAGGGAGTACAGGAGGCAGCCGATCGATGACTCTCATCATTGATGTTTCTCTCTCTCTCCCTCTCCCTTCTTCTCTCTGAAATCAATAAAGATATATTTAAAAAAGTAATAAATAAATAAATAAAACATGCAGATGTGGCCCCAAAAAAGTGAATTTCCTCCAAACATTGTATTAATGTACGCATTAAAGCTGTGCTGTCCAAATACGTGTCATTGGCCTCTGTGACTGTTGAGTCCTTGAAATATGGTTGGTCCAAATTCAGATGTGCCATAAATGTAAAATACATACCGGATTCCAAAGATTTAGTACAAAAAAGCAATGTCAAATATCTCACTAATAACTTTTATATTGCTCACATATTGAAATAGCAGTACTTTTGATTTATTGGATTCAATAAAATATATTTCTAAAATTCATTTCACCTGTTTCTTTTTACTTTTAAAAAATGTGACTGCTAGAAAAAATAAACACGTTACTCACATATTTTTATCAGTTGGTGGGAAACTGAGAGGTTAACGGTGATTCACATACATTAAGTATGATCAGGAGGGTGTTCTAATTTTCTCTATTACCTGCTTCCAGAAGGAAGGAATGAGAGCTTTGTTTTTAAATTTTGAAAATAAAAATGACATATACATCATGAAATAATAACTGAAGGAAATTAAAATCAGTTTTCAGAGGTGGTAGGAATAACCAGTGTTGTCCTTAACAGACCAGGGAGTGTTCACCTCTACCCTGAGAACATGTTTACATGGATTTTGAAACTGTCCACTTTTAACAAACCTAAGGACAAAGAAGAATGAAATGTTCTGAGGTTGTTTTTATTCTGTGAGCTCTGCCCAGACACCATGTGGCACGGGCTTGTCCCACAGCGCCCACATACAACAGCACCGTGAGGGCGCCCTGGTCCCTTAGCCAGTCAACATGACTGAATCTACCGTTGAGGGCTGGCCTGGTTGCCCCTTCGTGGTCTCTCTGTGTTCCCCACTCCTTGGGTAGGCAAGGAGAAGACCTCAATGCCCGTTGGTCCCACGATTCTGTGGTGTGTGCCCTGCAGTTCCGTCCTTCTCAGAGGATATCACCTGCAGTCCCCCACTAAAAAAGGGGGGTCTCTCCAGTCATAGGCTTTTTCTCTGTCTGCAAGGCTCCAGACGGCCCCTGCCCAGGCAGGGAATGGCCACGTGTTGGGCCAGAATCAAAGTCACTGTCCCCTAGGAGCCTGGGACCAGGCCCCAGCAAGGAGGCTAGGAGGCTGTTTCAGCAGCTACGGGCTGGATCAGCATGGTGGTGGCCTGCAGCGGGTAGTAGCGGCCCCGCCAGGTCTTCCAGAAGATGCCCTTCTTACGCTGCTGCCGCTGCCGAGGGATGGAGCGGAAGTACTGGCCGTTAAGGTTCGAGTGGCCGCAGGTACCAAACCACCAGCCACCTTCGGGGGTCAGAAAAAAAGGAATATGGTTAAGAGGGGCCTAACCACTGGGGCTGGGACGGGGATGAGGCTAGGCATTGGACTTTACACACTTTAGATGGGAGGGCTTTGGCAGTGGCTGTCAAATTGTATCCTGAAGGACCCCGGGTTCTAACAGAGGGACTCGGGGACTTTGGGCCCCCCGACCCAGTAACCATAACTTTCACATCTGTGACCATGGCAAGTCACTTCTCTGCACCTGACACATGACGAACATTCATTAAAGACCTTGATTGTCATCTGTCTCATTAATTTATGTTAGATTGAACCAAATGAAATTACCAGTATTCCATCATTTTTTAAATGTATTTATTTTTTATTATTTTTTAATCCACACCCAAGGATATGTTTTTATTGACTTTAGAGAAGGGGGGAAGGGAGAGGGAGGGCGAGAGAGAGAAACATTGATCGGTTGCCTCCCAACCAGGAGGACTGAACCCACAACCTACATATGTGCCTTGAATGGGAATCAAATCCATGACCCTTTGGTGCACAGGATGACACTCCAACCAACTGAGCCACACTGGCCAGGGCTCCACCTTTCTTTTTTTTTTTTTTAAGAATAGTTTATTGGTTTTCAGAGAGAGAGAGAAAAAACTCTATGTGATCAGCTGCCTCCTGCATTCCCCCTATCGGGGATCGAGCCCACAACCCAGGCAAGTGTCCTGACCAGGGAATTGAACCAGTGACCTTTCAAAGCAGTTTGATGTGTTTCACTTCACAAGGCCTTTGATTTCATTAAATCAAGGTGAAGTTTGCCTTGGTGGCTTTACCACATGCCAGCCACTATCCAACAAATGTCATCTCCTTGAATTTTCATAATAATCCTATGGAGTGGGCACTGTGATTATAACCATTTTTAAAATGGGGCAACTGAAGATGGGAGAGATTAAGTCAGCAAGGGCACACAGCAAGTAAGGAAAAGAGGGTAATGGATAGAATTGGAGTTGAAGACAGGGCAGAGAAGCATAAAGGCAGGGAGAGGAGGCCCTGCAGGCAAGATGAGGATGGACAGAGTTTACTCACCAGAGAGGCTCTTGGCACAGTTCTTGTCCCTGCTGAGGTCGTGGTCCTGGTCCCAAGTGGAGAAGGGCAGGGAGAGGCCACTGGGTGTAACAGTGGTGGGACCCAGCTCACTGGCCATGGGTGCGGTTAGCTGCAGGCTATAGGCTGTGTCCTCACCACCCAGGCGGATAGGGAACTGCAACGACTTGGCATTGCCCTCCCAGTCCTGCAGCTGCACAGCCAGGTGGCTGCCACGGTCCCCCAATATCAAGTGCATCTTCTCCAGGCCCAGCCAGAACTCTCCTACAGCGGGAAAAGTCATTGGTGAGACAGGGGCCCACCTCCACAACCCCCTCCTCCCCCTGTGCCTCTGGCTTCTGGAAACACCCACCTTGGGGATCACCGAAGCCAGTCTTGTAGGCTTCCCAGGGCTGATTGAAGTCCACAGAGCCATCTTGACGCCTCTGAATTATGGTCCAGCCTCCATCTGCCCAGATAGGTACAAGGTCATCAGGAGGACCCTTCCCTTCCCACAGGGGACTCCAACTCCTCTATCTGACTCCAAAACCCCACAGCACCTCCAAACCTAGGGGGAGCAATGCTCCTTCATTCATCCCAGCAGGACTAGAGGAAGGTGGTCAAAGGAAGGAATACTGTGGGCTGGCCAGCAGCCCAGAGGCTCAGCCTAGATCTTTGTCCCCAGGACTCAGCAGGGAAGGAGGAAGTGGGAGTGAGGGAGGCGGGCTACATTTGACAGAAAGACAACAGTTCCCTGGAGGGCTAACATGTCCTACCGGAGCTCATCTTGCAGTTAACCAGGAAAGGCAGAGACCCCTGAGGCTGGATCTGGAATAGTCCACTTTGCCGTTCTCCTTCTTCAAACAGCTCTTGGCAGTCCCTGGGCAGCCCTACAGGGCAAAGAGAGGGGTGGGGAGATTGAAGCAGGGAGCAGTCCTGGGAGTCTCAAGAAACAGGCGTATGTAGAATCTGTGCAGTGGGCAACAGGGATATTAAGGGGCAATCCTGAGATCATGATGCCCTCCTCTTACACTTGCCTAAATTCTTCCATGACTCCCTCTTCAACACTCACTACAAGGTGCTCTAGGATTGCACCCATCCTCCTTCCTCCCACACTGCATGCCCACCTTCTGGCCACACAGCTTTCCTTGTCCTACACATGCTCCTGCCACAGGGCCTTTGTACATGCTTACCTAGGACCCTCTTCCCTCATGCCTTTTTCTGCTTCATTCTAAGTCTCAGGTTCTGGAGGAAATCCCTCACCCCAGACCAGGTCAGACACCCAGAAATGGGCATCAAGGACTCCCCACTCCCTACACTAGGGTCATCTGGTTGCCTTTCCCACACTCCCTTCACTGAATGAGGCCTCTATGAGGCCAGAAACAGGGAATGTACTTGGCCCAGTGCCCTGGCTGACCCTAGTCCACAGCAGGTGTTTAATAAAAACACAATGAATGAATGATTGATAAATGAATGATTGCAGGAGCTAGATGGGGGGGCAGGGTGGGGAGGCCAAAGCTGAGCTGAGCTGGACAGGCTTTGCTTTGTCTAGTGGGGGATTCAGATCAAGTCCTGATGGGACTTGGGAAGACAGAGGCCCTGCCTGGGGTCCCAGGTATCAGAGGGGGAGTTGAATAATTGAAGAGTAAAGGAAGGAGGGAGGGAGACAGGGAGGGAGGAGGAAAGGAGTAGAGAGGGAGACTGAGAGGGAGAGGGGGAGGGAGACAGGGAGGGAGGAGGTGAGGAAGGAGGGATGGTTACAGCTAGTGGGAAGTCCCACTCCCAGCCCAGCAAAGAAAGTAGGGGAAAGGTCACGGGCAGGAAGGGGGGATGGGTTGTGAAGGCCCAGGACAAGGGGTGAGTGTGTCCTAACCATTGCAGGAGTGGGGGCCAGCCCAGAGTGACTGGAGACACTTTCCGGCCCCTGGGGCAGCTCCTCTTTCCCCTACTTTCCTCCCTTCCAATCAGGACAGGCACCTGGCCAAACCACCAATGTGGCTTCCATTAACACCAGCTGTTTTTCTCTCCAGCTCTGAACTTTCCCCTACTTGGCAGAACTAAGCTGGAGTCTGGGAGTCCCCAAATCCACCAGTTTCCCCCTATAATCCCTTCCACATCCCTTAACCTGGACCTATACCTACTGGCCCATCCCAGAAGGCCCTCATCCCAAGACAGCAGTTTGGGAGGGTGTACTGGAACCTTTCTGACAGGAGTTGGGGGAGCGGTGGGGTGAGGGGAGCCCTCAAAACTAGAGGGCTGGAAGCCATCAACCAGCCTGAGGGTGTGAGGGGAGGGATCTGAACTTTTACCCAGTTGGCTGCAAACAGCCACAGATGCCAGGCAGGGTAACAGGGTAGGAGGACCAGGGGGAAGTCAGCTACTCTGGGGCCATGAACTTAAGGTGGGGCAGAGACATGGGAAGCTGGGAGCCTGAGTTGACATACACAGCCATGTGATTGGAAATTTGGGTCAATTTCAAGCATACATCCAGATAAGACCCAGAATTCCAAATGCTGGCAATGGCTAGCTCTCTGTGGAAGTGGGGGGATAGAAAATGGGGGTGATCAGGCAATTTGAAGCCAAGAGAGGGGTCAGGGAGCAAGGGTCAGCAGCCTTGGACTTGTCAGAGATGCAAGAATGAATGCGTCTGGCCCTGGCCGGTTTGACTCAGTGGTTAGAGCATCAGCCTGCAGACTGTAGGGTCCCAGGTTCGATTCCAGCCAAGGGTATGTACCTCGGTTGCAAGTTCCATCCCCACCCCTGTCGGGCAAGTTCAGGAGGCAACCAATTGATGTATGTCTCTCAGAGATGTTTCTCTCTTCCACTCTCCCCTTCCACTCTCTCTAAAAGTCAAAAGTCAATGGGGGAAAAATATCCTCCAGTGAGGATTAACAACGACAAAAGAGTGAATGCCCCTGGTCAGAGAGATAGGGGTCCGTTGCCCTTGCTCCACCTCCTAGATCCACAGTTCAAGCCTTAGAACCCCTCTCCCCTCTCCCAGACAGGCATTTGCTGTTCACCAATAAGGACTCCAGATTCCCTAGCTGACACCCTCTTTGCCACCATCAAGCCCTTCCACCATCATGTCCTCCTATAAAGTTCCAACCTACATGGAGGTGTCCCTGAGCTGCAGCACCCCTTTCCCTGCACTTCTACAGCCCAAGTCCCTCTCTCCCAACCCTGGCTCTATTAGTGGCCAGCAAGGCTTTGGGGAAAACCCACTGGCCCACTGGCAAGAAAGGTGGGGCATCAGGGACAGAGCTGAGGGAGGTGCCCCCATCAGCCCTTCATCAGAGCCCAGGGGGACCCAAGGCCGGGACCTCTCTCCTTCTCAAGTCAAGTGTACATGACAAGGAGGGATACAGGAATGGCCAGTGTGTGTCCGTGTGTGGAGGGAGGAGCTGCCAGAGGACAGCAAAGGGCTGGACACTCACTGTGCAGGTGGCTTATATTGTGAGTGGGGCCAACAAGCTGGGACATCTTGGGCAGCCTCTTCCTCCGGGCAGGCTTGGCCACCCCGCGGCCCAAGTTGATGGGGGCCAGGAGGCCCACCTGGGAAAGGTGGGAGGAGAGTAGGCCAGTCAAACCTGACACTCTCCTCCAGACCCACAGGTCCAGCTTCGACCTCCCCTCCCTCCCGTTCTGGCGCAAGCATCTGGTACCTGCCTCTGCAGATTCTGGATTCTCAGATGCTGCTTCTCCAGGTGCCGCTGCTGCTGGGCCACCTTCTGGAAGAGTTGCTCGATCCGGCTGTTCTGAGCCTTGAGCTGGGTCTGGAGAGAGTGTGAAAACCATGGTGAGGACGCAGCCTTCTGCCGCCAAGCTCTGCATTCATCTACTCCTCTGTCCTTCCAACTCTCCGTCTTTCGTCGCCTAAGCAGGAGAGAGAGCTCAGGGAGCCCTGGAAGCGCCCCGCTTCTGTCCACACCCTTCCAGACTCGCGAAGAGAGCAGTAGGAGAAAGCGCAGACTGCCACCCGGGTCGCCCTTACCTGCAGGCTGCGGAGGGTCTCAGGCGCGGCCTCGCCCGGGGAGACCAGACTCCCGGGGACCAGCGGGGGCGCGGCGGAAGCCCCCGGCTCCTGGCAGGCGGCCCCGCACGCGCCCAGACGCCGCTCCAGGGCGCCCAGCTGCCCCCGGGTGCGCTCCACGTGTTCGCGCAGCCCGTGGCCGAGCTGCAGGAGCCCGTGAGCCAGCACATTCACCTCGTCCCAGGACGCGAAGCGCGGCGGCGACTCGGCGGGCGCGGGGTGGTCCTGCGCGCTCAGCAGCCCGGCGGTGGCGGCGCACAGCACCAAGGCGGCTCCGGCCGTCGGCGCGCAGCGCATCCTTCCGGGTGGCGGTGCGCGGGGAGGCGGGGAGGCGGGGACTCAGGCTCGGGCGCTAAGCCGCAGAGAGTTCAAACGACGCGGGGACCCAGGCGGAGGCCCGCGCACGTTCAGAAGCCCCAGAAAACAAGGCTCGGATCCAGGCCCCCAGCCCTCAGTCTGGCTCGTTCCCGCGACACCCTTTTTGTAAGGCGGGTGCGAGAGGGGGCCGGGCAGCCTCGAAGGCGGAGCGCGGGGCGTGCCGGGGGCGGGGCGTGCGGTTGGGGTGGGGTTCTGTGCATTCCCGGCTGTGCAGTTCGCTGGCGGTGTGCGGGGCGCCCCAGGAGCGCAAAGCTCAGGCTCCTCCCCACCCTGGCCTGACGTGGCTTCCCTGCCGACTGTGGGAGACGTGACTGTCCCTATCATCGTGACCCTCTTTTCAGCGCCGGAATTCCGAGCCGCGCCCCCCGCCCCCGCCCCCGCCCCCGCCCGCCGCACTTAATTGGGGAAAGGGCGCCGGGCGTGCTCAAAGGCTGGGCGCGCGGGGAGCATTCCTCATGCCCTCCTCTAGTCAAACACTGGGGAGAGGGCGGAGAGAGGCATATGAGAGAGGTTCCTGGTACAGTGAATCCTTAAGGACCGGGCGGGGAGCCCAGGATGTTTCCGGGAGAGCCTCCCAAGACCAGGCTGCACCCCTCTCCCTCCCCCCCCCCCCCAGACATCTCCCGGCTCCCACGCTCCTTCTGGCTCAAGGATTCGTCATGGCAGATGTGTCTGTGGATTCTTTAAGTCCCTCATCCCCCTTCCCCACACCCTAGTGCCCTGTTGGCAGGGCCCGTGTCTGTCAACTCTCCAGCTCAGGGCCTCACTTCCCAATGACACTTTCTACCACCAGGGTCTGCAGTGTCTGAGTCTTCCCTGCATCAAAGCAGGAACCTCGGAACAGAAAGAGGGGATACATGGAAGGAAGGCCCATTCATTCATTCATTCATTGGGTAGTCATCTGCTCTCCTATATGGAGTTCCCAGGTTGTGATGGAGAGACCCCAATACTCTGAGATTGGGGTATGGGCAAGGTTGGGACAAAGAAAGAACCAAGTGCAGCTGTGAGTCTGGACCATGTCCATTCCACAAGGGTAAGAATTTATTCAATAAACTTTCACTAAAGTTCTCCCCCTCCATTTACACCAACTCCCCTATACCCTGTCAGGAAAGAGAGGCTGGCACAGAAAAATCTGTCTGCCGGGAAGAACCTAGGGCAGGTTGGTTCCAAGCTCTGACAAGAACAGAGTTGATTCAGCAGGGCTCAGAGCCAGTTCCGCCTCTGGAATCTGAAACTATGTGCCCCGGGCCCAGCCCAATGTGCAGGTCACCATTCATACATTCGGCTGGGTAGATGCCAGGATTGCAGATCCTGACAGCAGTGACAGGCAGACAGGGAGGAAAACCTCCACAAGGAGGAGACCTGGACAGTCACCATCTGCCCTGGCAGCCAGCCTGTCTACCCCGAAGCCCGTGGCCTCTGTCTGAGTGGGGGACATTGCTCTCCCAGAGTGCATTCTTTCCTACCGGGCTTCCTTTGCTGAGATAAATGATCAGTTATTTTCCCAACCTGATGGGCTTTTCATGATCCATTTCTCAGGGGCTTCTTCCTCGGTGCCATGTTTCAGAGGGCACAAAACACCAAAGGCTCTCTCTCTTAGAGGCAGATGCCATGAACAAGCTACAGAAGAATTTCTCCAGGGGCCTGGCTCTTGATTGCATCCTAAAAAGTGCTCTGTGGAATGTGCCCTATGCCCCAGCAATGACATGGTCACCCTGATCAACTGTTTCTTGAGTGTGCCAGTTACTGTGCTGGGGTCATAATGGTGGGCAGGACACCCCAGGCCCCACATAGGCTACTTTGGTCAAGGTAAATGGCATAGAAAGATGACATGTGGGCTGAAATCTCTCATCAGAAAGAAAAGCAGTGAAATAGACTTTTTTTGCTTGTCTGTGGACAGCTGAATTAAGTCCCTGCCTTTGGGAGTTTTCAATCTGAGGCAGGACACAGTCTCATGAACAGTGTCTTTCCATCTGTATCTCCAATACTTAGGTTATGGGGGGGTCCCTCAGTCCCTCTTTACTAATTTCTAATCCTTGGGGCTTCTGGTGGGTGGGACAGGAAGAGCAGATCTGTCAGTAGAGGGGCTGCTTATAATAAAAATAGTGGCAAACCCCTACTGTACAGTAAATATATGCCAGGTATTATTCTAAAGTGATTCTGTATTCACTTAATTCTAATAACAGCTCCAAATTAGGTATGTATTTATTCTATTTTAGGTGATGACACTATGAAAGAGGTTACACACTTGTCTGAGTTTTCAGAGTTATCTGGACAGAGCTAGGATGTGAAACCAGGCTAGCTAACTTAGAGTTGTGTTCTTAGCAGCCATGATATGCTACCTTTATTCAAAATAGCCCAGTGAGCCTTGCCTCCTGATATTCACGCCCTCATGTATGTTCTCCCTAGCATATAATCAAGAGCATATTGTTAAAATGATGGTGTGTGTGACTTCTGAGGTTAGGTCATAAAAAACAGGTGGCTGCCCTGGCCAGTGTGGCTCAGTTGGTTGAAGTGTTGTTCTGTACACCAAAAGGTGGCTGGTTCAATTCCTGGTTAGGGCACATACCCAGGTTGTGGGTTCGATCCCCGGTGGGGGCGCGTGTGAGAGGCAACAAACCAATGTTTCTATCTCACATCAATGTCCCTCCCCCTGCCCTCTCTCTCTCCTCCCCCTCTAAAATCAATTTTAAAAAGAAGATGGAAGAATGAAATCTTCAACTTTGGAACTTTATGACCAACAAAAGGAAAGACATTTTCAGATGAACAAACTAGAGAATTCATCACAGACAGATCCCAAATAAAGGAAACACCAAAGAGTCTTTTTGAGGCAAGAGAAAATGATTCCAATTTCTTAGAGATGGAGGAAGAAATGAAGAGCAAAGAAATGGGGTAAATAAATAAGTAAATAAAACACACACAGAAAAAAACAACTACACATCTTCTTCCTTGTTCTTGATTAGATCACATGGTCTTGGAGAAGCCAGCCGCCGTGCTGTGAGGACACTAACCCTTTGGAGAGGTTCACATGTTGAGGAACTGAGGCCCTCACTCAACAACCAACATCAGCTTCTCAGCCATACAATAAAGCTCTCTTGAAAGCACATCCTCCAGGGGGATAAATGGTAATAGTCGGAGACTTGACTTGGGGTGTGAACACACAATACAGTGTACAGATGATGTGTTGTGGAATTGTGACCTGAAACCTGTGTAATTTTGTTAACCAGTATCACCCCAATAAATTCAATAACAAAAGGGGAAAAGAAAGCACATCCTCCAGTCCCAGGCAAGCTTTAAGATGACACAGCCTCAGCTGACATGTTATTAACCTCATGAGACCCCATGCCAGAACCACCCAGCTAAGCCACTCCCAAACTCTTGATCCATTCAAACTATGAAGTAATAAGTGTATATTATTGTTCTAAGCCACTTGTTTTGTAGCTAACACAATAGATAGCTAATATAATAGCCAACACTTCAGTGGTGCCTACTCTGTGGCTGGCACTATTTTGAGTATTTTACGTACATTCATTCACTTAACATACCCTATAATGATGGGGTAGTACTGTTTTTTAAAAATATATTTTTTATTGATTTTTAGAAAGAGAGGTAGGGAGAATGAGAGAAAGAGAAACACTGATGTCATTGATTGGCTGCCTCCTGCACGCCCCCTACCAGGGATTGAACCCACAACCTGGGCATGTGCCCTGACCAGGAATCAAATCAGCAACATTTTGGTGTATGGAATGATGCCCAACCAACTGAGCCATACTGACCAGAGTGAGGTAGTACTGTTTTAAGCTCCATCTTGAAGAAGAGAGGAAATTGAGGCATAGAGAAGTCACATGACCATGTGAGAGAGGAGGTGTAAGGTCAATAGTTCCCCAGCAAGACTAGGACTGCTGTTGGGCTTAAACCTGCCCCAATCATGGTCTGCCAGGGGCTGACATGAGAGCAGCTAATGCTGCTTCTATGAGTCACAATCCTACCACCTTTTCAAATTTGCACAGAAGCCAAACCCCCTCTGCCATCTCTCCTCTTGAATCCATCACACCCCTTGCCCATGTTTTAGGCACAGATCCTACCTCTCCAGCCAAATTCTGTCTGAAGATATGCTTCGTTTGGTCTGCCCCAAAATTTGAACATTGGGAGATTTCTAACAAAAATCTAGATTTTTGGCTTCCCTTGCACAATTGAAAGGTCCAGCAAGGGTGGCCTGCAGGCCTGCTGGTTTGCAATGGGCTAGAACTGAGGGGGAGCTGCCTCCTTGGCCAAGGCAAGTCTTCCCACCCTGTCACTGCTGTGTGACACAACCCCTTCCATGCTCTGTCTTTTGCAGATATCTTAAGCCTCTGTTCATTCCCTTTGGGCCAGTGTTTTTCTATTGCCAATGCCAGCCTCAGACTGGGGTAAGAGAGGTCTGTATTACAGTACTGAACTTTTCAGGGCAAACCTAGAAGGTCCAATCTCCAAAAATCATACAAAATAGTAGCTATGAGTCACATGTGGCTGTCAAACACTTGAAATGTGGCCAGTCCATATAAAGATTTGGAAGACTTGAAAAAAAGAATGCTACTTGACTAATTTTTAAAAATATTGATTGCATGTTAAAATAATTTTAGATGTGTTGGGTTAAAATTAAATGATTAAAATATATTTCATCTTTTTTAAAATTTTAAATCTTTTTAAAGTGCCTTCTAGAAAATTTAAACTTACACATGTGACTTGCATTTGTGGCTCACACTATGCTTTTATTTTCAGCACTAACCTAGAGTTATTTACCAGTTTTTAGGAAATACAAAGAAC
Source organism: Miniopterus natalensis (assembly GCF_054644295.1). Taxonomy (NCBI): domain Eukaryota; kingdom Metazoa; phylum Chordata; class Mammalia; order Chiroptera; family Miniopteridae; genus Miniopterus; species Miniopterus natalensis. The sequence continues at coordinate 77,802,315 of NC_142084.1, forward strand.
AGGAGAATATCATGAATGACACTGCAGGGGTGCAGTCAGCTTTTGAAATCCAAACTGTGGAAGATGCATCGGGACAAATCTGTCTTCTTTAACAAATAAATTGGAAAAAAAAAAAATGGTGAGAAATTTTTGAGATCAAAAGACATTTAAAAAACATTTCAACTACATGCAATATATGGACATTTTGGGATCCATATTCAATCCTTCACTAAAATAATGAAACAAAAGAAATTACAACATTTATGAAACAATTAAAAATTTGAACACTTACTGGACATTTGATGATTTTAATTTTTAAAGTATAATAATGCTATTATGGGTATTTAAAAAATAAATAGTCCTTGTCTCCTAGAATGCATATATACTTAAATATTTACAGATGATGGCATGCCTGCTTTGAAGCAAAGGCTTCAAAACAGTCCAGTTGGCAAGGAAGTGGGAACACAGGAGATAAAATAGGATTGAGTTGACAATAATGTTTACGTTTTACAATCTACTGCCTTTTTCACTATGGAAAATACGCATCATATAAAATTTACCATTTTAACCATTTTCAAGTGTACAATTTAGTGGCATTAAGTACATTTCTCTATTTTTTTTGCTTGAAATTCTCCAAAATAAAAGGTTGAAATAAAAATTGTGAATAAGGAAATGGTGATCAAAATAAAATATGTAGATGAATTAATAAGTACCCAGGAGGGCTAGTGCAGTGATTTTAATTTCTTTTTTTAGTTTCTTAAATTTCTATAATTAATATGCTAATGTTTAGAGATTTTTTAAAATTTTATTGATTGATTTTTGAGAGAGAGAAAGAGAGGGAGAAACAGTAATTTGTTGTTCCAGTTATTTATGCGTTCACTGGTTTCTTGTATGTGCCCTGACCGGACATCAAACTTGGGCATATAGGGACTCGGCTCTTAACCAACTGAGCTATTTTTCACCAGGCCAGGGCAATTTTTAGAGGTTTTTCAAAATAACAATAAGAGACCTAGCCAGTTTGGCTCAGCGGTTAGAGCGTTGGTCTGTGGCCTGAAGGGTCCCGGGTTTGATTCTGGCCAAGGGCATGGACCTCGGTTGCAGGCTCGATCCCCGCCCTAGTGGGGGTGGTTGGGTGACTGGGGAGGCAACCAATCCATGTGTCTCTCTCACAGAGACACATGTGTTTCGCTCGCTCTCTCCCTTTCCACTCTCTATGAAAAGCAATGGAAAAAAATACCCTCTGGTGAGGATTAAAAAATAGTAATAACAATAAGAAAAAGCTAAAGGCGGCAATGTTTTTAAGGACAATTCCTTCAGAGGTGTTCCGCGGCCAAGCTCAGCTCCTGCATTGGGCAGTGGGAGGGGCGCCCCCTGGTGGCGGAGCTGAGAACCGCGCTCCCCGGCCGCGTCCTGGGCTCCGCAAGGGAAGCAAGATGCTCGTGGAGTGTGTGCGCCCTCTTGCGGGCTCCAGAGCACCAGGGGGGCGCCCGCAGTGGCCTGGAGGTCTTGTCCTAGATGAGGTTCAGAGGAGAGACCAAAGGGGAAATGTAGGGTGATGCCTAGCAGCTTTCCTCCTCCTCCACCTTCCTCCTTTTAAAAATCCATCTTATTTAACAGCAATTCATTCATTCCTCCTCAAACATTTATTGAGTACCTACTGTGTGCCTGGCCCTATTCCAAGCACTGGGGACAAAAGCTCTTGCCCTAACGGAGCTGACACAATTACTGTGTGAGGGAGAACAATAAACAAGTAAAAAAATTTACAGTGTGTTATGTGGTGATAAGTTCTAGGGAGAAAATAAACCCAAGAAGGGAGATACCGAATGAGAGGATGCTTGTAATTTTAAATAGAGTGTCATCAGTTTGGTTCAAAGAAACTCATAAAAATCGAAAGAAAGAAAGAAAGAAAGAAAGAAAGAGAGAGAGAGAGAGAGAGAGAGAGAGGGAGAGAAAGAAGAAAGAAAGAAAGAAAGAAAGAAAGAAAGAAAGAAAGAAAGAAAGAAAGAAAGAAAGAAAGAAAGAAAGAAAGAAAGAAAGGGAGAGAAAGAAAGGGAAGAAAGGGAAGAGAGAAAGAGAGAGAAAGAGAGAAAGAGAGAAAGAGAGAAAGAGAGAAGGAGGAGTTTGGTCAGAGAAGTGAAGGATGCGAGGGGGTAAGTCAGGCAGGTATCTGGGAGAAGAACATTCTAGGCAGAGGGACTAGCCAGTGCAAAGCCTCTGAGGCAGGAGCGTGCCTAATGTGTTTGAGAAACATTAAGAATGGCCATGGAGAGGGAGGGAGGGAGGGAGAGAGAGAGAGAAAGAGAGAGGGAGAGGGAAGGAAAGATAGGGAGAGAGAGGGAGAAAGAGAGAGGGAAAGATAGGGAGAGAGAGGGAGGGAGAGAGAGGGAGGGGGGGAGAGAGAGATATAAGCAAATGTGGCAACATCTTAGCATTTTGGAAAGTTAGGTGAGAAATACACATATATATGTATATGTATGTGTGTGTATGTATGGAGGGGGGTGTAGAATAGATATGTATTTTTTTGAGCCTTTGAGAACCAATCCCATGACTCCTTTATATTCCTAAATGCTTTAATTTCTATTTCCTGAGAAAAAGAATATTCTCTCTCTCTTTTTTAAATCCTCACTCAAGGATGTTTTTTCCATTGCTTTCAGAGAGAGTGGAAGGAAGGGAGAGAGAGAAACCGCAATGTGAGAGACACACTGCGCCCTGTCGGGGATCAAGCCTGCAGCCAAGGTAGGTACCTTTGGCCAGAATAAAATCTGGGACCCTTCAGTCCGCAGGCTGATACTCTAACTGTTGAGCCAAACCTACTAGGGTACAAAAAAAGGATATTGTCTTACAGGGGACTTCTCTACCTTGTCACTGTTGACATTTGGGCTGGACAATTTTTGCTGTGGGGGCCTGCCCTGTGCACGGTACACTTTTTAGCATCTCTAGCCTTTACCCACTAGATGTCAGCAGCGCACACTCGCCCAGTAGTAGCAGCCAAAAATATCTTCAGACACTGTGGAATGTCCCCTGGATGACAGAACTGCCCGCAGTTGAAGACCATTGCTTATATAACCGCAGTGCAAGGGTTACAACCAGAACATCTAATATTGATGTAACATTACTATCTAAACTATAGACCTTATTCAAGTTATACCGGTCATCCAATGATGTCTTTTATAGCATCATAGGATACCATGAACAGAGTAAAAAGACAACTGACAAAATGGGAGAAAATTTTCACAAATCATATATTTGATAAGGGATTAATATTCAGAATATATGAATAACTCCTAAAACTCAACAACAACAAACAGTCTAATTAGCCCTGGCTGGTGTGGTTCAGTGGTTAGAGCATCAGCCGGCACACCAGAGGGGTCGCTGGGTCAATTCCTGGTCAAGGGCACATTCCTGGGTTTCAGGTTCGGTCCTGGCCCTGGTCAGGATGAGTGTGGGAGGCAACCAACAGACAACCACATTGATGTTTTCTCTCTCGCTCTCTCATCCTTCCCTCCCCTTCCACTCGCTCTAAAAAAAATAAAAAAAATTAAAAATCAGGTGAGGATTAACCAAAAAAATAAAAATAAAAATAAGCAAAGGACTTGAACAGACATTTTTCCAAAGAAGATATGCAAATGGCCAATATGCATATGAAAACATGCTCAATATCAAAACTACAATGAGTTATCACTTCACATCCACTAGGATGTGTATTATTTTTTTTAAATGATCAGTTTGGCTTAAGTAAACTCATAAAAAAATTTTAAAATGGAAAATAGGTGTTGGCAAAGATATGATCACACTGGAACCCTCGAGCACAGCTGGTAGAAATGCAAAGTGATAGCCACTGTGAAAACCAGTTTGGCATGTCCTCAAAAAGTTAAATATAATAAAAATGGTTAAAATGATCAATTTTATGTTACATATATTTTACCACAATAAAAATTTTAGTGGAACCTGAGAGCTTCGACTCAAAAGCACTGCACCAAGACATGTTTTAATAAAAGTTTTGGACTTTAAAAGAATAATCCTTTGAGCATCTAGGAAAAAAAAGAGCAAATGGACCAGTTGTTGCTGCTCAGTGGTTGAATGTCCACCCATGCACCAAGAGGACGCTGGTTCGATTCCTGGTCAGGGCACATAGCTGGGTTTGGGGCCCGATCCTCAGCAGGGGGCATGCAGGAGGCAGCCAATCGATGTTTCTCTCTTCCTCTCCCTTTCTCTCTAAAATCAATAAAAACATATTTTTTTTTTTTAAAAAAAGAGAGAGCAAATGACTTAGAAGGAAAAGAAAATTAGATTCTCAACAGATTTTTGGGAGCAATGCTTTATACAAGAAGAAAATGGAGTCAGATGTTTAAAGATATTCTAGGGGAAAAAATATGAGCCACGGATTTTGTATACAGCAAAACTGATTTTCAACTATAAAGGATACAGACTGTTATCAACATGTAAGAACTAAGGGAATATAGTTCCATGAGGTCTTCTTGAAGATTCTACTTCAGACAAACAAATGATTAGAAAACATGAATGTAGGACTGGCAGAAAGTATGAAACAAAGAGTTGCTTATAAAACTAAGACTGAAGGGGATAAAAAGGAAAGAGTCTTGTATGGAACAGCAAGATGTGCTCACAGTGTAGATGCAGTACAAAAATCAGAGAAAGGATGGAGAATCAGGAGAACATATGCAAAAGATACTTTTTTTAAAAAATCATTTTAAAAAATATGTTTTTATTGATTTCAGAGAGAGGAAGGGAGAGGGAGAGAGAGAGATAGAAACATCAATGATGAGAGTCATTGATCGGCTCCCTCCTGCACGCCCCCAGCTGGGGATTGAGCCTGCAACCCGGGCATGTGCCCCCACCGGGAATCGAACCGCGATCTCCTGGATCCTAGGTCAATCCCAACCACTGAGCCACACCAGCCAGGCTGCAAAAAATACTCTTAAAGTGTTTTTAGTCACAAATTGGTGGTAGTATTGGCATGTTATTTTTAGACTGTTTTGTGAGCAATTTTCATTAAAGCAATTAAGTAATTATGTGATATTCTAATTTTGTTTTCTGTGTCCCTGGGAACCAGGATTTTTATGGAAGAAAGGAGAAATAGATAGCAGAAGTATTAATATTAGCTTCCTATGGCTGCTGTAACAATTACCACAATCTTAGTGGCTTAAAAACAACACAAATTTATTTTCTTATAATTCTGAAGTCAGAAGTAAAACATGAGTCTCACTGGGCTAAAACCAAGATGTCCTCAGGGCTGTGATTCTTCTGGATGCTCCAGAAAAAGAATCCATTTCATTTCCTTTTCGAGCTTCTGGAGGCAAATCTATTCCTGGGCTGGTGGTGCCCCTTCCAGCAATCACAACACTCTGACCTCTGCTTCCATCCTCACATCTCCTTTTCTGATGCCGACCCTCATGCCAACTCTTTTTTTTTTTCAGTCCTCATCATAGGATATTTTTTCCATTGCTTTTCAGAGAGAGTGGAAGGAGAGAGAGAGAAACACTGATGTGAGACAGACACATTGATTGGTTGCTTCCCGCATGTGCCTAGATTGGGAGCCTGGGATCGAGCCTGCAACTGATGTATGTGCCCTTGGTGAGAATCAAACCTGGGATCCTTCAGTCTGCAGGTCGATGCTCTAACCACTGAGCAAAACCGGCTAGGTCCTGCCAACTCTTTTTTTTTTTTTTTTTTTAATATGTCTTTATTGATTTCAGAGAGAGAGAACAGGAGAATGAAAGAGTGAGATAAAAGCATCAATGATGAGAGAGAGTCATTGATCGGCTGCCTCCTGCACGCCCCCTACTGGGGATGGAGCCCAAAATCCGGGCATGTGCCCTGACTGGGAACTGAACCTCGATCTCCTGGATCATAGTGGATGCTCAACCACTGAGCCACTGGCTGGGCCTACCAACTCTTATAAATACCTTTAGTGATATTGGGCCCACCTAGACAGTCCAGGATCACATCACCATCTCAAAATTTTTAACATAATCACATCTGCAAGTCAGTTTTGCCATGTAAGGTAACATATTCATAGGTTCCAGAGATTAGTATGTAGATATCTTTGACAGGATGTTATTCTACCTACCACCAAGAGGTTGAGTAAAAATCATGTAGTCATGAATTGAATTGGAAATATCAAAATGAACTTATAAAGCATTTTACATAACATAAAATGCACACATATATAATACATATAGTAAATATATTACTTATATATTACTTATATATTACTTATATATTTACCTATACATATATTTATAAATATATTAATTTTATCATTTATACTATTATATCATTTATACTATAATTATATTATGTTTTATTATAATACTATTATACATTATATCATATCATCATGGCATATGTCATAATCATAAATGATGTAATATTATATATATTTATATATATTCTCCCTACTTAGCTCTGCTCACTGAAAAAGTCTAGACACAATAGCAAATGAGTATTCCTAGCACCCAAACTCCTATATTTCCCATTGACAGAATCCAGAGTTTCAAGGAGTTTCTGGCTGATGCCAGTCCTGGGATAGGATATGTCCAAGATGAACCTGAAACATCTGGTCCTATGAGAGAGCAAGAAAACTATCAAAGATTACCAGAGTCACTTCTGAAAGTTCCAACCCACAAAGGTTCCCCAGCCAGGTGTGCCCAGCAGTGAGCATAAATGCAAGGGCTTGAAGCACGATGTGTTTCAGTCCATAAGCTCATAATTACTTAACAACAACAACAAAACCTAATTCATCACCTTAGGGGATGGTGGAGAATCATTCATTATTTTGAACACTGGTATATAAAGTGAAAGAAGCCAGCCCTTTTCTTGTCTTTCCTATAGGAAGTTCACTGGGTAACCACACAGGAAGTAAAGGGAAGGAAGCATCTGACAAATGAAGAATTCTACCTAATAAACAGGGAAGAAATACTGAAGGAAGGTCACTATTTTGTAACCCTCAATGGCTGCTGGCCTCATGCAAGGAGAAACAAAAAGTTTGAGCTTCCTGGCAAAAGGACACAACTCCACTCATGGACATACCAAGGAATTAAACCCGAGTCTGACCCCAGTTCAAGAACAAACCACAAATTTTCAAGGCGTAGGGAAGACAGAGCAACATACTGGACTGCATCATGAGTGTGCAATCAATGACACCCCAACTGTGGGAAACACTTCAGGGCAAATAGCCTGAGTTGTGCGTTTGATTTATCACAAGGGAAGAAAAGGGATGGAGGGGGCCTGTGGGTTAACAGAGACTGAAAAGACATAGCAGTTTCTTTTGGAATGGGCAAGACTAAACTACAGTGTCTAGAGATGCATATTCAGGTGTTAAGCTATTCAGGAATTCAAGGCAATGATTACTACACAAGTCACAACAGTGGTTACTTTGCAAAGTAAGGAGGCAGCTGTGATGGGAATATGGAGAATGGAGGGCCTTCTGAGGTAGCTGGTGATGTGTTGACCTGGGTGGGGGTTATAATTATGTTCATTTCCCAGCTGGGTTTCTCAAACTAAGCACTATTGACATTCAGGCCATATAATCCTGTTGTGAGGGGCTGTTCTGTGCACTGTAGGGTGTTTAGCATCATCCCTGACCTCCACCCATTAGATCCCTTCCCCCTCTCCATCATGACAATAAAAAATCACCCTGGTTGAGAACCTCCCTCCAGTACTCCTTAAGCTATACTTTTAGTTTATGTAGTTTCTTTTTTTTCTTCAAAGATTTTTTTTATTGATTTCCAGAGAAGGAGGAAGGGAAAGGAAGAGAGAGAAACATCAATGTGAGAGTGAGACATCAATTGGCTGCCTCTGGCATGCCTCCTACAGGGGGTCAGGGATTGAGCCTGCAACCTGGGACGTGTGCCCTGACCTGGAATCGAACAGACAACATTTTGGTGCACCAGATGACACTCAACCAACTGAGCCACACAGGCCAGGGCTTATGTGGTTTCTTGGGTTTGGCTCTATGTGTGTGCATTTTATTTTACAGTAAAAACATTTTTAAAATTCCAATGGAGTTTTCATGGGAAAACTCGACAGAATTCTGCATACGGTTTATGTGCATGAAGAAAAGACAGCGGAAATTACCCAGGAATTTTCTAAAAGGAGGAATATCAGATATTGAAATACATTCTAAAGCTACAGTAGTTAAAGTGAAGTGGCACTGGGACAACATAGAGGAATTTGGAATAAATCACTTTCCTCTGGACGGGCTCCACTGATCAGGTAAAGTCCGAGAGCTTCAGATGTGCCTTTCTGCCCGTCCTCTCCCACCAACACATTGACCTAGTCAAAGTCCTCCATATAGGGAGCTTCCTTCTCTTCCTTTACATGTGCACTTTCTTCTATTTGGAGCACCCTTCCTTTAGTGTTATCCCTCCAGGCTGCCTCACCAGACCCTCCAGGTCAGGGATTTGCCTCTCTTGTCTCCTCCCATAGACTCCAGCTCCCACCTGTCATCCCCTTACCATAAACTTTAGCTTGGAAATCTGCCTCTGCCTCTCAGCTTTGAGGTCCAGGATGGCAGGATTGTGTCCCCTTAGGGACCTACACAGTGCCAAGTACACAGAAGGTGCTCAATAATGCTAAAATAATCAGGAGAAAACCTACCTGTACAGTCACTTTAAATAATAACACATTCCAAATGGATTAAAATGTTAAATGTAATTTTAGATAATTAGTTGAACAAGCATTTATTGAGCACTTACTGTGTGTCGGGGCAACTGGATAAAGCAGTTACCTAAATAAATCAGTGTCCTTATGGTGCTCACATTAGTGGAAGAGACATGCGCAGGGAAGACAGTTCAGGAAGGTGGATGGCCAAGTGCAAAGACCCTGCCGTGGGAAAGATCCAGGGTACTGGTACCTCGCCCAAAGTGGGACCTGGGCATCAGTCCTTCCAGCTTCCATCCAAAGTATCTTCCAAACGCACAAATTTCCTCAGTGAGTCTCCGGCTCAGGGCCTTCCCACGGCTCTCTAATGTCGGGTGGATCAAACCCAAGGTCCTTAGCGGTGAGCTGGACAGCACTTGGCCGAGGCCCTCCGCGGGGCTCTCTCCCTCGGGGACCATCACTCCAGGCCCCGCCTCCCAGACCGCCCCACAGTCGCGGCGCCGGCCCACTCCGCCTTACTATTGGACAGTTCGGAGAGGGTCGGGCGTTGGTTGGCTGGAGTGACCGTCAATTAGGGTTAGGGCATTGATAACCCGTTCTCGAGCTTCGAGGGGGCGGGCTTGGGTGCAGGCTCGGCTGGGGCTGCGGCATCAGGTAAATCGCCTGCTTGTGGGGTACCGGTGCGGTTCTTGGGGGGATAAAGGGACGCCCCGGGAAGGGGCTATGAGCCTTCAGCCCCTCTGCGGGCCCAGCGCGCTGCGACGGGGCGGGCACCGTGTCCCCCGGCTGGGACCCCTCCCACACTGAGAGCCCGTAGTGGGCAGCTGGCAGAATGGGAAGCTCTGGAGTCGTGAGATCGCCCTCTACCCACCCTTCAGGAGCCAAGTGGGGGGCTTATTCGCCCCTAGCTCCCCTACCGACTCTAAGACCCTTTCCCCGCGTCCCTCCCGGACAGCTTGGGGACCCGGGTCGAGCCCTTTGCGCTGGACATGGGTGTGTGTGTGTGGGGGGGGGTGGGATACGGAAACGGTGTTGGGGGAGGGACGGACGGCCACCGGGCCGTCAGACAATGGGTAGCGGATGGAACCGCCCGGCGGCGTTTCCTGTAGGAAACGGCTCTGTCTCTGCGAGGCAGTCCTGGGGGGGACGGTGAGGGGGTGGTGGGTGCTGACCTGAGTCCCTCCCCTCACACCATCATCAGCCAACATCTGCACCTCAGGGATGTGCAAGTTCTACCCCAACGTTAGAGGGCGCCATCACCCGGGGCCTCAAGCCCGGGGGGAAAAAGTCCCCTCCCCAAGATCCGGAGCCGCACTGCCCGCACTCCTCGAATTTCATGATCACAGCACCGAGTCCCGAAATAGTCCCTGGGGCTGGAGTGGGGCGTGTGGCATCTGCTATGACGGCCTAATGAGGGGGCCTCAGGCGGAGGACCCGGGTCTAGCAGTGACAGCTCCGGCAGCCAGCGGAGGAGAGAGCAGGGCGCCTGCACGCCCCTGCTCCGATGAGGTTGCAGCCCACCGGAGCCACGGAGTGTGAGCCTGCTCCCCGCCATCAGGGACACACCGGGGACAGGCATGAGTGCAGGCTGGGAGGTCGGGGGAGGGCTCTTTCTAGAAGGCCATCAAGTGGAGTGGTCAATGCAAAAAAAAAGGGGCAAAGCTGCCAGGGTTTAAATCCTGCCTTTGCCTGTATGTGACCTTGGGCACATCACTTAATCTGTATTTCTCCATCTGTATAATGGAGGAAAGGAGAATGATAGTAACCTACTGCAGAGGGTTTAGCCAGGATTTCTTAAAAGTTAATTAATACCTACAGATTGCCTAGAATTGAAGCTGGTCCATTGAAAACGGAAAAATTATTGTTTTAATTATTATTTACCATTCTTGGAGCATCCACCCATTTCTCAGCCCAGCTTCTGAATCCAGCTGCAGCAGCTGGTTGGGGCCTCAGGGATGGCCCACAGCTGTTCTTTGAGTTCCCAGCACCTCAGATTTGGGTGTTACCAGGTCACTGGAGGAGGGGGCTGACCCCAACTGAGTCACACAGTGAGCTGTGTGTGAGGGAGGCCCAGACTTCTAATCCCCCACCTAGGCTTTTTCCATGGCCCAGCTCTTCTCTGGCCGTTTCCTAAAAACAAGTCCTGAGAGGAACTGAATGTCCTCTGTGATGGTCAGCTGTCCTGCTGGCCTACCCCTTGCAGCCAGCTGGTATAAGAGGACAGGAAACAGCTGCTTTGGGATTGGCCTTGGGGTGGGTGTGGGAGGTCAAGGAGCCAGGTTGGACAAAGGTAGGAAGTGGAAAGGTGATTAGTTTAGCACAGATGAGCAGTGGGTCAGGGAGAGCTCAGATTGGGTCTGGTAGGCAAGGGTCCCCGGAAGATAAGTAGAGCCCAATCTGAGGGTGTTTCCCATAGACAATTGACTTAATTGCTTTGTACCTCAGTTTCCCCATCTGGAAAATGTGAATACCTGCCTTGCAGGACTGCACAAGATTACATTTAATCAAGCAGGGCAGCTTGCCCTTCCCTGAAGGTTTTTCATTGTGGGCTCTTCAAAGCTCTACTTTTCACCCTGTGCTTTTTGTTGTTGTTGTTGATTTCAGAGAGAGGAAGGGAGAGGGAGAGAGATAGAAACATCAATGATGAGAGAGTCATTGACCAGCTGCCTCTTGCATGCCCCCTGCTGGGGACCGAGCCCACAACCCAGGTATGTGCCCTGATGGAGAATCAAACCAGGATCTCCTGGATCCTAGGTCGATGCTCAGCCTCTGAGCCATGCCAGCCAGACTCACCTTGTGCTTTCTGATGCCAAGTTCTGGACTCAAGATTTCTCTTTGTAAAATATCACATTATTAGATGTGTCCCAATGTCCCTTAGTTTTTTATGTCACCCCAAGTTACTCTCCCTCCAGCCTCAGGCATAGTTTCAGCTCTGACAGCCTGGGTGCTTGTGGTTTCATTACAAGCTCTTACAAGCCAAGGGCAGAGCCTTGTGGCACTCCACTAGAGACATTCCAGGGATACAGGTATCGATTGATTTGCATCCTTTGTGCATCTGGCCCACAACTCTCCATCTTTCCTATAAGGGTCTCATAAGTCACCTTGGTAAACAATTCTATTTGTTTGCACTTGTCTATGGAAAAAATTCAAGTGATTCTGTATTTTTGTTTGTTTTTTAATCTGCAGAATCTGACCAGATGAGTTCTTAATGAGCCCATGAAGGGCTTCCAATTCTTGCCTTCCTCTCCCGAAGATTCACATTCCACCCGTGACCATTAATTTCTGATTTTCCCCACGGATTGACAGAAAACTCAGCAGGTCTAGAATGACACCCATCCCCATCACCAGCTACTCTTCTTTTCTTGATCACTTTCCTTTCTTCTTTTGATGCCCTTCCTGCCTTCTGCCCAGCAGGCTGAGGCCTGGCACCTGGGTGTTCCCATTTATTCATTCCAAAGTTTCAAGGCCTCTTGAGGGAGGAGGGAGGAAAGGGCAAGGTGTGTGGGGGTGGGTTGTTGGAGAGGAGCTCTTGGTTCTGTTTACTCTCGTAGAATCCAAGCTGACCTGAGTCACAGCCAGAGGGACAGGGCCTGACTCCACCCTCACCACCACCCCCGGGGGCCTTTTTCAGGGTGTGTCTGGTGGCTACTCCAGGAAACATGGCCAAGTTTGCCCTGAATCAGAACCTGCCTGGTGAGTGTACAAAATGGGATACGTCTGTTTGCACAGATCAACACTTGGTGAACACAGCCCTGCAGTTCCCTCCTTTGCATAGCAGCCAGAGAACCCCCCCCCCCATGCTGCCCTATCACATGTGGAATATAATCTAACTTCTCATGATGGCCTAGGAGTCCCCTTCTGTCACCCTGCTCACCTCTCCTACTCCTCTTTCATCACTCTGCTCTGGACACCTTCACCTCTACTGTTACTCTAGCCCACCCCGCTCACTCCACCCCAGGACCTTTGCATGGCTGTTTTCTTTTAGGAACCTTCTGTCCCCAGCTGATTCCTCCTCATCACTCGGCCCTGACAACCACAGCCAAAGTCATGCGTCCTCCAGTTATTCGCTACTTCATCTTATTATTGCCCTAAGCACCATTTGTAATGATTGTGTTTATTTGTCTCCTACAAGAGGGCAGGGATGCTTGTCTTGTTTCATGCTGTGTCCTCAGAGCCTAGAAAATTGCTTGACAGATACTAGGAGCTCAATAAACGTGTTTGCATGACTATTTGGGTGCATATAGGCATTTGAGCCTCGGGTGTGTAATGGCAGGTGTGCAGAGCTTGGTGCAGGTGGAGCTCTGCCGGTGTGTCATGGTGGGGAGGGGACGCGCTTTGTTTACGCAGTCGTTCCGGTGTACCCCTGGCCTAACACCCTTCACGCCCCGGCAGACCTCGGAGTCTCTCGCCTGTGCCCCGGCTCGATCGGGGGCGCCCGCAGCCCGAGGTCGCCCTACGCGGTGGAGACGCCCTATGGCTTTCACTTGGACCTGGATTTTCTTAAATACGTGGAGGAGCTGGAGCGCGGCCCAGTCGCCCGCCGCCCCCCGGGCCCCCAGCCGGCACGCCGCCCCCGCGCGCCCCGGGCGGGCATCACGGGCGCGCGCAGCCCAGGGGCCTGGACATCCAGCGAGTCCCTGGCGAGTGACGACGGGGGAGCGTCCGGCGCACTCTCTCCCGGAGCGCCCTCTTGGTTCCAGCTGCCGCCGCTGTCGCCGCGTGCACCAGCCCGTAACCCGCACGTCGAGGACACGCTCTTAGAGACCAGCCGACGCCTGGAGCTGGCGCAGGCGCAGGCGCAGGCGCACGAACGCGAGCGCAGCCCGCGAGGTTCCGGCCGCAGCAGCCCCGCGCCCAATCCTGCCCCTGCCTCGCCAGGCCCGCTGCAACTGCAGCTGGTGCGTGAGCAAATGGCCGTGGCTCTGCGGCGTCTGCGCGAGCTCGAGGACCAGGCGCGTGCGCTGCCGGAGCTGCAGGAGCAGGTGCGCGTGCTGCGTGAGGAGAAAGCGAGGTTGCTGGCTGTGCGTCGGCCTGAGACCCACGTGGAGGCCGAGGCGCGCCCAGACAAGCTCTTACAGCTGCGGCGGCTCACCGAACGCCTGGCGACTTCCGAGCGCGGCGTTCGCGCCAGGGCCAGCCCCCGGGCGGACGGCCCCGACGAGGAGGCTCTGAAGCGCAGCGAGGGCGCACTCCAGGTCCTCGACGGGGCGGCAGGGACCCCCGATCGTGAGCCCCAGACGCGGGAGCCTGGAATCCAGGCCGTGCTGGGGACCCAAGATGCGGGAGCCCAGGCAGTGCCGGAGACCCGGGAGGCTAGCTTGCAGGCGGCCCCCAAGACCCTCGAGGCGGACGCGTGGGTGACAGAGGCGCTGCTGGGGCTGCCCGCGGCCGCTGAGCGCGAGCTGGAGCTGCTGCGCACCAGCCTGGAGCATCAGTACGGGGTGAGCGAGCTCCTGCGGGACCGGCTGCGAGAGTTGGAGGGGGCCCGCGAGGTTGCGGAAGAGCAGGCAGCGACCCAGTCTCAGCCGCGCGAGGCTGCCACCCAGACCCCGTGGATTTGTGTCGAGGCGGCCACGCAGACCGAGCCTCCCGTGGAGGCTCCTTCCCTGACGCAGACCCCGTCTAGATTCACAGATGGGGACAGGGCCATGGCGCCCGCGGGTGAGTCCCTACCCACCTCGCAGAGCCCGGGCTTGATGGCCACCGCACTCCGCACTCGAACTTAGTGCCCTTTTCTGATCCCTGGCAGGCATCCTCAAATCCATCATGAAGAAGAGAGACGGAGTACCTGGCGTCCAACCCAGTCCTGGACCCAAGAGCCTGCAGTTTGTTGGGGTCCCCAACGGAGAGTGAGTATTTCCCCCCTCCCCATGGCAGCATCTGAGGGAACATGGACTGGGGTTTGATTTCCAGCTCTGCCCCTCTGGCAGCGCGATCTTGGCAAGCCTGTTTCCTCATTGGGGAAATGGGGACAGCCAATCCCACCTCAGAGGACTCCAGAACGAGCCTACAGGGGAGGCTCAGCAGTCGCCTCCCAACCTGCCCCCAGGTACGAGAGCTCATCCAGTGAGGAAGACAGTGACAGCGAGGATGGTGCTGCTGAGCCCCCGAGGAGCAGCTCCTGTGGCTCCGGGGAGGACAGCGGCCAGGGATCCGACTCGGGCACCCCCGGCTCTCCCAGCGGCGGGGTCGCCCTGGAACCTGAACCGGAGGCGGAGACGGAGCCTCAGCCGGGTGTGCAGGGGAGGTGAGCAGTACCATGGACACCGGAGTGGGGATGGTAGTTCTCTTTCCAGTTTCCGCCCCGCCCTCCCCCCCCCAAATTCCTGAGCCTTTCCCGACCTCCTCGTCAGGTGCGAACTGAGCCCGCGATTAAGGGAGGCGTGTGTAGCACTGCAGCGGCAGCTGAGCCAGCCCCGTGGAGTCGCCCACGACGGCGTGAGTGCAAGGACAGTCCTTCAGAGATGGAGTCGTGGGTCCGCCAGGAACCTCCCCGGACGTCCTTAGGGAAGAGCTTGTTGCCTAGAGTTGGGGGAAGGTCCGGAGTTCTGTCCCCAAGCGCTGGGGACCTCCACCAATCTCAGGATCTCCAAAGGAATCTCCGCCTTAGGGCTGCGGTGATCTTTACCTGGTTCCCTAAAAGATCCTGCTCCAAGCACTGATCCAAGCCCCAGGCCCTCTCCACAACTCCCCAAAGACAAGCGTTGACCGCCTCCCTCCACTCCAGGTTTTCCTACAGGCTCTTCCCCAGAAGGGGAGGATCCCTGCTCCTGTGAGCCCAGGACCCACATGTATTCCTTCCACAGGGGTGTGGCCCCATGGGTCCCTATGGCCCTCCTCAGACAAGCAGTGACCTTTCTCCCCTGCCTGGATTCCCAGCCCCGCCCCTCCATGCACCCTCCCAGCCACCACGCTTGGACCCGCAGCTGATGCCTTTCCCTGTCCCGGCAGGGTGCGGCGCGCCTGGTGGCCCTGGAGTGGTTTCGAGTGTCCAGCCAGCGACGTTCGCAGGCTGAGCCCGTAGCTGGTATCTTGGGCGCTGTGGCGCGCCTAGGACCAGAGCTGCTGGCACACGTGGTGAACCTGGCGGATGGAAACGGGAACACAGCCCTGCACTACAGCGTGTCCCATGGAAACCTGGCCATCTCCAGCTTGCTGCTGGATACTGGTCAGCATGGAGGGGTGGGCAGGGTACTAGGTAACGGGGTGGGGAGCACGGAAAGGAGGCCCTGGCAAATCCCAGCTAGGAAAACCTGGAGAAGTGTGCACAGAAGAGCTGGCCAGGCAGATGTCACCACAGGACCTTCATTGGGAGTTTCAGGATCCATCATGGATGGACATGAGCTCTGTACTGACTCTTCACTCACTTTCCTGGGGGAGGGAATTGTAGGCTTTTGGATGTGTTGTCCAAAATTTAGGGAGATTATTTAATCTCACCATCTTTAGCTTCCTCAGCTATGAAATGGGACAGATCACCTCCCTACCTGGGCAGTTGTGATAACTGTAGAACAGCATCAGGCATCCAGTATGAATCTCCAAACCTGGTGCTTATCTTGTTCCCGAGCCTCCATTTCTAGCCAGCTGCCTCTCTAGTCTTGAGGGAAGATACTCACTAGTCAGGGCTGTGACTACCATCCTGGCCTGGGAGTGTACCTTGTCCTCCACCGGTTCCATTTCACACATTTCTATCACCTACCTCTTACTAGCTCATCCCCTGCCTCTGGAGCAGAAATACATCGCCCCGTGGGTTGCTGAACCCACAGACATGTACTGAGAGCCTACTAGGTACCAGGTGCAGTGTTGGGAGTAGGCCACCCACACACAGTTGCTTTCCCCAATGGACTCAGGGCAGAGGGAACAATGGGCAGTAAGCAAAACTGACTGACCTGAGTGCCCTGCTTCAGGTCCAGTAACATCTGGGGCCTGCCTTTGGGAAAACCTGTCTCACTGCAGCCAAGGCAGGTCCTGTCCCCTCCCTGAACCCAACACAGATCCATCCCATCCCTCCAGTTCTTGGTGATCAAAGGAACAGCACAGCCACTGGGGGCTGATCAGGAGGCTGGGGCTTGGTAGGAGGGGATGATGCATGAATTTGAAAGTTATTTTCTGGGCATCTCCTGCTTTAAAGGGGGCTGTGTCTGCAGCAGATGGCAAGGTAGGCATGACTGTCATTGACAAGAGACCCAAGGCTCCTTGGGCCCTTACTTCCTATTAGTCACCACCAGTATCCCCCATATCCCTATCTGCTTGCTGTCCTGTCAACCTGACCCAACCTCCCCCAGGACGCTGAGCCCACAATGAACCTGATATAGGGGCTGCTTCCTCTTTCATCTCTCCAACCTCCTGGCTTCCCAGTATCTTGATCTGCTCCTCTCCCTTCACCTTGACCTTTGCCTTACACTAGGAAGGTCACCTTGAAACTCTGATGTCACCAACTATGCCCCCTCCATAACCTCACTCCCCAATGTCTCAGCTTGCTGTCTCTCATTCCCCAACTATAACAAGCCTCAATCTTATGGGACTATTAACCATTACCCCCACCCTATCTCCTTGGACACCAGTCATAAGGGATTAGAGCCTACAATAATGACCCATCTTATTACATCTGCAAAGACCCCATTTCCAAATAAGGTCAATTTACAGTATAGTACTTCAACATATTTTTGGTGACAATCTGCAACACAGGCTTGGGACAGAGATTAGAAAGGAATGTAACTTAGGTAACAGCCTCACAAGTCATAGTGCACTATGGCAGGTATTCCAGGAGCAATGGGGATCACAGGAAGGTTTTAAGTAGACTGGGCAAAACTTTTGATCTGTGGGCTGCTGCATGGAAATGAGGGGAACTTGGACCAAGGTGTACCAGTTCTTTGGGGGAACAATGATGGTGACTTGGTGGGCAGTAGCCATGAAAATAAACATCCCTAGATGAACCCAACACTGGGAGAGGTGAACAGGTTGGGCAAGGGGCATGAGCTCTTCTCAGTCGAATGACTACCTCCTCTCCTAGGGGTCTGCAAGGTTGACTGCCAGAATCGAGCAGGCTACTCAGCCCTCATGTTGGCTGCACTCACTTCCACTGGGCACCAGGACATGGGTGTGGTCCAGAGACTCTTCCAAATGGGCAATGTCAATGCCAAGGCCAGCCAGGTGCGTGGACCCTCCCTGGCTCCTGAAGAGGTCACTTCCACTTTAGGAGCCAACCCTGTCTTTGACCTCCCTTTCCCTAAAACCCACCCAGCTGTCTTCTTCCCCACTCCTCAGACAGGGCAGACAGCCCTCATGCTGGCCATCAGCCATGGCCGACAGGACATGGTAGCAGCCCTGCTGGCATGTGGGGCAGATGTCAATGTGCAAGATGTGGATGGGGCCACAGCCCTGATGTTTGCCAGTGAGTATGGGCACCTGGAAACCGTCAAGTTGCTGCTGGCCCAGCCAGGCTGTGATCCCGCCCTCCTGGATAATGTGAGCAACTGTGGGGCTGGTTGAGTAGGCAGGGTACCTGTGCCTTGGTTCAGGGACCTAACTGTTCATGTTTTTCTTCAGGAGGGCACCAGTGCCTTGGCCATGGCCCTGGAGGCTGAACAGGATGAGGTGGCTGCTCTGCTGCACGCGCACCTGAGCTCGGGCCAGCCTGGTCCCCTGGTGAGTGTAGCTCCAGTCCCAAGCAACAAAACTTTATAGCTGCACACTGGGGGAGGCTACCAAGAGTGTTCTAGAAAGCTCTCCCTTCCCACTACCCCAGGGGAGCAGTAGGGTGGGGAACCAGGGTCTGAATCTCCTATGTGGCTAGGAAGCTTCCTCCATTTCATAGGTCATGAGCCTGAGATCTGCAGAGGGAAAGTGACCTATGATCAGAGACCTGTTAGAGCTTCTATTCCAATGAACTTGTTATTGCCCCCAAGGAGGCTCATAGCAAAGGAATCAGACACCCTTTGGAGTTAGGCCTGGTGGGGAAAGAGGATACAGGGTCCCTGCAAGTAAGAGCTTCAGAACTGGAGACTGGATGAGTTTGCCAGCAGCAGGCAGGGAACACTCAGTTTTTCTCCAAGGGGGAGAGAGTTAATACTCAAAGCATTTGAATAATTAAACTCAATCAGTTTGTCCATCCTGCTCTTTCCTGTAGAGCTATGGGAAAGGAGGCATGGAGGTCAAGCACCTCTTCCAGGTCAGATGGGGCAAAGGCAGGATTCAAATCCAGGCAGCCTGCCATTACTGTGAAGGAATTCTTCCTTAGACAAGACCTCCACTAGTTTAAGCATACTTGAGTCTGAGGGAGCTAAAACCCAGTGTTCTGCCCACAAAAGATGATCTCCCCCACCTTTTTCACCAGCCACCCCCTGACTCCCCCACGGCCATGCCTGATCCAAGAGGAAGCAGTGACAATGGAGAGGATCCCCAGTCTCAATGAGTGGCCTCCAACAATGGACTTGGATGTGGGGGTGAAGAGATCT
This sequence comes from Miniopterus natalensis, assembly GCF_054644295.1. NCBI lineage: Eukaryota > Metazoa > Chordata > Mammalia > Chiroptera > Miniopteridae > Miniopterus > Miniopterus natalensis. The sequence continues at coordinate 77,821,370 of NC_142084.1, forward strand.
TTCCCTCCCCCATCTCAACTGGGGCCAAGGTCCGTTGTCCAGTTGCTAAACCTGGACCGACCTTCTTCCTTAATAAAACATTCCTAGCTAAATTTGTATCTTGCTACCTGGCCTTCAGCCTTCATGGCTCAGTGGTTGAGTGTCTACCCATAAACCAAGAAGTCACTGGTTTGATTCCCAGTCAGAGCACATACCCAGGTTATGGGCTCCATCCCCAGTGGGGGACTGCAGGAGGCAGCCAATCAATGACTCTCATCACTGATACTTCTATCTCCCTCTCCCTTCCTCTCTCTGAAATCAATAAAAACATTTAAAAGTAAATAAATTTGTTTTAGAAGCACAGAGAGACACACGGTTACTTCTCCTCAAAAAGAAAAGTGCCTTGTTGGGGTAGAATACTGCCGCCCCCCCCCCCCCCCCCCAGGTTTCCAGAATGCAAAGGGGTCACTGACTACTTGGATGCCCCACCGAAAGGTATTATAGGCCTAGTGACCCCAGACAAAAACCTGGATTTACACAAACGCTTTATTCAGAACATCTTCCCCATGGGTCACGTGGTCCACCCAGGCAGCCAGGACCCTGTAAACAGACCCAAGCATGAGATGCTGACAGGCCTCCCAGCAACTGGCAAACTCCCTCCCCAGCCTTGCAGCCCGTTTCTACACCTCCACTCTCCTCCAAGAGCCCCTCATCTGTGGGCTTGCCCAAGCCTCTCTACCACCAGCCAAGAGTCTAAGAGATGCCGGCTCTCAGTTCTCTCATTCCGGTACTGTACTCACCAGACACAAATTCAGCGCAGCCTCCGAGCCTCTCGCTCTGACTCCAATAGCGTGAGCACGTCGCCCTCGCGTACGGGGCCTTTCACGTTGCGGATGATGGAGCGGCTCGTGTCGTCCATGAACTCCACGCGCACCTACGGGGCAGACAGGGGGGGCAGGGAAAGAAGTGTGGGCTAGCCACGGATAGGCACCGGATCTGGATTATAGAAGGTGTGAAGCGCCGGCCAAGGCATACTTAGAAAGGGGACTGAGGCTCGTTCGCAGATAGGGCTGGGCCGGGAGAAAAGCCGAAAAGGGCGGAGACATGGCGAACAAAGCTCTGGAACGCCAGAAGCAGCCACCAGGAAGGAAAACTGCAGCTCTGGGCCCGTTGGAGACGGGTGCATACTCAGTAGGGCGTGAAGCCACACAGTGGTCGTTGGGACCGGCTGAGACAAGAAAAAGAGGTCCATCGGAACTCAGACCCGGCTGGTAGGGCCTTGGTGAGGGTTCGGACCCTCAGGAACCCTGGGATAAAGGGTTCTCGGATTCCAAGAGGCATAGTTCAGACCCCGGGGCGTCCCCATCCGCTTACCTGTGTGCACTGTCCCTGGGAACCGGTCCTGCCCAGCACCTTGGTGACCTGGCGGAAAGAAGCTGGGGTCAGAAGTGGCCCGGCCGGTTCCCCCTACCCCTCCTGCCTCACTTCGGCAACCAACACCGCAACCCCTCTCACCCTGGCTAGCTTGATGGGCTGCACACGACTCGTGTCCATGATGGCGGCAACTGTAGAGTGGAAAGGAGTCACGTGCTTTGGGAAGATCCTTTATACAATGCCCTAGCCCCGCCCTCTCCGCTCTCGCGAGAACGTACACGTACTTCCCAAAAGCCCCCTCTGTAATGACGTCGCCGGCGCCCTTCAGCGCAGTGCGAAGATGGCGTCTGCTACTCGGTTCATCCAGGCGCTACGGAACTGGGCCTCTGGGGTACGCGGGTCGGGAAGGGCCCTGCTGGGGCGGCTGCGTGCTCCGTGCGCTGCACACCCGCATCTTCACTTCTGTACCCTAGATCTGAAGGCCTTAGTGCCCAGATCCCCCTGTGCCAGCACCCCTCGCTTAGCCCGCGACCCCCAACTCTTGATCCCATCAGTTCGGGACACCCCACCTCCACCCCCACCCCTTGGCCGGAGACCTGGCCTCAGACCTGGCATCTCTCTAGTTCCGGACCTTATTAGCCTTGGCTCTGGTGGCCCCAGCCCCCTACTTTCCTCTTCACAGGGTCCGTCTACCTGCCTCTAACTGCCCGTCTCTTTTCATTTATCTATTCCTGGACTGTCCCTCTCCTCTCTTGGGGTGCCCTGCTGGCTGACCTCCTTTCTCTTTTCCTCCCACAGCAAGATTTGCAGGCGAAGCTGCAGCTGCGTTACCAGGAGATCGCCAAGCGGTGAGCAGGCCCCGCTTGCTGCTCAAACCCTCGCCCTATTCTGTCCTTCCTTCACCAAAAATAAAACCCGTGTTTCTTTAGACCCCTGAAGCCCTGAGCCAAAAATCCTGCCTCCAGCTTCCTGGTAGGCTGTGAAGGCAGGTTTGCCTTTAATCTTGCTGGACTGCGTCCTAAACTGCTACTTTTAGAAACAGCCAGATTGGGCATGAATTCTGATTGGGACTCTTCATTGTGATTTGCAGTCCTCAGTGTGGCCTTGCCAGTTAGTGTTATCCCCAAGCTACAGATGAAAAAAGTTTGAGGCATGGAGAGACCTAAATCATTTGCTTAAAGCCACTCAGAAGCTAGGAAGTGACAGCTGGGACTTGAACCCAGAAGTGCCTTGATTTCAACTCATTTATGTCCAAAAAATGCTTTATATTTACAAGCACTTGCCATGTTCTCAGCCATGGGGATACCAGTGCAAACAAGAAAATTTATTGTTCTCATTCCTTCATATCTTGGGGAAAGAAACATTTTGAAACCAGGCAATGAATGAGTCCAGGCTTCTTGTCACTACTTGAGCCAATTAAGTAGAGAGGGTTGAATCAAAAATGAGTGTTTAGTCCAGTTATGCTGGCAGTATGGGAGAGCAGTGGGTCATCCACGAAAATCTGCTCTAACCACCCCCCGCAAATAAGCCAGCTGCTTATATTGGGTAGAAGGGCAGAAATTACGTGGGAAAGGAGGGATTATAGGCACGAGGAAGTAGGTGAGGTATAATGGTTACAGGTTGCAGGCAATGTGGGCTGGGGGTTGCAAAGGGCAGGCACAGGGACTGCTGTGTTTAGGAAACAAGGTAGTTAACCTTTCCATGACGAAAGGCCGTTCTTTGAAAAGGAGAATGGACCTCATTCCAAGGTTAACTCCCATGATCAGGGGTGTACAACTTTCAGCCAGGTTAGAATGTGCTTCCTTTAGTCAGACTGGAACAATCACGGTTAACAGAGCATGATTAATATTTCTTACAACTACAGCTAGTCCCCACTATTCTGTTTCTGCCCCTAACACCACTATTCTATTTCTGCCCCAACAATTGTAGGGAAATAAACACAGCAGGCAAAAAGACATTCTGGAATGCTCCAAAGATAAAATGAATGAAAGTAATCTGGAGGGTGACTACCTTGGATCATGTTGTCAGGAAAAGTTTCTTTTCAGGGGTTGACATTTGACTCACCTAAATGATGAGAAGGAGCCAAAGGATAATTCTTGAAGAAACATTCTGGGCAGAGGGAACAGTAAGCACCAAGGTTGTGAGGCCCAAGAGAGCCAGAAGTAGAAAGGAGGCCAGTGTGGCTGAAACACGTGGGGGAAAGGGGCATAGCATTATAAAATAAAGTCAGCAGCAGGCAAAGGTAAGGCAGCCTTGGAGGCTTGGCAGTAAAGGAAGAAAAATAGCATTAAAGTAACCAAACTTATGTGAATACCTACATGGTGTGACTAATTCCTGATTTCTTTTGTTGTTGCTTTTTGTTTTGTTTTTTTGTTAATCCTCACCCAAGGATATTTTTTCCCCATTGATTTTTAGAGAGAGTGGAAGGGAGGGAGGGGGAGAGAGACAGGAGAGAGAGAAACATCGATTTGGGAGGGACACATCAGTTGGTTGCCTCCTGCACTCGTCCCAACTGGAGCCAGGGATTGAACCTGCAACCCAGGTATGTGCCCTTGACTGGGAATCATACCTGAGACCCTTCAGTGTTTGGGCTGATGCTCTAACCACTGAGTAACACCAGCCAAGGCCCTAATAAAAAGAATTTTAAATAGCTTTTCCATCCAGGACTTGGGCCAGTTGAGGAAACCTCTGTAAAATTTTAGCTTCTTTAGGATAATGGCTCCCCCTAGTGATTTTTTGGGCCTTTCTGTTCGTTCACTGGTTTTGTTCTTTTTCAATCCTCACCCAAGGATTGAGGATATTTTTTCCATTGATATTTTTTAGAGAGTTGAAGGGAGAGGAAAGGGGGAGGGGAGAGGGAGAGAGAAACATCAATGTGAGAGAGACACATCTATTGGTTGCCTCCCACATGTGTCCAACTGGGGGTGGGGATCAAACCTATGTGAGGGGAATTGCAAAACTCGTTTTGCAGGCCAACGCTCTAACCATTAGACCACCCTGGCCAGGGCTTGGCACTGGTTCTTTTTTTTAAAAAATATATCTTTATTGATTTCAGAGAGAGGAAAGGAGAGGGAGAGAATGAGATAGAAACATCAATGATAAGAGAGAGTCATTGATTGGCTGCCTCCTGCACGCCCCCCGACTGGGGATTGAGCCCGCAACCCTGGCATGTGCTGTGACCGGGAATCGGACCCTGATTGCCTGGATCCTAGGTCTACGCTCAACCACTGATCCATGCCCAGTCAGGCAAGCACTGGTTCTTTATACCTTTTCTCTGTGCTGGGTTGCAGAAAGCTATGGCCATTCCTACAGAGGTCATCTGTGCACTCTAGGGGTTAAGCAAATTCTAACTTCCGCACAGGATATTTATTTTGAATGTGAAATTTTAAAAATTTACTTTTATCTGTATTTCTTTTCTAAAAAGCATACAATGACTATCACTTGTTTTAAGAAAAAACTTAAATCCTGGCAAAATTATCAGACAAAAAGCTTATTTAAAAACATGGTTGAGCCCGGCCAGGCGTGGCTCAGCAGTTGGGCATTGACCTAGGATCCAGGAGACTGAGGTTCGATTACTCATCAGGGCACATGCTCAGGTTTCAGGCTCGATCCTCATTGGGGGGCGTGCAGGAGGCAGCCGATCAATGACTCTCTCTCTTATCATTGATGTTTCTATCTCTCTCTCCCCCTTTGCCTTCTGTCTGAAATCAATAAAGATATATTTTTTAAAAAAAGGCATGGTTGAATGAAAACCCAATTTTTTAAAAATATATTTTTATTGATTTCAGAAAGAGAGGAAGGGAGAGGGAGAGAGAGATAGAAACATTAATAAGTCATTGATCAGCTGCCTCCTGCGTGCCCCCTACTGGGAATCGAGCCCAAAACTCAGGCATGGGTCTTGACCATGGGTCAAACCATGATCTCCTAAATCATAGGTCTATACTCAACCGCTGAGCCACTCCGGCTGGGTGAAAACCCAGTTTTTAAAAGATTTTTCCTACCTTTTCTGCCCTCCCTCTCTGCTATGTTTTCTAGGGAAGCTCCTCTTGAGATTAGGGTTTCCTATTCAAGCTTCCAGCTTCTTCATAAATTCACCCCAGGGCCAAGACAGAGTTCTGTTCACCCCCCTTTATGGCTGCAGCCACCATGAGGTGGCAGGAAATGCAGAGGCCTGGGAGGCTTGGGGTACAAGGTGCTTTTTGAGTAATAAGCCTTGATCCCAGCAAGGTTCTCCAGAGAGTTAGATAGCAGGAAACCCAGGAGTTCTGTAGTCTGGCCTTTGGGAAGGAAGCCCCTCAGAATGAACTATGTTTGGAGCTTGTTGCCCAAGCTTTTATTGACCGTAGTTACTAGATAGGTAATGGGCAGAGCCTCACAACCTGGCTCTTCATTTCCTGAGCATCTGAAGGTGGAAGTGAGGCCAGCTGCCGAGCTCTGGGCCATGGTGGGGTGGGAACAGGCCCAGGTGTTCAGACTGGGTGTGTCCCTTCCTTGGGTTTCACAAAAGGTCATTCATCCATACCTACCACATTTGGGGAAGGTGGGGGACCTGTAGTGGGGCAGACCCAGGTCTCACTTTTCAGCACCTTCACATCCAAAGCCTGGGCTGTCACCTGCTTCTAGGTTCTGGACTCTCATCAGGCGTGTCTCTCCACGACAGTGTACCAAGGGATACGCCTGGCATGTAGCCTATCCCAGTGACTGAGGTGACCAGCCCTGCCCAGCTAGGCAGTGAGAGCACTTACGGCTTTACTTTAGTGCCAGTGTCCTTTTTCCTCAGAACTCAGCCTCCTCCCAGTCTCCCTGTGGGCCCCAGCCACAAGCTCTCCAACAATTACTACTGCACTCGTGATGGCCGCCGGGAAGCCATGCCACCTTCGATCATCATGTCCTCACAGAAGGTGCTGGTGTCAGGCAAGCCAGCAGAGAGGTGAGGATGCCACATGCCTCTCCTGCAGTCAGCTGTTTCTATTGGTTCTGCTTTGCAAGGTCCCACTTATCTAGCATCAACTGTATTGGGAACTGTGCTGCTGGGGGCTTTTCATCTGCAAACATTTAATCCCCACCTATCTTGATATAGGGGTTAGGGCCTCAGCCAGGGGTGAGTTTCCTGCAAATCAGATTAAGCACCAAAGTTCCTTCAAGGGCCCTGGGAGAATCCCAGGCATTGCTGTTTTGTAATTTTGTATTTTTTTTTAAATTGAGGTGTAATTTACATATTATATTAGTTTCAGGTGTACAACATAATGATTTGATATCTATATTGCAAAATGATCATAAGTCATGTTCACCACTTCACATAAAGTTTTTTTATGTGTGATGAAAACTTTTTTTTAAAAAAATATGTCTTTATTGATTTCAAAGAGAGGACACTCCGGAGAGGGGGAGAGAAATAGAAACATCAGTGATGAGAGAGTCATTGATCGGCTGCCTCCTGCACTCTCCCTACTGGGGATCAAGCCTGCAACCTGGGCATGTGCCCTGACCTGGAATCAAACCTCGATCTCCTGGATCATGGGTCAATGCTCAGCCACTGAGCCATGCCGACCACGCTGTGATGAGAACTTTTAACATCTACTCTCTCAACAACTTTCAAATATATAATACAGTATTATTATATGGTACAGTATTACCATGCTGTACATTACGTTCCCAGGACTTGTTTATTTTATAAATAGAAGTTTGTGCCTTTTAACCCCCTTTGCCCATCTATCACCCTCCACCCCTGGCAACCACCAATCTCTTTTCTATATCTGTGAGCTTATGTGTTTGTTTTGTTTGTTTTCTAGATTTCACATATAACTGAGATCACATGGTACTTGTCTTTCAGTCTGACTTATTTCACTGAGCATAACACCCTCTAGCCCTCTAGGTCCATCCATGTTGTTGCAAATGGTAAGATATCATTCCTCTTCCAGCTCGGCCTTGGCAGCCACTGAGAAGAAGGCGGTGACACCAGCTCCTCCCATACAGAAGTGGGAGCTGTCCCAGGACCAGCCTTATCTGTGACACTGCTCTGGGCCACCTGGCTGTGCCCTCAGGGCCACCGAGTGCTTCCCCTCCTTGTTTTCCATACTGAGAGAATGTGACCTAATTTATGACAAATATATCATGCTCTCTAGTGTCACTTGCATTTTTACTTTTAAAGCAACACTGGGTTTACTTAGATTTCGGGGTGAGATTGGTGCCAAATCTCTTAACTCTGTTAGTGCTCCAGGGTGACATATCACAGACCTGGATGACATGGTACAGGGGGCCCAGAGATGTCTCTGTCCTTTCTCCAGGGACCTGGCTCTATTCCTGAGAGTAGTGGACTGGATTCCAGGGCCTCTGGGGATTTGAGAGGCTCTGACTGTGAAGGACAGCAGGGCCAAACACACACTGCTCACTTACTTCTCTCAAGAGTTTCCCCAGCCATTGCTCATGTGGACATTGGCCAGTACCCTCCCACTGCAGCCCCTGACTTTGACCATCCTGCAGCTTAGCAGGGAAGCAGAGAACAACAAGGTAGCTCACAGGTAAGGCTTACTTAGAGCAGGTGAGGAAAGGTCTCTCTGAGCCAGAAACCTTTCTCTGGGCCTGGGGGCAGGGGTGGGGTGAGGCCGAGTTAGCCAAGGAAAGGAAGGAGCTTGTGCCCGAGGAGGAATGAGCAGGAGAGTAAACGCCAAAAAGAAGTGTCCCCAGTCTGGCTGCAGGAGTGAAGGGAAGCTACACTCAAGTGGGGGAATGGTGTCCCATGAAAGAACCCTGCAGCTGTCAGTTAAAGTCAGCTGTGTGCTAGGAGAGAGGAAGTGTAGAGCAAGGCAGGAATCTGGGAAATTATCAGAAAATATAGCTACTACAAAAGCAGCTATAACCTCCATTTTCAAATAGTGAAGTGTGCCATTGACCTGCAAATAGAGCCCCTTCTGTGAAAATCTGTAAGCTTTAGTGTAGCTTCACAAGAAACTTAAGGGATTACTTGCATATCTGTCATAATGCTGAGGGACATTGATTTGTTTGGGTGGGGTCTTGCTAGCAATGGGACATGCTGCTTCTCCTGAAGGCAGAGCTGTAGGTGAAAATATTTTCAAGAAGAGAATGCAGAAGCCAGATTGGTTAGAATGCAGGTTTGTTATTTTATGTGCCTTTGTGTGAGTGTGAGAAGTGAAAACTCAAGGATTGCTTTCGCATATCGTGTTCCAAAAGTGAGGAAAAATACTTCCCTACTGGGTATATGAGGGCTAAAGGAGGCCGTGAGCGCCGGCGAGCGCCTCCGGCTGCCGTGTCCAGGACCGAGGACGAAAGCCAAGAACTGGACGTTTATATTTAAAAGCCTACTAGGTAGTAGGCAGCACTGTTCTAGGCGCCGGGGACACAAAAACAACATTCCTCCTCCTGGGTCTGACATTCCAGTGGAGAATCAGACAGTAAACCAAAGTAAGTAAGTAAAACAATGCATTTTCGGTGTATGAAGGTAGAAGGCGAGGCGTCGGGTGCTTGAAAGGTTAGAAGGCGGGGATGGGGTGTGTCTGAGGGGAGTGGCTGCGATATTAAATAAGATAATTAGGCAGTACATTTGCTGCAGGGTGCATATGGGACATTAACTATTGTAAGTAGACACCGACAAGTTCGTTTCCGCCCCCACCCCACCCCCGTACCTTTCGCTATACCTCGTCCTGGGAAAATTGTGCGTCCCCTAGTATTCGGACATTTACGGTAGGCTTAGCGGCTAGACCTCCGGCTCAGGCCCCGCCCCCGGCCCGTGTGCACGCTTGCGCGGGGATCAGAGCTGGGTCGAGACTGCGCGCGGCCGGCGCCGAAACGGGTGGCACGTTGAGCGGTCGGATGGCACCGGGAGGAGCGCAGCAGACCGCGGCTCTGGGCCTGGCGCTGCGGCTGCTGCTTGGCTTTGGACTGGGCCTGGAGGCCGCCCCAACCTGGTCCCCGGCCCAGACCATAGGTGAGTGAGGTCCGCGCGCCCATCCCGCCGGCAGCCTGGCTTCGCCCATGCTGCACCACCACGCCATTGGCTGCGCCGCGCGTCTGTTCGGGACACTCCTCCGCAAGTGGCTGTTGACTCCTTAGCCGCGAGGTTGTGCGAGTCCTCACCGATGGGGGAGTTAACTGCCAGCCTTTATCCTGCTTTGGCCCTGCTCACACTCCGCACCTGCTCTGCTTTGTCACTTCCAAGCCGTCCTTCAGCCCAGCGTGGGCTCACTGTAGGCTCTGGTTGTCCGACCTCTAACACTGCAGGGCGGTCGCCTGGTACCTGGTACCTTGTGCAGCACCTGGTCCTTCCAAACTCTTACTTCTGAGCTGAGGCCATGTGCCTGTTTTCTCGGCGACCATTCCCCCCATTCCCTTCCCAATCTGCACTTTTCTCCTCTGGTCTTAGAGAACGAAAGGTCTCCCTCCCTGTGACCCCTGGCGTTTTTGATGTTGGTGGCTGTCTCTAAGGTTCCCAGAGGTAGTTGGGAGGGTTAGAGAGGCCTTCCTGTGTGCACAGGTGCCCCTGACTTTTAGCTGTGAGCTCAGGTTCACACATCCCGCTTCTCCTTGGGTTTCCCTCTAATCTGGTCCCCTGCTTCACCCCAAAGTCCCTGCCTTTTCAGGTTAAATGTCCTTTCAAGGAAGGCAGGACTCATGTTAACCAAGTACCAAACCCTTTACATACAAGCAGTTTCCTCAGGACACTGAGGTAGGGACTCCAAACTGCCCCATTTATAGGTGAGAAAACGGAGACTGGGAGGGGAAATCACTGGTCTGGCCCCCAACCTTATGAGGCAGGGTCAACTCTGCTCTGCTGCCCACTTTACATAGGGACACACTCTCCAGCAGGCCAGGGAGAGATGTTTGTCCAGGCCAAGCCTGGCCAGGCTTGGGGAGGAAGCCTAGCCTGGAGGAGGACAGTCCCCCAGGGGCACCAAAGGAAGCCAGCTCCAGGTTGTCTACAGCTCCTCTCATGTGGCCTACAGCTGCATTTGGACCTGGAGGTCTGCAGAGGAGCCAGCTGTGGAGAGTGAGGTGTTTGGAGGCTCAGGCCCCTGTGAGTAAAGGCGGAAGGGGCAAATGGACCAGCATCAAATGGAGTGGGGCTAGGCTAGGGCCAAGGTCACTCCCTTGCTCTGTCCCTCAAACTCCCGTCTGCTGACTCAGGGTCCAGTTCCTTCTGTGCTCCTCCAGATCAACATACTGCCTGAGCTTTACTGTTGGGGATCCAGGAAGGCTCAGATTTCTTCTAAGTGTGACCTGTGTCCACTTATGGTCAGGCACCACCCTGGGCTTTCCATCACAAGGTCATGGTCCTGACTCACTGAGTGTCCAGTCTTTTCCCTATCAGTTTAAGGACCATTGTTGTAAGTGGGAAGCAGAGCCTAAGGAGTCTCTGAGAAGGGCAGGAGACCCCTCCCAGGAAATAGATTGAGATCTGAAGGCTGAGGAGGAAATCACCAGGTACAGAGTGGAGGAAGGAAAGGGTGCACTGGGCCAAGAAACAGCACAAAAGCCCTTTGGTGGAACAAGCCAGGCCTCTTGGAGAAGCAGTGAGGAGGCTAGGACAGAGGGAGCTTGGTGAAGAGAGAATGTGGGGGGAGGGGAAGTTCTGGGAAGAGTTCAGGGCTGGCCTAGGCCTTTCAGGTCACATGGAGGAAATAGGATTTGATTGTGAGAGGGCTGGTGGACCAGGAGATGGCTTTGAGCAGAGGGCAGCTGAGGTGGGTGACAGAATGATGTGACTGAGAGGTCTCCAGTGTCCAAATGGAGATAGGGGTGGGGGCCTGGTGAGAAGATAGCACATTCAGGATTGGGAAAGTAGTCAGATCTGGGAGGAATTTAGGAGCTAAGACAACAAAGCTTGGTGACTAAGCAGGTCCTTTACCCAGGGCCTCAGTTTCCCTTTGTTAAGTAGGTGGAATGTAATGGGCCCTGCTGACCCTGACCATGGGCCTGATGGATCCTCCCGAAGTCTGTTTAACCATGAAGTTTGGAGAGAGTCCTGGGAAGACCATCTGGCCATTTGGAGCCTGGTAATGACTCCAGGATCAGTGAGACCTGGGTTTGAACCCTGACTCTGCCACTAGTTCTGCTGCTTCTGGCCTTATGTATCCTCAGTGTTTTCTGTAGAATGGGGATCGCAATAGAACCTGCCCAGTAGGACTCGTGGTGAGGCCATGAACTCTTTGGCTCCAAGCCCCACACATAGTAGGTCCTCAGCAAAGGGTGGCCACCAATGTAGTTCCAGCGCTCTGGGACCTGGCTTGTCTCCTGGTGTTTCTTCCAGGCCTCACCTGTGTTCATCTTGCAGGCCCCAGCCCAGGCTCATGCCTGCCCACAAGCTTCCAGTGCCGCATCAGAGGCTATTGTGTGCCCCTCATCTGGCATTGCGATGGTGACCAGGACTGCCCTGATGGCAGTGACGAGGAGGAGTGCAGTGAGTGGCCACACCTTGGGCTGGGTGGGACCACAGGATGTGTTGCTTGTGGAAGGGGTGTGGCTTTCAGGGGGCACACTGGAGAGGGCCCTGAGAGTGGGTGGGACTTGTAAGGAGGGAAGTCTGGGTCTCAAGCTTGAGAGGAGGTGGGTTTATAGGGAGGTGGAGTTAGTGTGGTCTTGGTAGGGAGGCTTGCAAGAGGGTGGGCTGTGGGGTGTACCTATGCCCTGTTGTGGGGGCATTAGGGACCTGACTGACCCGTACTCCAGAGATGGAGCCATGCACCCAGGATGGAGAATGCCCACCGCCCACAAGCAGCCTCTGCTCTTGTGACAGCATCAGTGACTGCCCTGATGGCATCGACAAGATCCTTCCCAACTGCAGCAGCCAGCCCTGCCCAGCAGGGGAGCTCCGCTGCTTGCTGGGCAGTACCTGCATCCCACACACCTGGCTCTGTGATGGCCACCCGGACTGTCCTGACTCCAGCGACGAGCTTGGCTGTGGTATGTGCCATGGGACATCATCATGGCTGTAGCAGTGGGGAGGGCTGGTCGTTAGATAAGGATGTCTGACGCCTTCCCATGTGTGACCAGGCTGGGGGCATGGACGTGTGTGTTTGCTCTTGTCTGCATCCTTATAGGGGCAGTGAGAGGTCACTCCTGGCACCAATGCTTACCAGCCTCACTCGGTCTGGAGTGGAAGATGAGCCTCCTGGTCCCCCTCAGGCACCTGAATACCTGTTCACCACCACCACCACACCCCCTCCCCAGCTAATGAATGTCTGGACTTATTGCAGGAACTGAGACCCTCCAGGAAGGCAAGTCTGTGGGGACCCCTGTGACCCTGGAGAGTATCACCCATCTCGAGAATGCCACAGCCACCATTGTTAGGAACCAGGACTCAGTCCAGTCCGGGAATCGAAGTGCCTACGGGGTCATTTCAGCTGCCGGTATGATGAACAGGCCCTACTACTCCCACTCCCTAGGCCTGGGGCAGCTGCTTCTAGGAGCTGGGGCTTGGGGAGGGGACAGGCTGAAGACCCCAACCTTCATGCATTAGGAGCTTAGTGGGTGTGGGGCTCCTTCACTCCCTCACTTACTCCCATCTGTCTGTTCCCCACAGTGGTGCTAAGTGCAGGTCTGCTTGCCGCCACTCTGCTTGTGTTGTCCCGGCTCTGTGCTGAGGGTCTCCTGTACCCCCTGGGGCTGCTGGTGGCTGTGAAGGAGTCCCTACTGCTGTCAGAGAGGAAGACATCACTGCTCTGAGGATGAGCTCTTGCCATTAGGCCGCCAGGGCCCTGAGTGTGGCAGCTATGAGGACACACGTGGCTGCTGGCACACCAGCCCTCAGATATGGGTTCTTCTGGCCACAGCACTGCAAACATGAGCTCTTGCAGACTTGACCCTGGAGAATGGAGTGCCTGACACTACCCCTGATTGTGGGGAGCCTGGATTGGGAACATGCCCCATCTGGAACCAAGTGGTTGGCCCCTGGCTGCCCTGGGCTGGCCCGTGTATAGACACTACTCCTGCCCCACCCTGTCTGAGGGTGGTGATTAAAGTTATTTCACATCATCGCCTATCTCTGAGCCTCTATCTCCCTCTGCCTGGGCAGCCTGGGGTCTGGGCAGCAGCCCTCCTCTGTGGCCATTCTGCTTCTTGCTTCCTGGGACCCAGAGCAGGGGCAGTGGGGCAGTCTGCATTACCCACAGGCCTTTTTAAGGAGAGCAGAGCTTGGGCATTGCCTCCTGGAGTCCAGGGGTATCCCCGTCCTTCATGGCTGCCTTCTCTTTGAGATAGAAACTGGTCTCTGCTCCACAACATTTTAAAATGTAGGTTTTATTATTCAGGTACGATGAGGCCAACAGATTAGGAGAGGACTGCCATTGAAAAGACACATTGTGCCTGGCCAGGCATGGCTCAGTGGTTGAGCATTAACCTAGGATCCAGGAGATCGGGGTTCAATTCCTGGTCAGGGCACATGCCCGAGTTGCGGGCTCGATCCCCAGTCAGGGGCATGCAGGAGACAGCCGATCAATGACTCTTTCATCACTGATGTTTCTCTCTCTCTCTCCCTCTCCCTGTATCTGAAATCAATAAAGATATATTTTTAAAAAAAGAAAGAAAGAAAAGACACATTGTGCCCTGGCTGGGTAGCTCGGTTAGAGCATTTTCCTCATATGCCAAGGTTGCAAGTTCAATCCTCAGTCAAGGCACATACAAAAATCAATCAATGAATGCATAAATAAGTGGAACAACAAATTGATGTTTCTCTCTCTCCCTTTCCCTCTCTCAAATCAATAAATTTTTTTAAATAAAAAAAAAAGACCCACTATAACTCACTGAGAGGAGGGGGTCCACCTTTGCAGGTAGGGCAACACAAGCACCATGGGCAGTCAGGAGGCAGAGGCTGGAGGAGAAACGTGGGCCAGGACCTTGACTCTGGTTTACTCCAGAAGGAATGGGCAAGGCAGGGTAAGCTTGGATTGCTAGTTTGAATAGTTTCAGTGGGCTCAGCGTAGGCACTGACTGTTGTGTGTCAACCTGTTGACAGTGATGCACTCAGCTAGGAGCACCTGAGACACTCACCTGGGTCTTTTATTGCTCGTTCTGCCTCCACAGACATCTCCCCAACCAGAGCCAGTGCTATGGCTGGACCAGCCCTTGTGGTTCTTAGTATGATCCCAGGATGCACCTTAGCAGCAACCGCCAGGGAACTTGGTGGAACAAGATTTATTACTCACAGGTCCTGAAGCTTACATGTCAGGCTCAGGGCCACATAGTGTGATGGGGGTGGTGGTGGTGGTGGAGGAGTGCACAGACCTGGGGCTCTGCCTTAGGGACTGAAGATGAGTCATCTAGGGTTGCCTGGATTCTCTGTTGGTGAATTCAAAGCATAAGAGCAGGAATTAGGATGCAGGAAGGGAGAAGCAAGGTCACTTGAGTGGTCAGTTATCTAGGTCACCCAGGGCTTTCTGAAAGAGGGTCTTTTGTGTATGGGAGTAGCCTGATTCCTTATCTGGGTTGTCTTGCTAATAGCTGTGTCATAAGACTGGCATAGTGTTTATTCAAGATGGATGTCTTTTGAAATGGATGCCTCAGCAACCAAAAAGCTTATTGTTAAGCACTTACACTATACTGTCCCTAGTTGGCACCTGGCAGGGCAATAGTGGCTCTGGATTGGTTGGTTTGCATGTTAAAGGTGAGTTGTTTGCTATCTCCAGGAACTAGCTAACCCCAAGGAACAGTCCCTCCCTGGTTAGGGAGACCCCAGCTGCTAGAGCATCAAGAATACAGAAAATATAATTAATATACCCCCTAATTGCTGGGCGATGAGGGCAAGGCTCTTCTCTGACCTGTTTCCTCATTACTGAATGGGGTGCCCAGGGCCTGGATAGCCTCCTTTGGGACAGTGACCTCACTAACATCCTTGGAGGTGAACTGGATATTTGCCATCAACTTGCCCCATGCAGCCCAGCGCTGGAAGACACCAAGGGTCTCATGCAGGGTCCTACACAAGGTCTTGGGGCTCCCAAGTCTGGCTGGCAGGGAGCTGGCCCCTAATATAAGATGCTGGGAGGGGATAGAGCAGGCGGGTGCAATAGGAGGGCTTCCTGGAGGAGGTAAAGTTCAGTTTTGGGACCCTGCTCCCCATGGGGGAAGGTGGTTGAGGAGGGCTTTGGAGTCTGGGCCTCAGGCAGTGTGTTGGAAGCTGAGCCCTCAGTGGGCAGAGGGAGTTGAGGCTTGGGAGGTGGGCTGCAACCAGGATAGGGGGCCCTTGACTGACAGTGGAGCAGAGGGTGCCCTGCCTTCTGGGGTACAAGGCCTCTGCACTGTCTGGGTGTACTCTGAGCTGGCCAAGACATCCTGCCAAAGAGAGGGAACCATGGTGGGCTTCTAACAGTTGACAGGAAGGAGTTATCCCAGAGAACAGAGTTTCCTTTTTCTTTTTTCCTTTGTTTCTTTTTCTTTTTTTAATTAATTGATTAGACAGAGAGTGTAAGGGAGAGAGAGAAACACAGATTTGTTGTTCTGCTTAGTTATGCATTCATTGGTCAGTTCTTTTATGTGCCCTGACTGGAGATCGAACCTGAAACCTGGATGTATCAGGACAATGCTCTAACCAACTGAGCGACCCAGCCAGGGCCAAGAGCAGGGTTTTCTTGTTTTTAGGTTTTTTTTTGGTTTTTCTCCTTTGCTCAGGCATGTCAGCTGCAGTGCGCCAGGGGCTATGAGGCCAGCTGCAGGTGTCACATGCTGTCTAAGCAGAGGCCTAGGATTTGGACCTTTCTGGGGTGTCACTTGGGTTCTCAGTTATCAGGAAAGCCAATCACCACACACCCAACAGGAGCTCCCAACAACCGATGATATATTCTCATGGTTCTGAGTTCACTGAGCTGGCTGCTCCCCTGTGTTTTTTTCTTTTTGAGAAATCCAACCATTCAGTTTATTAAACTAAGGCTAGTGAAGCCATAGCATGGAAAAAAGCTGCAGTCATTTGGGACAAATGGATGATTTTATAAAGCTGAAATCCAAAGATTTAAAACATGGAAAGCTTGTTAATTATGAGGAAGTAATAAAACATAGAAGTGACCACAAGAATTACAAATATATGTAAATTCTCTGTGGGAGAAGAGAAATGCCTTGTATGTTCTGACAGCACCGCACCTTTGTCCTGTTTTTAGTGGTTGGTGGAACATGAACAGCAGCCACATCGTTGCTTGGAGAAATGTCATTTTCACATCTTTTTAACATTTGCTTCTGGGAAACAACGTGGTATATCTCTGCAGAACTGTTTGAAAAGCAGCTTCTATATTTGTAGAGTCTAGAGCTGATATCTCAGTGAGTGACCAACCATTCTTTTCTGCAAAAGTTTTTGCTTTATGTGTAGGAACTGCCCTGAGATGACGCAAATCACCCTTATTGCCCATGGGCATGGCAGTAATGTTACTATTGGCATGACCTCTCAGTTCTTTTGTTACAGGACCGGGCAGGTCTGCCTCAGGCCAGCCTGTAGTGCGTGGGTCCTTGACTTCTTGTAGGAAAGATTTCACAACACGCGTCCAGATCGGGTTGAGAATATATTTACGAATGCGGGGGACAATGAAACAGAGGAAGAAATTAGGATAGAAGAAACAAGATGGGAGAGCCTAGGCGGTGCTCTGCTTTGGCTCTCTAGAAAGTTCTAGGAAAGAAGTGAGCCAAGGTGTGGCTGCTGCTGTTAGCTCACTGGGAAGTGAAGGGCACAGTGTGAGAAGTGAGCCTGGAAGGGCTGCTTTAGCTCCCTGGGAAGGCAGAGAAAGAGGAGGCCTTGGAGACAGGAGCAGGGGCTGAGCCTGGGTCGAGCTGCCACCGCCCACTGCTCCCCTGGCTGCAAGCCTTGTGGGGACCTTAGAAATAGAAGGTTCATGCCCAGGAAGGGACGTGTGTACTCTAGAGCGAGCTGCCTTGGGTCTTTGTCCTGAAGGCCTTTTTTCCTGCAGGGAGACTCTTAGGGGAGGGTTGCAGTAGAATATTCATCAGTTTTCCAGGTGCATTCTTTGTATGCTGAGGCATTAAAATGAGTGTATAAGGGGATTATTCTTTGGGATTATTCTTTGGTCTTTTTACTTTTATCTTAGGTCTGTCTGGCTTTAATGGGGTTTTTGTTATTTGTTCCCCAACTTCATTTGTCCTTGAGTTGAGCTACCACAAACAGCATTAATTGGGTCTTTAGTCACTATTTTCCCCAGGCCAGGGTGATTTAAACTATGTATTTTCTGGTTAGGGAGGAGAGTATAAACCATTTGCTCTCAAGTGTCCGTGGTTGAGGGAGATAAGGTCTTGCAGTTCACAAGCTGGCTGCAAGCTGCCCAAACTGTTTGGTCTTGTTTAATTTTCTTGTCTCAGTTTCCCCATTCCACCTGCCCAGGGATTTTCCTAGCTTCTTACTATCCGGCTACACTTTCAGCCATCACTCTACATTTTCATATGTGAGATGTTTAGCAATGTTATAAACCAATAAGGCACCTTATTTGTGCCTTTATTGTTTTCCTATCAACCTGGATACTTGTGTTGCAAACTTTACTCCAATGGTGCTCTTCTTTTAAGATTAAACTCATTTCAAGTAAATTGAGACAGGAGATTACTCTTTCCAACACTAGAATCTCTGGTAAGGGCAATTTTGAAGAGACAGTCCTACTCATCTCAAGGATGCCCATTGCCTGGCAGAGGAATGAAGGGGTGGGAGCAGCAGTGGTATTGGTGGGACTAGAGGGTGTCACTGCAGGCCCACCCCCTTTTTTAATGTTACTATGATTTTATTTTTTCAAGTTTTAAAAAATTTTCAATTACAGTTGACATTTGATATTATATTAGTTTTTGGTGTGCAGAATAGTGGTCAGACACTTATATATATTACAACGTGATCCCCCCATAAGTCTGGTACCCACCTGACACCATACAATTGACTATATTCCCTATGCTGTACTTACATCCCTGTTACTGTTTTATAACTGTGGTTTGTATTTTGTAATCTCTTTCACCTTTTTCACCCATTCCCCAACCCCTTTCCCATCTGTCAGCCCACAGTTTGTTCTCTGTATCTATGAGTTTGTTTCTATTTTGTTTGTTCATTTATTTTGTTTTTTAGATTCCACATATAAGAGAAGTCATATGGAATTTGTCTTTCTCTGCCTTATTTCACTGAGTATAATAACCTCTAGGTCCATCCATGTTGTTGCAAATGGCAAAGTTTCATTCCTTTCTATGGCTAATTAATATATATACACACACACCAGTCTTTTTATCCACTCATCTATCAATGGACACCTAGGTTGCTTCCATATGATATGTTGGCTATTGTAAATAATACTGCAATTAACATAGGGGTTCACATATCTTTCAAATTAGTGTTTTCGTCTTCTTAAGATAAATACCCAGAAGTAGGATTGCTGGGTCATATGGTAGTTCTATTTTTAACTTTTTGAGGACCCTCCATACTGTTTTCCACAGGGGCTGCACCAGTTTGCATTCCTGCCAACGGTGCATGAGGGCTCCCTTTCCTCCACACCCTCACAATACTTGTTGTCTGTTGATTTACTGATGTTGCCATTCTGACAGGTGTGAGGTGATATCTCATTGTGGTTTTAATTTGCATCTCTCTGATGATTAGTGATGTTGAGCATCTTTTTCATATGTCTATTGGCCATCTGTATATCTTCTTTGGAGAAATACTACTCAGGTCCTCTGCCCGTTTTTAAATCAGATTGCTTGTTTTTTTGGTGTTAAGTTGTACGAGTTCCTTATATATTTTGGATATTAACCCTTTATTGGGTGTATCGTTGGTGAATATAGTCTCCCATTCAGTATATTGCCTTTCATTTTGTGGATGGTTTCCTTTGCTGTGCAAATCCTTTTTAGTTTGATGTAAGTCCCATTTGTTTTCTTTTTTCTTTTGTTTCCCTTGCCCAAAGAGACATATCCAAAAAAATATTACTAAGAGTGGTGTCAGAGATTTTACAGTTTATCTTTTCTTTTAGGAGTTTTATGATTTTGGGTCTTACATTTAAGTTTTTAATCAATTTTGAGTTTAGTCTTGGATATAGTGTAAGAAAGTGGTCTAGTTTTTTTTCTATGTACTTTTTTTCTATGTACAATAAATGGAAAACTGGACACCATTTATTGAAGAGGTTATCTTTACCTCATTGTATATTTTTGTCTCCTTTGTCATAAATCAATTGACCATACAGGTGTAGGTTTATTTCTGGGCCTCTATTCTGTCCTGTTAATCTATGTGTCTGTTTTTATGCTAGTATGGCTACTAGCTCTTTTGTTCTACCTGATGGTGGCTGCTATCCATTGGGGGCTGGGCTAGCTTGACCTTACCATCCAAAATGTTTCTGTCATGCCTGGTACCTTGAGGGGAAGGCTGGGATAATGGGCCTCCCCCTTTCCAGGTGGCCTTTCCAGATAACCTTTCCATGTGGCCACGTAAGCAGGATGGCCATTTACCTTTTCTGGCAACTCAAGGCTCCCCTGAGTGCAGAGCTGAAGCCCCCGAACCTTCTAAATCTCATGCCCTCCAGGAATGGAGCCGGCATCACTTTCTGCTGCATTCTGGTGGTTCAGTGGAATCCCAGGTTAGCCCAGATGTCTGTATGGGGAAGGAGGGTAGAGGGGGCTGGAACACTGGGGAGGCCCAGTTTGTGGGGCCATCCTTGCAGACCAGCTGCCACAAAGGGGCAGACCTGGGTGGGGGACTTCCTATTCAATGAGCCAGCTGATGAACCCTGGGCAGGTAGCTTTGCTCTTTCAGTCTCAGCTTTGTCATCTGCATACCAGGGCGGTCACAGAGTCCATTCCCCCCACCTCCCCACCCCATCAGTATGCCTGGGTGTCAGCTCTTTGTTCCTACAAGCAGGGCTTGTTCTGACTGCCAGCCACCCATCCTGTCCTGTGCAGCAAGCCCAGTGAACCTCCAGGGAGGGTTCAGGGAGGGGTGTTTGGGAGCCCACTAGGAGGGACGTGGACCAGGTGGGTGCAGGTCCCAGTACCTGGTGAAATTCTGGTGGGCCAGAGAAGGTGGCCTGGAGGGGGTTGGGTGGGGTGATGCAGGGACTGTAGTGTTAAAGATGGGGAGGAGGGTAGATGGGCATATGTGTGTGTTTTGTCCAACTCTCACTATTCTTCCATTTTTTTATCAAGGAAAATTCACATAACATAAAATTAACCATTAATCATTTTAGAGTGTACAGTTCACTGGCATTTAGTACATCTGAAATGTTGTGCAACTCCCACCTCCGTCTATTTCCAAGACATCTTCATCTCCCCAGAGGAAACCCCTCCCCATCAGCAGTCCTCCCACCCCTGACAACCACTAATCCACATCCTGCCTCTGTAGATTTGCCTGTTCTGGACAGTTTGCATAAATGGAATCACACACTATGTGGTCTGTGTTTTGCTTCTCTCACTGGGCTCCTGTTTTCAAGGTTCTTCCCCCAAAGTTTCCTCACTCCCCATTTTATGACATCTCCTCCCCCCATTACCCAGGTAACCACTGATTGGTTTCTGACACTATAGACTATTTGCATTTCTAGAATCATGTAGTATATACCCTTTTTTGTCTGACAGTTTTTACCTGACACAATTATTTTAAGACATGTCCATATTGTTGCATGTTTTAAAAGTTAACTCATTTTTATTGTTGAGCTGTATGTAACCCATTGTACAGCTAGCCCATAATTCATTTACCCAATTCATCTGTTGATACTTGGATTATTTCCAATTTTTTATTATTACAGACAGAGCTGCTATGAACATTTATGTATAAGTCTATTCATGTGCTTTTCTTTCTTTTAGGTAAATTCCAAGAAGTGGAATGGTTGCCTCATATGGGAAGTATGTATTTAATTTAAAAAGAATTTCAGAGTGTTTTCCAAAGTGGCTTACTCTTTCCCTCGCCCACCAACGTATATGTTCTCATTCCCTCATATCCTGACATCACCTGCTGTGACGAGTCTTTGTAATTTTATTCTCATAGGTGTGCAATGCTATTATTACACTGTATTTTTTAAAATGAAATTCACATAACAGAAAATTAACCATTTTAAATGAACAATTCAGTGGCATTTAGCACATTCATGATGTTATGCAACCCCCACTTCTATTTTCTGCCTCTACAAAGTTGAGTCCTCTAGGGACCTTATTAAGTAGAATCACACAATGTTTGTCTTTTTGTGTCTGGCTTATTTCATTTAGCATAATGTCCTCAAAATTTAAGTCATTGCATGTGTCAGATTTTCCTTCCTTTTTAAGACTTATTAATTCCATTGTATTGAACCATATTTTTAAAACTCCACTATCAACCTGTTGGCCAATTCAGCTCCAACGGGAATCCCCAATTTCGAGTGCAGTGAAGAAAACTATTCAGTGTAAAACTGCTCAAATGTGATACAGCACAGCTGTGAGGCAGACCTGGGGCCAGCTAGCCCTGGGGGCAGGCCCCTGTCTGGTTACATGTGCCTTCCCTGTCCCTCACTGGTATGATCAGTAGTGTCCCTCTGCGCTGGCCGGCACTGGTCGGCTCTGCTGCATGCGTCACTGCTTCAGCTCAGTCACCGAAACACGGCGCTCAGCAGACGGCGAAAACGGACTCACTGAGCCCCAGGGGACCGGCTTATATAGACAGAAGTCCCTACCCCGGTCCCTGATTGGTCCATCTTCATGCAAATGAGAACTCCAAATCCTAGAAGTTTGATTGGTCCAAAAAGCACTGCCCTGATTGGTTTGAATGGAGTCACCCTGGTTGCAGAAGAAGCTGGGGGGGGGGGGGTGTAGCTGCCCAGCTCAGATTGGTTGGGGACAGCTTCAGTCCTATTGGCTGAATAGGATTCCAGGAAGTCCTTTATAAAGGCTGGCGCAGCCGCAGGACCGCAGTGCCCGCGGCGGCTCAGTGCGGGCTTTTCTCTGGAGCAGCCTGTGTGAGAGCTTGTGTAGGAGTGGCTGCTAGGCTCTGTCTTTTTTGTTTTAAATAGCCCAGCTAGCCACTGAATGTCTTTAAAAACATTTTTTTTTTTCTTCTAGGGGGGAGATGAGAGAAAGAAAGGGAAAGAAAGGGAAAGAAAGGTTGATTAAAGAAGATCAGCTTTGCCAGGGTCAGTTTAGAGCAGCTGCTTAACGGGCCCAGTTTTATTGGGGGTGGGGGAGGAGTAGGGGTTAGCATGAGACAGTTCCCGCCTTTGCTAGAGCCCCCAGGCCAGCTCCCCAACCCCTTCACAACCACTGTCATTTCCAGGAGCCAAAGGAGTTTCAAAAAAAGTATCGATTTTATACAGTTTTTGTCATTATTTGGTTGCCATCCTAACCTATATTGTGTCGCTAAACTCCATCTTCCCCTCTTGGAATCTACTGCCTAAAGACTTGCCATTTTAGGGGGTGGAGGGAACCAATGGGGGTTAAAAGGGGACATCTGTAATACTTTCAAAAATAAAGAAACAACAAAAAAAAGACATGCCATTTTATAGATTTTAAATTAATGGATGGCTTTGAGAGAGGAAGAAAAAGCAGGCCTAGGCTGAAAACCGAAGAAGGGAGCAGCAGCCCCAGGAGGGAATGGGAAGAGGGGTGGTCAGCAAGCCCCCCGGGAGAGGAGCCCAGCTCCCCCTCTCCCTCCTCCTCCCCCAGTCTCCTGTTGTTAACCCTCACCAGAGGATATTTTTTCCATTGATTATTGTTTTAGAGTGGAAGAGGAGAGGGGAGAGAGAAACATCGATGTGAGAGACATCGATTGGTTGCAGGTGCAGGGTGCAGACCAAACCTACAACCCAGATACCTGTCCTTGACTGGGAACTGAACCCCTGACCCTTTGGTGTGCAGTGGATGCTCTAGCCACTGAGCTGGCCGGGGTTAGTGCCCTTTATTGGCACTATAGAGTTGGTCCCTTTATTGTTGATAAAGGGACCAACTGCCCTTTTTAGGTATGTCTTTTCTTAGGATCCACACACTCCTGTGACTTGCCTGTTCATATCCTGTTTGTCCCTTTACTTTTGGGTGGCTCTTTTTCTTACTGATATTTGGGAATTGGTGTTGTGGGTGTTTTTTTTAATGGAATGCTTTATGAATTTCCACGTCATCCTTGTGCAGGGACCACACCAGTCTTCTCTGTATCCCAATTTTATCATATGTGCTGCCAAAATGAGCATGGGAGTTCTTTTTTTAAAAAAAGTTTTTATTGATTTCAGACAGAGGGAGGGAGAGGGGGAGAGAGAAACATTAATGATGAGAGTCACTGATCGGCTGCCTCCTGCACACCCCCCTACTGGGGATCGTGCCCGAAACTGGAAACTCAAGCCCGCAAGCGGAGCCCATGACCTCCTGGTTCATTGGTTGTGGCTCAACTACTGAACCAAGCTGGTCAGGTGGGAGTTCTTTCTTAAGGCTCACTCCAGAAAATATCTCTACCCATTAAACAGTTATTCCTTTCTTCCTCAACCACCCCCGACCCTGGCAGCTGCCAATCTGCAGTCTATTATTATAGGTTTAGCTATTCTGGGTATTTCACATAAAAGGAATCATAAAAGGTGTCACCTTTTTTCTGGCTTCTTTCACCTAGTATAATGCTCTAGAGGTTCATTCATGTTTTCACATGTGTATTTAAAAAAAACTCCTCACCCAATGACGTTTGTTTTGTTTTTTTAAATAGAGAGGAGGGGGGCCGGGAGGAAAGAGAAGAGAGAGAGAAACATCGATTGGTTGCCTCCCATACACACTCTGACTGGGGATCAAACCTGCAGAATTTAGGTGTGCGGGACGATGTTCCAGCCAACTGAGTCACCTGGCCAGGGCTGTATTGCTTTTTTATGGCTGAATACTACTCCATTGTGTGGCTGGACCACAATTTACCCGCTCACCTGATGGATGTTTGCATGGTTTCCACCTTTTGGCTGTTGCGAACAGTGCTGCTGTGAATATTTGTATACAAGATTTTGTTTGAGGCCCTGTTTTCAACTGGGTCATATGTAACTTTAACTTTTTGAGGAGCTGCTGAATTGTGTTCCACAATGATTAACCATTTTACATTCCCAACAATGTTTCGAGGGTTGTTATAATTTTTCCACATCTTCAACACTTGCTATTTTTTGCTATATCCATCCTTATGGATGTAAAGTGGTATCTTACAGTTTTGATTTACATTGAACATCATTTGATTTGCTGAACATCTTTTCATGTGCTTGTTAGCTGTTTATACATCTTTGGAGAAATGTCAATTCAAGTCCTTCGCCTATCTTTTGATGTGTTTTTGTTGTTGTTGAATTGTAAGAGTTCTTTATATATTCTGGATACTAGGCCCTTTTCAGATACATGGCTAGTAAATACTTTCTCCTGTGTTGCATGTTGTCTTTTTGCATATCCCCTTTAAATTTTTTTTAAAAATTATATTGTGGTGACATTGGTTAATAAAATTATATAGGTTTCAAGTGTACAATTCTAACATCTGTATATTGCATTGTGTCCACCACCCAACGTCAAGTCTCCTTCTGTCCATCCACTCGACCCCCTCTACCCTTCACTAACCCCTCACCCCCCTTTCCCTCTGGTAACCACCATACTGTTGTGTCTATGAGTTTTTGTTTGTCTTATTTGTTCATTTGTTGCTTTCAGTTTTATATCCCACGTGAGTAAAGTCATATGGTTCTTGACTGCATATCCCTTTTAAATTATATTTATTAATAATATATCTGTCACCACACCTCACAACTTCAAAAACTAGAACAGTGACAGTAATTTATATCTACCTGAATCCTATTGCCCTGCTTCCCCAGATCAAAGGTAATATATCAGTCTTCTGAATTTTTTGTTTATATTTTATTAAAGAAATACAGTAGTACCCCCTTATCCATGGTTTTGCTTTCCGTGGTCTCAGTTACCTGTGGTCAACTGCAGTACAAAAATATTAAATGGAAAATCCCAGAAATAAAAACATAGTATATATAGGATTTGGTACAATCTGTGGTTTCAGGTATCTGCTGGGGACCTTGGATAAGGGGGGTGGGGGGGGAGAGACTACTTTGGTTCTACTAGATAGGCGTTTAAGCCTAAACAGTACATCATTTTGAGATGCTTTGAACTTTATAAAATGGTCAGTTTTACATGAGGCTGGTTTTCCAAATGATTGTACCAGTTGACACTCTCCCCAGTAATATCTGTGATTCTTATTGACCCCCATCTTCTCCAACACTTGTGTGGCCCAATTTCTTTATTTTCGCCAAGTGAGTGGGTCTAAAATGGTATCTTTCCCTCTGAGTAACCTGTTCACCCTCTCTTCTGTCCTGCCGGGCCTCAGCCTCCCTCCCCCTGGCGGCCTGCCCACCTGCCCCCTCCCACGGGCCCCTCTGCCCCCTCGCCCTCTTGGCGCCCGGCGGCTGCAGGTGCTCTCCGTCCATGTCCACTCTCTCTCCAGCGCCTCTTTCCCTCCCTCCATCGCCCAGAGTCCCTTCTCTCTTCCCGTTTGCCTCACGTCCCCGTGCCACCTGCTGCTCTCCTGCCTGCGACCTGCGCGTCCCCTCCCACCTCCGGTCCCCCTTTCCGGCGTCTTCAACACCTTTGTCTTGAGTCTCCTTCCTCTCCCTCCATCCCCGTCTCTCGTCTCTCGGTGGAGGCAAAGCAGAAGCCTTTCTCGTGCCTGCCCCGTGTCCCCACCGCCATCTCCGGTTCTTCTGCACAGACCAGGCCCGCACCCTTTCCCTTGCCTCCTGGTCTTCTGCCTTCCCTCTG
The DNA here is from genome assembly GCF_054644295.1 of Miniopterus natalensis. Taxonomy (NCBI): domain Eukaryota; kingdom Metazoa; phylum Chordata; class Mammalia; order Chiroptera; family Miniopteridae; genus Miniopterus; species Miniopterus natalensis. The sequence goes on from NC_142084.1 coordinate 77,847,386, forward strand.
GTGCCCCTCAGCCACCTGGACTCGGGGGTCTCCTCCCGCCCCTCCCCTCCTTTCCCGCTTTCCCTGCCCCATGTCCGAGCCATTTCTTCTCTCAGATCCATTCCTCTCTAACCCTGTTATTTTTCTTTCTCTCTGATTTGTCCTCTGTCTCTGACACACTTCCTCTCCCCCTTGTCCCCAAGCAGTGCGGGTCCTCTGCATTTCCTACTTCTTCCATTTCTATGACTCACCTCTTTTTTGTTGTTCTGAAGGTGGCATTTTCGGGCCCTGCATGGGGCCTTGTGGTCGTGATTTCTTCTGTGTGTGACACAGTCCCTCAGCCTGTCTCAGCTGGGGAAGAGGGGACACCTTCCTACAGAGCTCTGGAAGAGAAAGTGGCCTCATGCAGGCTGACCCCTCGAAAGCCCCACTCATGGGCCCTATTTCCCCGTTTCCAGGGAGGCCTGGGGGACCATGAGGGTGGGGTTCTTCCAGCACTGAGCAAGGGCTGCAAGGATAGGCATGAGCCTCTCCTTTGCCCTTTGGCTTTGCCTCTGACCTCGGTGACCTCTGGCAAAGTCATCTGTAAGCTGGGTCTGTGAGTAGCTGACTGAAGGCTGCCCTGGGGTGGAAGGAGGTGGCTTGGCTAAAGCGTTGGCTGGGAGTCAGGCATTTGCTGTCTGGGTCTCCCTGGGACTGGGCATGTGTCTTGGGGTGGCAGTGAGTGTCCTGTCAGTGGGGTATGTAAACAGAGCCCTGTCTTCCTTGGGGCTTCCGAGGAGCTGTGACAGGGACATAAACTCTGAGGCAGAGAATTTGGCTCTGTTCAAGTTTTATTGTACCCCTTTCAACCTGGGGACTGAAGAGCCTGGTGGTGGCTCTGTTGGGCTGCAGCAGCCTGCCATCCCCCAGCTCTGTCTAATGGCCTGAGGGAAGGTGGGAGGGAGGCAGAAGGAAGGGATTGGAGACAGATCACCAGCCCTCCCCCCACCCTGGGGTGGGGCCCTCCCTGTCTTCACAGAGCTGGCCCAAGGGCTGCCAGTCCAGCCACCCCACAAATCCAAGGCACTGGGGGCAACCCCTCACAGCCAGTCCTCAGCCAGCTACGTGGCCAACGTGTGCCCATTGGCGAGCCGCCCAGCTGCCCGGCTCCGAGGGCCATCAGTGGGGGTTGCCTGGGGGCCTTGAGCTGCCCCGTTCTTGAGCTGTGAATGCTCCTGGGCTTCCTCCCCTTCACTCGACACCGACTCCTCCGCGTCACTGCGAATGTCCTTCTCCATCTGGGGAACAAGAAGTGGGTACAAGGCTGGGGCTGGGCTGGGGCTCTTGGTGGTGCTCAGGAGCCCACCCTCACTTGGCCCTACCTGGCCTTTCTTTATGAAACTGCGGATCATACGAAGGATGAGGCAAGACCAGAACACGTGCAGCAGCTGCAGCATCATCAGAAGCGAGTTGAAGAAGTAGTACCCGAAGAAGGGGCCTGAGTTGGCAATGGACTCGTAGTATGTGGTATAGAGGATCCTGAGGCAGGCAAGTGGTTAGGCAGGAGGGAGAGGTGGGCTTTATCAGCAGCAATAGCCCCCAGTCCTAAGAAGCTCTAACTTGTGTGACCTTCCCTACTCCAGAACCTTTGATGGCTCCCCATTGCCCCCAGAATAATACCTAGGCTCTTTAGCTAGGCATTTAAGTGCTCCCTCTCACTTGGTTGTGTTAAATGAGTAAGTCACACAAGCTTCTCAACTGGCCTGTGCACAACCATGAACCCCAAAGGAGCACTTAGTATTCTCATTGCTCTCCTGGGTGGTCCTTTCACACCTTTCCTTCTCTTCTCAGGCTTTCACCCCCAGCCACCCTCACCCAAATCAGCTGTAAGGTCACCAGTGACCTGCCTGGCTCATGCAGCAGGGGCACAGCTGGTCCTTCCTCCTCTCTGATGCCCTCTCCTCGAGTGCCTTCAGGGACCCACACTCCCATCTCCCCACTTCATGGCTGCTCCCTCTGCATCTCCACTGCAGGCTCCCCCTGGCCTGCAAACATCAGGGGCTCTAGGACTGGGTCTCTCTGTCCATACCTGGCCCCTGGATGACCCTGTCCAGTCTCATGGATGCAAACACTGAACAGTCACATCTCTCCAAGTTGGTGTGCCCAGTTTCCTCTATGATTTTTCTGGGGGACTTGGAGGCCCCTCAAATTCAGCACAGCCAGAGCTGAGCTCCTGATCCTGAATGGACAACTCTAAGCTCATAATCATCTCATGACCCTTGAGTCATCCGAGTCCACCCACTTTCTCTCACCTGCACTGGTCCAGTTCCATCATCACTAACCTGGACTAGCGCAGTGGCTTCTGCCCTGGCCTCTGCCCTGTCCCCCAGCTCCTGTCCCAGGGTTGGGGTGGGGGTGTTGGTTCAGGGGCTCTCACCAGCTGTTCTCTCTGAAGCCACCAGAGGGCGCCTGTGAGCACCCAAGCCAGGCCCCCTCCCTTCTCTACTCAGAATCCTTCACTTCACTTGGGATAAAATCCCAAGTCTTGCCCTGGCCAGCACTGCTCAGTGGTTATAGTGTCAGCCTGCACACGGGAGGGTCTCAGGTTTGATCCCACCCTTGGTCAGGGCATGTGTGGAAGGCAACCAAATTAATTCACATTGATGTTTTTCTTTCTCTCTCCCCCTCCCTTCCACTCTTTCTCTAAAAATCAATGGAAAAAATATCCTCAAAAAATTCTTCCCTATGGCCCTACAACCTGTCGAGTCCCCTCCCTGCCCTCACATCTCCTCTCCCTCTAGCTCAATCTGCTCCTGTCATAAGGGCCTCCTTGCTGTTCCTCCACCATGCCCAGCACAGTCCAGCCTCAGCACTTTTGCTTGTGCTGTTTCCACTGCCTGGAACACTATTCTGCTATGATCAGTACTGAACACTGTCAGTGACACCTTCCCTGACCATCCTGTGTAATTCCAACTACCCACACACTTCCTGTGCCTATCTTTAACATGATCACCACTCCCTCACACACGCTATATTCTACTTGTCTTAGTTTATTCCCCCAATGTCAGCTCCATGTGAGCAGAGATCTTTATATTGCTCCCTCTGCTGTGAGAAGCTCAGCAAACATACTGGGCAAAGACTTCAGTGAGCTGGTGACCGACCCTGCCATCCATTCCATGTTCCAGGCACATAAGGGAATGAGGACTGAGCCCTGTCTTCTGTCTCTTTCACCTCTGGGCCTTAGCATGTGCCCTGGGCTGGGAACACAACACCCTTCTTTGTCTCCTCCTGGAAGCCTCCCGCCAACACCCCCTGCTCCCTGGGTCTGGAACCAAGGGTGAGGCAGGCCTGCATCCCAGCCGTGTCCATCCGCCTCCCCAGCCCCCACTAGAGGCTGACTCACTGGGTGGGGAAGAGCACAAGGCGCGTGTAGAAGAAGACCAAGGAGAAGACGATGAAGAGAGAGTTGCACACTCGCCACTGGTGGGCATAGTTGAACATCTTACAGGCCTGGGGAAGACAGCAGAGAGAGGACTCAGGTGGGTGGTAGTGCTGGGGAACCAGGTAGGAAGGGGTGGGGACCTCTTCTCAAGGAAAAGGTGCCATGGGGCAGAGCCTTATCTCCAGGAACTGCCTAGAAAGGTACAAAGTGGGTCTCTGAGTGAGAAGCTTCAACTACCTGAAAGAGAAGAGAGGGGGGGGCCTCACCTTCTAGGAATCTTAGGGGCGGGGCCTCAACTCCTAGGAAGACAGAGAGGGTCAGGGACTCATCTCCCAGGAAAGCTGAGGGGGCGGGGCCTCACCTCACTGGAAGACTGAGGGGCGGGGCCTCATCTCCAGGGGCACCTGGGAGGGTGGGGGAGGACCGCTGAGAGGGGTGGGCTGGGCCCACCTCCAGCAGGTAGTCTGCTGAGTCATGCAGCAGCAGCACCAGAGAGCCAATGCGCAGCAGGTTTGCGCAGTAGGAGAAGGTGATGAGGGTGATGGTCACGAGGTGGTGCGCCACCTGTTCCTTGAAATCCTGTGAAAGAGATGGTGGGTCACACCTGGGACAAGGCTGGGTGGCCAGAGGTACCAGAGGATCTCCAGGTACGGGGTGAGGCCATCCCTCCCCAACTGAAACTGGATCCTGGTTCCCCCAGGACATCACTTCCTCAGCCAGAAACTTGGCCTGTCCTCACCTTGCGTTTGGTGTCGAAGGGCAATGTGATCAGCAGTGAGATGTAGAAACTCAGCTCGAGGAGATACCAATAGTAGAGGGCTGGCTTCAGGGGCTGTGGTAGGGTGATGGGACAGGGTTAGCGAGGGAAGTGGAAACTCCCTCGGGGCCCTCCCCAATTTGCTCAAAATCAGGACGCTTGAATCCCAATGAGCAAAAATGGTGTGACCCTCCTATCCCTGGAGGTAACCAAGGGCAGTGGTTTTGTGTCAGCTCCTGCTCCAAGTTTCCTGACTCCTAGCCCCTCTCTATTCCGCAGGGGGTGCAGAACTAGAAAGCGGGACTTGGAGGGGGATTATACTGTCTTGTCCTGTATGGCTCTGCTGCCTTTGGCCATAGGAACTTTGACCTCCCCAATCCTCCCTCCAGCCCCTAGGCAACCCCTGCCACTCACCTGGTTTGGGTAATTGTCCCAGCACAGTACTGGCCTCCACATCCATGACTCCTGGAGAGGGGGAGAGGCACAGGCATCTGAGGCTGCCCAAAGATCAGACCCCAGCCCCCCACCCAGCCCAGGGCCTCCTTGGGGTCCCCCTGGCTCTTGAGGTACTGCTGTCACTCAGCTTTGATCTGTTTAAAAATTTTTTTTCATATTTTTATTGATTTTTAGAGAGAGAAGGGGGAAAGAAAGAGAAACATCGATGTGAAAGCAGAACATGATTCGGCTGCCTCCTGCATGCCTCCTGCAGGGATCAAGCCTGTAACCTGGCCATGTGCCCTGACCGGGAATCGAACCAACAACCTCTTGGTGCACAGAAGGATGCCCAACCAACTTAGCCACACCAGTTAGGCTACTCAGCTCTGATCTTTCCTATCTGCTTACCTCTTTGCTTTCACTTTAGGCCAGGGGCTCACTCGCTGCCATATCCCCAGCCCCAGCCACACTAGGTTCCAACGGGCTCCCACTGAGGGAACATCTGCAATGACTGCCAAGTTCTCCTTCCTTTCTCTCTGCACATGCTTTCCCCTCTGCCCACACCCCTCCACACCCCCTCATCCCCAAGCCAGGCCCAGGGCATAGTAGGTGCCTGTAGGACAGGTGGAGGGGCCAGGAAGCAGTCAAGAACACTCACGTGGTAGAGGACCGAGAGGCCACCAAAGAAGGAGCACAGGTAGAAGACAAACCTCCAGCTGCAGACAGGGAGGAAGCCCATGAGGCGGCTGCTGACCGAGCAGACTCCTCCCACGCATACCTCCTCCCCAGCTCTACCCCAGGCTGACCTGGCTTCACAGAACTTCTTGCTCAGGCAAGGTCGGTCCTGGTTCCGGCGTCTTCGGAACCAGCGTTGTGTCTGCTGCAGCGTGAGGCCACACTGCGTGGCCAGGACAGCCATCTGAGGCTGGGGAAGGGGTGATGGGGGCCAGGGTCACAGAGGTGACTTCCCACTCCTGTCCCAGGACAGGTGGGACCCAACTCTGCTACCCCCTCCCCTGCAGCCCCAGTCCTCATCTGTGGGGCTATCTACCTATAAAGATAGGAGAGTAGTGGGGCATGGGGTGGGGCCCCCTGAAACAGTCAGGCCTGTGAGAACCCAGTTCTGCTCACAAGACAGGCAAATGACTGATGGGGACTGGGATTAAGAAAGGGGCTTCCTGTATCCCCTCTAGAACAATGTATTCTCACCCCTATTCCAGGCAGGCAGTTGAGACCTTGTCCCCACCTCTACCTACAGAGGGCAACTGACAGGGGACAGGGGTCACAAAGCTCTCTATTCTGCAGGAGCTGCACCCCTCTTCCCCAGCCCAGACCCTGCCCACCAGGCAGCTACACCACGGACAGGAATTGAGGGAGGGTCACATGACTGCAGAACCCCCAGAATAGTCAACTCTTCCAGTCTTCCCCAAAACAGGAGAGAAATCTACACCCCTCACCCTCTCCAGTCCCAGGAGCTGCCCATTGGTTGGCTGGGCTTACTGATAAGGGACCAGGTGGAGTGGGGGTGGGTGAGGCACGGTGTGTGTGTGTGTGTGGGGGGGGTACAGGCTGCCCTGGGCTTTCTCTGTCCCCAACAAGGGGGCCACATACCATCCCCAGACCCCATCCACACAGCAGCCATGCAGGCAGATGGGGATGGAAGAGGGTAGCGGGGGACCTCACCTTGTTGAGTCTCCATCCTTCCATGAGGAAGTGTTTCTCCAATGTGGCATTGGGTTTCACCGGCCTCCTGGCCTGATCCTGCACACCCAGCAACCGGCTCAGGGGCAGGCCGACAAGTCTGGTGCAAGGGACACAGGACTCGTCAGTCCAGGTGAGAAGAGACGTACATGCTATAGGTGGGGAAACTGAGGCTTGGAAGGGCCAGGTTATATCCTGGGACCCTGGAGGATAGCACTGAACATAAGAAAGGTAGCTGGCCTGGTCTTCAGAATCAGGGTGTGAAGGTCAACATTAGTGGTACCTAATCACCTTCATTCAATCTAATCTCAAACTAGGGGTCAGAATCCTCTCACCGCCTGTCTCATGGTGGCCTATGTCCTGGTCGGGCCCCCAGCAGCTTGTGTCTCTCCACAGTCAGGAGCAGGTCTGCTCCTTTCCTCTCAGGCCTCCCATCTTCCACCCCCCCCCCACTTCAGGGTGGACAACTTGGAGGAGCTGGACTCTGGACAATCAATGCTTTGCCCGAAAGGGGGCTCCCAAGGCCAGGGGGTCAGGAATGAATTTCATATCTATTATTACAACAGCGAGGCTGCATTTGGGGAAACTGAAGCTCAGAGCCGCCCTGCAAGGAATTCATTCCAGGCTCAGTCGAGATGGGGAATGGCGCACACTGACGTTTGTTGAGTGCTTAAGCCCTGTCAGGCATTATGCACTTAACCCTATCATCCCCATTGTCCCAATGGGCAACAGCTCGGAAAGGTCAGAAATGTGTCCAAGGCAACACAGGGAGTGAGCGGCAAACCTGGAACTCAAACCCAGGATTTGTATCAAGTTCCCTTAATAAAGGGGAAAACCCCTGCCTTCCACCCCAAAAAGTTCCTCCCCCCCTTGCCCTTTGGCAGCAACTGATGCCTTTGGGACATGATAACACTTTCACCTCAGTTGGGGCCATCAGTTAAATATCCAAACCCCGCCTGGGCTCCAGTAGTAAACCTGGGCACACCCCCTCCAATGTTCCCCACCCCCGTGGGAAAGCAGACCCACCCACCAAGGCCTGGCTGAATGGGCCTCTCAGAGTCCCTCAGGCGAAGCCTCAGCCTCTACTGGCCTACCCACTGTGTGGCCTCAAGTAGGTCACCAGACCTCTCTGTGCCTCCATTTCCTCTGTAAGGTGGGGATAATAGTACCACGCCTCGGGGTTGCACTGAGGGCAAAGTAGGTAAAGACCCATTAACTGCTGAGAGCAGTGGCTGGCACAGAGTAAGTGCTCAAAGCGTGCATGTTAAATAAATGTCAGTGGATGTTCCCTGGGTTCCCTGTGTCCAAGGAGCCCATACCTGGGAAGCTCCTTATGAGTGGGAGAGACAAAGCAAGATGCTGAACACTGCCAGGTCCCTGTGGTCAGGGCAAGACAGAGGTGGAGACCCAAAGTGGCAGAAGGGGGTTAAGAGCTCTGTGGGGGGAGGGGCAGGGCAGGCTTCCCTGGAACCCAGCCAGCCTCAAAGGAGCTGCAAGGGAGTGTGTGCAAAGGCCAGGTGGCTGCAAAGAAGATGGCAAACCAGGAATGGGTGTGGGGAGTGGAGGAGGAAGTACATGTGGAGAAAGGGGGGCAAGAGGGGTCCTCAGCATCAAAGGAACCTTGAGGGTGGGGGGACAGTGGGGAGGCAGGCAGATAGGGGCCTGGCAAGGCAGGTCTAGGAGCTGTGATCACAGCATTGGTCACATGGGAAAGGGTGGGACTCCCTGGGACAGAGGGGAGGAATCCTAGGAGAGATGCCCACACCCAGGAGGACACCCAGGGAAAGAGGGAAAAACCCAGTTCTGAGCAACATCTGGGTCACCTGAGAAATGACTGAAAATCCACAGGGTTTGGCAACCTGGAGGTCGCTGGGAGGGCAGCTGACATATACTTAGGGGCTGGTGCCAGGCTGCAGGAGACTGGGGGTGAGTGGAGGGGGCCCCCGAAGCGGAGTCTAGAGTGCCTATGCTCCTTCCTTGGCTAAAAAGGGCAGTAGGAGGAAAGGCGATGGAAGGAGCAACGGGGGGGGGGGGGGGGGGGACGACCGCAGGAAGGAGATGTGGTAAGGGTGAGGGACTGCCTTGCCTGTAGAGGGAGGGGGAGGAGGGAGGGGGCAGGAGTTTCTCAGCTTACAGACTGGCCTCTGCAGACCTGTCCTCAGTCAGTAAAGTGGGCATATGCCCACCAGGTCCCCATCCGTTTTCTGAAGAGGATGGCATACCCAGACTAGAACTCTGGCCAGTGTTCTGGTAAAACAGCCATCAGAGACCAGAAGAAATGTGAGTGGTGGTGGCTAGGGGCAGGATGGAGGAGGGGGCAATTTTGTTCAAAGCCAGAGGCACATTGGGACAAAACCAGGCACAAGGTGGCAGCACAGCGCCACACCACACACCAGCCACAACAGACACTCACCTCTCGAAGGTGAAGCGCATGGCTACCAGAACCAGTGCCACGGGCAGGGCTGCCAGCATGTCCTGGGGGTGGGCATAGACCAGGCCATCCCTGTCCTCCAGTTCAGCCCATGAGGTATTGGGTGGTAGCCAGAACCTGTCCTGCCACAGCCACTCTTTCAGACTGGACCACATCCTGTGGACAGACGGTCCGGTTAAGGGCGAGCTGAGAATGCAGGATGGGTGAAGCTGGAAGGCCTATCACCCGGCCCTCATTCCCCCAGCGCCTGGCAACCTGGAGTTTATTACAGCCGGTGTTAAGGATACACTTGGTCTGTGTGTCTTCAGGCAAATGACTCGATCTCTCTGAACTTCAAGCTCATCTGTAAAACAGGGACAGTAATACCCACCTCTTAGCTCAGCCTGGTTAGGTACACAAAGTGCTTGGCCTGACGCCTACTGACCTTTAACACCACAGCTTATGACAGCAGTTATTATTCTGTACTTTACAGACAAGAAAATAATGGCCAGAAGTCAAGGGAGTGGCGGAGTAGGGTCGTGATCTCAAGCTCTCAAATGTCCAGGAAGGTTTCTTGCCATTGTGGGAAGGTGCCTTGGATGCAGCCCAAAGACCAAGAGTTTAAAGAAATCTATAATTCCCTCCCTAGCTATCCTTCCCAATGTGGACCCCACGAGGTGCGAATGTCAGTTGTCTCACTCACTACCCCAAATCATGGGCGACAGCTGGGCAAGAGAACCAACAACAAGACCGAGCTTCCTGGAAAATGGAGCAGTAACTAAGGTGAGCCAGCTTTCCACCAAGAGCTATCAGGGAGGGGACCAGCCCCCATCTGCAGAGCCTAGCCATCTTGAGTAGCCCACAGTTTCTCCCTTTCTCAAGATCTTAAGACAAGTGCCCAGACCCTCACACAGATCCCACTTGGAATGTTTGTTCACTCATTTGTTCATCTGTCCGTCCATTCATCCATCTGTCTGTCCATCCATCTATCCATCCGTTCGTTTGGTCCATCCATCCATCCATCCATCCATCCATCCATCCATCCATCCATCCATCCGTCCATCCACCCATCCATCTACCTATCCATCCACTTGTTTGGTTCATCAATCTACCTATCCACCCACCCATAAGATGTTCTTTGATTGACTTGTACATGCCAGCTTGGATACAGAGGGGAACATTCAGGATGTTCTTAAATGTTTGAGGACAAAGTAGACACATTCCTGTCTCCATGATGCTCCCAGCTAAGCAGGGGAGGCAGCCAATATGCAAATAAATAGATTAATAAGTAAATGAAATAACACGGTGTGATGGGGTCTGATAGAAAATAAACAGGGTGGAATTGATTTTAAATGAGGTGACCAAGGAAGGTCTCTAAGGAGAAACCATCTGAACTGGGAGATCCAGAGATAAGGAGGGCCTGCGTTTATGCAGAGGAGAGTAGTGGTTGTACAGAGGGGCTTTCCAGAGAAATAAGCAGCATGTGCAAAGGCCCTGAAGCAGGATTCAGCTAGGAGTGCTGAAGGATTAGTAAGGAGGCCTGTGTGGCCGGAGCAGAGTAAGTGAGGGGGAGAGAAGGGGGTGAGAGCAGGGAGGAAACTGGGCAGATCATGTAGGGCCTGTGGGCTGTGGGAAAGAACTTAGATGATTTCCCAGCAGAGAAATTAAAAGAATTTACAGTGGCCTATGTGGCTCAGCTGGCTGGGTGTTGCCCCATGCACTGAAAAGTTGCTGGCTCCATTCCCGGTCAGGATACGTGCCCAAGTCGCAGCTCAATCCCCAGTAGGGGGCATGCAGGAGGCAGCTGATCTATGGTTGGCTCTCACATCAATGTTTCTCTTTCTCTCTATCCCTTCCTCTCTAGAAATCAATAGGAAAATTTTTTTTTACAGTGAACACCTATATATCTACCACTAGATCCCGCCAGTCATAGTTTGCTTCATCACACACCTGCCCATCCGTCCCTTTACCCACCCACCAGTCCGTCTGATTTTCCTGGATGCATTCCAAAAGCAGCAGCAGACACACAAGCAACATTACCCCTAAATATTTCAGTATGCAAATCATAACTAGGGCTCAATATTTGCTTATGGGGTTTTTTTTTTCTTTCAAGATAAATTTTATTAGAGCAAAATGCATCAATCTTAAGTGCAGAGTCGCTCAGTTTTGGCAAATGCATGTGCCCATGTAACCCAACCTCCTACCATAAACGTTCTCGTTTTTCCACAAAATTCTCTTGTGCCCTTTCCAGTCAATCTCCATCTCTGCCATTCAAAGGTCATCTCTGTTCCATTTTTTTTTTTCCATCTGCACTGGCGTGGGGGTGTCTGTCAGATGGGTGAGAGGGCCCCTGAGGAGGAGGAGGCTCTTTTATCTGTTCTAGAACTTCACATAAATGGAACCACAGGCTGGTCTTTGTGTCTGGCTGCTTTCACTCTGCCATGTTTTTGAGACTCATCCATGTTGTTGCATTTACAGTAGCAGTTTTCCTTTTTTACACGAAACTGCTGGTACCACAGGCATATAACACAACTGGTTACCATCTGTTTGTTGAGGGGCAAACAGGATGCTTCCAGTTGGGGTAGCTATGAACAAAGCTGTCATGAACAGTCACATCCTAGTCTTGTGTGAATAGAAGTTTGCATGTCTCCTGGGTCAGTCCAAGGAACGGAACTGCTGGGTCATAGGACAGTCACGTGTTTAACTTTATAAGCAATTGCCAAACTGTTTTCCAGGTGGCTGCACCATTTTACACTCCTGCTTGTGGAGTTGGGGGGGTTCTGTGACTCTTGGTTATATTAAGGCCAGATGGCAAGCCATGGGCTGTTGGTTGCCATGCAGGAAGTGGCCTAGAGGAGGCCAGAAGGGGGTGCTGTGTGCTGTCCAGATGAGGTAAGTGGGTGGATATTTCCAGAGACATTTTGGGGGCAGAGCCCCCAAGAGTTGAACACCCTCAAGAAAGGAACCAAATAAATCTCGCTGGGCTAATATCAAGATGTTCGCAAGGCTGTGATCCTTCTAGAAGTTCCATGGGAGAATGTGTTTTTCTGCCTTTTTCAACTTCTAGAGGTACCTGCATTCCTTGGCTCATGGCTCCTTCCTCTACCTTCAAAGCCAGAAGGGTAATATCTTCAAATCTCTCTCTGATCCTCCTGCCTCGCTCTTATAAGGACCCCTGAGACTACGTTGTGCCCCATAGGTAATCCAGGGTCATCTCCCATCTCAAGGTTAGCTTGTTAGCAACCTTAGTTCCTTCTGCAAACTCAGTTCCCCTTTGCCAGGCAAGGTAACATAGTCCCAGGTCCCGGGATTAGAACATGGACATCTTTAAGGGGCATTGTTCTGCCTGACACATTGCCGGCCATCAGGAGAGTGGTTTCTCTTAGGGACAGGTAATGACCAGAGGGGCCATGAGGGGTTGCAGAGGGCTGGAAGGTTCAGTCTCCTGATCCAGGTGTTATTCTGGTTGAAAAAATCCACTGAGTTGTGTATGTATGATGTGGGCCCTTTTCTCTGTGCAAATGAAAACATTTGTATTTAAAAAGTCTACAATTCTGATTTTAGGTCTGACATGTGGGTTTTCTGCCCACACCAGCATGCAATTCTCTCACACCACCTGGGTGTCCTACAAGTCAGCTCAGTTCTGACACTATGTGGAGACACTGATGTCAGATCCCACAGGTTAAGGACTCTGTCCTACAAGACTGCCCCTGCCCCAACTTCACCTGGGCTTCTGCCATACAATGGGCTGCAAACCAGAGTTGCCACCATCTCCTTCTCAGGTTTGATGTATTTGCTAGAGTGGCTCACAGAAATCAGAGAAATGCTACTACTAGATGACTGGTTTGTTATAAAGGATATAGCTCAGAACAGCTAGATGGAAGACATGCATAGGGCCTGTATAGCGAAAGGGCCCAGAGCACCTATGCCCTTTCCAGGCACCACTCTCCCCAAATCTCCATGTATTCACAGCCTGGAAACTCTCTGAAGACACAGCCTGTCTTATTTGTTTTTTTATGGAGTCTTCACTACATAGGCACGATTGATTAACTCATTAGCTATTAGTGATTGATTCAACCTCCAGCCCCATGTTCTTCCCCCACCCAAGGGCACCCAGATGGGCGTCCACCAAAGCCATGGTGCTTGCAAGTCTCAATGAGCTTCAGGGACAAGGGAGAACACACAAGAACAATGGCATCTCATAATCTCAGGCCTCTGCGGATGTATCCAGCCTCAAAGCCCACCATTCATTGCCTGACACTCTGCTCCCATCACACTGTACATTTTCACACACCCAGCCTTTACAAATGCTGTCCTCTGCCTGGAATGCCCATATAATATTTATTGCCCAGTTCTGGGTGCTGAGGACACAAAATGGTGGGGAGAGAGGGCAAGGTCTCTGCCCTCACAGGTTGTCTGTTTAGTTGTCACTTCCTCCTGGAGGCACCTCCAGACTGCCCCAAACTTAGATCCACTTAAAGCACCTCCCCTAGCCCTGCCTGGCTCACTGTGGTGTTGGGAGCTAGCCAGGCAGTCTTTTTAGAGGTGATGAGGGGGGAAGGAAGGGTACATAACCAGTCTCAAACCCCAGTCCCCTCAGGTGAAGCAGGCCCAGCCCTTTCTTGCCCCCAAGTCACTTTGGAAAAGCACTTTCCAAACTAGAGAGCCTTCCAAGGGTGCTTCAGACTGACATACCCTACCCTGACTGCAGAGGTCTTGGCCCTGGAAACCCTACCTCTCTCTAGCACCAATGACTGTCCCCCCCATTCCTTCCATGCTCTTGATAAAGAAAAGACACTGGTTTGGCATGAGAACAGGACCTGGAGCCGAGTAAGCTGGCTGAGTTCCAGCTCCAATGCTCCTACTCCTGGGGCCTCAATTTCTTCACCCACCTTTGGTGGGACAGGTGCCTGGCACACAGGGTGGCTCAGGGGTGGCCGTAAATGAGCATCCATAGCCAGCAAGGCCCAAACTTCTCTTTCACCTCCTGATTCCCCGCCAGATGCCCTCTTCTCAAGGGACGGGATGAAATGGGGTTCTGGGTGGCACTCCTCCTCAGGCTTCATTTTTTCTCTTTTGGACACCAGCCCCTCCACTGTTCCCTGTGACACTCTGCCTCCTTGGGCATCGGCTGCCCCGTCTGAGTCACGTCTCCTGCTTTACCACACCCCCTGCATGCTGGTGTTGCAACACACTGGATTCCTGTCTCACCCATTTACCAGTCATGCCAGCTGGGGCTGCTGACCTGGCTGCTCTGTGCCTCCGTTTCCTCATCTATAAAGTGGAGTAACAATAGGCCCTTTCAGAGGGGGTGGCTGGAATGACACCACGGGAGAAGTGGGCATGAGGTAAAGTTGAGTTACTTATTGCCAGCAGGAGAGAGGAGAGGGGCGGGCTGGAGAACATTCTGGAAAAGAGAGGTGGGGGCCTGAGGCAAGTTCTGGATGGTTCTTTCAGAACAGCCCCTGGCCTCTGCAAAGGCACCTTACCTTAAAGCTATAGCTAATGAACTCAGACTGGGCTCAGCCAGGGCCACAGAGGGGCCATTTGGAGAGTGACCACACAGGTGGCTGGGCCAGCCTGAGCCTCGTCCCCACCGCTGCCATCCTGCCCACCCCGGGTCTCAGTCTGGCTTCGTCTTGAAGCCTCTTTGGCCTTACTCCCAGCCCTGCCTCTGCCACCTGGAGCCAGACTCTGATAATCCTTTTTAGTGGCTAAAAATATCTCCAGATTGGGGGACAGAGAGATTAGGGTTTGTGCTGATGTGAGGAGGGGGCAGGAAAGCAGAAGATCCCTGGCCTGCCTCGTGGGTCTGGAAGAGCTTGCCTGGTCCCTATTATTCCCCTGAACTCTCAAATGCCCCAGCAGAGTAGGACTGCACACAGGTTTATTTTGTTTTATTTTTAATCTGGCTGGAAACACAGGACTGCCCTGAGTTGCCTAATTAAAATAGGAAATCAATTCAGACACCACATGTCCAGGTCCAGGTCCAGACAGACAGACAGACAGACAGACAGACACACACACACACACACACACACACACACAATCACCCCGGCCCCTGCGGCCTGGCCTGCTGCCTGGAGTCACCTGACTCCTGCAGCTGGAGGCCCTGGCAAAGAACACATGATCTGCTAAGTGGGGATTGTTTGCCGATAACCACAGTTGCCCCTGTACTAGGCCCTGGTTGTCCCCTCCAGATGGCCCTGGCTCCTCCACTCTGGACTTCTCTGAGCAGGGTGCCCTCAGGGTACTAATAACCTGAGATGCAGCCAGTCCAGAAGGCACTACCATATTGCTCCCTGCAAAGACCCAAAGAAGGGACCCAAGTCCAGGGTTCTACCTCACCACAACTACTATTTATTTTATTAAAAATATATATTTGTATTGATTTTTAGAGAGAGAGGAAGGCAGAGGGAGAGAAAGGGAAACATCAATGTGAGAGCAGAACATTGATCGGCTGCCTCCTGCACGCCCCCTACTGGGGATTGAACCCGCAACCCGGGCATGTGTCCCGACAAGGAGTGGAATCAGCAACCTTTTGGTGCATGGCTCAACCAACTGAGCCATACAGACCAGGGCTGCCCCTCCTATTTAGACACACTCCTGCTCTCTACACTCTGGCCCTGTTGATAGACTTCTCCTCTCCCCAACAGCTCAATTCACTGCAACAATTACTTGGTGCGCTTCTAACTCACCAAGCTCCTTCCTGCCCCAGGGCCTTTGCATGTGCGGTTCCCCCTCATGGTCCTGTGTCTAGGTCTGTCTCATCAGTCACATCTCAGCTCACTTATCACCTCCTCAGAGAAGCCGTCTCAGATCACTACCAGAGAAGCTACCATATTAGTCCATCTCTTTATCCTGTTTCATTCCTTTAGCCCTGTCATCTCAGTTGATCTGTTTTCTTACTCACTTGTTTGTCTGCCTCACGACAAGGCATAAGCTTCATGAAGGCATAGATGTTGTTTTAGTCACTGCTGTGTCCTCAGACAGGGCCTGGAACAACATTAGGTGCCAACTAAATGCTAAGTGGATGAATGAGTAGATAAAACAAACACATTCAAATAGGTGGATGTGAAGACTTTAGGTCAGTGGTCAAACTTTCTAGAAAAATAAGCCACTTTCTTTAACAGACAAGGTCAGCTTGATCCCCATAAAGTAGGTATATTGTCTCTCCAAAAACTGGGAAGCCTGAGGCTCAAAGGCAGAAGCTACTAGAAACAGGTCCAGCAAGGGAGAGAGCCAGGGCTGGAAGCTCCTAGGGAGGGGAGGGGCTGCTCTGTACTGCCAGAGGGATCAGGACTCACGGGATCCTGTGGAGGCCTCCCCAAGCCTGTTTCTGCCTCTTAAGGTTTCCCTAGGGAGAAAGCTCCCCACCTCCCCCTGCAGGCTCAGGGGTCTAGGTGAACTGAGCCAGGTACCCAGGTATCCCCAGCTGGCCAACCTTCCTCATCACAGCTACCCCTTCCACTCCCCTGGTTGGCCCCCACCCCCCAAATTAAATAACCAACAGTGGGGTCATGAGGGTTGCTCTACAGCTGCCAGCCAGGCCTGCTCTCCTGGCCCTGCTCCCTCCCTCCCACAGCTCCACTCAAGCCCCTGCAGTGTCCCACACCGGTCCAACCGAGGATGCTCAAGAGCTTCCTCTGGTGGTCCAGCCTCCAGGCCTTTAACAGCCTTTTGCCAGAAATTCCTCCACCCCTTTGCTGGGCCAGTTCCTACTAGCCTTTCAAGACTTGGATCAGATTAAATTCCCTGCTTAAGAGACTTTCTCTGCCCTTCCCACCCTCGGCAGAGCCCCTCTCCTCAAGCCTTTCTTCAGAGCTTTTTTTTTTTTTTTTTTGGCCCTGGCCAAACCCCATGGAGCTTAGAGAGCTAGCTGGCTCTGAGTCTCTCTCAACAGTGAGCGCCAGGGAGAGAGACCTGTGGGGTCCCCAGCATCACCTAGTGTGGGTGTGTGTTGGGGGTCGGCAAGGGAGGTTTCAAGGACTGGGGAGGAGGGAGGATCAGGTCTCCGGGCGTTTGGGGGGGGAAATGAGCAGTCCCCAGCCCCAAAGGTAGGCAGGGGTGGGGCAGCAGGATTGATTGATACCTGCACAGATGAGAGTATAAGGGCAGTTCTGTTGCACTACAATTAAAACAACACAGCTTTAATGAGGTATCATTGACATGTAATAAACGGCACGTTTAAAGCATGTGATTCAATGCATTTCGAAACATGTGCACACTCATGAAATCATTACTTCAGTCAAGACATTGAATACAGTTGACTCTTGAACAACACGGGTTTGAACTGTGTGTGTCCACTGTATATGCAGATTTTTAAAATCTTGTAAACAGATGATATACACTTACAGTATTGATACATACAGTACAAAAATGTATTTCTTTTCTTAATGATTTTCTTAAGAACATTATCTTTTCTCTAGCTTAGTTTACTGTAAAAATACATTATCTAAAACATACACAAAAATATGCTTTTGTCAACTGCCTATGTTACCGTAAGTCTTCCGGTTAACAGTAGGCTATTAATAGTTAAGTTTTGGGGAAGTCAAAAGTTATAAACATATTTTCAAATGCTCATGGGGTCAGGGCCCCTAATCCCCACATTGTTCAAGAGTCACTGTCATTTCCTGAAGTTTCCTTGTGCCCCCTTTGAAGCCCTCCCTCTTGCCCTTCCAGTGAAAACTGGACGCAACTTTGATGTCCAACATTTGGGGGTCAGGAACCTCAGCATTTCATGTGATGAAATATTAGGTGTGAGTTTAAACGGAGGAAGATACATCATGGATTAACCTTGAGGACATTATGATCAGTGAAATAAGCCAGTCACAAAAAGACAAATACTATAGGACTTCATACAGGAGGCCCCTAGGGGAGTCAAATCAGGGGGAAGTTGTTTAATGTGATGAAAAAGTTGTGGAGGTTAACAACAATGTGAACATTCTTAACAATACTGAACTGTGCACTTAAACATGGCCAAGATGGTAAATTTTTGTTATATGTATTTTACCACAATTTAAAAAAAAATTTAATTTAAAAAATTATCAAAGGAAGGGGAAAGAAGAGGAAAAACTTTGTTAACTGACTTGGGAGGATCACTGAGTTAAAAAAAAAAAAAAGCAAAAGGTGGAGACACACTAATGGCCTGATACCTAGATTATGAAATGGAAAACCACCAGAAGAGTTCTGCTTCTGGTAACAGCAAAGTTAGCCACATCAGACCAGCCCTCTCCGAGATAAGAGTCAACTCTAGACTATATGTTAAAAAACAACTACACCCCAGCTGGCGTGGCTCAGTGGTTGAGCATTGACCTATGATCTAAGATATTGAGGTTCGATCCCTGGTCGGGGCACATGCCTGGGTTGCGGGGCTTAATCCCCAGCCGGGGGCGTGCAGGAGGCAGCCCATCAATGACCCTCTCACCATTGATGTTTCTATCTCTCTCTCCCTTCCTCTCTCTAAAATGAATAAAAAATACTTAAAAAGAAATAAAAATAAAAAACAACTATAGCAGGTCCTTGAATAATGTTATTTCATTATAACGTTGATGAAATGCTGTAGGAACTTAACTCTGTTTACATCAATTAGCCTTTGGTAAATTGGCTCAGTTATGTGTCATTTCACTTAAAGTCAGAGTGCATCGATGTTAAGTGAGGACTTACTGTACCTGACAGCTTTGGTGCTGCAACGTCTAATGTGGGAGCCACTGGCCTAATATGTGGCTATTTACATTTCAATTAACTAAAATTAACTAAAATTTAAAATTCACTTCCTCAGTTACACCAGCAACATGTCTATGCTCAATAGTTGCTTGTGGCTTATATACTGGGCAGTGCAGATAGGGAACATTTCCATCACGCACAAAACTCTACAGAGCAGTACTGCTTGAGAGTCACCAAAAATATGTAGACGGTAGATGGGAGTCTATAGCTGGATTAAGGAATAGCAAGGGATGAGTTTCCCACTTTTTGTTGTTCTTCACTGAAAAAAGAAACTGGCTTGAAAAAATGAGAAGACAGAGCCTACAGAGACCACAACAGCTCAACAGTGGGTGGAACATGTTAAAAAAGAGAGAGAGAAAAGGCAGGTCCAGATTCTATACGAAACTCTGTGCGAACCCTGAACCATGCATGTGCTGGGCAGACTCCAACCAGCCCGGCTGAAGCTAAAAGAGAGTGAACTTTCACCTGTCACCACCACGGGAAACAGACTTTGGAGCCTGAGTCCCGGTGGATTAACTGCCTGATAAAAATTTTTTTTTTTAATCAATGGTCTTCAGAGGAACAAAAGAATCCAGAGTCTCTGCAACATCTTTCACAATGCCCAGAATACAATCCAAAATTACTTACATACGAAGAAATAGGAAAACATGACCCATAGTCAAGAAAGAAGAAAATCAATGGGGACTGGCCCTGAGGTTACCCAGATGTTGGAATGAGCAGATAAGGACTTTGAAGCAGCTATTATATAGTCAAGGATGTGAAGAAAAATGACTTCCTAATGAATGAATAAGACACCGCAGTAGAGAGGCAGAAACTATAAAAATGAACCAATGGAAATTCTAAAACTGAAAAATACAGTATTTGAAATAAAACTCATGTGTGGGCTTTTGCCCCGTTACACTCAAGTTGTCCTCCACCCACAGACCATGCTTTGTTTCTCCTGAGGCTTCTTGGCCAAGGTCCCACCTTCCATCTAGTCTTTGGGGACGGGAACCTGGGAGTCATCGCAGGCCCCTCCACACACCCTGGACACTCAGTTACTCATCAAGTCCTGCAGTTGTATCCATCTCCCTAGTTACTGTTGAGGAAGTCCCTTCTCTGCTGATCCCACTGCTGTGGCCCCATCTCTCCATCTCAATCATTGTGGCCTCTGCCCAGGTCTCCCTTCTGTGGGTTTTGCCTAGGCCACCTCCCAGCATTCATGCCATCCTTCTACCATGCACATCAGACCTTCCCTCAGCTTTAAATCCTGCAAGTGCTCCTACAGATCTGGCATGCACTCAGGCATACCTTCAGGCCTTTTGCACATACCTCTGTCCCCATCTCCCCCACAAGCAATGCCCTCCCTTTCTGTCTGCCAAACCCTTTCTGGTTCTTCAAGAGTGTTCTCCAGACACTTTCTCCAGGAAGCCTTCCAGGTGCCCACACACTGGGTTAGGGGCCTTTCCCCTGGACTCTCCTACCCCCTTCTCAGAAATTTTGGGGCAACTTTTGTCTCCTCCCCAGTAGCCTGGTGATGGGGCCTGACCTCTCCATGTACCCAGCACCTGACACAAGATAGGTAGCCAGAAGCTGGCCACCAAATGTACAACTGAAAGGCTGAGCTTAGATCCTGGCTGGCTGCAGACACTCAGGCCTCGGAAAACAACTTAGCTCCAGCCTCAGTTTTCCCCACTCCTGCCTATCCCTGTTCCACCTGTGGGATTACACGCCTACCAGTCTCCTTCAAAAGGCTCACTTTTTTTTTTTTGGTTAATCCTCACCAGAGGATATTTTTAGAGTAGGAGGGAGGGAGGGAGGGAGAGGGGTGGAAGAGAGAGGGAGAGAGAAACATCAATGTGAGAGAGACACATCAACTGGTTGCATCCCCCAAGAGCCCTTGACCGGGAATCGAACCCAAGAGCCTTCAGGCCATGGGCCAACACTCTAACCACTGAACTAGGGCCCAAAAGGCTCACTTTTTTTCCTTAAGTACATTTATTTTCATATTGTCTTCCATCCCCTAGGAGAAAGCCAGCTTCAGTGTCATGTGGTGACAGTGGATATAAAACAAACACAGTGAAAACAAGATGACATTCATTCCTGGCCAAATGACTCTTGTACTTTTTGGATTTCTGAAAGTCCTGAGGCATAACCTTTTCACCTATTTCTAAAATTTCAATTGCCTATGCTCACTCGAGTCCCAGATGCATACGGTCCAAGGTTGAAACAGGCTGACACAGGTGAACAGTTACACCCCTTTGGCTCACCCGTCTCACTGCAGAAGTCACTGCAAGCATCTCTTTCATTGCATCAATACTCTTGCTGTACCCCTGGAGAATGTTCTGGAAACCCTTCACCCTCAGAGCCAGCTTCAAATCTAGGAACAACTCAGGCTGCAAGGAAGAGGTCTTGTTCCCTGTGTTATTTAGATGGGCTCTTAGATTGAACAAACACATCCTATTCCACCAATCTCATTACCTCTGTGGAGTCATGTGAATTTTGTGGTGTGAAAAAGGGCAACAGTTTCAAGACTCAGAATGCTATGAGAAGAATTACATCAAGGAAGCATGTGCATGAACAACCTGACACTTCCTCCAAGAATTGCCTTATAATCTGCAGTCCACAGGCTCTTAGTACCTGAGAAAACATGGCAGGCACTCGGCAGTGGAGGGGAAGCTGGACTTTATCATTAGCAATTAGCCCTTTGGAAAATGGTACTGCTATCCCATATCCTAAATGGTAATGGTATTTGTCTGGAAAAATGGTTTATGAAAAGTTTTCTTTATATCCAAAAGTGAAAGATAAACAATCTATGAAGAGAAAAAAAATACACATAGATGATCTCCTCAGAGAGGCTCTAACTACCTGAAGTAAAGTAACCCCCTTATTCTTAACACATTTCTTAAAAATCCTTGGACTATGTGGGACTGTGTTAGGTGTCTTCTCTCAGGGTCTGACTTTGCCCCAACTTTTTCCAATCTCCAGCTAAGCCCCCAGGAAGCTACAGCAGGTGTCCAGTGCCAGGAGTTTCTGTAGTGTGTATTTTGCAGATGGGGAAAATGAGGCACAGGGCAGGAAGTGGAAAGCTGGGATTCGAACCTAAACCTGCCTGTCCCAGAGCCTGACACCCTATGCACCCTCCATCCAGTCCCTCCCCTTCTGAGCCAAGCTTCTCAGGAAGTACCTGGGATGCCTATCATCCTCTCACAAACATTTATTGGGCACCTACTATATGCCAGGTGTTGGGCTACACACTGGGGTCCCAGCAGGGTATAGACTACCACAGGATTGCACCCCATCCAGAACCTCAGCTCCATGAGGGTGGGAGTGGGCAGCGACAAACACCATATATTTTATTAATTTGTTTCATGATGTCAGGTAGTAAAAAGGAAAGTAAGGAAAGAAAAGCGATCAGAAGTCAAGCAGAGAGGGCTGCAATTTTAAAGAAGGTCAGGAAGGCTTCTCTGACAAGATGATATTTGACCAAAAGAGGTGAGGGAGGCAGCTCGTGGGGACAGAGCACTCTAGGTAGCAAAAATAGCCGGTGCAGAGGCCCTGAGGCAGGGCCATGAGTGCTGGGGCTGGGAGAGTGGGAAGACATAAGGGCAGGGAGGTGACAACCAACATCTAACCAGTATCTCAGATGGAGAAATGAGACCTAGAGGCAGACATTTCCAGAGCTTGCCTTGCCTGCTCTCCTGTCACTCAAGCTCCTTATACCCTGCCATCTCCCAATAGTTTAGCCTGACTCCCTTGCTCCAACTGTGTCCCATGGTGCCTGCCAGAATCACTGCCATAGCTGAGCCAGGGCCTAAAGGAGTTGCTCTTAGGTGCTCTCATCCCCATTTTGGAGGGTAATGGGCGTGGGGGTGGGGTCCCAATCACGGTGTGTCTTAGTACAGTAGAACCTCTGATTAAGGTTCCAGGGTCCAAGTGTTCGAAGCCTCTGAAGCGGGAGGAGTTTGGGCATACCTGGGTCAGTGGTGGGGGGTGGGGGGTGACCAGACCCAGGTGATCAGGCCTTTGTTCTCACAGGGTATGTGGAGGGGTGCGGGGGGGTCTTTTTCCTCAACCTGGAAAGGGAGTGACAGTGGGCTGGTGGCAGGGCCATCCTCAGAACACACCTGCCTAGGTTTTTGCTGCTTGTCCAGAAGGCCCAGCCAGACCCCTGCCTGGTATCCCTGAATCCCTTAGGGCTCTTATCACCTTTTTTGAGAGCATCCTACCTTAACACCCAGCTCTGTGCCCTGTCCAACCTGCCTGGCCTGCAGCCTAGCCACCAGTGCCGCTGTGCCCCCCACTCCCATATCCCCCATCATTGCCCTCTCTTGGCTACCTCCCTCCACTCCCTCAAGCCCCTCCAGGAAGTATCCCAGGTCAGCTGAGCCCCACCAAGTACAGGGGGACAGGGGTGGTGGTCTTCCCTCCCCCTGCCAGCCCCCTCGGCCTTCAGGGTTCCAGGACTTCAGAGCAGAATGACCAGTGCACACAAGGGACAAAGTACCAAAGCAATCTCCCCTCCGCCACAAACCACAAAGCAGTCCTGGCGCAAGGGCACTCCGAGGGTCTGCTGTTGCTGTTGTTGCACCTGAGAGCCTCAGTCTCTTCATCTGCCCTTCTCCACTCTCTCCCTTGCTCACTCTGCTCCAGACACACCAGCCCACTTATTCTACCTCTAACATGCCAGGCCTGGTCCTGCTTCAGGACCTTTGAACATGCTGGTCCCGCTGCCTGAATGCTTTTCCTCCAGATGCCCACCCATCCCCAATCTCGCTGGTTCTTTCTCATCCTTCAAGGCTCATCTCCTTATCACCTTCCTGCTCTCCTCCTCCCAGAACATCAGTTCCATTGAAGGGGGGGGTGTTTCATTTTGTTCACTGCTAGTTCCCACTGTCTCCCAGTGCAGGGACTTCCTAAGTATAGGCTGAATAAATAAGTGACAGACAGGGGTGGAAAGGAGGCACAGAGAGGTTTTGCAGGCATGGCTGGCAGAGGCTTGACCCCTACTCAGATACATAGTCATGGGACCTGGGGGCAAAATATGGTTTTGAAAGCCCAGGAGTGGGTAGGGAGAAAGCCAAGCTCCTGCTGGTTCAATGTGGGGAAGTGACATGAGGGCATCATATTAACAGAGGTATAAAGTCAAGACAGGGAGGAGAAAGGTCTCCTCTTTGTGTGGTCAGAGCCAGGTTGGGTCTGAGGTGCAGATTCAAGGGTGGCAATAAAAAGCCCATTCTGAAAGATCTGGGTGGGGATGGGGGCAGAATGGGCAGACAAGGGTATAAGACCCTTGTAAGGGGAGGGATTGGAAGCAGTGGATTAAGAAACATGGCTGAGGCTGGCCTCTTCCTCCTTTTTGAAGCCCTTGCTCCCTTGGCTTCTGACTTGTCACCCACTCCTGGTTTCCCTCCACCCTCTCTCCAAACTCCATTCCCCTACCCAAGGTGGGTATGTGTCCCAAGCTCCAGGCTTGCCTCTCCAAAGCCTAGCCTCACCTCACCTCCCCCTGGACCTCCAGCAGCACCACAATTTCCAGATGCTAGAAACAGATCGCTAACTTGTAGCTAAACCTGCTCCCCAATCAGCAGCTTCTGCATTCCACCCAACTGCAAACCTATGTGGGATTCACCCACTTCCTACACATCCCGCTTCCACCCAGTCCTGCCCCACCATGATCTGGACCAGTGCAATGTGCCTACCTCCATGCTAGCTCCTGCCCGCAGCAACCCCCATGCACCCTGCAGTTTCTCCCCTCTACATCTCAGCTCACTGGTCTCTTTGCCCATTAACTGTTCTTTTTTTTCCCCTCTGCCCATTAATTCTTAATCATCCTTACTAATGAGTCCAACAGCCACTTCCTCCAAGAAACTTTTCCTGACCCCTCCCTAGGCTGAATCAGGTCACTCCTCTGGCTCCCCACACCCAGGCATCCTGTTTTACCTGGTGCTTATTACCTACCAGCCGGACACTGTGCTCACCACTGAGGTGATGACTACTGTCATTCCCATTTTGCAGGGAATAAACAGAAGCACAGCACGAGAAGGTGAAGTCACTAGCCTGAGGGCACTGAACTCAAACTGGTGGGACCTGGTCTGTGACAACCTCCTGACAGCTATAGCAGGAAAGGGAACAGCCTGCAGGGCCTGGATAAGAGAGAACCGTGCTTTTCCACCCCCATGCCTGCTTTCCTGTGGGTGTCCCAGGGGTAGTGGGAGGTGGGAGGAGTGATCCCAGGCCTGCTTCCCCTACCCACTACAGCCATCCCAACGGCTCCTGTGCCAGTGTTCACTCCATGCCAGGCACTGGGCCAACCAAGCACTTTGCAAGCCTGACTCACTCAGTCTGCAAATGACCCTGGCTCTGAAGGTGGGTGCAATTATGCCCCACTCCCATTTCTCAGAACAAGAAATGGAGGCTCAGTGAACTCCCACTGATACTGGAGCCCCCCCTCCCCCATGAGGCTGCCACTGGGATGGCCAAGCCCTTTCCTAGCCAAGGCTTCCTTTGACCCCAACAACATTCCCAGGGGTAGGAACTGCTGATCCATTTTACAGATGGGCAAACTGAAGCTCAGAAAACTTTCCCTGGGCCCAAAAGGCCAGTTCAAGGACGAAGGCTCCCAGCTTATTTCCACTGCCTCTTCCCTCTCCCCTCAAGACATCTTTGCTGGGAGTAGGTGAGCTGGGAGGACAGGCAAGGAAGGTCCTGATAGCCTTCTCCCTGCAGCCTGACTAGACCTGCGGGACCCAGGTGTGCTATGTGAGGCTCCAGGCACTCACTGGTTTATTCATAGCAGCTGCTCTTGGAAGGGGACCGAGTTGAGGCTGGGGATGCCAGAGTCCTCAAAGGCAGCTCCATGTTCCAGAATTTCTAACTCAGGTGGCCCCATGCAACAGATCCAGGCTGCCTCTGTGGGGCCAGGCGGGGCTCGGCTGCTTGGGACCTTGCCTGGGCTCCCCCATCAGGTGGCACCTCACAGGTTTTGTAAGTCAGACTCAGTCATGACAGCTACCCCCACCCCCAGACATGTTTTTTCCTGTTTCGCCATCCCAGCTGTGAAAGGCCCTTCCACACTCCCAGCTGCCCATGCCAACAATCTCCTCTGGGCACTTTCCTTCATGCCCCACTTTTGAGCAGACAGGAGATACAGATGATGTTCTGACAAAATTAATCCCCAATTCACCTAGTTTCCACCACCCCTGCCAGTCCAGAGCAGCAGTATCCTCCCATCTGTTCTGCCCACAGCAGCTGCTGGATCGTCTTAAGACTACCTCGCCCACTTTGTTCTAAGCCTTCCGTGGTCCCCACAGGCTTGAGAATGGAAACCACACGCTCCTTACCATCCATCCATCTTCCAGGCCGGGGCCAACCTCTCCCCACCTCCAATCCCAGCGCTTCAGCCACGCTGGCCTTTCCGCTCTGCAAACACACCCGGCTGGGCCCTGCCTCAGGATCTTGCTGTTTCCTGGGCCTAAAAAGCCCTCGCTGGCTGGCCACTCTGGCCTGGATGATGCCTTCTCCGAGAAGCCTTCCCTGACTTCTTTTACCCCCTCGCCGTGATGCCTGGTCTTCCGCGCACGTAGCGTGGGCGAGAATGATGTGTGTTTCTGCCACCGCCGCCGTCTACGCGGCCCCGCCGCGGGCTCCGTGGCCGGGGCCCCGGCGGCATCCCCAACTGTGGCACGTCGGTGGCACCCAGTACCGGCTCCATATGGATTCGCCGGTGAGGGACTGGCACTCTCTTCGCGCTCCCCGCGTCCACACGGCCAGATAGCCCCGCGTCACGGTGTCAGGCTTGCCCCCAGGTCCCCCCGCCCGTTTCGCAGCCGCGTCCCCGGGCGCGCGCGGCGCGGGGCCCTCCGGGGAGCAGGGCTCGCTCGGGGAGGCAGCCCAGGCCTGGCACCAGATGGGAAGCCCCAAGATGCCGTCCAGGGCGGGGCGATGGGGGACCGGACAGCTGCATCTGGGGGCCGGGCCGGGGCCGCCATGGCTGTGGAGGAGGGGCCGGAGCTGGCCGCAAGGGTGGCGTTTGGGGCGCGTTCTGGGCGCGGGGGGCTCGCTTACCTGGGGGTGGCGGGCGGCCAAGTGCACCGGGTGTCGGGGGACCGCACGCCAGTAAAAGAAACACACGCAGCGAGCACTAGGGAGCCGAACTCACCTCCCAGCACCGCTACGGCTGGGGGCCGGGGAAAAGGCTGTAGCGGGGACGCGGGGCGGGACTGGGGGCCGAGCCTAGAAGGGCGGGGCTGGGGGCGGGGCCCGGCTGGACGCGGGGTACTGGCAGAGCTCCGCTCCCTCCTGGCAATTGGCCGCCTCCCTCCCCCGCCCCCGGCCCCGCCCCAGACCATCCCCTCCCCCCCGGCCCCGCCCCGAGGCTCGCTTGGCAGCGATCCAGCCGCAGATAGCTCGCCGGAACCTTTACGCTGGTCTCTGAACCCTGCACTGTACTGTGCGAGCTCAGTCTGGCCCCCGCTTCTCCTCGGTTCGCTGCACATTCCTCCGGCCCCCTCCGGGGCCCCATCGTCTGACCCGGCTCTGACCCGCGCATCTGCCAACACTCCGTGGGCGCCCTGATCCGCTGTGGTGTTTGGCTGGGTGTTGCGGAGAAGGCCCACGCACAGCCTCAGGCCTCAGAGGCCGCCTCCCGCACCTCGAGTCGAGGGACCTGCCCCAACTCGCAGGCCAGGCCGGCCCAGTTCGTGGTGCGTGGGACCGAGGCCCGCGCAGAAGCCAACTGCAAAGCTGAGGGCCTTAAGGGCCATTCTGGAGGCTGGGAGGTGTGCCGGGCAGCCGGGCGAAGTCTCCAGTTTGGAGTCATACTAGAGGATTTTAACACCCCATTGACATCAATGGATAGATCTTCCAGACAGAAAGTCAACAAGGAAATGGCAGGCTTAAATGACACACTATTTAATTGATATTTACAGAGAATTCCACCACAAAACAGGAGAATATACATTCTTTTCAAATGCACATGAAACATTTTCTAGGATAGACCACATGTTAGGTAACAAAACAAGTCTCAATAAATCTAAGAAGATTGAAAAAAACATCTGCAGTTGGGTGGGGTGCAGGGGTCAGGCAGTGTGGAAGGTGGCGCTGCCCCGGGTTAGGCTGAACCACGTAGACTGAGCGGAGGGCAACAGGGGAAAGTGCTAGACGCCCTCTTGGTGACAGGAACTGAAAGTTACCCCAGATCGGCAGCATGCAGGGACATGAAGCCTGCGCGAGCTGTAAATGAAGGACAACCCTGGATCAGGCAGTCTTCTCTGCACACCTGTGGCTCACCTCACATTCATGGTCCAGCTGTCATCAGTGGAAGGGAACAAGGTTCCAGAGCCGCTGGCCAACCCGTGTCATCTGGGCAAGTAGCTTCACCTTTGGACAATAAGCCTCTCCCTGAAGCAGATCCCACGGAGGTGGGGCAAGTCTTGGTTTTCTGGGCTGTAGGGTCCCAAGGCAAGTTGCTTCACATCACTGATATTTCATTTCTACACGTAGGAAGGGGTGGGGGTGTGGGAATAGAGGCCTCAGATGCAAGTGTGGAAGAAACTGTCCCTCCAATCCAGCTTCAGATCTTGCATTTACTGCACCTCCCCCCCACTATCTCCCTCAGGCCTCAGTCCTCTCCAAAGATCCCCCCACCTCCACCTCTGCCCCACACTCCTTGTGCAATCATTCTCTCCCCCTCCTGCCAAGAGCTCCTTTGCACATGAGAAAAGGAAAACAAAATAATTTTTCTCAGTTGTTGCCACTAGTCACTGTCTTGTATCACATGCCTTGCACCTGAGTCTGCTCAGAACAGGGCAGTCATTTGTATGAATAGTAACAGAGAGACTCCCCCTGGAATGGGAACAAGTGGCAGATCCTTGGTGAAGTGCAAGGAGAGGCCCTCCAAAGAGGATGGGGTGGGCCAGGGCCAGTGCACGATTTCAGGTGGGACATACTGCATGGGCAAAAGTAGGGAGGCTGGAGGAAGGGGACAGCTGTGCCTGAAGAGATGCAGGCTAGACTGTCTACAGTTGGGCTGCTGCTTGGTTTCTGCATGCTCTTCTTTTCCTGTTCCCCCATTCTCCTTCCAAGAGCATGCTTCCTGGAGGAGGAGGTGACTTCAGGGAAATGAGTGGGTAGGGATTAAGCTGAGTCAGGGTCTGGAAGTGAAGGAGGAGAGGACAGTAGGGTGGGGCCAGCAACTAAAGCCCTCAAAGGCTCTCTCTGGAGAGGCCCAATCAGATTTAAAATGAGACACAGTCAGACTTAAAATGAGTGAGCAGTGGGAGCAGCTGGGGCCTGATCTGGAGGTTGCAGACAGGAGTGAAAGGAGGGGCTTCAGAGGGATTTAAAGGTAAAATTGTCAGAGTCAGGGGGAAATCGGGGAAAGCCAGGGCCTGGTTAGTGGGAATGGGGAGATGGAGTTGTTTCTAAGCTGGCCAATTCGGTGTGGGGTGTCTGGGGAGTGGACCAGAGCAAAGCCCAGAGCTCAGACCTGAGGGTTGAGAAGGAGCTCCTTGCCCCCTTCCTCTCCTCCAGGACTTCACGGGGCAAGGAGTAAGCTGGAGGAGGCCGATAAGCCTGGATTCAGGTAACTCCCGGAGGATATCCTTGATCCCTACTGCTCCCCTCCAGCCAGTCCACTGGTCCCAGCCATATTGGCCTGTTTCAGACCCTGGGGCCATCAAGCCAGGCCTGGAAGCTGCACCCTGGACCCTGAACCCTGTGATAGGCAGAAAATAGCTATCTGGTGATATCCACACGTCCTAACCCCTGGAACCTGACTATGTGACTATATATGGCACAAGGGATTTTACAGATCTGATTAAGTTAAGGATCTGGAGACTATAGTTCCTATGTGGTATATTACATTCCTATGACTATTTTGTAACTACCAGTATGTATTCCTTAATCTCTTCACCTTTTTCACCCAGCTCCCCACCCACCTGGCAACCATCAAAATGCTCTCTGTATCTATGAGTTTGTTTCTGTTTCAGTTGTTTATTTTGTTCTTTAGATTTTGAGGGCAAGAATCTTGATTGGCAAAGCCTGGGCCATGCAGGACAGTAAGACTACTGGGAGAGAAGACACCTGGCACTAGAGTATAAGTCACTTAACTGGATACTGCAGGGCCCAGAGAGGCAGTGACAGACAGGCAGACATCCAAGACTTTAGTCCCCAACCCTCCAGAACAGGGGAGCATCAGCCCTGGAGACCACCAGAGGGGGCTAGGTCCAAAGTGGTGGTAACTTGGACACTGAGTCAACATGGGGAGTGTCTGACAGGGGGAGTGCAAGCAGGGCTCTGAATGGGGGGCTCGGATTCTGTATGAGTCTCCTATGACTGCAGTAACAATCATCACACTATTATCTGATCATTTTGGAGATCAGAGATCCAACATGGGCCTCACTGAGCTAAAATCAAGGTGTCTGCAGGGCTGTGGTCCTTCTGGAAGCTCTAGGGGAGAATGTTTCTGTCTGTATGTCTGTGTTTCTTTGTGTGTTTGTTGGTCTGTCTCTCACGAGCATGACAAGAGTCCAATCTTGTCTTCATCAGGCCCAGAAATAGGGCCAGTGTCCAGACATTTGGTGCCATTGGTTCAGTCCATGTCTCTGTCCTGATGCAGCTAGCTTAGTCTGTTCCCAACTGTGCTCAGGCCCATGCAGTCTGCCAAGGGCCCCAGGAGGCTGCGAGGGCCACATGGCTGCTACGGAGAAAACACATGAACAAGTGGGGTGAGCATGTGTTACTGGGGGGGGGGGGGAGGAGAGAGAGAGTGAGAAAGAGAGAGAGAGAGAGAGGGAGGGAGAGAACTCTTTGTTAGCTGGGATATTATCTGGGGCTTGGGAAGGACCAGACACTTCTTAACTAATCAATCAGCTTCCCAAGGTTCATGGGCTTCTGATGGGTCTACCCCCTAACCAGTCTATTTCCTAGATCTTCCAGGATTCTGTGTCCCTGATCCAATCCAGTTCTTTTCCTAGGCTAGACAGACCTCTGTGGTCACCCTCTTGAGCCCTATTTATTGCATATACTTCATAGGAGCACCTCTCCCTTTACATCATCATTTTGGCTTCGACTGCACATAGGCTTACCTCCCCCCATGGTCAGGGATGGGTGAGGGGGTGGACTAGTTGTATCCTGGGGAGATTGAAAAGCTGGTCCTTCCTCCCTACATAGGGGCGTGTGTTCATGAATGCTGTGACCTCCTAGTGAAGCAGGCTTATGCTCCCTAGTTTATCAGGCTTAATAATACCTGCTTCCCTTTGCTTCCTTCCTTTATCAATATCTGGCTAGCGATGCCAACTCCATGACATTCCCTCCTGGGTTACACGTATATCCAGTTTTCCAGGTAGGAGCTAGATCATAGATACCAAGGGCCTGTACCTGTTTAATTGTTCTTTTTGCTTCCTCAAAAGCCTGCTAATAAGGGACTGGATAAGGGACACAGAACCATGGAAGATCTAGGAAATAGGTTAGTTAGATTGGACCCATCAGAAGCCCATGAAAGCTTGGGAAGCTGATTGGTTAGCTAAGAAGTGCCTGGTCCTTCCCAAGCCCCAGATAATATCCCAGCTAACAAAGAGCTCTGTCTCTCTGTCTCCCTCCTTCCCTCCCAGTAAGACATGCTCACCCCACTTGTTCATGTGTTCTCTCTGTAGCAGCCATGTCACCCCTAGCAGCCTCCTGGGGCCGTTGGCAGACTGCATGGGCCTAAGCACAGCACCAGCTGGGAACAGGCTGAGCTAGCTGGATCAGGACAGAGACATGGACTGAACCAATGGCACCAAATGTCTGGACACTGGCCCTATTTCTGGGCCTGATGAAGACAAGATTGGACTTTTTCCATGGCAGGATGGATGGACATGAGACATTGGGAACCCAGGGGCAGCATTCTATTTCCACCCTAATGAATCTTTCCACTAAACCTCATTCTCACACACATGAGTCTCCGAAATGCTTTTCTCTCGACTCTGTGAAAGGACTACACTTCCACTGGCAACAATGGTGTCTCTGGAAATGA
Organism: Miniopterus natalensis; assembly: GCF_054644295.1. Classification (NCBI taxonomy): domain Eukaryota; kingdom Metazoa; phylum Chordata; class Mammalia; order Chiroptera; family Miniopteridae; genus Miniopterus; species Miniopterus natalensis. Next base: position 77,878,815 of record NC_142084.1, read on the forward strand.
CAGAGGAGGCTCCACACCCCAATAGGGTTTAGGTTCCAGGTATGGAAAAAGGTTGAAGTAAGATACAGCCTGATAGAGAAACAGCTCTATGCCACCTACCAAGACCTGCAAGCGACAGAACCTATAACTGGAAGCTCTGCTGTAACAGTGCAGACCGCCTGTCCCTGCACTATGTGTCTCACACTCTGAAGTCTGGTGCAGCACAGACACAAACTATAACAAAAGAGCATTTCCGTACAGCAGAGACACATCCATTAACATTCCCCTCTTAGCCAGGAATTGCAGACGTTGTTAGGGCCAATCACTTTTGTGTCAGAAGAAGATGTTGAAAAGACCCTCAAGGAAGATCCTATTGACCCTTTGGCAGTGAAAGCAGGCGCGGTTCTAGTACCACCTGAAGCCTGGTATACTGATGGCTGGTGCAAAGGACAGCCCCTTAAATGGCAAGCCACTGTGTATCAACCCCTCCTGGGAGCCATTCGGATGGAGGTTGGGGAAGGATGCAGTGGCCAATGGGCTGAATTGAGGGCTGTATGGCTGGTAATTGTGCATTAACCAAGTCCAATATTTATCTGTATGGATAGTTGGGCTGATTTTAAACGCCTGACCTTATGATTAGAGCAATGGCGTACTCAGGACTAGACTATCCACAACACAGTCTTGTGGGGACAAACCATGTAGGCAGACATATGGACAGTTGTACAAATGAAGGAGGGGACCCTATATCATATCTCAGGACATCAACTTGTTACAATGTCCAGGGAATGATGAGTGAATACACTGTCTTACATTCAATGGCTGGAAAAGGTCTTAGCAGAAAACCTGGCTACAGGGCTACACAGGAAACTGAAACATGCAGGGCAGAAAACCTTATGGGCAACAGCTAAAGCTGGGGCCTCCCACTGAAAATGACTGGCATTGTTAAAGCTTGTCAACAGTGTTCTCTATGTGTGGAGTGGCACCTGTATCCCTTGCTGGCAACAACAAGACAGATAAAGAAAGGACAAGATCCCCTGAGCAGGTGGCAGGTAGACTATCTAGGCCCTCTACCGCTGTTGGAGGGAGCTCGGTATGCGCTAACATGTGTAGATACTCCAAAGGGCTTGATGCATTTCCCAGTAAGAGAGCAGACCAATGGGCCTCCATAGGGGACTTAAAGAAACGACTGGCTATGTATGGTACTTCACATGCTACTGGAAGTGACCAAGGGATTCATTTTACAGGACATTATGTGCAAGACTGGGCTGAGAGCCACAGCATTGAACGGCAACTTTCACCACCCTTATAATCCAACGGGAGCTAGGCTGACGGAACGTGATAATGGACTGTTGAAAAACGCCTTGAGCCTTGGGCAGTGTGGCTCAGTTGGTTGAGTGCCATCCTACGCATCAAGAGCTCTCCAGTTCAATTCCTGGTCAGGGTGCGTGCCCAGGTTGTGGGCTGGAGCCCTGGTAGAGGGCACTCAGGAGGTAGCCGTTCGATGTTTCTCTCTCTCCCTCTCCTTTCCTCTCTCTCTAAAACAACAACAAGAACAACAACAAAGAAAAAGAAAAATTCCTTGAAAACCAAGGGAGGGGCCTTACAAGGATGAACCACTAATGTACTACTAACCGTGATTGAAAAGTCCCAACCAGATCCACCTGCAGCATTCCAGATGCTACAGCAGACATGGGTGTCCCCACTGAGAGTGCAAGTTGGAACAATGGATTGTTGCCAGCACCCCAGGATATATACCTTGGAGGTAATGTATTAACCTGGCCGTGGGAAACTCAAACAGGTACCTGCTGGTGCTCTCTCTTAGCCCCATGGAGGGAGGATCTTGCCCAGGGCTTGCTTATACAACCTACCATAATTGGTAAATGGCCATTTACTATTCAAGTAAATAACCCTAGGAAACTTATTTGAGTAGGTACCTTAATTATTTCCATCTGGCAGATTAGTACTCTTCCTCTCACAGCTAGAATTCTAGGCCCCCTGGATGTCACTGGTCAAAAGGTATGGTATAGGAAACCAGGGACGCCACTTGAACAAGCCACTGTTCTCACAGGATAGAGCAACAGCCTTTGTACTATCCACCGGTGCTGCTTTGCCTCTGCTGTAGCCTACTAAACATTTGTCCTGTGCTCCTTGGTTCAGTGCAGGCTAACAGCTTTGCGAGACGGGCTGAAGAAGTGGCCCTCTGGTCCAATGTTTTGAACTGTTGAGCGTGTTTGGAGATGCCCCTCTCTGCTACTGCTGGGCTGCTTTGGAAAACAAATCCAGTTAACCTAACGGAATGATCCTACCTCAACATGGTTTGGAAAATTGTCTTGGGGCTGGTGATCAACTTTATATACTCTGATATTGATATGTATAAGTCTGTTATTCTTTTGCTGTGTGTTATATTGTTGCTGTGGTATATGGATACAATGTCTCACCCATCTTCCTCTCTCCCCAGAATATATGCAGAAGATGTAATGGGCAGATTGTACGGGAGTGGAGAAGGAAGGTACCCATGTTGGGGTGGAGTGTGTGATATGTGAGAGCATGGGCCCCGTCCCAAGCTCCAACTCCCCCTCCCAATCTGTGGGAATATTATGAAGGCCATCTGAAAGTGCACTGTGGGACCTTGGGAGGCTGACCAGCTCCTCATTCAAGGAGGGATCAAGCCCTGCCAAGCGTGGCTCAGTGGTTGGACATCAACCTCTGATCAAGGAGATCGTGGCTTGAGTCCCAGTCAGGGCACATGCCTGGGCTCGATCCCCAGTAGAGGGCGTGCAGGAGGCCGCTGATGAATGGCTCTCATCATTGATGTTTCTCTCTCTCCCCCTCTCCCTTCCTCTTTCTGAAATCATGATATATATATAGATATATAGATATAGATATAGATGATAGATATAGATATAGATATAGTGATAGATATAGATATATAGATATAGATATAGATATAGATATATATAGATTTTTTTAAAGGAAGGACCAAAAAGAAACTGTTTCTGGATGTGAGCCTGGGTTGTAAACATTATTACCCTGTTTGCTTTGTTTTCTGTACTCTACATAATTCTGTAGTGAGAAAGTCTGTGTTGCGGAGACTTCACTGGCAGGTGGCCCTCAGTGTGCACATAAATCCTAATAATCTCATGTCTTTCACAGCCAGTCCTCTGGAGTTATTTTTTTGGAATCGGCAAGAAATACAGCCTAATCTCAGTTCTTGAACATTTCCTATCTCGAACAATTTGCTCCTCAACCCAAAACCCTTTCATGCTGATACTTGTATGATAAGTCACGTGTCTCTCAGGCGACAAAGTAGAGAATATGTGAGTATAAGTCAGTTTACCGTTAAACCTCACATTGTTAATATTTCAGGAAATTGTGCTGTGAATATTTTTGTGTTTTTTTGCTTTTGATGCTGCTTATTATTAAATTTTCATTTTTTATTCTATTTCATTTCCCTTTTGTTAAATTTTCATTTATGTCTTTTTTGTTTTTAAAGTGTTTATTTATAAATTAAACGGTACATTAGACATGAACTGTGTATAAGAAATGTTAAAACAGGGAATCTTTGAGGGCCTGGAATGGATTAATTCAATTTACATTATTTCTAACAGGAAAAAGTGATTCGGTTTTTGAACAACTTTCTGGAATGAATTAAGTTCAAGAACAAAGGTTCCACTGTACACCAAGTCCTTCTTGGATCTTGGCTCTTTGCCTAACAGGGTGAAGCTGAGCATTTTCTCACTCTTTAAAAAAAGATGGATCTCTATTCTTTAACTAGAAAATTTTTTTTAGCTGTCAGACTTGTATTCTTTTTTTTTTAAATGTCTTTATTGATTTGAGAGAGAGGAAGGGGAGAGAGAGAGAGAGAGAGAAACATCAATGATGAGAGTCATTGATCAGCTGCCTCCTGCACGCCCCTCACTGGGGATTGAGCCTGTAACCCGGGCATGTGTCCTGACTGGGAATTGAACCATGATCTCCTGGATCATAGGTTGATGCTCAACCTCTGAGCCATGCTGGCTGGACTAGTTGTCAGACTTTTAAAAATTTATTTATAGAGATTCTTTTTTTCTTCTATTGCTTTTCAGAGAGAGAGTAAAAGGGGGAGAGAGAGGGGGAGAAAGAGAAACATCGATGTGAGAGAGACACATCAACTGGTTGCCTCCTGTATAGCACTGAAACTAGGGCCGGGGATCAAGCCTGCAACTGAGCCACGTGCCTTTGACTGGAATAGAACCTGAGACCTGCAGTCTGATGCTCTAACCACTGAGAAAACCAGCCAGGGTTAAAGGCTCTTAAAAAACCCCCACAAAATTAGCCTTAGCCAGTTTGGCTCAGTGGTTAGACCGTCGGCCCATGGACTGAAGGGTCCCAGGTTCACTTCTGGCCAAGGGCACATATCTCAGTTGCAGGCTTGATCCCTGGCTCTGGTTGGGGTGCGTGTGGGAGGCAACCAATCGATGTGTCTCTCTCAGATCGATGTTTCTCTCTCTAACTCTCTCTCCCTTCCACTTTCTCTGAAAAAGCAATGGGAAAAATATCCTCAAGTGAGGATAAAAAACACCCCCCCCAAAAAAAAAACAACACCTATGGTAAAATATACATAGAAGTTCTTTTTAAAAAAAATTGATTTTGGAGGAAGGGGGGAGGGAGAGAGAGAGAGAGAGAAACATCAATGTAAGAGAGAAACATCGATTACTTGCCTCCCATATGCATCTCACCTGGGGTTGAGCCCACAACGTGGTGTGTGCCCTGACTGGGAATGGAAACTGACCCTTAGGTGCACAGATGAAGCTCTAACCAACTGAGCCACACCGGCTAGGGCTCAAATTGTTATTTTAAAAGGCCCCCATGTGGGTTTTTTTGCTAGTCCTTTTATGATTTTATTTTGCACATGTGAAACTTTGATCTGTCAGAAATTTATACTGAGGTCAGTTGTGAGCTATGGATTCAGCTCTTCTAGTTGTCCCAGCAGCATTCACTGCATCCATCTTTTCAATGTGCAGTTTGGGGAAGATCACTAAGGATGTCATCGCTGCAAGGAGAGTAGTTCTGAGGTGTGGAGAGAAATTAGGGTTTCACAACATGGAAACTGCTTACTACTACACTGATGATTTAGGAAAACAATCCTCCAACTTTTGTACAGTGCCAACTGCATCCCTGGAATGTGATTAAAAAAAATTTTTTTTTGATCAGCTGTTCTCTGGTTGTGGAATGTTGTAAGTATTCCACAAAAACAATGTTGACACAGTGAAAGTTGATTGCAAAATGATAGGACAAGTCTTGCAACTTGGTGGGATTTTATGTGGTGGAAGAAAGTAGCTGTGGAGAGGAAACAAAAATGCCTATGAGTTGTTGATGAAGGAAGACTTGGTGGTCAGTCCAAGGAATAGTTTGTCATGGAGACAGTGGCCACTGGTGAAGGAAGGATGTGCTGCTCCAGGAGGAGTGACCAGAACATCAAGTGAGTCAGACCATGGCATGTGTATGGTTTCCTGAGGGACCAGAGCCAAGTATCACAAATTGGGTGGCTGAACAACAAAAATTTATTCTCCTACAGTTCTAGAGTTCAAAGTTCAAAATCAAGGAATCAGCAGGTCCATGCTCCCTCCAAAGGCTCTAGAGAAGAATCTTTCCTGCCTCTTTCTAGCTTCTGCTGCTGTTGCTGGCACTTCTTGGCATTCTTTGGCTTGTAAGACACATCACTCCGATTTCTAGGTCTATATCCATATGGCTGTCTTCAATCTCTGTGTGTCCAAATTTCTCTTATAAGGTCACCAGTCACTTGGTTAGGGCCCATTCTATTCCAGGACGACCTCATTTTAACTTGATTACATCTGCAAAGACCCTACAGTAAAGTCCTCACTTAATGCAGCAAGTTCTATGACTTTAAGCAAAATGACATATAACAAAATTAATTTTATCAAAGGCTAATTGATATAAACAAGAGTTCACTTCTCATCAATGTTATAACAAAACGACTGACAACTTTATTGGAGGACCTACTGCATTTCCAAATATGATCACATTTCCAGATACTGGGGGTCAGGATTTTAATATATCTTTTTTGGGGGACATAATTCAATACAAAATACCCTCTAAGCATTTTTTGTTTTGTTTTCTTTATGTGTGCACATATTTTCTCCACCCCACCCCCCCAATTGACTGTGTGGTGTCAGAACCCTATTGAAATATTGCATGTGAATTATTGAATATAAATTTGGGGGGACAAAAATGCCCCCTCTGAAAAAATCCCCAGTGAATTAATTTCTTTTTTTGTTTCAAGAATTAACCTGTAGTTTCAGCTATAGCCCTCATCTTGTTCATTATGAAGCAGAATGAATTCTTTGTCATAATTTGGATACAATTTTTGAAAGATACAGTTCCTTCCAATGAACCCTTTCATTTCCTCCTCTGGGATTTTGGTGCCTGTGTTTTGGAGGGGCTTTTCTCTAGGACCAGTGATCCAAAGGTCATGAGGAAGCCCCTTTGTCATTCCATGTCAGTGCTGTGGGTGAGTGATGGGGGTTGTAAAGGACAGAATGTTCAGGATGTGGTTATGAGGTAGGAATGTCCCTCAAGGATGGAATGTCCCTCAGCTGAAGGGGCAGGTGAGCAGGGATGGAAGTGCCAGGGGAGACAGGGTTCCATTGAAACAGAAAGCCCAGTGTGACCTGAGGGGGCAGCCTGAAGGAGACTGTCCACTCAGGCCTGTGGGATCCAGGCTCAGACTTCATGAACCCACTATCAGGTTTTTCTAGAGAGTATCATGCTCTGATTTGCAATCCAAAGGGTCATGGGGCCACATTGTGGAAGGTGGCTGTAGGGAACAGAAAGACAGGAGCCTTGTTTCCACAATGAGGGCACTTGGAGGCTGGAACGACCAGGAGAAAGGGAGGAGAGGGAGGTCTCATGGGCAGAAATGGACTGTGTACCCAGCACGATGTCCCTCTGGCTGGGCTGCCAAGTGGGCAGCACAGGGCAACAGCAGATTTGGAGGGAAGGTGCTAGGCTGGATGGGAGAGGCCCAGGTGTCCCTCTGGTGGAGGTGGCGGGAACGGTACCAGGTGTCTGACCAGTGGGGTCAGACCAGACCCGGTCCAGCAACCTAGGTACTTGGGTTCTGGCTAAGAAAGAATTCAGAGCCAAGACCCAAACTACAAGAGAACATTTGTTTGTTAAATCACAGAAGTAGAAAAAGTACTTCGTAGAAGAAATGAGCTGAGGAAACAAGTTATAGAGGTAAAGGGAAGGCTCTTGGAGCTTGGGAGCGAGGAAGCTAATGGTAATGCACCTGGGGGATGGTGAGGGAAACAGAGAGGGGAGAGGCAGGGGTGTGCTCTCAGGAGGGAGAGTGCACTGGGTCATCGTGCTAAGGATTTTAAGGGGTTTTAAGCTCGGAGATCTTAGGGGAGGTCCCAAGGGAAGATCTTATTATAATATTCAGCAGCTTTCCAGGTGTGTCCTACTTATTGACTGATCAGCACCAGGGCAGGGGTATCATTGTCCAATGTAGCTGGTCCCTAGTCAGCTGTGGGTGGTTTTGTTGCTCTTCTGGGCTTGGAGCTGAAATACAACTGAGGCCTAGATGTTACCTCTAGGGAGGAAAGGTCAGGGGGTCCAAACCGCATGACCAGTGATATGCTAGGGGAGGAAAGGCCACTCTGGGGGTGAGGTCCCACCCTACAATTGTCCTTTGCTAGGCACCTGAGGCTTTCCACCCTGATGACCTTCTGTACCTGGCCCATCCTTGTTCTGCTCATGTCTGTCTAACTGCCTGCCTCACCTGGAAGGCATGAGCTGGAAGCCCAGCGTGTCTGTTTGAGCTGGAGATGCAGCGCCCGTGGATGACAGCCTCTGTGGTGAGGGCAAGAGGACAGAGTATGGGGAGAGGCCAGGCCCAACTGCAAGGGGGACATCTGGCTGGGGCTTGACCCCTCTTCCCCCTCATGCTAGCTGCATGGGCCACCCTCAGCATCCAGGCAGAGGAGGCTGCAGGACAGACGAGGCTGAAGGACTGTAGTCGAAGGATCAATTCAGACCTTGAACTTGGACTCCAGACCATCCTGGGGCAGGAGCTGCATGGAGACAATCAGAAAGGAGGAGCAGGGAGGGGGAAACAGCGTTTATTGCATCTACTGACCATTTACCAAACACAGGGCATATCCCTAGCCTCTTGCCTAGGAAAAACAACAACAGTTGACAATTGTCACAGGGTGCTCATGTGCCAGACACTATTTTAAATAAACTCATCTGATCCTTCGACAGTCCTGTGAGGTGTGTGTTCTTATGGAAACTGGACAATGAATGGGTCGGGTCCGGGCTGCCTGTCACTACTTGAGCCAATTAATCAGAGACAGGGTTGAATCGTTTACGAGCATTTATTCCAATAATGCCGGCAGTGTGGGAGAGCAGTGGGTCATCCATGAAAATCTGCTCTACGCTCACCTCTCATAAACCAGCTACTTATATTGGGTAGAAGGACAAAGATTACATGTACAAGTAGGAATTACAGGCATGGGGAAGTAGGCAAGGTATAATGCTAACGGGTTATAGGCAATGCCAGCTGGGGGTTGCAAAGGGTGTTTGTGCCTCCAGGACTCCATTTTTCCAGGAACAAGGTTGTCAGTCTTTCCATGATGAAAGGCAGTTCTCAGAAAAGGAGAATGGACCGAATTCTGAGGTTAACTCCCATGCTCAGGGAGGGGGGCAGCCAGGTTAGAACGTGCTTTCTCTAATCAGAAGAGAACAATCACGGTTAAAAGAGCATGATTAATATTTCTTATAACTACAGCTAGTCCCCACTATTTTACTTCTGCCCCTAACATTATCTTTCTTTTGCAGGTGAGGAACCAGGCACACAGAGAGGTTAGAGCACTATCCCAGGGTGACACAGCCTGTGAATGGCTGAGCTGAGAGTGAAACCCCTGGGCTGTGTTTCTGCTCTACTGGAAGTGAGTCAGTGGCAGTTGGACAGACGGAGCCCATGGTCTGGGCAAAGCTTGGCTCTGAATAAAGGCCTGTCCCTGGGGTTATGAGCTGGAGGTAGGGCCAGCCTAACCCCACCTCCCTGGGACCACCTTCCCCATCACTTCCCCTTTAGCATAGCTGCAGGCTGGGGCAGGTGGGGGTGGGGAGAGTTCTCTGAAAATGGGGAGATGAGAGGAGGTAGGCAGGGCTGGATAGGCAGAGTTGGGGGAGGGGCCTGGGGATGTGGAGCTGGGGGATGCAGGCAGGGCCTGCCAGGAAAGCAGAGGGGCAGTGTTCAAGCTCAGGACCTTTGGGGTCTGCCTTGTCCTTCCCCACTGGGGGAGGGGGCAGTCTTTGGGGTGAGGCTTGGGGTTTCTCAGTTCTTTGCAGCCCAGGAGTCCCCCCTCTGGGGTAGCTCAGAAGATGGGGGGGGGGGGTCCTGAAGGAAAGGACCTAGAGTGAGTGGCTAAACTTTTGCATATTACTCAATGCTTTCTCTTGTATTTTGCAAAAGTGTGTGTGTGTGTATGTGTGTGTGTGTTGACTAGAAGAAAATCAGCTATGGTCCCAAAGCCTCCTGTTCTGCGGTCTGAGCAGGGGCAGAAGGAAGGTGGGAGGGTGAGGTTTCCAGAGCAGGGGCACTGGAGCTGAACCTAGAAGGGCAAAGGTGTGTCAGGGCAGTCAGTCAAAGAGGACAGCAGGTGCAAAGGCCTGGAGGTTTGCAGCAGCATGTCCTGGGATGAAGGTTAACTTAGTGGTGCAAGGAGCAGACAAGGTAGGTAGAGATGAAACTGCAAAAGAAGCAGGGTTGGCACCAAAAAAGTCCTTAAAGACTTGGATCTGATCTTGGAGGCAATAGGGAGCCATGGAAGGTTTTAAAGCAGGAAGGGACACAGTCTTATTTTTGTGCCCTAGCTGCTATTTGGAGGACAGGCAGGGGAGAGGTGGGGGTAGTTGCTCAGTGCAGAGTTGGTCAGGCCTGAACAGGGCAGAGGGGTGGAGGGAAGGGGGAGGGTTTTTAACTTGAGCTTTTTATTCAGATATAGCACACAAAGAGAAAAATGTACAAGTCACAGCTGTACAGCACAGTTTTCACAGTATGAACATGCTTGTGTAGCCAGCACCCAGATCAATGACATACCATCACCAGCCCCTAGAAGTCCTTACTGTGCCTCCTTTCCTTCGTTCCCATCCGTGGTAACCTCTAACTTGACTTTGAACAGCGTAGAGTTGTGGTAGGCAGTTAGATAGACATGAGCAGAGCAAGGACAATGGGCCAATTACCGAAGGTCACCAGGGTGGACCGTCCTGGAAACCCAGGAATGAAAAGGAACTGGTAGAGCAGATATTGGAAATATTCAAAACCTTGCCCCTGAGACACTCCCTCTCCACCCTAGAATGGCAGGTATTGGAGATAAGTATTGTTATTCAGGACCTTGCCCTAAGACCCCCTCTCCACCCTAGAATGCCTCTGGTCATGCAGGTCAGATTCTCCTGATCTTTTCTCCCCTGGCACGTGGTTAATCAAGCAGTAGCCCCCACCCTTAGAGAACAAGGGGGCTGGAGGAAGCCCCATCTAACCTCCATACAAAGATAGACTATGACCAAACAGGCTCTGATAGGTCAGTTTAAAGAAGAAATCAGTTAACCCCCTTCCCCCCAGGGGTTAAAAGGAGCCCTAGCCGACTCCCCAGAGCAACTCTTTGAGCTGCCTGCTCGAAATTTCTCTCTGAGTGTACTCTCTGCTTTCTCAGTAAATCTCTAGAGTTGGAGTCTTGGCTCTGAATTCTTTCCTTGGCCAAAACTCAAATACCTGAGCTGAACCCAGTCCCTCCTGACTTCCAGTCAGACAACTGGTGCTGCTCTTGCCACCTGCAACATAATCGCTTTGTCATTTGGACTTTATTCAAATGGAAGCAGATAGGATATTCTCTTTTACGTCTGGCTTCTTTTGCACAGCATTAGGTTGGTGAGTTTTACCCAGATTGTTCTAGGTTGTTGTAGTCTGTGTTCATTGTCATTGTTGTATAGCAGGACCCCTCAACCATTAATTACATTTGGGGCTGAATAATTCTTTGTGTGTCTGTCCTATGCATCCTAAGATGTTGAGTAGTATCCATGGCCTCTCCCTACCCATGAGATGAAAGTAGCACACCCCTCCACATTGTGACAACCACAAATGTCCCCTTAGGGGTAAAAAAATCACCCCTGGTTGAGAATCACTGCTATAAAATATTCAATTTTGTAATGTCACTGCACTTACGGACCCATCTTTTTGTTGGGTATTTAAATTATTTCCAGTTTGGGGGTATTACAAGCAGAGGTGTTATGAACATTCTTGTGGGTTTTTTGATGAACACAAATGTGCATTTCCTTTTAGTTTATTCCTGGGAGTCATAGTGTTGGTGTTTGTTCAACTTTATGAATACTACCAAATAGTTTTCCAAAGTAGTGTGCCATTTTATACTTCTACCAGCAACATAAAAGTGTGACTTGGTATTGTGAGCCATGCTAGTAGGTGTAGAGTGTCATGGCATTTTAGTTTTGTGTTTCCCTAATGAGTCATGATATCAAGCATTTTCATTTAACGGCCATCTGGAGATCACTTTTTGTGAAGAGCCCATTTTTTACTTTGGGGTTTCTGCCTTTTTCTTTTTGATTTGTAGGAGCTCTTTATATATGCTGGATACAAGTTCTTTGCTAGATATTTCTATGGCAGACATTTTGGAAGAAATTTTGGGAGGCATTCAGGAGGTAAGGTCAGCAGACCTAGGTGACTGACTGGAGGAGGGAGAGGGAGGTCTGGAGAATGATTCCCCAGGCTAAGTGTCAGGGTGACTGATGGGGCCTTGGTGGGATCATGGGAGGAGCTGCAGATGAGATAGGTGTTGGTGGATCTGAGGAGTCACTAGAATTTGTCCTGGGGTGCCAAGGACAAAGTGGGGCTCATAGGCAAGGGCCCCTGGGTGGGCTACAGACCCCCAAAATTGTTGGCAAGACATGAAGCTTTGTGTACGTGTATTCCTGAGCCTCCACGGCTTACTGCAGGTCCAGACATGACACCCCTTAATTCAGAGCACAAAACCCAACAGGGTCCTGTGGACTAGCTGAGGATCTGGCAACAGAATTTTCTTTTTTGCATTACATTTTTTAAAAAGTATATCAGCCCTGACCTGTTTTGCTCAGTGGTTAGAGCATCAGCCTGCAGACCAAAGGTTGCAGGTTCCATTTCCCGACAAGGGCACGTGCCTGGGTTGCAGGCTCCATCCCCAGCCCTGGTCAGGGTGCATGCGGGAGGCAACCAATGGATGTGTCTCTCTCACATTGATATTTCTCTCTCTCTCTCTCTCTCTCTCTCCCCCCCCCCCCTCCCTTCCACTCTCTCTAAAAAAATCAATGGAGAAAATATCCTCGTGTGAGGATTAACAAAAAAAAAGCTTATCATAAAGTAAAACTGACATTTTTCCTTTGTCATGTAGCTCTGTGAATTTGAACACATGCACTGATTTATGTAACCATGACAATAAGGATATAGAACAGTTTCATTACCCCCCAAAACTCCCTCACACTACACCTTTATAATCTCACCCTCGCTCTCCCTCCCCTGGCAACTCTGTCCTCTGTCACCCCCATCTAGTCTTTCTGAGACTGTCCTATAAGTAGCATCACACGGTGTGTAGCCTCTTGAAACCGGCTTCTTTCATTCAGCGTAACGGCAACAGGATTCTGCTTTTTCAATAGACTCTCTCTTAGAGCAGTTGCAGGCTCACAGCAAAGTTGAGCAGGAGGTACAGAGGCTCCCAGACGCCCCCTGCCCTACCCAGCACAGCCTCCCCACCATCCACATCCCCGCCGAGTGGACCACCCTGTCCCCCCCCATCTTTAATAAAAACCTTCCACCCAGACCCCATCAGCATTTGCTACCGTCGATGACCCTACATTGATACCTTGTGATTGAAGCACGAAAGTTAGAACAGGGAACGAAGGCCTCAAGCTCTGCCCCTGCCTTTTCTGTTTTGGCTGGAACATCACAGGCAGGGCCTTGGCTGACCACCTGCTCCCCCGCTTCCCCCCCCAATTTCTTGTAACTGGGAAGACAAAAAACTTTATCTAGAGGAACGACAAGGATAAGCGGAGTGGGGGGGGTCACCCACCAGCCCACCAGTATCAGGAGCAGAGGCCCACCCTATCCCCCCTGCCTATCTTTAATAAAAACCTTCCACCCAGACCCCATCAGCGTGTCTCGTTCTCCAAGGTCCCCCTCTCTCACTTCTCAAGTGCGGGCTATCGCTGTAATAAATTTACTGCGCTTTGCTAAATCTTTCTGTCACGTTCTTGAATTCCTTCTTGTTCCATGACAAGGACGTGGTTCGGGTTGAGGCCTCCCTTGGCCTCCCAGGGTGCTGCCTGACATCACGATCACCCCAAGTTCATAGTTTACATTGGGGTTCACCCTGATATTGTATATTCTATAGGTTTGGACAAATGTATTATGACATGCATCCATCATTACAGGATCACACAGAGTATTTTCACAGCCCTAAAAATCCTCTGTGCTCACCTATCCATTCCTCCCCCTTCCAGCCCCTGGCACCACTGATCCTTTCATTGTCTCAACAGTTTCACTTTTTCTAGAATGTCATAGCGTTGGAATCATGGAGTTTGTAGCCTTTTCAGACTCGCTTCTCTCACTTAGTAACATACATTTAAGCTTCCTCTGTGTCTTTTTCATGGCTGACAGCTCATTTCTTTTCCACAATGAACAATATCCCACTGCCTGGATGTACACAGTTTGTTAATCCATTCACCTGCTGAAGGACATCTTGGTTGCTTTGGCAATTATGAGTAAAGCTGCTATAAACACCCATATGCAGGTTTTTATGTGGACATAGATTTCAACTCATTTGGGTAAATACAAGGAACATGGGTGCTGGATCGTACGGTAAGAGTAAGCTTAATTTTGTAAGTAACCGCCAAACTATCTTCCAAAGTGGCTGCACCATTTTGCACTCCCGCCAGCAAAGAAGGAGTGTTTCTGTTGCTCACAGGCAACAGGATTTTAGTAATAGCTAATTTTATTAGAGAGCTTTATTGTATATAAAATAATTTTATGTACATTATTTCTTTTGGGGGGCAGAAAAGGATCCTCCTTTTATTTATTTTTTCCAGCTTTATTGTGATATAATTGACATAGAACATTTTGTGTGATTGTATGAGTTTAAGGTTTACAAGGTGTTGATGGATTTGATACACGGATATACTGAAATTGATGACTGCAGTAGAGCTGGCTAACACTTTACATCCTTACTGAAATTTCCTTTTTTTGGTGAGAACATGAAGATCTACTCTCTTCAAATCTAGCAGCTTCAAATCTATAACAGTATTATTAACTATAATCACCATATTGTACATTAGATCCCTAGAATTTATCCATAATTTAAAATTTCTAATTTATTTTTTTTAATTAAATGTCTTGGGGTAGCATTGGTTAATAACATTATATAAATTTCAGGTGTACATTATAATATGACATCTGTGGAGTCTATTGCGAGCTTACCACCTGAAGTCTAGTCTCCTTCTGTCACCACATCTTCAACTTCCTTTACTTTCTTCACCATTCCCTAGGCAGCAGGATTTTTAATCACAGAGAAATCTAGGGAAAAAATTGGGTTCTATCTGTATGTAGCTTTTTCTTAAAACGTTATATGAAAACACTTTCCATACTGTTGAAAAAAATCTTTTCATGTCATTAATAAAATCTCCATTTTGTTAAAAATGCCCTTCAGGCTTTGTGCTAACTGAATATTAAGATAATGCTACCATGAGTATTGTCATGTGTATATATTTGTCTACTCATATTTCTTCAGGATGAATTCTCAGAAGTGGAAATACTAGCTTGTAAAAGATAAACAATTTTATGATTCTTGGCATATGGTGCCAAATGCTCTCTAGAAGGCTGCAATTTACACTGAAAGCAGGAAGCAGAAGCAAAATTTTATAATTTTTAAAAAGTTACTATTAAAATAGACAAAAGACATCTCATTTTAAATTAGCAATTAGTATCTTTGAATAGTTGTGAGGTTGAACGTCTTTCCTGGATGGATCAGCACTATTGGTCTGCTTTTTTCATCTGGATATTTGTGACTTTTCCATTCACGGGTTTTTCTATCTCTTGGTTGCAATATTCATATAAGTCAATTCATATAAGCTCTTTAAGTTTTAAAGAGAGACAACCCAGTACATTTCTTTCCCATTTCTCCCACTGCTCTTAAGCTTAGAAAGAGCTTTGAAATCTCAGAAAAGTTGAAATCCATTTCCTTCTATTTCCTTCTAGTCGCATCGAAGCGTATAGTTTGATTTTTAGATATTTAACTCTTCAGATCACCTTGTATTCGTTAGCTATTGCTGAATAACAAGTTACCTCCAAATTCAGTTGCTGAAAACTACAGCCTGTGGGTCAAATGCAATCCACTGCCCGTTTTTACAAACTTCTATTGGGACACATGCCCATTTGTTTACAAGTTGCATTTGCACCACAAACAGCAAGTCAAGCTGTTGAAGCAAAGACTGTATGGCCTGTGAGCATAAAATATTTACTATCTAGTCCTTTACAGAATATATTTGCCAATCCCTTTAAATGACCAAGGCAGAAGTTGCAATGCCGTTTATGACCTAGCCTTGGAAGTCACATACTGTCTGTCCTACAGAAGTCCACTAGTTACACAGGTCACCCCCCCTCTGACTTCATATAGGAGGGGACTTGAATACCAGGAGATGAGGATTGCAGGGATCATCTTGGAGGCTGACTGCCACCTCTGAAATTTGTTTGCAGGTATTTTTGCAAAGATGCTTAGCTGCCTGCCTTACATTCATTTTCCCTCTTCATTACTAAAAACACTGATTTTGTCTGGAGCAGCAATATACTCCATTTAAAACACAAATGTCCCTGGATTCCCTTGTAGTTAGAAGTGGCCACGTGACCCTTTTGTGACTAATGAGATATAAGCGATGGTAGGACTTCTGAAAGCTATTGTTTTCCTGATTAGAAGGAAAAACTCTGCCTCCCTGCCCTTTTAAAAAAAACAAACAAAAAACATAATCCTTCCTCGTTCTTGCTGCCTGGAACATGATCACAATGCCTGGAAGCACAGCAGCCATCTTGAGACCATGAGGACAAAAGCCAAATGCCTAAGAAAGGTGATGCAAAAAGTTGGAATGACCCTAGGTCCCAGCAGGCAGCATGGAGCCTCTGCACCAGGCTCTTTATTTCCAGATTTAACATTATATGAGCAATAGCAAAACTTCGCCCTCCCTGTTTCAGTCACTGTTTAGATACCTTTTTTTCGTAAATAGCCAAATCCCAAACTGTTCTAATGTAGTATGAGGAAAGCATCTTTTTCTTCTCCTAAGTAGTTAACTGTCTTATCACCATTTGCTGATCAGTGATACCACCTTCATTATGCAAAAATCACACGCACGTGCACACACGTGACTTTCGGGTCCACAAATACTGTATCAAATCTCATTGCCACAGCAATGTTGTTTTATTTATTTTTATTTTTTTAAATCCTCACCGAGGATATTTTTCCATTGCTTTTCAGAGAGAGTAGAAGGGTGAGAGAGAGAGAGAAACATCGATGTGAGAGAGACACACCGACTGGCTGCCTCCCACGGGTGCCCTGACCAGGGCCAGGGATCAAGCCTGCAACTGAGGTACGTGCCCTTGGCTGGAATCAAACCTGGGACCCTTCAGACCATGGGCTGATGCTCTAACCACTGAGCCAAACTGGCCAAGGCGAACAATGTTTTAATTATTCTAACTCCATGGTGTGCTCTCACGTCCAGTAAGACCTCCTTTCTCCTCTTCAGTTTACCTCAATTATCTTCACCTCTTTATTTTTCTCTGGAACTTGTGAGTCGATTTGCTAACCCCCCACCTGGCTCCCACAGTATCTTCAGTCAGAGGCTGGTATTTAAGGACAACGTCTCATGTTGTTTGGTTTAGGTCAGCTGTTGACTTTTATCCCCGCTTTTATTTTCTAAACTATTTACGGGGTCCACCCTGGATGGTGCTGGATCCCAACCTAAGGGTCTTGTTTAACTTATACAATCTTTGCTGGAAGTAGGTACTATGATTTCCCCCATTCTACAGACGAGGTCACTGAGGCTCAGAAGGGCTCTCTAAGTTGTCCAAGGTCATGAAGTTAAAAAAAAGGCTAGAGATGTGATTCAAACTTAAACACCCAATTGCAACAACCATTCTAATTCCTACACAATCCTGCCTCCTCTTTGTCATGTCAGTACACCAGAAAGTCACTCTTCTCACCTAGACTCCCCTCAAGGGGTGCCAAACGGCCTCAGCCAGTCCCTGGGGGTGCTAAACTCTCAGAGGGAGGTGCTTTATGCCTCCCTGCCCCCCCCCCTTGTGTCTCTGGCTTCCCAGAGGGAATCTAAGGCAGATCAGGCAATGGCCAACACTCCCAGACAACCCCGGGAAGGAATTTAGAATTTTACTGGGCAGAGAAAAAGTTCAGGACCCACCAAGCAATCACCTGTTAAATGGGGGTGCAATTGCCAGGGCTCCACCCCTGCAGAGACCCCAGTGGAAGACGGCTTCACCCAAGTCCAAAATCCCACTTCCCATGCCCTATAACCACTAACATGTCTGCAGTCCCCTCAGCTGTCTGACCCTTTTTCCCTCATACCAGCTTTGCCCAAGGCTCTGAACAGGAGCTGGTAAGACCATTCATTTAGTGCATCGAGAGATAATAATTGAGCAGCTACTGTGTGCTGGTATTGAATGGTATTGGTATTGACAAGCAGTGAATGGCATTGACAAGCCCTCCACCCTGGAGTTGGCAGTCCAGATGGCAGCAATGGCTCTCCTCTCTCTGAGCATCGCAGAGGTCTATGGGCTCCCCATTTCCCTGGAACTTTTTTCCAATAGTGTGTATGGCAGAAGATAATCTGCCACCACCATCCTCTCAGTTTCGCTGAGTCCAAATCATTTCACTTATTGATCCATCAGTGGGGACCCCCCTGAGGGTGTGGCAGTTGGCAGATCTGTCGGCTGACTGCCCCAGGTCCAGTGTCCCAGGTCAGTGGGTACTCCAACAGCCCAGAGCCTGACATCATCTAGATCTCGGTCACCTGAGTGGCTCCGCAGGGGTGACTCATCATTTAGGCACTGTGTCCAGGGCCCATGATACTTTTAGAGGCCCATAAAGATGTTTTCAATTTAATTTCTTTTAACATCAGAAGAAAAAAGTGAATAAAAATTAATGAATATGTAATCGTGAATCCAGCCTGGATTATGTTAACTTTTATATCCATGCAATGTGAAATATAATTACTACTTTGGTTTAAATGGAGGAGGGGGCTCATGAAAGCAAAGTGCAGAGGGTCTGCCGAGGCAGCCCTGGTGTTCTCCTCCCAGGAAAACCCCAGTCCCACCTGTCACCCCCACCCTGTGAGAGAGATTGCGTCTCATCCTGCTCCTGCTCAAAACCCTCCTGCGGCTGCCCAGCATGATAAAAACAAAACAAAACTGCAATTCGTGTGACCACAGCCAACAAGGCCCCATCACCTCCCTGCTACTCGCTCCTTGCTCTCTCTACTCCAACTTCACTGGCCTTCCTGCTGTTCATTCCTGCCTCAGCGCCTTTGCACTTACTGTTTCTGCTGCCTGGAACGCTGTTTCCTAATTTTCATCATAGCTGACTCCTTCTTGTCCTTCAGGTCTCAGCTCAGATGTCATCTCCAAGAAGCCCTCTTTGATGCCCACAACTGAAGCAGCCCCCTTCAGTCACATGGCTCCACTTTTGTATCTCCACATCACTGGTTGAAATTCTTCTGTTTGTTTACTGTCTCTCCTGGTTCTGGTTCTCTATTGCTGTGTAATGTCACCCCCCAAAACTTATTATTTTTCACAGTTTGGGGGATTTACTGGGCTCAGACGAGTGGGTCTTGCTCATGTTTCTCACGTGGTGGAAGTCAGGCTGGGCTGGGAGTCGTTTCCAGGCTCCATGGCCTCCCTGTCTGGCGGGTGATGCTATCCCGTGGGAGCTCAGCTGGAGCTGTCAACTGCAACACCTGTGTGTGGCCACTCCATGAGGTTTGGGCTCCCTCCCATCGTGGTGGCTGGTTCCAAGGGAGAGTGCTGTGAGAGGGAGCCAAGAAGGAGCCCCGCACCATTTTGGCCTTATAGCATTGTGTAACTTCCACCGCACCCTGTTGGTTAAGGGGGTGAACGCAAAGGCCTGCCTGGTCTAGACCTCAACTCTTGTGCAGGGGTGTCCAGTTCACACTGAAGAAGACAGTGGGACAGGGGATAGTGTTACAGCTGTTTTTGCAGAATACAATCAGCTCCATCCCCACTGCAGTGTCCCCTCCTCCGGGAGGGCAGGGTCCTCATTCAGGTTGTGCACTGCTGTGTCCCCAACCATGCCTGGCATTGAGTAGGTACTCAGCATACCAGGTGCTTCTATGGAAACATTTCAATGCTTTCCTGAAAAATCCTGTGTTCTGAAAACTCACATTCTAAAAATAACAGGATATAATTCATATACTGATATACATTATAATATAAACAAAATTTAAATGATAGCAGGATATTCATTAAAATAAATATATTAAATATAAATAAAATGTTATATTTAATAAAAATAATTAGGGGAAAAAAGGGTTGAAGGCAGACCAACAAAACATACTGCACTTTGTACCCAGAGCACTAACAAAACCTGTCGGCATCCTGGTCAGATTCCTACCCCAGGTAACCTCTCCTGGTATCTGCGCCATTTCTGCTTCTCCAGGCTCAAACTCAGGGTGCCTGCCTCCTTTGAGGTGAAAGCACTTGCTCTAAGGGGAGTCATTTTTAACCCAGTTCAAATCTGATCCAGCATGTGGGTGTTTTCATCAATTTAGTGCTTCAAACTAGGGCAAAATCTTTGTAGTGTCTTTTCACCTGAACTTGAAACTCCCCTTGTCACCACAGCAGAAGGTGTAGAGTTAAAGACCTAAATCAGCCACAGAACCCAGCCACAAAACCTAACCATGGAACCAGTTATGGAACCCAACACAAAACTCAGCCATAAAACTCAACCCAAAACTCAGCCACAGAATCCAGCTGTGGAACCCAGGCACAGCACCCAACCATGAAATGCAGACACAGAAACTAGTCAATAAAACTCAGCCACAGAATCCAAGCATGAAACCTAGCCATGGAACCCAGCCACAGAGGCTAGCCATGGGACAGTCACAGAACTCAACATAAAGCCCAACCATAGATCCCAGCCCTGGAACCCAGCCACTACTCATCCTGACGGAAGGCTTTTTTGCAGGTCTTCAAGCTTTTTTTTGCTTTTTTTTAAGTAAGATTACTCATATACCATTATGATTTTCTCTTTAATTATAAAAAGTGCTAGGAGCCTGGCCAGCATGGCTCAGCAGCTGAGAATCAACTTACCATCCAGGAGATCTCGGTTCGATTCCTGGTCAGGGCCCATGCTCGGGTTGCGGGCTCGATCCCAGGAGGCAGCTGATCAAAGACTCTTTTATCGTTGATGTTTCTCTCTCTCCCCCTCTCCCTTCCTCTCTCTGAAATCAATAAAAATATATTTTAAAAAAAGAACAAGATATACATGCACAGACGAGCTACGAAACCCAAACTGTGTATGTTAGGGAATTTTACCAACAAGTTAAAATGCTCTTATGTTTGCATTGAAAACTGTTATTGGTTGAATGGTAAAACTGATGCTAAGAATGTAACATTCTAAGTCCTTGTTACTTAGAAAGACAGGGGAAACAGAAAACACTATGACCAGTTGAGAGAGAGATGAGGGAAGAAAGGGAAAACCTTCTTATTTCCTTAACAAGGGGGCCTGCAAATTATGCAGCTGTCTTGTAGTGGCATTATAAATTTACAGCTTGGTACAGAACAGGGCTTTGGTGAAGATTAGCCACCATGACCACCCCCGCTGTCACCACCACCATCATTATCACAATTGCCATCATCATCATCACTAATATCATCACCATTATCATCATCATCACCACCATCAGCACCGTAACCATCATCAGCACCGTAACCACCATCAGTACCATCATCATCATCATCATCGTCACCGGTCTGTCCACAACCCTTATGCTCTCACTCTCCCATCTCCAACTGCGTAACTGCACCGTTCTCTCCCCATTGGCCAGTCCAACCTCATGCGTCTATCTGGTCTCTCGTCTTCTTTTTTTGTTAAATAAAAACCAGATTATTACAACAGCATCACTTTCACAGAGTCACAAGAAAAGCATTTCTGAGGACCCAAGTTTGGGAGGATGAGATGTAGTGGTATGATTTATCAGAATGGAAATGGAAGGATGCCCCCAGGCTCCTGGTGTCTCATCTCCATCCATCCCACTGTGGGAAAGTCCAGCCTTGTCTTCACCAAGCCCAGAAGAAACGCCAGGGTCCACAAATTCTGCGCCACTGGTTGAGTCCATGTCAAAGCTTAGTCCAGTTCAGCCTTTTGTCTGGCTAGCATAGCCTGGGTTCCCGGCCGCTGCTCTGGCTGGCGCTGCATAATTGCACCCAGGCTTGCGCTTGGAGCCCGTGCAGCGGCTGGGCCCCAGGTGGCCGCTAGGCCAGCAAAGCTGCTGCGGAGAGAGGATGCAGGAGCATACGAACGAATGCTTGTTACAGGGCCAGAGAGGGAGAGCTTGTCTTTGTTGGCTCCTATTATATTATCTTGGGCTTGGGAAGGGCCAGGTGCTCTTTCAAAGGAACCGATCAGCTTCCCAATCCTTAGCGGCCTGGTGTTGGAGCCTCCCCTTAACCAATCCATTCCTAGATCTTCCAGGGTTCTGTGCCCCTTATCCAATCCGATTCTTTTCCCAGGCTAGGCACTTGCCCCTTATGGTCACCACCCAGCAGAGCAATTACCCCTTTACTGTTTTATGTCTCCCTGGGTAATGCTGGCTAATGACCCGGTAATGACCCTTCCTGCCACTTTGGAGATTAGGTCCGGAGGGAGGACCAAGAATGCAGAGGTACCCTGGGGAATGTGTGAAGCTGTAGCTTCCTAGTGAAGCAGGCTTATTATCTGATGCAGCTCCCTAGGAGATCAGGCTTCTTAATGTCTAACTCCCTTTGCTCCCTTCCTTTAGTTATATCCAGCTACAGTCACAGAGGGAGAAGGGACAGAGCCGGTAGTTAAACCTGAGCAGTCAATTTCTGAGATAGGACATTTCTGTCAGAAAGCTGTCCAACATCCACCATTTATTTCAAAAGCAAGGATTGGTTTTATAAAATGGTAACATTTGGGGGAAGCTGACTGTAGGGAATTCAGGAACTCTACATTCACTATCTTTGCAACTTTTCAGTACACCTAAAATAATTCCAAAATAAAAAGTTTATATATATGGCTTACGCTAAGTGAAGTAAGCCAGTCAGAGAAAGACAAGTACCATATGATTTCACTTATATGTGGAACCTAATGAACAAAGTAAACTAACAAGCAAAATAGAAACAGACTCATAGATACAGAGAACAGACTGACAGCTGGGTTGACGGACAGGGTGAAAAAGGTGAAGGGATTAAGAAAAGAAAAAAAAAAGCTCATGGACACAGACAACAGAGGGTGATTACCAGAGGGAAAGGGGGGTGTGGTTAGGTAGAAGAAGATAAAGGGGGTGTTAAAGTCCACCACTATGGCTGTATTGCTGTTAATCTCCCCCTTAACGTCCTTAAGGCTGATCAATCTGATTTTCTTAATGAGCCTCAGGCTGTAGAAACCCCACGCGGCAGGGTGAGAGGTTTTCCAGCAGGGTGGGGCAATTGCTTCCCCCTTAGGCGAAAGCTGCTTGGAAGGTAAATGTCTGCCCCTGCCGTATGGGGGGAATGACGGCTCAGGAATCCAGAGGGGTGCCCCCTGAGCTTTATCTCCAGAGCCCACAACCCTAGATTCTGCTCACGCAGCTCCAGCCCACGCTGCCCTCCCCCCGCCGGAGCCCAAGGCGAGCGGCTGCACAGGAAACCTTGGCCTGTAAGAGGGTGCGGGCATTTCCAGTGTCTCCCCCTGGCAGCCAGAAACCCGGCTGCTTTTCACAGCCAGGTGTATGTGGGCACCTTGCTCAGTCTGGCGCTCCTGCCTGTGGGAGCCCCGCCTGGGGTGTAGGCCCAGAGTCCTCATGGGAACCCCAGCTGAGCTCTCCCTCCGGCCCTTCAGCTCCTGCCCGTGGGAGCCCCGCCTGGGGTGTAGGCCCAGAGTCCTCATGGGAACCCCGGCTGAGCTCTCCCTCCGGCCCTTCAGCTCCTGCCCGTGGGAGCCCGGCCAGCCCTCTCAGGCCTCCGCACTTCCTCCCAGCCTCTGTGTGGTCTCCACTTTTTCTCCTTGGTTATGAAGGTGCCTCCAGCTCGGCTTCAGTTGGTTTTCAGGATGGTTTTTCTATATTTTAGTTGTAATCCCAGTTGGTCCCGGGAGAGTGTCAGTGTAGCTTCCACTCAGTCCGCTGCCATCTTTAATCTCCCCTTAATAACTTTCAAGTGTGCAGTTCAGAAGCATTCAGTACCTTCATAATGTCATGCAATCATCACCACTATTTCCAGAACTTAAAGAAAGCTTATTTTTAGTTATTATTTCCAGGACTTTTAAATCATTCCTAACAGAAACAGTAGCCATTAAACAATAACTCCCCTTCCCCTTCCCCTCACCCTCTGGTAATTTCTATTCTACTTTCTGCCTATAAATTTGCCTATTCTAGGTACCTTGTTATGGTCCATTTTGAGTTCATTTTTTTTTTAAAGGTATAAGGTCTGTGTCTAGATTTTTATTTTTATTTTGCATATGGGCGTCCAATTCTTCCAGTACCATCTGTTGAAAAGACAGTCCTTTGTCCATTAAATTGTTGGTGTGCTACCCAGCTGGTGTGGCTCAGTGGTTCCAGTAGCTCCAGGTTCGATTCCTAGTCAGGGCACATGCCCTGGTTGTGGGCTCGATCCCCAGTAGGGGGGCATGCAGGAGGCAGCTGAGGATCAATGACTCTCATCATTGATGTTTCTTTCTCTCTCCCTCTCCCTTCCTCTCTCTGAAATCAATAAAGATATATTTTTAAAAAATTTGTTGGTGCTCCTTCATCAAAGATCAATTGATTATATTTATCTGGGTCTATTTTTGGGCTTTCTATTCTGTTTCATTGATCTGTGTGTCCATTTTTTGTGTGCCAATCCCACGCTGTCTTGATTACTGGAGATTTATAGAAAGTTGTGACATTGAGTCGTGTCCCCCAATTTTGTTCTTTTTCACTATTGTATTGGCTATTCTAGGTCATTGCCTTTCTGTATAAACTTTAGAATCAATCCATTGATATCTACAACCTGACAAAATCAACAAAAATTAAAAATACATAAACCCTTCACCCAGCAGTCTAGTTCCTAGAACTCTTTCCCTTAGAAATAAAATCAAAGTCAGACACAGAAAGACAAATGCTGCATGATTTCACTCATATGTGGAATCTGAAAAACAAAATAAATGAACAAACAAAGCAGAAACAAACTCATAGATACAGAGAACAAATTGATTGGTTGCCAGATGGGCAGAGGTGGGGGGGCAGGACATTGAGTGAAAAAGAGGAAGGAAATACTAACTGGCAATTACAGAACAGTCAGGGGAACATAAAGTACAGCATAGGGATTATCGTCAATAATACTGCATGGTGTCAGGTGGGCACTAGACCTATGGAGCGTTCACTTTCATAAGGAATATAAATATCAAATCACTATATTGTGCACCTGAACTAACATGTCAACTGTAATTGAAAAAAAAAATTAAATAAAGTATTTACCACAATAAAAAAAGAAAATCATCAGCATATATGGTAATAGGTATCAAAATATTTATTGCAGCATTTTTGTTTGCTTTTTCCTGGCAGAAGGAATAAAACCTGTAAACCAAGTGAAAACCTGTCAGTGGGAATGTGATTGAATAAATTCTGGTTCATCCACATCAAGGGAGATTGTCAAACAACTAAGAAGAGTGAATTAGGACCTTAACAGGTAGTCTGAGCAGTTTCCATAAGACAGATGCCTTGGGTAAAAAAACATGTATCCAATATGATTCCATATTTATAAAACAATGACCCCCAACTCTATTTCTGCTCTGTTTATTTGTGTGTATGTACTTGTATTCAGTGAGCATGGAGAACACTGTGGTAGGAGGCACTGTAGATGTTTACCTTGTAGAATGACTAAGATAAGAGGAAGTAAGAGAAAAAGAGAAGTTAGTTTGCCCCCTCACAGCAGATGAAAAGAGTAACTTTTCTCTAAGCCAGCACTGGCCCCATAGAAATATATGCAATCCATGTATACAATCTTAACCACATTACAAAAAAGTAAAACCAAAAAACAGACCAAAAAACACACCGAACAGGTGAAATTTTAATAATAGAATTTACTTAGATCACTGTGATCAAAATATTATCATGTTATGTCACTGATATTTTAAAAAGCATTAACGAGGCATGTTACATTCTTTTTCTCTTAGGAAGTCTTTGGAATCTATGTGTACTTTACACTTACGTCTCGATTCAGACTTGCTACCTGTGGCCAGTGGCCACCCTCTGAGCACTGCAGTTCTGAAGACAATCTCTAGGAAGACTTGAGTGCCCCCTAGTGGCAGGCTCAATTAACTCCACCCTTTTGGCAACTTGGTAGAACTCAAACATAAATCAAATTGTGTAGCTTTCTGTCTAGAACCTTCCATGGCTCCCAGCTGTCGCCAAGTCTCGCCCACACTCCCAGGTTTGGCTTTGAAGGCCTCTCTCAGTCTTGAGTCCTGCTCACCTCTCCACGGGTAATTTCTACTTCTTCCCCCAAACCACACTGGACTTGCCCACCATTCATTCACTCATCCATTGATTAATTGAATGTTCACTGAGGACTAAGAGATACCCTGACACATGCACATCTTCTGAGAGTCAGTGATGCTTAGCTTCTGGGTCCAACAGTATGCACTTCACTGATTGTGTCCTTGGACCTCAGTCTCCACATCTGACCCTGGGCATCACGCCTTAGTTGTGGGATTATTAGGGGAACTTAACATGATAGAGAATGTAAAGTACCTGGCACACAGTAGGTTCCTAAGAGATGTTTACTGAACTAATGGCATCCTCAAGGTTTGGAGGGAAAGGGAGAAAGCTGCAAGTAGAAACTCTGACAGTAGCTGGGGGATGGACAGGGCCATATGGAGACAGGCTGGACAGATGCTGGAGTCCCAGAGATGGGTGCAGATGGCAGGGTTAGGGGTGGGTGCCCAGCTTCTCCCTCCCCCAGCAACACTAACCCATACCTGGCCTAGTGGTCCTAATCTTTGCAGAACCCACTTTTAATCAACCCTTCAATGGCACCCTGCTGATCTTAGAATATTGAGAGATTTCCCAGGTTGCCCAGCCTCACCTCTCACTCCTCTCTCCCTTTGGTCCTTGTGCTCCAGCCACTCAACTTTCTTCTCTACTCTGTCCATTGTATATTCCACAGAAAGGCTGGTTGGGGGGGGGGGCAAGCGGATGAGAGTGACCACGCGTTGATAATTATTAAAGCTAAACAAGGGATCCATGGAGGTTCACCACCCCATCTACTTCTGTGTGTTTGACATTTTACATTAAAAAGATTTCTTTTTTTAAAAAAATATCTTTATTGATTTCAGAGAGAGGAAGAGAGAGAGGGAAACATCAATGATGAGAGTCATTGATCGGCTGCCTCCTGCATGCCCCCGACTGGGGACCGAGCCAGCTACCCAGGCATGTGCCCTGACTGGGATCGAACCTCGATCTCCTGCATCCTAGGTTGATGCTCAACCACTGAACCATGCCCGGCCGGACAAAAAAAGATTTCTAAATTCCCTACCCTGCATAATATTTAACATGAGATGACACCTGTACTTCCTTTCACACTGTCTGAAATTACAAAAGTAGGTGAGTAGGTAAATAAATTACAGTTTAGCTCACCAATGTAGTCTTCCGTAAACCTGAAGAAGAATGAACAAGTTCTTTCCAAGTAAAAGAAATTATTACGAAGAGGAAAGAAAGCAGGGACAGAACAATGTATATAGGTGCTGACATCTGTGGTTACTGTTAAAGAAAAAATAACATGTGTATGTATCAAAGAAACACAGGCTCTGCTACCTGCCCCTGCCCAGGAGACCCATGTTTGGGGCTTTGTGACCTGGGCTCAGATCTGCTTGTGCTCTTTACTGGCTGTGGGGCCAGGATGAGTGACTTGGGGGCTCTGTGCCTCAGTTTCCCCAGGCGTATAACGGGGAAGATAGCAGAGCCTACCTGGGGATCGGTTGTGAGGGTCCAACCTGGCATGTGGTGAGCACTCTGTGAATTTGGGGGGGGAGAAGCTGTCATCCTCAGAGTCCAGCTGCTCTCTCTGCCTCTCCCAGCCCAGGCCTGACCTTCTTAGGGACTTCCTGGGACCTCCAGGACATGCCTCCATCCCAGTCATCTGGCCAAACTCCCTGCCCATATACTTCCTCCTCCCAGAGCTCAGCTCCTTCCTGTGCTCAGACAAAGAGGGCTCTGTCCCCAGGCCACCCAGCCTAGGCAGACCCAGAGCACCCCACACAGCCAGCCTGCAGGCATCCTCCCATGTCTCTTCATCCCTACCCTGACCCTGTGCTCCTAGGCACCCTCTCCCCACCCTGTCTCCATCCCATCCTCAGGCTTCTGTTAATGGACATTTGAGAGTCTCCTGGCTCAGGACACACACTGTCAAGTCCTGTCTGCAGGGGTCACTCCAGAACTGCACAGAAAGTCAGAGGAGGGGGGTTTGCAGGGAGAAAGAGTGAAGCTGGAGTGACTCAGGCGCTCATTCACAAAGACCTTAACAGGGTGACAGAGTGTGGATGTGCTTAGTATGACAGGAATGATGTGGCCATGTGACAGGGACGGGGGCAATTAATCAGTGAGGGTGATGGAGAGGCAGTGTGACAACCACAGGTGATAATGAGGAGCCAGTGGGACAGCAACAGGTGTCGCGGTAATTTTTTTAAAAAGTCTACTGACGGGGGTAATGTTGGTAGGGAGTTGGTGATATGGTGACAAAGGACAATAAGGAGACTATGAAAATGACAGGTGACAGCAGAGAGACAGCTGCAGTGAGAGAGGATGACAATAAAACAGTCTATGACAGCCCTGGCCTGTGTGGCTCAGTGGTTAGAGGGTTGGCCTGTGCACCATAGGGTCTCGGGTTCGATTCCCAAGGGCACGGACCTGAGTTGTGGGCTTGATCCCCAGTAAGGGGCGTGCAGGAGGCAGCTAATCATTGATTCTCTCTCATCATTAATGTTTCTGTCCCTCTCTCCCTCTCCCTTCCTCTCTCTATAATCAACAAAAACATTTAAAAAGATTTAAAAAAAAAGAATTCTATGGAACAGACTGATGAATCTCAGTGGGAAGGCAGGGGTGAGGGAGTGGGTGGGTGGGGAGAGATTAATCAAAGAACTTACATACATGTATGCGTAACCCATGGACACAGACAGTAGTGTGGTGACGGCCTGGGTGGGGGGAGGTGGAAGGGGGGGGAGGGGACCCATGGGGGGAGGGGCGATATCTGTAATACTTTCAATAATAAAGGTAAATTTAAAAAAAGAATTCTAGGAAGATCAATTCCCAATGGAAAAACGAAACCAGCCAGGCGAGTTCTGGCCCCGTCCAAACGAAGAGCGAGGGAAAGAAAGCGCCTTCTGACGACAGCGCCTGCCGACTACCTGGGGAGATGGGGCCGCGCGCCCCCCAGCGGGAGCGCTCGCAGCTGCAGCAGCAGCGTCGGCCGCGGGGCCCCGGGCTGCGCCCCGGCGCGGGTTACAGGACTCTCCTTGCTCTGCAGAGCAGGAACCACCTCCGCAAACTGTTTTAAGCCGAACAGTCTCAAAGAAAACTACCAGGAGAACAGAAGAGACTTCAGTGGTGCGCGAAGACCCTTTATCCAGCCTGCTCAGAGCCCCTCTAAGAAGTCCAAGAGGCGATTCCGCATGCACAACCAAATGGAAATACCGAAATGAGCGGGTTAGAAGCCACCAGGGTCCAAAGGAAAGTCAATTTCTCCGAAGGAGGGGACACTGGAGAAGATGACCAGAAGAGCTCTGACAGTGCTGCTACTCATGCTGAGGTCAGATCCCGGGAGCCTGTTCACGCTGGAGACCAAACCAGCACATCATCTGGTCAACATCTAGAATCATTGGCAGTCATCGGTGGCAGTCATCACAAAGTTGAGACTATACAGCTCTTGATAAAGCAACAGTCAGTGCCAAGCTCAGGGTATCAAAAATGCCCTCAGGGAGGGGTTGAACAAACCATAAAACTAAGAATGAGGTTGCGAGATGACAGCGTTCTGAAACCAGCTTGCAAACCAGCCTCCATCAACCTTCAGCAGATGCCTGACTGGCCAACTCCAAAACGAATCTTTTGGCTACTACCACTTGTGCTCATTTGTGCCCTGGGGTACTTGTACTACACTCTTGCTCCTGCAGAAACCACTGCTGTGCAACGGTTCCAGAACCAGATGAAACGACTTATGAATAAGTACCAAGGTCACGATGAGAAGCTGGGGAATAGGAGCCTGATATTCCTGGAAAAGCATCTCAGTAGCTCCCGGCCTCAGCCTGCTATCCTGCTGCTCACCGCTGCCCGCGATGCTGAAGACACACTGAAGTGTCTGAGTGAGCAAATTGCAGACGCCTATTCGTCCTACCGTAGTGTCCGTGCCATCCGGATCGATGGGACGGGCAGAGCTACTCAGGACAGTGATGCTGTGAAACTAGAGGTGGACCAAGAACTGAGCCATGGATTCCGAAATGGCCAGAATGCAGGGTGGCGCCGCTTTGATCTTCTACAAGTATTGTGACCATGAAAATGCAGCCTTCAAAGATGCAGCCTTAGTCCTGACTGTCTTGTTGGAGGAGGAGACACTTGGAATCAGTCGAGGCCTAAAGGAAATCGAAGAAAAAGTGAGGGATTTCCTCAAAGCCAAGCTCACCAACTCTAGCACACCCACCTCCTACAAACATATGGGCCCAGACAGACTGAGCGCGCTCTGGGGCCGTATTTCCCACGGAGTCCGGCCTGTGCAACCCGAACACGCCCTGAAAGGGGGCATCTGCTTATAAGGGGTCAGAAGGGAAATCATGTCTCAAGTTCTGACTTTTCTAACCAGAGACAGAATCACAGCTCTTTTTGAAAGAACTGGTTTCTTTTTAAAGGAAGTTAAGTTCTTATGTAAACATGGGATATCTAAATCATTTATTCAGTCTATTATGAATTATTTGAGAGAATCAGTTCCCTATTTCCGTTGAGATCTGTGTTACTGGTATCTGAGAACGATATGCAGTTCCATAGACGATCTGCAGTTTCTGGGTTGAATCATTATGGGTATGGTATGACCAGTGGGAAGGACTAGAAAATTCTTCCTACAAATCCTCCGATTTTTAATGTAGACTTTCTATAGTTTGCTGAGTTATTAGTAAGGCAGCTCCCTCAATGCAACTGTGGGTTTCCCCATTTTGTTTTCTTTTACATCACTTAATCGTGAATTCTTTAGTCAGCTTCTGCTTATTGGAACAAAAGTAATAAAAGGTCACCTGGATGTGTCAAACTTGGGTTTTGTTTTTTGTTTGTTTGCAGAGGGTGGGGAGAAAAAGACAAGGGAAAAGAGAGAATATGAGGAATGGGGAAGGAAAGGAGGGGAAAATAAAGTCTTAAGGGTGAAATGTTAAAATAAGCACTGAGATTTAGGTTAGTCAAACATAGTTATCTAAACTCCACTCTCAGTGCATTCTGTTGGGATTTGTTTTTTTGTTTTTTTTACCTTTTAAGAGATCTAAAGATTTTGAAGCATGGATATCATGAGGTTAGTGTACTTGTTCATTTGACTCCTAAGGGCAGGTAAGTCCAAAGCAGTTTATTTTGGATATATCCTGAAGACTTGTTTTGAATTAAGAAATATAGTTTTTGGGGAAGGGAGGGAAAAAAGGGATATAATTTTAGAAATTGGTAAACCATTTGTTAATCAGCGTTTCTGGGCTATTGAAGGATTTAATTTTCTGCGTGTCCACTTGTTGCAGTCTAAATGCTTTAGTGAAATTCTTATAACAAAATGTAAAGATTTACTATGCAGGTGATAAATTTTAAGGGTGCCTCAAGCCAAAAAGGAAGTGAACTGTACCATATGTGAAGAATGTTAAAAGGTACTACTGTGCATTACTGATTTCAGTTATAACTTTGCATCTGTAACAGCTTTCTCACCCATCAACTGCTTTTGTTTTCTTAGAATGTCAAAATTGTAGAGCCACCTTTTTTTTTTTTTTTAATTATCAACAAATCTTTAAATGAAAATACTGTTTTTAGAAATCTAGAGCCATTGGCCTCACTGAACATTTACCTTTTGAGGATCCCATGACTGGTAGTAGAATGTGGCCTGCTTTCTTCCCATCAGGACTACCAGTATTCATAAATTTATACCCTGTGTTGTAATTTGTTCTTGTCAGATCATCTGATTTCTAGAGGATTCTAAAACAAGAGTTTTTGAAAAGGCTTATTTTATACCTATATATACCATATAGAGAAACAAATGTTTTTATTAAATGTTTCACTGACCAAAATAATTTTAAAATAATTAATTTTGCTTACCTTTCTGGAAAGATAATTATAGCAGCTGATCTGTAAATGACTTTAAAAGCTATTTTAGTAACTTAAGTAAATTTACTTGTTTGTAAAAAAAAAAAAAAAAAAAGAATTCTAATTAAATTGGAAGAAATTATATGGTTTTGTTAATATAGAATTGAAAATAGGTGGTTCTAAAGTTGGTTATTTCTGAGGGAGTTAAGAAAAAAAACTGAAAGGGACTAGGAAAATTGCAGAGGGTCTGCACAAGTTTAAAAAATTATGTGGCATGAAGAAGCAAAAAGAAACATATAGGTAAACGGAATGATAAATTTAATTAGATAAATGAATCTAAAGTAAGTGAATATAGAATTTGTTTAGTCCTTTCCAGGCAGTTAAGAAGGAAAAAAGTTTTCCTGTATTGGCCTAGGAAACAAAAGTTTTATAAATTATTGAAATGGTTATATATTATGTTATATTAATCAGGCACATGCTTACTTTAAAAAGCCGTCTTCTATCTCTTCTAGGCCAGGAGGATGCTGCTCTTGACCCTCAGAGAGCAGCCTGGTGTCTGCAGCCCAGGGGTAGTTCTCTCATCTTCCAGTCTGTAGCTTCTGCAGCAGCTCCAGCCTCAGCTCCAGCCTCAGCCCCATCCTCAGCCCTAGCCTACCGAGGGTGTTTAACAGTGTTGGGAACCACAGCTTGGAAGATTGCACCCGTGCACAAGCACAGCCGTGCCAGAGGCATCTGGGAGCTCATGTGTAGACTCTTGGTGCCCCCAGACACCACAGAAAAGTGGGACCCTGATGGTGAGTTTCTCCCACCCATGATCCCCAGTCGTTTCCTGCAGACATCCAGTGGGGGTCCTGCTTCTCCGAGGTGCTGCAGGCCATGTGCCAGGCCCCATGGAATGGTGGTGAGGCAGTCACCAGGGTAGAGTGCTGCTGCAGAGGGAGCGATGCCTGGGGCTCCCACTGCAAGCTCTGTCCCCTTCCTGGCACCTTCGCCCACAGGAAGCTGGCCCCCATGGCTCAGGCTACACCACTGAGGGCAAAGGTGAGTAAGAGTCTGTTCACAGTTGTGTATCCATGCTCCAGTGGGTGCTGGAGCGAGTGATCCTGTGTGTGTGTGTGTGTGTGTGTGTGTGTGCGCCAGTCTGTGCTGGCAGGTGTGTGTGAACCAGAACCCATTCGTGATTGTGTGTGTGTGCATGAACTTGGATGATGGGTAAGCAGGTGTGTGAGGCACTGTGTGTGTGTTTTCTTGTGTGTGGGTTTGTTAATGAGCATGTGAATGCACATGGACTGGTGTGCATTCCCTGCATGTGCAAGTGTTTCAGTGAGCAGGCCAGGAGTGAGAGGCTTTTAATATTAGCTTACTTTGCCCTGATTTTCCCCTTTTGTTGTGTTTTTTTTTAACCTCTTGCTGGGAAAAAACAGTGGCTGTATATGTTATCCCATTGTTACTATTATTTTCTGTAAGCTTTGCAAGTGTAGGGCCCTGTGTCTGTCAGGTTAGCCACTGTGTCACCAGTCCTCGATCCTGCAGTACCCACAGATTTATAGTAGGTGTCAGTAGGAGCACAAGTCTGTGCAACACTTAATGGGAAGGGCTGAAATCTCCAGAGTTGCGGGGTTGGAAAACAGAAATAGCTTTCACTTTTAATGCAACAGCAAAACACCCCGGCAGCATATCAATTAGGCAAAACAAACGGCACTGCCGGAGCAAAGAAGAAAACACAGATAACCTCCTGTGTGATTGGATGTGGCACCCAGCCTTGGTTAGCCTGACATTGCGGTTGGCTGACTTACTCAGAGCCCTGTCTGGCTGCCAGAACCAGGAACACACTCACAGGAGCTCAGATAAAGAGGGGTTTATCATCACAGAGGGCTCTCAAAGAGTTCAGATGTAGAAAGTGCAGCAGGCCTACAGGAACCGGAAAGCTATCTGGCAACTTTTCTCTCTAGCCCAACTTTTCTCTCACTGTTTTGGGTCTGGCATCCTCTCTGAGCCTGGCTTCTGCTGCAAGACCCTTGGTCATAATTTCAGCCACCTCAGTCCACTTTTGAGTCACCTTAGGCTCTGGGGTCTGATGCTGACTGACTCCTGTATAGGACTCTTAGGTCATATCTTCAATTCTCTCTGTCCAGACTGGCAGGAATCTTACTAAAGCCCCTCCACTGAGACTGGGGGTATGGAGTCAGTGTGTAAAACTGGCTGCCTACCTTCCCTCTTTGCTTCCCATCTGAGAACCAGCTTCCAATTTCATGCCTTTGTTTATAACCCAAGCTGACCATTGGCCTTGTGGATGGAGGGCTAGACAGAAGTCAAGGGCAGAGTGTGCTCTGTGTTTTCCTCCTCTTTAGATATTGGCTAAAATCTCCCTTGGCCATGACTCCATGGCCCTTTACTTACCATATTCCAGTTCTGCCAGCCTCTAACCACCATCCACCTGGTTTTCCCCCCAGGTGAGCCTAGCCAGCCTTGATGTGGAGGCCCCACTGACATTGGGCTTGAACCTCTCATGCCTGGGCTGGGCTAAGCACATCCTGGAGCTGTGGCCAGCACTAGAGAGTCTGAGAGGCCAGTTCTGCTTTGCCATTGCCCATGGCAACGAGCAAAGTTTCTTCTACATGCCTCACCTCAGTGACCTTAGCTCCCTGTAGCTGGGGCGTTGGAGGCCAGGGCCTGGAACCTACCAGCTGGAGGTGGTGAGCATGGCAGGGCCCTGGGGCACCCAGCCAGAGGGGCAGCTGGGGCCAGGGGTTCAGGCCTAGAGACTGAAGGTTTGGCTGCAACTACTATAGCCTGGCCCCAGGCTCCTCCTGCAGCCCCTTCTCCAGACTCACCACCTGGGTACCACCTAGCCCCTGCCTCATTTCATGGGGTTTGGGGAAACTAATGAAACTCTGCTCATGACAAGCAGGGACCTTAATAGGCCCCAGGGCCTCCATGCAGTCCTCTCCAGAGGCAGGAGTTTCTAGAACTGGTAAGGATCCATCCTGTGGCAGTGGCTGACCAGGTGGAACCCTGAAACTCAGGAAGAGCAACATGCTACCCTACGACCTCAGATGAGATGAGCTTCTCCCCAATACTTGGTCTTTCTTGGAGACAGCTGGAAGCTATTGCTCCACTTCCAACACTAGGATCAAGCAGGGCCCTGTGATTCACTGTATCTCGCCAATCTCAGGCTAAACTTCTGCACTGCACCAGGACTCACCTCACCACCCTGGGCTTGGTGGGACATGGGAAGAGCATCAGAGGTGGGCATAAGGCACATCCCTCCAAGTGGACTTAGACCCTGAAGTTTGGCCCTTCCTCCTCCTACAGGACTTTGTCTTGTCTGGGGTCTGGTTCACCCAACTTATCAGGAGCTTCTGGACACCTGTCAGAGTTCATAGCAGCTTCATCCATTAGCCAGTCACTATAGCCCAGGAACCTGGGTAAAGCAAGCATGTGAACCCCACTTTATAAACCAGGAAGGAGGCAGCAAGAGAACAAGTGGTTTGCTCAAGGTCACCAGCTGAACATGCACTCAGGCCTGTAACTACCACATCCAGTGCTTGGCCCCCCGGAGATGTATGCTATCCTGGAGTGAGAGGGGATCATGTGGGATTCAGCACAGGCTGAGACTGGCACCCCATAATGAAACGTGACAGAGACAGGAATGATGTCTCACTATAGGTTTAATAAAGCGCAGCCCAGGAGGTGTATATGTATGGATTAGGGCAGGGGTAGGGAAACTTTTTTCTGTCAAGGGCCATTTGGATATTTATAACATCATTCGCAGGCCATACAAAATCATCAACTTAAAAATTAGCTATGAACAAAGCTCCTAGATTTAAATTTCCAGTCCCATCTGCCGTTGCCTTGTCAGGGCCAGACCTAATGATTTTGTGGGCCATATACGGCCAAGGGGCTGGATATTCCCCACCCCTGGACTAGAGCTTTGCAAGGACTCAGAGGGACACCACAGGCAAGTGCGCCCCAGAGTGAGTGACAAGAGACTGCAGATGGGTGATGTATCTGGCAAGGGCTGGCTCTGGCTCCCAAAGAAAACAAGGGGATTGAAATGAGGTCAGCTACCCAAGGAACAGGAGGTGGCAGGGGTGAGGGAACCACTACCGATTTAGGTACAGGAGATTGACAGTTGGCTTGTAGATGAACTGGGGGGCTACAGCGCAACAGTGACAGTGGAGAAAGCTCCAGCCCCTATTGTGTTGATTGATATTGGAGATGTGCTCACAATCTTGCAGGAGGGATTGGAAAGGATGGCAGTTGACGGAGTGAAGTGGAGCCAAAGCTCCCTGGGTCGGATCTGTCATGGACACCTAGGACCCTTTCATGTGTCCTGTGGGGCTGTCCACAGCTCCAACCCTTCTTGGTCCTGCAGATGAGTTTGCTGAGCCCAGAGATGGTCACATGGTCAGAATCCTTGGATTAGCTCTTGTTGGGAGGGAGGCATTCTTCTCTCTGCTTCTGGTGGGATCTCTAAACCTGGACAGTGGAAGCCTGGAGGTTCCAGAGCTCAAATCCTTCCTCCCTTTGTGAGGGGCTGTCAGAAAGAGGGAAAGAGAAATAGATAAAAGATTTACCAATACCCTTTGAGCACCTTGATCCAGCCAAGCCTGAAGTCATTGGCTCGTCATTTGAGCTGATGAGTTTCCCATTTGCTTGACTTTTCCATCTCTGGCAAATGAAAATGTCTTGACTAAAAGAATTGCTCATTTACTCAGTCTCCCACTCCCCAGCAACTGGCTTTCTTTGGGGTGGGGGCAGCTGTCAGCATGCTGGGCTGCAATCCCCTCCTTTGGGGGTTGAGAAACTCAGGAGCCAGCAGCAGGGAGGGTAGGCCCCCTAGATGCTGGGCTAGGGTCTCATCCACCTTGGAAGGTTCTCCAGGTACCTTGGTGATGCTTTGGAAAGTCCTTGTTCCTATCCAGAAACTTCATCCCAATTTTTACCCACTTGGCCTTTGGGTTCCCGCACACCATCCTCTGTTTGTGAGGGAACTTGAATCTGTGCAAGTGAGAGTGAAGTGTAAGGTTAGTGTATAAGCAGGAAGCAAAGTTAAGTGTGAGCCCCCACCCACCCCAGCCCCCACTGTCCCACTCACATCACGGCAGGCAGGTTACAGCTCCCACTCAAATCCTGGTGCTGGTAACTACGGGCATGCCGGAGCACAGTCCACTTAAGGTGGGGGTGGTAAGCCAGGCAGCAGTCCTCAACAATGCCTGCAGTCAAACGGCCACCCCAGGCTCACTTTTCTATGGTGCATGTGTGGCTGCATGTGCACTGAGTGTGCAGGCACAGCTACCAGTGTGGGTACCTTCAAACATACCATGACTGTCCCAGGCCCCATGGAGGCTGAGGGACAGCCCAGGTGATAAGGAAGCCATTCAGCTCACCTTTGGGTTCAAGGCCCATGCTGGGAAGGGCCCAGGACCTCAAAATGAATGGGGGACCAAGGCCATTTCCAATCCTGCTCTGGGGCAGAAGGAAAGGAGGGTAGGTGGGGTAGGTGCAGTACCCTGAGGAGGGATCAAGGGCCACCACTCCCATCCGGGTCCCTCCTCCTAAAATGAGCAGGCTGGCCCACTGCTCCTGATGTCCTGGCTCCTGCTCCAGGCTGGCCTTTCCCCACATAGATCTATCTCAGGTACCTCCTCTCTGTCCCCATCAGAGACCACTCTGAGTCACCTGACCAGAGACTGGGTTCATTCACCTCTTGGTTGAACAAAAGCATTTAGACTTCCTACTCAGAGCCAGATGTCTGGACATACAGAGAGAAATTGGATGCAGTTTTGTCATTGGGAATGTCCTGGCCTAGTTGGGAGACCTGGAAGTTGGTCTATGCTGGGAGGGGGAAGCTCAGGGACCTGGAGGAGAGATGTTCAGAGGAGGAAGTACTGGTGCCAGAAGGTCTGGAAGCAAAAAATGAATTGATGCAAGAGGCAAAGGTACAGAGGCCTTTAGGAGATCTGTCCTGTTGGCCCCTGGAGGGACCATGACTGAGTCCTGGCAGAGTATAGCCAGAGGGAGAGGTAAGGGGGAGGGCTCGAGTGGCCCCAGAGGGCAAGGGGCAGTGGAGTCAAATGGACCCTGGGCCACAGTGTCAGACAAGTAGTTTCCTGGGGCTGGGTGCCATTCTGCGCCCAGGATCAAAGGGCCTGGGTTTGGTCTGACTGCTGGAATGGGCCTCTGATACCAGGACAATAGAAATGAAGCCCAGCCCCCTCTGGGGCAAAGGCTAAAATCTGCTGGGGGACAGGCAAGGGCCTCAAACATAGTAAGGGGTGGGTGGGGCAGGTGAGTGGGGCAAAGGGACCTGGACCCTGCCCTGTCAGCTGCTGGGGTTCACTTGCCTCCCCTGGGCCCACTGGGATTGAAGACACAGTGGTAGGGCTCCTCTCCTGGGGATAGTGCATGCCCAGAACTGGCTTTTAGTCAACAAAATCCTCAAGTGCCTAATCTAGTGAGAGAAGGGAAGAGAGTTCCCATTAATAACAGTAATAGTAATTATCGTGGTTGCCACAGGCACTGGGCCAAGTGTTTTGTAGGCATCAACCCATTGGGTCTTCATGGCCCCTCTCTCTGCAGTGGGAATTCGGAGCCCCACTTTGCAGATTAGGAAACTGAGGCCCATAAAGCCTGAGTAGTGAGCCTCAGCCTGACCACACAGTTAGCCCAGGTTGGGGGAAGCTGAGATGGGGATCCATTCCTGCTAGTCTCTGGGCTTTGCAGGATGAGGTCACTGCAGTGTGTTCCTGGTGGTAAGGGGTTAGGCCACTACTGGGAGCCACCCTCTGCTCCCCACCTTCCCCGGAGTCCCTGCATAGAAGACTTGGGTTATAGACTGTGGTGGAGGCACCACAGGGACCCTACAGGCCTGGGAGCTGCACAGATGCCAGGAGTTTCTGCATGCCTGGGGGTGGGGTAGCTGTCAGAGAACTGGACAGTGCATGTGGAGGAGGAAAATCTGGGGGGGGGGGGAGAGCAGGTATGGCCCAAGACAGTACCTTGAGCTTGGACAGCAGGTGCCCAGGTGCCTATGAAGCAGGTCACTAGGCAGGCCAGGAGCCACAAGTTCATGGTTCAGGCTGGTCCTCCTCTTCCTGATCCTTGAGGGATAACGGGGGGGGGGGGGGGTAGACCCCAAATGGAAAGTAGCAGGCATTGGGAATACCCTGCCCCCCTCATCTGGAGCCAGAGCCCTCTGCAAGGGAGGCAGGCAGCATAGGAGGGGGACAGTCTTTCCTGAATCAGCTGCTGGTCTCAGTTGCGGTTGGGGGAGGGAGCACTTACCAAAGCCTATGGGGTCCCTGGTCCTCTGGAGCGTATGCCAAGCTCTCCTGCCCACTAGCCAGCAGCATTCTCCCCTTTATAGATTGAGCCCCACCTATCCTCCACCCTCTTCCTCCTCCCCACCAGCTCCCCCGCTCCACCTCTGGGCTTCTCCCACATGCCCCGCCCTCCTCCCTTCTCCCTGTTTCTCTTTCTAGCTCCTCTATCCAAGGTCAGGATACACGTGGAGGGGAGTTGGGGGCAACAAGAGGACCCAAATCAGGAAACAATGACTCCCTCAACTAACTACTCAGATGTGGAACAGACAGGGGTTTGGCTTCCTTGGCAATAAGAGGCTGAAGGATGGATGCAGATGGACAGTCCAGCCTTGACCTTGACCAGGACACTTGAAGGCTGGCTACCTTGTACCCCCCACCCCCTTTCTCCCCTATTCTAGGCCTCTCAGCCAGCACCCTGCTTTCTCCCTGAAGGGCCTTTCGCCTCCTCCCGTTCCCTCTCCTGCCAAACACCTGGGTGGCTTCTTGTGGACAGGTCCCAGGCTGCCTAGAGCCCAGGGGAGACTTTACCTCTGCTCCCCACTCCCAGCCACCTGTTTTCGTGGGGCCCTGACTTCACACAGTGGGGTAACATGTCACAGAAATGCCCTGGTATTGAGAAGAGGCAAATCTATAGAAACAGAAAGTAAAATTAGTGGTTGCCATGGGTTAGGAGGAGGGGAGAATGAGGAGCGACTGCAGAGGGGTTTTGGTGTTTTGTTTTGTTCTGAAATTAGTGATGAGGATCCAGCGACTCTGAGAATACAGTAAACATCACAGAATGGTCCACTTGCAATGGGTGCAATGTACGTATGAGAATTTTCCCGAATATTCTTGAGAATGATCTCAATAAAACTATTAACTGCAACAAATAAATGCTCTGGTTTTGGAAGAAAAGTCGGGAGCCCCACGTAGCCGCGCCAGCAGGAGTGAAATAGTCTAGTAGGCCTTTCTTCTTTCTCTGGGTCCTGGGGCCCAGACGGAACAGGGGTGCGGGGCGGGGGGAGTGAAGAGGAGGGATGTAAGTAGGGGAAAGGGAGCGCTGCAGAGAACTCACAGCTGATTGCTTTTAACTCTTCGTCTCCTGCATTCTTAGCTGTAGACCACTCCAGGTATTTATATCAGCCTGTACCCTTTTTCATCTCCCCTGCTCCACTTGGAGCCCGCGGAGGGGAACTCTTCGCGCACTGCCCTAGACTGAGTAAAGGCTGGCTGGGCGGGGCTTGGGCGGGGGCGGGGCTTGTTGGGAGGTGCTTACCGCCGGGGCGGAGCTTTCTGGGTGGGGCTCACATTGGGGGCGGAGCTTACGGGCCCCGCCCCAACCCAACCTTGGCCGCGGCAGTCCAGGGTGAGTGGGGCTGAGCCCGGACGCGGCTCCGCGTGGCTGCGGGCGTGGGGACGCGGCGTGAGCCGCCGGCCCGCTGCCGCTGCCTCCCCGCCGGTGGGCAGCGGCCAAGACGTGTAGTCACCTAGACTTAGCCGAGGTCCCGGGCGAGTGAGTCCGTCTTCCCGCCCCGGGCCTCACAGTTCGTTCCAGTGAAGCCTTAACAGGAGGGCAGAGAAGCTGAGGAACCAGAACGCAAATCACGCAGGGATTTGCGCGTTTCTTGGACTCGGCTCAGGACCCAGGTGTTTGGGTGGGAGACGAGATGCTCAGGAAGGCGAGGCCCTGAACGGAAACCCCGAGTTCTAACGACCACAGCTGCTGAGTGTGAGGAGGCCACATATCATGGTCAGGTCAAGGCTGAACCGGGAGAGGGGAGGCCTCTTCCGTTCCTACAGCGGCTGGAGGTGTTAAGGATAAACTGCTTCCAGCGGGGGACCCTCTTCTCATCTTGTGTGAAATGAGTGCTGCTGTGGGGACAAAAGCCTCCTCCTGCTTCCTGGTCACCAGCTCTGACAATGGGAGTCGTTGCGGGTGGTCTCCGGCCGAGAGCTGAGCCAAACTCTGGGACTGACTACACCCCAGGGCCGGCAGGGCAGGCTGTAGTACCAGGGTGGTGGGCAGGGCCACAGCTCTGCTCCGGGAGGCACCTCTGTGGAAAGCACCTCTAGTGGGCATACATAGGTGGCCCTACTGTAGAGCAGGGTGGGCGGGGGACTCTATGAGGGGAAATACCAACTGCTCCCTTTGGAGTGAACTCCTCTGCAGTCTGAGTATTTCTTATTTCTCTACTTGAGGACCTTCCCAGGTGCTCAACGTTGGCCCACTTTATAGAGGAGAAGACGGAGGGTCAAGGAAGCCAAGTCATTTGCCCTTTTTTCTTGGCCAGGAAAATAAACTTTTCTTAAATACTATAAAGGAAAAGGGGACAATCCCCTCCGTAACGGGGGAGGGCCATTGAGCAGAGGCCCAGTAAAGATACTGGGGAAGTACCACCAGCTGAATTGGGTTTTTTTCTGCAGTTAATTTGTATATCAGATCTCCCTCATCCCCAGGTGCTGCCTACAGCTCTCCTGAACCTCTGATGCCTCAGGGTCCCACCAGCTTAGGTGGCCTCTGAGAGAAGCAGCTAAGGGCCCTTCTCTCCCCTCCTCCCCATCATCATGCATCTCTTGGGGAGGCAGTTGTCCTGTGTGCTGGGCCTGGACTCCTGTTATGCCCAGTTGCCTCTTGTTCTGGTCCAGATGCACAGTGGTTGCCAAGCAACTGGAGAAAGGAGGGTGGGGGTGGGGGTGGAGGTGGGGAAAGGGATGCCTTGCCAGCCTCTGGCCTAACTTCCAGACACTTGGTTTATAGATTGTCTCTGTGTGACCCCTTTCGATGTGTTCCCAATGTGGTTGGCCCTGGTCCCTCCTGCAAGGCCAGCTTTGAGGGGCTTCCCTCCCCAGGCTGACCAGCCACTTCTGTGTTCCAAGGGGACAGATGCACTGATGGCCAGAGTGAGGGGACTCAGGCTACTGGCACTGGATCAGGGCCTTGGCCTCAGTTCTTGTGCTTCTCCTGCTCTTACTGCAATTGTGGGGGCCAAGCCAGGCTGGGGCTAGGGCAGGGTGGCTTGAGAAGGGAGGGTGGTGGGCCCTGAAGAGAGGGTCCCATCCAGTCCTGAGAACCTCTTATAAGTTGCTAAGCTCCATTTGCCCCTTCCACACAGGTTTTCTGGATGCCTCTCACTTAGCACCCTGGGGTGACGGCAGTAAGGAAGCAGATATGTCCCAAACATGAAAGATTACAAGGATGTTACTGATCCTCACTGAACACCTGTGCTGGGGTCACTTAATCTCATTCATTCAGCACTTAGCGAGCACTTTCTATATGCCAGGCACTGGGCTGGGTGCTGGGTCAAGCAGTGAAAAAGACATATGATCCCAGTGCAGAGCCAACAAGCAGCAAAAAACAAAGCAAGATGCTGTGAGGTTAGAATCACTGCCTCTAATCCTGAATGACAGAGAGATGCTGGGGATGAGCTGCACTTCTTTAAAGTGAGTGGCTTGAAGTAACAGCCCTAGAGGATTATTATTTATCCCCATGTTATAGGGAAAAAACATCAACTGAGGCCCAGAGAGGTTAAGTTGCCTGACCAAGTAAGCAGGGTCCACATTCCAAGCTTAGGTGTGATTCCTTCATTCCACATATACATACTATTGAGTGCTGTATTAAACATGTCTTTTAGAAAATTTAATAATGTAGCCCTGGCTGGTGTGGTTCAGTTGGTTGGGCATTGTCCCATGCACTGAAAGGTTGCCGGTTTCATTCCTGGTCATGGCACATGCCTGGGTTGTGGGCTTGATCCCTGCCAATGGGGGGGTGTGTAGGAGGCAGCTGACTGAAGTTTCTCTCTCTCTCTAAATATCAATTTTAAAAAATATTTTTAAAAAATTTAATAATGTATTTCATTTAACCCTATCAAAATACAGGGGTGGGCAAAAGTAGGTTTACAGTTTTGAGTATTCAAGTTTTTTCTTGTATCATTATTTATTTATTTATTATTATATTATGTATTATTATTAACACCTACTTTTGCCCACCACTGTATTATTTCAACATGTAACCAAATAAAAATGATGAGACATTTTCCTTTTTTGCATAGTAAGTCTTCAAAATATGGTTTGTTGTACACCTGCAGCTCATTTCAAGTGCTAAATAGCCACATGTGGCTAGTGTCCACTTTACTGGACAGTGCAGTTCTAGCCACAGATAATGGTCAGCTCATAATTTGTTGTTTCATTATATTTTATTTTTTATTATGACAGTTTTTAAAATATGGTTTTATTGATTTT
The DNA here is from genome assembly GCF_054644295.1 of Miniopterus natalensis. Classification (NCBI taxonomy): domain Eukaryota; kingdom Metazoa; phylum Chordata; class Mammalia; order Chiroptera; family Miniopteridae; genus Miniopterus; species Miniopterus natalensis. The sequence continues at coordinate 77,921,969 of NC_142084.1, forward strand.
AGAGAGAGGAAGGGAGAGGGAGAGAGACAGAAACATTAATGTGAGAAACATCGATTGGATGCCTCCTGCATGTACCCCAACCAGGCATCGAGCCTGCAACCTGGGCATGTGCCCCAACCAGGAATCAACCTGTGACCTTTCAGTTTGAGGGCCAATGCTCAACCAACTGAGTCACACCTGCCATTGCAAGACTGTTTTGTTTTTTTAGAGCAGTTTAATTTTCCCAGCAAAACTGAGGGGAAGGACAGAGAGTTTCCATATACTCTATGCCCTAAACTTGCATGGCTGTATATTTGTTACCATTGATAAAACTCCACTAATACATCATCATCACCCTGAGTTCATAGTTTACATTAGAGGTCACTCCTGGTATTGTGGGTTTGGACAAATGTACAGTACATGTATCCATCATGATGGTATCATAGAGTATTTTACTGCCCTAAAAACTGTGTGTTCCAAGCATGTCTTTTTTATTCTGTTATTTTGACAGTTGGGGCTTTGTAGATCCTGGAGAGACTGCCCCTTCCAGGGCTAGCCAATTCCTAGTGGTGCACCTTTCATGTGCAAACCAGCCAATCCAGAACCACAACCACAACCACCTCTGTTATCCATCTCACACTCCCAGAGGAATTATTCCTCTGCCCTGATCACCCCAGGACCAGGTGCCAGACAACAAGGCCCAGCCCCTATGCCTCAGAGCATGCTGAAACTATTCAAACTAGCCAATCCTAAACCTGAGTACACTGCCTCACCCACTCCTTCCCGTGAACACCACAATAAAGGCTCTTGTCCATGCACCCCCCTTTCTTTCTGCCTCCTGACTGCCCTGTGCTTTCTGTGTGGCCCTGTGTGGCACAGCGTGTCTCCACCTCTTGGAATCTGTAACAAAATGTCTTTTTAAAAAATATATACTTTTTAAATTGATTTTAGAGAAAGAGAGAGGAAGGGAAAGACCAGCTGGCGTTGCTCAGTGGTTGAGCATCGACCTATGATCCAGGAGATCGTGGTTAGATTCTGGGTCAGGGCACATGCCCAGGTTGCAGGCTCGATACTCTGGTAAGAAGTGTGTGGGAGGCAGCCGATCAATGACTCTCTCATCATTTATGTTTCTATCTCTCCCTCCGAAATCAATAGACATATTTTTTTTAAAAAAAAAAAGGAAAGGAGGAGAGAAACATTGATGTGAGAAAGGAGCATGGATCAGCTGCCTCCTGCACACCTCCTTCCAGGGATCAAGCTTGCAGCCCAGGCACATGCCCTGATCTGGAATGGAACTGGTGAAATTTTGGTGCATGAGATGCTCAACGAACTAAGCCACACCAGCCAGGGCAACCAAATGTCTTTTTTTAAAAAAATATATCTTTATTGATTTCAGAGAGAGGAAGGGAGAGGGAGAGACAGGTAGAAACATCAATGATGAGAGAGTCGTCATTGATCGGCTGCCTCCTGCACATCCCCCACTGGGAATTGAGCCCACAACCTGGGCATGTGCCCTGACTGGGAATTGAACCACGATCTTCTGGATCCTAGGTTGATGCTCAACCGCTGAGCCACGCCCGACCAGGCCAAAATGGCTTTTTAAGGGCAACCTTCTCCTGATTGTTGGGCCTCACCATATCTGCATCATAATAAAACCTACGTTTTATTTATTTTTTCATTATTATTATCTTAATCCTCACCCAGGGATTTTTTTTTCCATTGCTTTTCAGAGAGAGTGGAAGGAAGGAGAGAGAGAGGGAGGGAGGGAGGGAGGGAGGGAGGGAGGGAGGGAGGGAGGGAGGGAGGGAGGGAAAGAGAGAGAGAGAGAACATCAATGTGAGAGAAATTCATCCATTGGTTGCCTTCCGCACTCACCCTGACTGGGGCAAGGGACTGAGACTGCAACTGAGGTATGTGCCCTTGTCCAGAATCAAACCCAAGACCCTTTAGTCCAGGGGACAACGCTCTAACCATTGATCCAAACCCATCAGGGCAAAAACCTACATTTTAAAACAGGTGTGAAGTGATGTGTAGAAAGCCAGAGACAGAGGGCATACAACAGATGCACCACTCCCCGTGTGGAGCTTGAAACCAGTGGGGGGAATGTGCATAGAATGTTGCAAGGCTGCATGGTGTTCTAGAGGAATATCTATACATAGGCTGTGGGGTACAGAGGGCACCTCACCAGGTCTCCAGAGGGAAAAATTGCTGAATGGAAACCTGAAAGATATGTAGGAGTCAGCCAGAGACCAGACCAGAGCAGGATGTCCAACGGACCTACAGAATAGCTAAGGTGGGATACTGGGGTGGGGGGGCTGAAGATAATGGAAGATAAGGTAGAAGGGGACAGGTTACCCAGGGCTTCACATATGGAGCCCAAAAAGGTAGGGCACTGAGGAGCTGCTAAAGGATTTAGCCAGGAGAGGGTAGTAGTCAGGTCTGTGTTGTAGCTCTGCCAAGGTCATGTGGAAGATGCACTGGAGAGCCATCAGCTCAGGGAAAAGAAGATTCAACAGTTGGCTTCTGAGTACCATCGAGATATGGGAAAGCCCCTTACCCAGTTCTTTTCAGGCCCTACATTAGCAAGAAGTAATTCAGGAAATATTTACTGATTTCTACTATATGCCAGGTTGGTTTGTTACAATAGTGACAAGACAGATACAATCCCCATTGTCATGGTGATTTTTCATTTTTATTTTTCTAACAAAGGGGTTATAATTGCAACTGATGAATGCTGAGATGATACAAAACAGGAAACTAGAAGACAGAAAAAACAACTAAAATCAGAAGTGAAAGTGGGGACATAACTACCATCCTTATAGAAATAAATAAAAAGGACTGTAAGAGGATACTCTGAATAATTTTATGCCAACAAATTAGATAATCTATATGAAATGGGCAAATTCCTAGAAACAAACTACCAAAACTGATGGAAGAAGAAATAGAAAATCTAAAAAAGACCTGTGACACAAGGAGATTGAAGCAGTAATCAAAACTTTCCAACAAAGGTAAGAGAGAAACAAGATGGCGGCATAGGTACCCGCTGCCTCCCACAACCACATCAAAATTGCAACTAAAATACAGAACCACCACCACTCAGAACCTCCTAAAATCTAGCTGAACAGAAGTCCTACAACCAGGGAACTGAAGAAGCATCGAGATCGGTAGGAGGGGTAGAGATGCAGGTGGATTGGGGCTGGATCGTAGAGACGCAGTCCCGGGCCCATACCCGGTGCCGTGGTTTAAACCTAGGAGGGATATCTCCGTGGTGGAGGTTTCCCAGAGGAGTGAGGTGTCCCAGCCCCACATTGGGACCCCAGCCCAGGGCTCCAGGGTGGGGAAGAGAAGTCCCCACAACTTCGGGCTGTAAAAACCAGCAGGGACTATCACTGAGGGATGTGGAGGCTGCGGGTCCCAGGCTTTCCTCTTAAAGGCCCGTGCACGTACTCAGACACGCTCCTTCTGAGCCCCAGCGCCGGGCAGCAGCTTGAAAGGAACCTGGGACATTTGGGGAGGAACTAATCTGCCTGAAATTGGGGCAAGAGGTGGAGGGGCAGCTTTCTCCCAAGCAGAAGAGCTGGGAGAGGCCATTGCTCCTTCGGCCAGCCCTCCCCACAAAGAGCTGGCAGGGAGGCCCCATATTTGAATCTCCAGCATCTGACTCACACCTTTGGCGCCGCCCTGGTGATTCTCAGAGGCCCTGCCCCTCCCCACCTGCAGCTCATCCAAGCCATTTCCAGTGGCTTTTCTATGCAAGTGGCCTCTCGAGCCTCATGCTTAGGACTTTCCTAAAATCTCTCAAACAAACAGCAGCATGCCCCATATGGCTTGATAAGTGGCCCCAGGCCTGGCACTAGTGGCAGCCTGCATTGGTTCATAGCTTGGCCTCTCCTGGACACCTCCAAGCCCAGTGCAAGTAGCAACCAACTGTTTGCTGTGTAGCTCATGCTGGGTGGCCCTGGGCAAGGCACTGGGAGAGGGTGACTTTGCACCTCCCGGGAGGCCCCAGAGACAGTGCACTTGGTGGTCAGACTCAACCAAGCTGGATTACAACCCTACCACATCCACGAGTGACACAATCAAGGAGTGCACTTGGTGAAAATCAAAGCTCCACTGAAGTAAATCCTGATCCATAGGGGTGTCTCCAGCACAGCAGCTCTTTGGCTGTAGTTGCAGCTGGTCCTCACAGCCGACTGGCCTGGGGGTCAATTCCTCCCAGTGACGCCAATAGCAACCAAGGCTCAACTACAGCAGGACAATGCACACAGCCCACACAGGGGAGCACCTAGAAGGCCCAGCTCAGGTGACTGGGGGGAGGCTGAGCCACTGGAACCTACAGGACCCCTACTACACAAAGCCACTCTACAAAATCCAGGAGACATAGCAGCTCTACCTAATACATAGAAACAAACACCTGGAAGCAGCCAAAATATGGAGGCAAAGAAACATGTCACAAAGGAAAGAACAGAAGAAATCTCCAGAAAAGGAACTAAGTGAAATAGAACCAAGCAAGGTACTAGATACAGAGTTCAGAATTATGGTTATAAGGATCCTCAAGGATATTAGTAAGACTATTACAAAAACAAGTGGACTATTGATGACATAATAAAGTGCCAATCAGAAATGAAGGCTACATGAACTGAAATGAAGAATAATTTACAGGGAATCAACAGTAGATTAGAGGATGCTGAGAATCAAATCAGCAATTTGGAACATGAGGAAACAAAAAACACCCAACCAGAAGAGCAAAAAGAAAAAAGAATCCAGAAATATGAAGATAGTATAAGGAGTCTCTGGGACAACTTCAGAAAACTTTCCCTACCTGGGGAAAGAAATAGACTTACAAGTCCAGGAAGCACAGAGAGTCCCAAACAAAAGGAACCCAAAGAGGCCCACAGCAAGACACATCATAATTAAAATGTCAAATGTTAAAGACAAAGAGAGAATCTTAAAAGTAGCAAGAGAAAAGGAGTTAGTTACCTACAAGGGAGCACTCTGCTGATTTCTCAACAGAAACCTTGCAGGCCAGAAGGAAGTGGCAAGAAATATTCAAAGTGATGAAAAACAAGAACCTACAACCAAGATTACTCTACCCAGCAAAGCTATCATTTAGAATTGAAGGTCAGATAACGAGCTTCTCAGACAAGGAAAAGCTAAAGGAGTTCATCACCACCAAACCAGCACTACAGGAAATGTTGAAGGGTCTTCTTTAAGAAGAAGCTAATGAACAAAATAGATCCAGAGACATTGATGCATGCAACAGATGACCATATTTCAGAGGGAAGAGGGAAGGAGGGTGGAGGGTGGCAAGAGATTAACCAAAGAAGCTATATGCATAACCCATGGACACAGACAATAACAGGGTGAAGGCCTGGAGAGGGGGTGGGAGCAAGGTGGAGGGGGTCAATTGGGGGGAAAAAATGGGACACCTGTAATACTTTCAACAATAAAGATAAATTAAACAAAAACAAACAACTTTCCAACAAAGAAAAGTCCAGGACCAGATGGCTTCACTGGTGAATTCTATCAAACATTTAAAGAAGAATTAATGCCAATTCTTCTCAAACTCTTCCAATAAAAATAGAAGAGGAGGGAACACATCCTAGCTCATTCTTTCTATGAGGTCAGCATTATCCTGATACAAAAGCCATACACTTACACACACACACACACACACACACACACACACACACACAAACTATTAGAGCTAATAAAGTCAGAAGTTTTATGATACAAGATCAACACACAAAAATCAGTTGCATTTCCATACAACAGCAATGAGCAATCTAAAAAGGAAATTTAAAATTAATTCCAGCCCTGCTGGTGTGGCTCAGAGGTTGAGCATCGACCTATGATCCAGGAGATAGAGGGTGATTCCTGGTCAGGGCACATGCGCGGGTTTTAGGCTCGATCTCCAGCAGGGGGCATGAAGGAGGCAGCCAAGCAATGACTCTCATCATTGATGTTTCTATCTCTCTCTCCCTCTCCCTTCCTCTCTCTGAAATCAATAATAAATAAACAAATAAACAAATGAAAATAATTCCACTTACAATAGCATCAAAAATAATAAAATACAGCCCTGGCCAGCGTGGCTCAGTTGGTTGGAGCATCATTCATACTCCAGCAGGTGGTGGGCTCAATTCCCAGTCAGGGGACATAACCAGGTTGCAGGTTTGATCCCAGGTCGTGGTACGTCTCTCTCTGTCTCTCTAAAATCAATTAAAAATTTTAAGTAATAATAATACACACGGATGCTAAATAATATGCTACTAAACAATGAATAGGTTAACAATGAGATCAAGGAAGAAATCAAAAGATACACTGAAACAAATGAAAATGATAACACAACAACCCAAAATCTGTGGGACACAGAGAAAGCCGTCCTAAGAGGGAAAGTTAGAGCATTACAGGTCTATCTCAAGAAACAAGAAAAAGCTCAAGCAAACAATTCAACTTAACACTTAAAGGTACTTGAAAAAGAACAATAAACAAAGCCCAGAGTCAGTAGAAGGAAGGACATAATAAAGATCAGAGCAGAAATAAATGAAATAGTCTTAAAAAACAATACAAAAAAATCAATGAAACCAAGAGCTGATTCTTTGAAAAGATAAACAAGACTGACAAACCTTCAACCAGACTCATCAAGAAAAATAAAGAGAGGACCCAAATAAGTAAAATCAGAAATGAAAGAGAAGTAAGAACCGACACCAAAGAAATACAAAGGACTGTAAGAAAATATTATGAAAACTATATGCCAACAAATTGGACAACCTGGAAGAAATGGATAAATACCTAGAAACTACAATGTTCCCAAACTAAATCAGGAAGAATCACAGCATCTGAACAGACAGGTTATAACTACTGAAATTGAAACAGTAATAAAAAAACTCCCAACAAACAAAAGCTTTGACTGGATGGCTTTACAGGTGAATTTTATCAAACATTAAAAGAAGAACTAACACCTATCCTCAAACTATTCCAGAAAATTCAAGAGGAGGGAAGACACCAAAGCTCATTTTATGAGGCCAGCATTACCCTAATTCCAAAACCAGATAAAGGCACGGCAAAGAAAGAAAATTATAGGCCAATATCCCTGATGAATACAGATGCTAAAATCCTCAACAAAATATTAGTAAACCAAATCCAGCAATATATTAAAAAGGTCACATAACATGATCAAGTGGGATTTATTCTGGGGATGCAAGGTTGATACAACATCTGCAAAACAATAAACGTGATACATCACATAATAAACTGAGGGATAAAAACCACATGATCACATCAATAGATGCAGAAAAAGCATTTGATAAAATCCAGCACCCATTTATGATAAAAACTCTCATCAAAGTGGGACTAGAGGGAACATACCTCAACATAATAAAGGCCACATATGACAAACCAACACCCAGTGGCATACTCAATAGGCAAAAATTACAAGCGTCCTCTTAAGATTGGGAACAAGACAGGGATGTCCACTTTCACCACTCTTATTCAACATAGTACTGGAAAGCCTAGCCACATCAATCAGAAAACAAGAAGAAATAAAAGGCATCCAAATTGGAAAGTAGTAAAACTGTCATTATTTGCAGATGACATGATATTGTACATGGAGAACTATAGAGACTCCACCAAAAAAGTACTAGAACTGATAAATTAATTCAATAAAGTAGCAGGATACAAAATAAATATCCAGAAATCAGTTGCACTTTTATATACCAGTAATGAACTATTAGAAAGGGAAACTAAAAAAACAATCCCATTCACAATTGCTCCAAAAGAATAAAATACCTAGGAATAAATTTAACCAAGAATGTAAAAGACCTGTACTCAGAAAATTATAAGACACTGAAGAAAGAAATTGAGGAAGATACAAATAAGTGGAAGCATATACTGTGTTCATGGATCAGAAGAATTAACATCATCAAAATTTCCATACTACCCAAAGCAATCTACAGATTCAACGCAATTCCTATCAAGATACCATTTCACAGAACTAGAACAAATGTTTCAAAATTTTGTATGTAACCCCAAAAGATCCCAAATAGCAACAGCAAGGTCCCAAGATGTCAGAGAAACATAAAATACTGAAAGTAAAAAACATGATTGAGCAACTGAGTCAAGATGGGTCAAAGTCAGAGTGGTGGTCATGGTCTTACAAGTGGCAAGAAGGATGACAAGAAAAAGAAACATGAACCTCCTGCCCTGGCCAGTGTGGCTTAGTTGGTTGAAGCATTGTCTTGTATACAGAAAGGTTTCAGGTTTGATTCCCAGTCAGGGCACATACCTAGGTTGTGGGTTTGATCCCCAGTTGGGGCACTTACGGAAGGCACCCAATTGATGTTCTCTCTCACATCAATGTTCCCTTCTTTCTCCCTCTCTCTCCCCCTCTCCCTTTCTCTAAAATCAATATGCATATCTTGGGGTGAGGAGAAAAAAAAAAAAAAGAACCTCCCGTACCACCTAAAGTGGGGAAAAGAAGAAGAAAACAAAAGCAAACTGCCACTGGTGATACCTCACACTCAGTGCCGGTTAAAATTATTGAAGTTAGAATTAAACAGTATCTTCTCATGGAGGAATTCATTAGAAATCAAGGACAAATGAAAGCTTTAGAAGAAAAGCAAGAGGAGGAAAGATCAAAGGTAGATGAATTGAGGGGGACCCCAATGTCAGTAGGAACCTTAGAAGAGATCATTGATGACAATCATGCCACAGTGTCTACATTTGTGGACTCAGATACTTTGTCAACATTCTTTCATTTGTAGACAAGGATCTGCTAAAACCAGGCTGCTCTGCCCTGCTTAACCACAAGGTGCGTGCCATGATAGGGGTGCTGATGGATGACACTGATGCCTTGGCCACAGTAATAAAGGTGGAAAAGGCCACACAGGAGACCTATGCTGACATTGGGGTGTTGGGACAACTAAACCAGGAAATTAAGGAATCTGAAACTTCCTCTCACTCACCTTGAATATTATGAAAAGGTAGGTTTAAGCCTCCTACAGGGGTCATTATCTATGGTCCACCTGGCACAAGTAAAACCTTATTCGCCAAAGCAGTAGCTTCAGCCACTTTCTTGAGAGTGGCTGGCTCTGAACTTATTCAGAAGTACCTAGGCAATGGGCCTAAAGTCATTCCAGAGTTGTTTCAAGTTGCTGAAGAGCATACACCATCCATTGTGTTAATTGATGAAATTGATGCCATTGGGACAAAAAGATATGACTCAGATTCCAGTGGTGAGAGAGAAATTCAGTGAACAATGTTGGAACAGTTGGAACTGTTGGGGAGTTGGATGGATTTGATTTAAAGGGAGATATAAACATTTTCATGGCCACAAACTAAATAGAAACCTTAGATCCGGCGCTTATCAGACCAGACCAGGAAGATCGAGTTCCCTCTGCTTCATGAAAAGACCAAGAAGCATATCTTTCAGATCCACACAATCAGAATGATGCTGGCTGATGTTGTGATACTGGACTACCTGATCATGGCTAAGGATGATTTATCTGGGACTGACATCAAGGCAATCTGTACAAAAGCTCGTCTGATGGCCTTGAGAGACGTAGAATAAAAGTAACAAATGAAGACTTCAAAAAAATCTAAAGAAAATGTTATTTATCAAAAACGAGAAAGCATCCCTGAGGGGCTTTATCTCTAGCAAACCATGGTTGCCTTCAAGGAAATGGTAGGGAGTGCTTTGAGCCTTTGGAGGTTGGAGGGATGAGGTTGGGAAAGTTGCCCAGATGAGTCCATGTTCCAGTTGATCTTCATTAGCAAGACATCCTGGGTACTGTGTACCTTTCTCAGCATGATATGTAGGATGCCCATCATGTAGTGCTCTCTTCCCAATAAAGTGTGCTCTTTCTGAAAAAACACAAAAACAAAAACAAAACAAACAAAAAACCCCCACAACACACAAATATGATTAATATGCTCATTACCACTATTCTCTCACCACCTATTATCCACAGCCACCCCCTTTGGCAATGGATAAATGCCAAGAATAGTTCTCAAGTCTCCCCAACCCAGAGAAACCCAGCATCTCTGATCCCTTCTTGCCTTACTCCCTACCACACATCCCTTCCCTGTCACCTCCCACTTCTGAATTCCTGTACTGGTTCTAGATTGAAACCTAACAGCTGCCCCTCAGCCTCTCTGGCCATTTCTTCCACTAGGCCCTCACCTTCACTGTTTCAGAGACACAACCCCTTTGTGTCTTACTCTTCCTACACACAAACTTTTCATCAAATTTGAGACAAGGACATCTTCTCAAGGTTTTGTTCCTGGTCTCTTTCTCTGGGATCAGGCAGAGACCACACAAACCCTCCTTTGGCATTTTAACTACTGGTGAAAAGGCTGAAGATGCTTCATAGACTATGTGTCCATTTGACAGTGAACTTATGCAACAAAAAACTCATTTTCCCTTTAACGTTGGCTATAAAAATCAAAGATGCCTTAGAGAGGGGAAAAAAGGAATTGGCTCAGTTCATGTTGAATGTGGGAAGCCTTTCAAAGTCATCTATGTGAAGCAACAATTGGGGCTTTTTGGTCTTTATAAGCACAACTTTAAAAAAATTTTGTCTGCTTCTCTTTCTCAGTGTTCTAAGCCTGATAAAGTCTGATCTGCTCAAGCCCTGACCTTTAACTTTTGTACATTGAGTCTTCCCCACCTAGTGGGAGACAGACAGCACTGCTGTGCACAACAGTTCATGCCAAAAGAGGCAAGTGCCAGCCCGACCACCCAGTAGCTCTCCCTGACTCAGGTTTCAGAGTAGATGCCTATATGAATTCCCTGAGTTTGCTGTAACTTTAGTAGCTTAAAATACCACAAATTTATTATCTTATAGTCCTTCTGGGCAGAAGTCTTATAATTGAGGTGTTGGCAGGGCTGTCTTCTTTCTGTAGACTCTAAATGGTAATCCATGTCCATGCCTTTTCCAGCTTCTAGAGGCCATCTGCGTGCCTTAGCTCACAGCCATTTTCTCTGCCTTCAAAGCCTGCAGTGTAACATCTAAACTTTCTGACTCTGCTTCCATCCTCACATCTCCTCTAACCTGAACCCTCCTGCCTCCATCTCATAAGGACTCTTGTGATAACACTGGGCCCACCTAGATAATCCACCTAGAAAATCTCCCCATCTCCATAGCCTTAATTTAACCACACCTGCAAGGTCATATTCCCAAGCTCTTGGGGATCAGAACATGAATATCTGTTGGGAGGGGGGAGGGTAGGGGAGCATTATTCAGCTTACCAAGGCATCCATGGGGGCCACGTTTCTAAGATGGGGACTCATGGAATAACCTTTGGGGGAAGTAATGTGTGGGCTTAGTTCTGGAAGATGGCAGGTGGGGTTTGGGGTCAGGGTACGGAAAATTCCAGGCAGAGGAAACAAAGCACATAAAACAGGAGACTCCCTGAATACCTGAATGGATATGACCTGAAGGCTATTAACATCAGCACAAGGACCAGCACAAGGGCCAGGACAAGGAAGCACCCGCTCTTTTCAGGTTTGGCTCTGCAAAGCAGGGGTTCTCCCGTGGGTTAATTTTGCCCCCAGGGGATACCTGGCAATGTGTGGAGATATTTGGCTGTCATAGCTAGGGAGGGGTGGCCAGAGATGCTGCTAAATATCCTACAATGCATAATACTATCCCAACCACAAAGAATCCTCCTGCCCAAAGGTCAGTGGCATTGAGAGTGAGAAGCCCTGCTTACAGTTGCTTTCTGCCTCTTTCTCCAGACCCAGAGGGACTTCCCCACTCCCCCGTGTAGCGTTTCCTCTCAGTGACCTTTAGCTTTTCTGCTCTTATCCTGCCTTTCTTGGGAAAGCTATTTCTAGTGACTCTTGGCCTGCCTTTGTGGAGCTTCTACCTCTGAAATATAAAGGCTGGGCCTGACCTGGGCCCCAGGAAGATGGATCCAAGAGCAGTGTTTCCTCCCCACCACCCATACTCTGGGCCTGACCTGCTCTGGCCTCTGGGTCCCTGCACTGGGAAGGTGAGTGAGGCAGATGGTGTGCTGACATCTATTGAGACTGTGCTGGTCACTGGGTGGGGAATAAGCTACTTCATTCATGGGGCAGCAGGTGAGAGGGCGCTTGAGAGTAGGAAGGGGTGACTGGGGTTGGGGCATTCCCCCCTTCAGCTCTTTGTTGCTGCCACTCTACAGTGCTCCTGTCAGTGATGCCCCTGGAGTTGGACACATCCTCCTTGGGCCAGGGCAGGGGTAGGGTGCCCATCTCACTCACCATGGAAGGTACCCCAGCTTGGGTGGCCTAACCCAGTGCGTGTAAGGGGGGACAGGGTAGGCTTTGCCAGGATGTAATAAACCCTGGCTAGTGTCTTACTGCCATTGGCTCCTGCAAGTTTCCGCTGCTTGTCCATTTGGTCAGCAAACTTTTGATGCCTATTGGCCCTGTGCTTTGAGCTGGGGATGCAAAAGTGGACAGGACCCAGCTGTCCCCTCAAGGAACTCACTGCAGTTGGGGAGAGCAGGGTTCACGCTGGCTAGCCACTTAACCAAAAACCAGCCCCTCCCTATACTGGGTGTACCTTATCTCTCAGTGGGAGCAGAATAGCTAAATTTCTGGAGGAAGGAACAAGAGGTATTGGCTGGGGAAGGAGAGCAGCAGGGATCTGGGTAGAGAAAGCCCTGGTGCAACAACTCAGAGAGGAGGAGGAAAGTGAGCATGTGTCCAGTGGTACTTCCCTGGGGGTGAACCCAGGAAAAACCCTGCTCCTGGGGTTGGGAGGGCTGGTCTAGGGGATGACCTATCCTGCCTACTACTGGCTCCTGAATTTCTCCCCCACTGCCCCTGTGCTGCTTGTAGTTGCTTGACCAGCCTCTGTGCATTTTCATGTAGGCCCTCCCTGAGTGCAAGCACTTGATGTATGGTACTATCCTCCTGCTGAGGCCCAGTGTCAGCCCCATCTGCAAGAGAACGGGATGTCCAAACCTCAGAATCTTGGCTCCTTGACCTGTGGAAGACTGGGTAGTGCCCTTGGGTGACCAGGGTCACCTGAGCTCTCCTGCCCACCCCTGCCGATACCCAGTGGGCTGTAGCAGAATCACATGTTCCCACAGTGTTAGGTATGGGCTGCATTGTGTGTTCCCCTAATTTGTATATCGAAGACCTAAACCCCAGGACTCAGAACATGACGGTATTTAGAAACTGGGCCTTTAAGAGGTGATCAAGTTAAAATTTGGTCATTAGGGTGGGCCCTGATCCAACATGACTGGTGTCCTCATAAAAAGGGGAAATTGGGACACAGACACCCACAGAGGGAAGACCATCTACACACCAAGAAAGGAGGCATCAGAAGGAACCAACCCTGCCAACATCTTGATCTTGGACTTCTCATCTCCAGAACTGTGAGAGGCTAAATTTCTGTTGTTCATAAGCCACCCAGTCTGTGCTTTGCTATGACATCCCTATTGAACTTGTATACCCAAGATGCACCTGAGTAAGATGGCAGCACATCTTAGGAATGTGGGAGGGAAAAAAGATGAAGACAAACATTTTCTCCACAGCCTTAGTATTTTCCCTCTCCCATGTGGATCTGAAGCTATCACTTTAACTGCACTACTGAGGCTATCCCCTTCCCTCCAACTCAAGCATCTTAAGCCACTGGGCCCTGGTTAGGTGGGGGATTGGAAGTCACACCCCACAGATGCCACCACAGACAAATGACTCCCACCAGGCTGTGCTGTCCTTCTGAGTGGTCCATGTAAACCTTACCCCCTGGTGCCTCCTCTCTCCCAGGCCCCCACCACTTCTTATCCACATCCTGCTTAGTCTTTTCTCCTGCCCATTGGCTTTGGGGCTGGGTCTCCCTCAGTGCTGGCCCATCCCTTTCCTTTCTCTGCTCCCCCCACCCCGCCACTCTTCTAGCCATAGGTAGAAGACCCTGCAGAAGGTAGGTGCAACTCTGTACCCTGCACTTATCTCTTAAATCATGAGCACTTTGGCATCAAGGTTCCATGCATGAGTTCTGAGCTCCATTGATCCTGGCCCTTGGCCCCTTTCTGCCCCTCTTCTAGGAGTGTGTGACCTCGGGTCCACTTAATCCTTCTGTAAAATGAGGCTAATAGACCCAATTCACAGGCTCACCATGAAGATTAAACTGTATCCACAGAGCTCAGCCCAGGGAGCTACTCTTACTTGGTATAGTTACAGGCCTCCTACTGTCATTTTTAGTGGATGAACAATTCACCAAGCCAGCTTCATTGCTGGGTGTTTAGACTGTTGCCAACCCAAGGTTACCTCATTAAAGACAGTAAGAAACATCTTCCTTTGGACAGCCTTTTCCTGGGTGGTGCAGGATAATTTTTAGTGGTATAATCACAAGGTGAGACTATGAGCCCTTTCATTTACTGGTAAGTATCTTCCACAGGGTCTTTTGGATGAACATGACCTTCCCCCCGGAAAGCTGGTGTTGGGGTCCTGGCAGCACTGCAATGATCTTCTCCTTGACCAGCCCCCACTTATGGCCCCACTGTGACAACTCTGTGCAGACACTGATGTTTGCTGACTCTCTTCCCCAACCTGTGAAGTATGTTTCTGATCTTTGCTCCGTTGGTTCTTTCTTATCAACTTGTGTGAGCTTTCAGTAGACTGATAACACCTGGCTTGTTCATCTTGGAAAACTCGCTACACATGATCAGAGTTTAGTATGCCTGGAGGCTCCAAGTAGTGCTGCTGGCTGTGATTTTGGATCTTCAATCTGAGGAGCTGGGAGGTTTGAGAGTTTTGTGATACATGGAGTATGGGAGTTGCCAGGGTTGGGCAGAAGCCAGGAATGGGAGCACCCATCCTTGGTGTTCCTGCCCTGGCACATTGGGGGCAGGTGAGAGGCCCCTCTAAGGGAGAGCTGGCAAATCTGTGGGCCCCTGGCCTGTTTCCCATGGGATGCTGGACCAGGAGCAAGGCTGGAGAATTGCACAGCAAACTGAACACCTGTCAATGACTGATAAGCATGAAGCCTCCATCTCATTTATCAAGAAAAAATTGGGGGGAAAAGTGCTCATTATGCTCAGTGAAAGAAACCAGACACAAAGGGGAACATATTATATGATCTCATTTATATAAAGTGATCAGAAGAAGCATATCCATGGAGTCAGAAAGATTAGCAGTTGCCAGGGGCAAGCAGGTGACTGCTTAAGGGTTGGGGTTTCTTTTGGGAGGTGATAACAATGTTCTGGAGTGATACAGTGGTGATGTTTGCACAACTTTGTGAATGTACTAGAAACCATTAAATTTCTGCTTTAAAAAAAATTTTTTTAAGCACTGCATAAAACCCAACAAATACATATAAAATATTTAGAGATAAAGCAAGAAAGAGAACTTGTATGGCATGAAAAAGAACAGTTGGATTAAAAAAAAAATCTTAAAAAAAAGTGAGCCCGGTCAGGCGTGGTTCAGCGGTTGAGCGTCAATCTAGGATCCAGGCAATCGGGGTTTGATTCCCAGTCAGGGCACATGCCTAGGTTGCTGGCTCGATCCCCAGTCGGGGGCGTGCAGGAGGCAGCTGATCGATGACGACTTTCTCATCATTGATGTTTCTATCTCTCTCTCCCTCTCCCTTCCTCTCTCTGAAATCAATAAAGATTTATTTTTTTTTTTAAAAGTGACACTGGCTACTATGAGTTACTGGTAGGAATGAGGAGTGTGGGAATGTGACAACACCTGGAAGGGAAAGTGATCACCATCCATATTGCTCTGGGACAACAGGAGCAGCCAGGCCACTCTGACCCTGGGAATCAGAGCTGTGAAGCCTTTTCTAATCTTTGACCCTATGGGAGATAAAATGCCCACTGCTGTTCTTGCCAGAAAGATACCGGAATCAAAGGGTAATGGGTCAGATCCAGAAAGATAATTCT
Organism: Miniopterus natalensis; assembly: GCF_054644295.1. Taxonomy (NCBI): domain Eukaryota; kingdom Metazoa; phylum Chordata; class Mammalia; order Chiroptera; family Miniopteridae; genus Miniopterus; species Miniopterus natalensis. The sequence continues at coordinate 77,937,824 of NC_142084.1, forward strand.
GAAAAACAAAACTTGCCAAACTTGCTCAGGTCAGTATAACACGTTATCTCAGGAGGTGGGGTTCAAGAAGCCCTGATTCACTCTAGCCGGTTTGTCTCAGTGGTTAGAGCATCGGCCCAGGGACTAAAGGGTTTCAGGCTCGATTCCAGCCAAGGGCACATACCTCCGTTGTAGGCTCGATCTCTCTCTCCCTTCCACTCCCAAGCAATAGGGGGGAAAGAAGCTATGATTCTAAGTCAAGAAGCAGAGCTCTTCCCACTCTCTGGGGCACTAACCACAGAACTTTTTTTATGGGCCTGTTGATACAACAGCAGCCTTGGTGTGTTAGATGTTCTGCTCAGTGCCTGCTTTACTTGTGTTCCTGAGGTGGCAGTGCCACCTGCCTTTTACAAACAAGCAAAACTTCCCCGAAGCTTAGGGAAGTTATCAGCACATCAGTTCCTGAAGGGAAACCCTGCATTGCTGCACCCCTCCAGGGCTGGGCTTTCTGGGTCAGAAATAGGAACCACAGGTGACCCATGCCCTGAAGGAGCCACTACTGTCGTACTTCCAGTTCTGAACTAATCAGGGACATTGAATTCCAAACTGTTGCTAACCTGAAAATAAACTCAGCTGCAGAAGAAAAAATAAAGCTTCCTGGTTTTCTATAAGACTGACATACTTGGCACTTGAGGAATCAGATTGAAGTAGGGCCCCCAAAGAGCTAGAGCGCCAGAAGATTCTTTGGGCTTGTTTGGGTCTGCCAAGCTTCTGTTCTCAGAATGAGCATTACACTTTGATGCCTCAGCTCTGTTAGGGATTTAAACCCATTTTTTTTTCCTTTTTTTAAAAAATATGTCTTTATTGATTCCAGAGAGAGGAAGAAACAGGGAGAGATAGAAACATCAATGAGAAAGTCATTGATCTGCTGCCTCCTGCACGCCACCCACTGGGGATCGAGCCCGCAACCAGGGCATGTGCCCTGACCCGGAATCGAACCTTGATCTCCTGGATCATAGATCAATACTCAACCTCTGAGTCAAGCTTGCGGAGCAAACCCATTTCTTATGTCCACAAAATAACCCCACCCACATATGGGGCCCTATAAATGGTTCAGATGTCATGGTTTTCCATCACATCAGGTCAGAAGCCAGAAATTGGTCTTACTAGGCTAAAATCAAGGTGTTGGCAGGACTACAGTCCTTCTGGAGGTTCTAGGAAAGAATGTGTTTCCTTGCCTTTTCCAGCTGCTTTCTAAACGCTGCCTGCAATTTGTGGCTGGTGGTCCTTTCCTCCATCGTCAAAACGACGACATCACTAACTTCTTGATGTCAGTGTCTTCCATTGTCACATCTCCTTCCGTGACTCTGACCTTCCTGCCTCCCTCTTATAAGAACCCTTGTGATGACACGGGTTTCATGCAGGTAATCTCCCCATCTCCAGATACTTAATTTAATCCGATCTGCAAAGTTGCTTTTGCTAGGTAAGGTAACATAGTCACAAGTTCCAAGAGATTAGGACATGGACATCTTTGGGGCACTGTTATTCTGCCCATCACAGCATGACCAGCATAAACTTTCTGAAAAGGGCTAGTCGGTGTTGAAGCTGCCCTCTTAAGCTGGTCCCCACAAGTTGTCACTTGCGGGGCAGGTGCGGTATCTGGCATGGTCACTGTTGTATCCCCAGCGCTGAGCACTTGTACTGGGTTCATTGTAGGCAATTAAAAAGGATTAATGACCTAAAAGAAACAACACCCCTGTACCAACAAGCACTCCTAGTGCTAACATCTTGGTTTCTAACACCATTGTCTAATAAAGGGAACCAGGCTCAAACAAATGGCTGATTCTAGAACTGAGGCAGGAAATACATTAAACGAGCATCTTATAGTACCAGAGAATAAGAAAGTGCTCCAAAGAAAGCAAAATGAAAAAGCCAAAACACACTGATGGGAATGTGTCAAAGCGTCACAGGAGCCAAATGGAAGAGATCCCAATGGCTAAAGTCAAAACAATTTGAGCAATAAAATAAAGTAGTATTAGGTTAAAACCCAGAGTATAAAATATCCAGGAGGCCATACTGATATAATTAAATGATTGAATAAATCTATAAGTGGGGGAGAAAAGAGAAATCTCCCATGCAGAAGAATTCTAAATAATTTATGTAGGGATCCACCTTTAAGGAGGGGGAATATAATTCTCTGTTCTTCAAATGTGGGCACATAGTGACTTCCTTCCAAAGTATACAGTAAGGAATGGGGGGGCAGAGGAGGGCGGTGAGTTTACAGTGGAGAAACCTGATGGATAGTTCACCAGCCAGGTGATCAAAGCCAACATCAACAGGCAAAGATAATGTTGACAGCCTGTGCCCTTGATAGGATGTGATGAGATGACCACTTTACCTCTGTGGTTTTCCTCCCCGAAACCCATCATCCCAGTCTTATCATGAGGAAAACATCAGACAAATTCCAATAGAGGGCAGTCCTACAAAATATCTGACCAGTTCTCAAAACTGTCAAGGTCATCAAAAACATGGAAAGTCTGAGAATCTGCCACAGCCAAGAGGAGCCTAAAGAGACAGGACAAATAAGAGAATAGACCTTAAAAGTTCTCATCACAAAAAAAAAAAAAAAAAAAGTTCTCATCACAAAAACAAAAAATTTGTAACTAGGCATGGTAATGGATGTTAACTAAACTCACTGTGGTGATTATTTTGCAATATATACATATATCAAATCATTACATTGCACAACTAAAACTAATACAATGTTATATCAAGTATATTTTTTTAAAAAGAGAAGGGGGGGGAACCACTGGGGAAACAACTAGATGTAATGCGGTATCCTGGATGGGATTCTGGCAGAGAAAAAGGACACTAAGTGAAAACAAAGGCTATTAAATAATTAAATTAACTATGAACTTTGGTTGATAATAATGTATCAATTTGGTTCATTAATTGTAACAAATGTATCATACTAACAAAAGATGTAACTAATAGGGGAAACTGGGTGTGGGAAAATGTAACTCTGTACCTTCTTTGCAGTATTTCTGTAAATCTAAAACTGTTCTCTAAAAAATAGTCTATTAATGCCAACAATAAAGTATAAATGAATGAAGGAGTTCATTCTTCATGGTGACAACCATTAGTGCTCCCTTCTCACAGAGATATTACAAGAATTACACAGGAGAACCTACAAAAGCATTTAGAACGCAATACACACACTCAGCTCAAAGCACTTGCCACCATTCCCCAAATCTATGTCATCTGCTGTGGAAGCCACTGGTGCTATTGTGACTATTTAAATTTCAATTAAATATATTAAAATTTCAGTTCTTTTGTGGCACCAGCTATATGTCAAGTGACCAAAAGCCACATGGAGCTAGTAGCTACTAAATTAGTGCCGATAAAACATATGCCCATCAGCACAGGAAGTCCTACTGGACCAATACTGCATTAAACAATGAATGGCATAATTCTTTGTTCAGTCTTCTCAACTCCTTCCAGGCATTCTGCAAATGCAATCTTCTCAACCTTCCTGACCACTCTCTTTCATATTGCTACCCCCACATTTCCCCTGCCCTTTCCCCTACTTACTTTTCTTTTTACCACTTTTCACCACTTGATGTGGAATCCCTTGATTTCTTTTCTGCCTCCACATATAGCACTGCACCGTCAAACACAGTAGCCACTGGCAACGTGTGGCTGTTGAGCCCTTGAGATGTAGCCAATCCAACTTCAGATGGGCTGTGAGTGTTCAAAGACGTGTGAAGGGGGGAAAAAGTAAAAGATCTCATAAATTTTTATATTGGTTACACGTTAAAATAACATTCTGGATATAAGATGGGTTAAACAAAACACATTATTAAAATTAACATCACCTTTAACATGGCTACTAGAAAATTTAAATCATGCATGTGGCCAACATTTGTGGCTTCCTTACATTTATTTCTACTGGACAGCGCTGGCCTAAAACGCGAGCCCAATAAGGGCAGGTATTTTTGTCTGTTCACTGCCCATACAGTGACTGGCACACAGTAGATGCTCAATAACATTTTAATGAATGAATGTTAGGCTGAGCTTCTGGGAACCCAGGCGGCTCTAATAGTCAACACTGTTGAAACGCCTACCACGTCCCATGCCCCGCCTCCACACCACACCAGATAAGAAAACTGTGGTCCAGCGAGTTACCGCAGGCCCTGTCAAGCCGTCCGTAGTGCAGAAACGTCGCAGCCGAGATTCGAACCCGGGTTCTGACCCCATAGCCCAGGCGCACTGACTATTCCTACCTTGTAGGGCGGTGACGGCGTCGACAGGACAGACAGGGCGGGCACACAATCTACGCTCGACAAGGTGCGTGGCTTCTCCACCACCGCCTTCAGTCCGCCACGGTGAGCCGGGCCCAATCTGGACCACCCCGCAGCCATCACCGGCCACCCGGGTCTCGCTTGCTTTCGAGCCCTTCGTAGGCAGCGCCGAACGGAAGTCCCGCCTCCACCGCGCGCCCCGGGAGCCTCGACAGCCACGCTGGCCAATGAGAAGCGCGCCTTGGCGAACACCGGCCAATGGGTGCACGCGCCGGGGGGGCGTGTCCGGGCCGCGGGCCGGAGCGGGTCGTGCGCGCTGAGGAGGAGCTGCCGCCGCCGCCTCCGTCGCCGTAGCCGCTGCCGCCACCACCGCTAGCGAGGCCGAGCGGAGCCGTTAGCGCCGCGCCGCCGCCGCTCGCCCGCCTCGGAGCAGTCCTGGGCCCGCCCGTCCGCGTCCAGGTGAGACGGGGCCTTCAGTGGTGTTGGACTGGGTAGGCCGCGGCAGGCCAGAGCTCGCCTGGCCGGGCCGCGGGCGCCCACGGGCCTGCACCGGCCGAGGCCCAGGCCGCGCAGGGCAGGGAGGAGACGCGCGCGTCTGCGGCGGGCGGGCGGGTGCCGGCCGGTGAGGGCGCCGGCGACCGGCCCCAGGCCGGATTCCTCGGCCGCCGCGAGGAGCGGGAGAGGGGGACCCAGCGTGGGCACGCGCCTGCGGGCCGGGCTCCACGACCGGGGCCTGGGTAGTCTTGGAAGCCAGGGATCCGGGGGCGAGAGAGCGAAGCCAGAGGCGAGGGAGTGGGGTGAGCTCCTTCAGCACACAGAGGTCACGGCCCACGGGCTCTGTACCCTGGAAATCCAGCAGATTCTTTTGTGGTCATTGTCAGGGGACCGCGGCTGATCCGAGTTCCTTTGAGAAGTGTGTAAAACCTTTAGTACGTTTTGGGAGCCTTAGAAAAGTATGTATTTTTGGAATGCCATCTCTAACAAAGCTGTTTTGGCGGCGGGGGACATTTGGATTTGTACAATGTGTGTGTGTGTGTGCGTGTGCGTGTATGTGTGTGGAAAAGACAAACTGCAGGCAGTTGAACAATGGGGGATGGATACTCTTGCTTCCTTTTCTGGAGTCCTCTGCTGCTAGGCTTATTAAGATGGGTTTAAAACCTACTGTGTGCACAGCAGGTGGGGAAGAACTTCTGCTTGCACTGCAGCTGGAGGGATAGAACCCCCTTACCCAAAGTGTTCATGTGGGATCCAGATGGCCAATGCTCCAGAAGTGGGAAGATGGGGAGGATGATTGTACAGGAGAAGGGTTTCTCAACCTTGGCACAACTGACATTTTGGGTCTGATCATCCTTGATTTTGGCTGTCCTCTGCATTGTAGAATGTTGAATAGCATTCCTGGTCTCTATCCACTAGATAACCCCCCCCCACACACACACACATGAATATAAAAATGTCTTCACAGTGCCAAAAGTCTGTCTTTCTCTGTCTCTCTCACACACACATTCACTCACGTGTGAGAACCACTACTGGACTAAATAATCTTCCACTAAAGTTTCCTCCAGCCTCATCTTGAGAGTCAAAGCTCCCAAGACCTTCAACAGACTCATCTGTGGGGGCCTTAGATTTTCTTATCTATAAAATAGGATTGACAAGAATATTGCTGTGCAGATTTAAGGGTGTGGAAAGCACCTAGCATTGTGCATGGCCTGTGAGTGGCCGGCACTGAATGAATGATGTTATAAAGCATCAACAGTTTTTATTGAGGATTTATTTTATGCTTGACACTTCACAGACATTTATCTCCAGTCCTTGAGGTAGGTGTTGTTACAGTGTTGACTTCAGGGACAAAGAAACTGAGGTTTAGATGGGTCACTTGATATGACCAACTTCACACTGTAAAATGGCTGGAGCAGGATTTGAACTGATGCCTTCTGACTCAGAGTTCTTATTACTCTTAACCACAAGGTTTTACTGCTCTTATAATCACAAAGATCCAGGGGACCCCAAGAGGAATTCCATTCAGTTGTCATTGAGCATCTCTGTGTGCAAAGCCCTGTATGGGGATCTATTATAAAACTCTGCAACTTCAGGATCCACAAAGAGGCTGAAATATATAAACATCTCAAAATTGGAGATAAATAATGTTTTTGTTGAAACACTGGTTTTGAGGGGGCAGAATTTCAGTATGGATGTGTTGAATCTGAAGTCATGGGGCAGCAAAAAGAGAATTATGAAAATAGCATCTTCCTGATGCTTGCTTTGTTGCTTCCCTCACTCCCGGCGTCCCTTTTTTTTTTTTTTAATCCTTACCTGAGGATACTTTTCCATTGATTTTTAGAGAGAGTGGAAGGGAGGGACAGAGAGAGGGAAGAGGGAAGAGGGAAGAGAGAGAGAAACAGAAACATCAATGTGAAAGAGACACATGGATTAGTTGCCTCCTGCACGTGCCCTGACTGGGCCTGGGATTGAACCTGCAACCCAGGTATGTGCCCTTGACTGGGACTTGAACCTGCGACCCTTTGGTGCTCAGACTGATGCTCTAATCATTGAGCAACACCAGCCAGGGCCGCCTCCCATTTTTTATCCTTTTTCTACACTCTAGCAAGAGTTGCCGAAAACACAGCTCTGATCATGTCACTCCTGATGAAAAGTCTTTGGGCAGAAAAAACAAGTTAATTCTTTTAATCTCTTTAGGTGACTTAAAAGCTAAAGTTTGAGATTCCAGATCTTGCACATTCTAAACCCTTCCTTTCTGATTTCACCTGCACAAACTCGGACCCTCTCTCTGCCTGTTGCCCCCACTGCCTAGAATGCTGTTCTCCTCCACCTAGAGATCTCTTCCTCTTGCTGTGTGGCCCAGACTAGAGCTTATTCACCATTTGAAGCATCTGACTGCCACACCAGCATCAACTGTTCCTGGTTTGTGTCCTCCTCATCCATTCAGTTTATTGAATCAAATTAAATGCTGAATGGTGAGAGAAGTGCAGTTGCTGACTTCTCCCCTAGGTGGCAGTGGTGAAGCAGCCAGGCCGACCTGAGGCTTTGGGTCAGGGGAAGATGGGAGGAAGCCAGCCTAGGGAGGGAATTAAGTCTTGCTTCCCTCCTTTAACCAACTCTCCCTACTCCACTGCTGTGTTGCAGGCCCTGGGCAAGGCTCTGGGGAAGCAGTGGTGATTACATCGTATGTGTAAGTCGTTTTGGCCCACCCTGGTGAGTGCATTGATGGTTGTAAATGGTTGATGTGAAACCACTGAAAAGGGCACTAACCAATCACAGAGTGCTTCCCGAAGGAAGTGAGCATGTGTACTGGGGATGAACTCTCCAGGTAAAGTCCCTGGGGAATGTCTTTGCACAATGCAGGAACAGTACTGGCAAAGGTATGGAGGTGGAAACATTTAGGTTTGTTCAGGGAACCACGTAGGGTCTGGTGCTTCAGGGGCAAGAAAGGCAAAATGAGTAGTGACCAAAGAACTCATGGCTGGTGTGCAGAGTGTTTGGGTGTTGTCCTGTAGGCCACGCCAGGGTGTCCATTAGGCAGTTTTAGTCTACAGACTGAAGGAGTCAAATTTGTACACAGGAGGAAGAGTTGGAGGGAGATGATGCTGAAGGTCAGCTAATCAGTTAGGAGGTGATTCCTTTCCTTTAGATAAGAAAAATCGGGAATATGACCCTGAACTGTAGTGATAGGGAAAGAGAGGGGATGGGTGTGAGATGCAGTGAAGAGCTAAAAGACAGACGACTCAGTGGGTATTTAGATGTGGGACATGAGCAAGAGATGAGTGATTCCAGGTCTCTCTCTGCCTGAGTGACTGGTAGATGAACATTGGTCACTAAGGAGAACATTGAGAAGGTAAGAGAAGGAGCAGTTTAGAATGTGGACATAAGCAGTAAAGCACATCACTCAAGTAGAATGCATGTGCATAGGTATACAGACAGTGAAATGGGAAGGTGACAGAAAGCAGTGTCCGTGTTTCTACGTGTTGGGGGGACTCACTGATATGATCATCGTCTATCCCCACTCAACCTAGAGAGCCTCCATGTACATTGGCCAAGTTCATGATCACTGTTGTAGCCTGAAAACATGAAATGCAACTGTTAGTCCAGTGTTACAGGGAAAGGGGAGAAGTGGAAGAAATTGCCTCCTCAAGGAACTTACACCACCCTAGCTGGGGAGAAAAGACATAGGTGTATGAGATTCAACAACAAAAGGTTGAAGCAGCAGGTCATGACAGCATTGAAAGAGTATGGAAAGAAGTGATTGTCTGGTTTTTGGTTTTGATGAAAGCACTGATGTCCAAACTGGTCATTGTGATCAGAGAGGTGTGTTCAGGAGTTTCCAGGTACAGCCAGAGGCCCAAGTGAATAAGAGAGGAGGGCACAAGGAGGTCCAGAAGCCTGAGTGGACCAGTTTGGGCAGGCAGAGAGTCAGAAGGTGAACTTGGAGATAAGCATCTAGAAAAGCATGCTGGGGTCTGGTGATAAGAGGGCTTCTAGGCACAGTCAAGAGCTGATCTTCGCCCAGCTGGGCGTGGCTCAGCGGTTAAGCATCTTACCTAGGATCCAGGCGATCAGGGTTCGATTCCCTGTCAGGGCACGTGCCTGGGTTGCGGGCTGCAGCCGATCAATGACTCTCTCATCGTTGATGTTTCTAGCTCTCTCTCTCCCTCTCCTTTCCTCTCCCTGAAATCAATAAAGATATATTTAAAAATAAATAAATAAATAAAAAGAGGAAAAAAAAAGAGCTGATCTTCAAAGATTGCTTTACTAGGGAAGAGACAGGGGTTGACGGACTGGTCAAGAGGCTTTTGCAGTACGAAGGTGGCCTGGTAATGGCCTGAACTTGAGGGTTGGCGCTGCATCTGATCTGTCTGCTTCTGCCCCAGGAGTGTCAGCCTGGCAGATATAGATTTGCTGTGACTTAGCTGGAGCTACCCCAGCCAGGTGGCTTTCCCTTCCATGGGCCGTGGGAAGCAGAGAGTAAGAAAACATGTACTGTGTCCACTTGAGCATCTATCATACCAGTTATAATTGGGTTAGGTGGTACATTCAGGAGTTTTTTTCCCCCCCCTGACACCAGAGTATTTCTTGGGGGACCTTACATTCCTAAGACTTTTACCCTGAAGAATTCAGAATTTTACGTCTGGAATAATTGAGTCCAGGCCCCACCATATGATGTATGAAGTGTCAAGAGTGAGCCTGCAGATATGTTTGATTGTTCTAGTTTTGTTCTTGCTTAAGTAGTTTAGAAAGTCTGCTTTGTAACTATAAAATAAGACAGACTCTAAGGGGTGCCCAATGGAAACCAGTCTTGTTGCTTTACGTATGTACCACTTATGTATATTTTTATGTCATTTCTATACATATCTTTCCCTTATACATGCAGTAGGTATACTACTGATGTGAACGACATTGCTGAAGTCACACAGACAACCAGGATTGTTTAAAATAGTGCATTGGGGCTGAAAACCCACAGATCATCCAAACAGGACTTCTCCATGATATATCCAGTTACTGGAAACGTTTTTAAATCAGCAGAAGTTGTTTTGATAAGCTCAAAATTTATCTTTCTGCTCCCTGCAATTGACTTTGATTCTGTGGGATGGAATGGGACTTTTTGATGATTCTAAAAGAGATACTGAATGTATTAATAAATTGTCAGGACAATTTCCAACTGTCCTTCTTTAATGTAAAAGAATGCACCAAATACACATGATTCCTGAGTGAGTTGAGATCCAGTGTCTGTCCCCTCTTTGCTGTGTGTACCTATGTGGTGCGCCTATAGTTTGTAGGTACCCTGGGTTTGCCTGGCAATCCTTAGGTGACAGTGTTGTAGCCCTGGGCCTCAAGGTTCTCACCAATGATATGGGTGAAAAACAAATAATTATGAGTGAGAGTGATTCATGCAGTGATAAAGGTTTACACCAATAGTGTTCGGGCACTGAGAACAAGAGCGACCTATTGTCCTGGGGGACTATTTAAATATAAATGAGGAGATGATGGAGAGGCGGAAGATCCTGCAAAGGGAGGGAGGAGCTGTGACAGAGGCATGGGTACATGTAGGTCTGTGAGATGCTGGGGGAGTAAGGACTGGAGCGGCAGGCCGGCCCCAAGATGAAGGGCCTTGTGTTTCATCCTTGCTCTGTAGTGACAGGCTTCATGCTTGGCCCTGCCACTTACTAACTGTGATACCTGACCATAAATAATGTAACCTCTGAGCCTCTGTGGGTGATGACACCATGGAGGGGAGGAGCTAGTTTGGTGGGGCTGATGTGCTGACTTGGAGGGGTCTCCAGGACATTCACATGGAGAAACACGCTGAGAGGAGACGGGGCCAGACTAGCTGATGCAGCGAGAGGTGGCCACAACTTGGAAGTCATTGATTGTCAGGTTGAAATGAAGGCCTGATTATGGTTGGAGCTTGTGGGGACAGAAGCTGGTTTGGAACAGATCAGGGGAGGGACCAAGAGAGCAGGGTGGAGTGACTGCAAAGCACCAAGAAACTGTGCTCTTGGGGTTTTGGTTTCTCACTTGTCAGTTGACCAAGAACTGGGCCTGCAGGGGGCTACTCAGCCCCAACTGGGCATCAGGAGGAGCCAGCATGCTGGGGAACGGTTGCAAAGCAGAAGGTGCATTTTTTAAACATTTGGAAATTTATTTTTTAATTGGCTCTCTTTGGTGTAGAGCTTTTTGAGTTTTGACAAATGCAGTCAAGTTACTACCACCATGATCAAGATATCAGAAGGTTCCATCAGCCAAGACACAAACAGTTGACCCTTGAAGTGAGGGGTTCAGGAGTGCCAACTACTCGTGCAGTCAAATCTTCATGTAGCCAAAGTAGGCCCTCCACATACGTGAATTCCCAGCCATGGATCGAAAATACTTATTCCCTCCATGCTTCCCCTATGCAGCCCCTGCTTCTTTTCCCCTGCTTCCTGCCCCTGGCAACCACTGATCTAGCCCTCTGGTTTTACCTTTTCTAGAATGGAATCATGCAGGGTCTAGTTTCTGCCACTCAGCAAAATGTTTTTGAGATACATACAAGTTGCATGAATTAGTACTGTTTTATTGCTGAGTAATATTCCATTGTGTGGTGTACCATAGTTTCTCCACTAACAGCTTGAAGAACATTTGGGTACCAGTTTTTGGCAGTTATGAGTAAAGCTACCATAAACATTTGTGTATAGGTTTTTATATGAACATGACTTTCATTTCTCTTGTGTGAAGACTAGGAATAGGATTGGGTCATATGGTAAGTGTATGTTTAACTGTAAGAAACTGCCAGTCTGTTTTCCAAAGTGGCTGTAACATTTTTACATTTTCACCAGCAATGTATGAAAGTTCTGGTTTCTTCACATCCTCACTAGAACTTTATATTATCTGTTTTGTTGTTGTTTGCTTGCTTTTGTGTGAGTACTTTATTAAAATGTAGTTGACATACAATACTATATTAGTTTCAGGTTTAGCTTGCTTTTGTTTAATTTTGTTTTAGCCTTTAAAATTGGGTAATGGTATCTCGATTCTCATTCTAGATGGAGAGTGGTATCTCTTATCTCAATGTGGTTTTAATTTGCATTTCCCTGATAACTAATGATGTTGAGCATGTTTATTTGCTATCCATATATCTTTGGTGCAGCCTGTTCACATCTTTTGCCATTTTTTAAATTGGGTTGTTTTTGTATTAAGGTTGGACAGTTAAAAATAAAATGTTCTAGCTACAAGTACTTTTGCAGATATGTGATTTGCAAATATTTTCTTCCAGCGTGGATTGCAATTTTCCTAGCAATGTCTTTTCATAGAGCAAAAGTTTAAATTTCTTATGGTATCCAGTTTATCAATTTCTTTTAAATGGATTGGATTTTTGGTGTGGTATCTAAGAAATCTTTGCCTCACCCAGTGTTACAAAGATTTTCTCCTAGAAATTTTCTATTTTTACGTTTTAGAACTAGGTCAGCACACTTTTTCTATAAAGAGCCATACAGTAAATATTTTCAGCTTAGTGGGCCGTATGGTCTGTCACAGCTACTCGACTCTATCGCTATAGGGCAAAAACAGTCACAGACAGTACATAAACAAGCAAGAGTAGCTGTGTGCCAATAAAACTTTACTTATAAAAACAGGTAGTGGGTCAAAATTGGCCCCCAGGCCAACCACTGTTTTAGAAAGTTTACTTTTTACCAGACATAGAAGATACTGCACACCTCTCTGGATAATGAGAAAGGGGTAATTACTGTTCGTCCATGAAGGTAGGTGAAGGAGAGGCAGAAAAGTAGATACCTAACCCAGAACAAGGGTGAAGAGAGGGAGGGATGAAAAAAAGAGGAAAGAAGAAGAGAAATGTTAGAATCATATTTGGAGCAAACTTCAGTGTGCATTTTAATTTCTCAGAGTTTACTCTTGCACTTTGGTTCAGGTTTCAGCAGATGTTTTTGTTTGCTCTTGAGCTAATGATCTCAAAGTCTCCTGGCCACACACAGTTTAACAGGTTCATGGAGTTTTTCAGAATTAAACCTGTTAATGCTGACGGTCTTGTGCTTTCTACTGAAAAATGGCATTTATCTAACCATTCTTCATTAATACATATTTAGATTACATTCAGTGTTTTACTTTTACCAACAGGGGGTCATGTGTTCCCTGCTCATGTTTCCCAGAAGCACATGTATATTTTCCTAGAACAGATTCCTACAGTTCTGAGGTGGAGGGTAGCATTCACATAAAAAATCTTGGTAGGCACAACCAAGTTATCCTTTACAAAGGTGGTACCATTGCCCTAGCCGGTTTAGCTCAGTGGTTAGAGCATTGGCCTGCGGACTGAAGGGTCTCGGGTTTGATTCTGGTCAAGGGCACATACCTCGGTTGCAGACTTGATCCCCAGCACCGGTTGGGGCGAGTGTGAGAGGTTAACCAGTCAATGTGTCTCTTTCACATCAGTGTTTCTCTGTCTCCCTTCCACTCTGTCTGAAAAGCAATGGAAAAAATGTTCTTGGGTGAGAATTAAACAGGTGGTACCATGTCACATTCATATCAAAGGTGTTATGAGGGTATTTCCTCCTTTAAACTGGACTTATTCCACCTGACAGGCAGAAAGTAGCATCTCTTTTTATTTCACATTACCTTCATTATTCATGAACTTGAGCTTCTTTCCATAGCCTCCTAGCCATTTGAATTGCTGGCATCTATTAGTTGCAGTTCATATCCTTTTTCCACTTGTATGTTAGTGATATGTTGTTTTTTTCTTACTAATTTGTAGATTCTCTGAATGCAGTTTTCTTAACCTTGGCAGTATTGACATTTTTGGGCTGGATAGTTCTCGGTGATAGGGGCTGTCCTGTGCCTTGCGGAATGTTTAACAGCATCCCTGGCCTCTACCCACTAGATGCCAGTAGCCTGTACACACACACACAACCCACCCCTGCGCCCCAGTTGTGATAATCAGAAAAGTCTTCAGACATTGCCCAGTGTCCCCTGGGGGCAGAATCACCCAGGGTGAGAACCACTAATCTAAGTAATACAGTTGATTCTTAAACAACACGGGGATTAGGGGTGTTGATATCCTGTGCAGTCAAAAATCCACATTATAAAAATATAGTTGACCTATGAACTATACAGGGGTTTGAACTGTGTGGGTCCACTAAAGGCATTCCAAAGCCTGCAAGCTTTCAATCCTGTGTTAAGGTCAACTGTGTTTTCTCCATCTGCTGCTTATCTGTTTCTGATGCCTTTTGGCATACTAAGTTTTTAACCTTATGAAGTCTAACTTTCTAACCTCTATTTTATGGCTTTTGATGCCAACCTACTTTATAAAGAGCAGGGAACAGAACATTTTCAAATAAGTAAAAGAAATGCTGGAAGATTGGTCTAATGTTGCATGTATATATGGTCTGAAGCAAGTTCAAGACAAGAAACCATGCTCAGTTTCTCTCTCAGCATTGATTTGGGGGTAAAGGGGAAATCTCCAAGCAGGAGATATGTTCAGGTTTTTATGTAGCCCCTGGCAAGGCTTTTTTTTTTCAAATCCTCACCTGAGGATATTTTTTCCATTGCTTTTCAAGAGAGAGTGGAAGAGAGGGAGAGTGAGAAAAACACATTGATTGGTTGCCTCCCACACGCCCCCCAAACGGGCCGGGAATCGAGCCTGCAACCGAGGTATGTGCCCTTGGCCGGAATCAAACCCAGGACCTTTCAGTCCACAGGCCGATGCTCTAGCTACTGAGCCAAACTGGCTAGGGCAAGACTATTTTTAAAGAAGGCTGAATGCTCCTGAAAGCTTAAAAGCAGAGCTGCACAGTAGGGATCTGGAGAAGTGGGTGAACTGCCCCGAGACCTCCAGGATAGTGGGCAGCAAGGTCTTTTCTCAGTGATGATGTATTTTAGGCCGGGGGTGGAGGAGGGGGCGGAGGGGATGGGTGTTGAGTGCCTATGTATTTAGAGGCAGGGACATGGGACAGCTTAGATTAGGCCGCTCACAGCTTTGCTTGTGAGCAAGCCCAATGTGAGTTGCTCTCAGAAAGAGTGGTCTTGGCACCCTTAGCTGCACTGATCGGGACTCGACTCCAAAGCCATCACTGTGCTCTGTCTGATGTTTCTCACTGAAAGTAGAGATTTCTTCAGGCCAGCAAAGGCTTCCAAAGCCTGCAAGCTCTCAAGACCAACTTGTTCTGACTGCTAGAGAAATCCTAACCTCCTTCCCAGCTCAATCTTAGTGGGTTTTTGAAGAAAGAAATGCAAAGAACCATTGCCTGGCTGCTGGAGGACAGACGGTGTCTGGGTTGGATATTGCAAGCTCCTCAGTATCCAGCTGCATTGATCTGTAGTGCATGTGGAGACGAGAAAAAAGCAATCAGTAGTCTTTGGACTGCTCTGGAGAGAACCCAAACACTTTTCACAGGAGCTTAAATGATGGTGCTGAAATTGTTTGTATATTTCTTTGAAGCCTTCTTAGAAAGTGGAAATGATTAAACTTGGAATTGTTTTGTTTTGTTTTAATAGACTTTTTTAGAACAGTTTTAGGTTTACATAAAGATTTCAAAGAAAGTGCAAAGTGAGTTTCCATATACTTCTCCTCCAACACAGTTTCCCCTATTGTTAGCATCTCACATTAGTTGGTATTTTGTTATAATTGATAAACCAATACTGATATATATTAGCTGAAGCCTGTACTTGCACTAGGTTTCACTCTTGGTGGTGTACATTCCATGGGTTTGGACAAATGTGGAAAGACATGAATCCACATGTCTTATAGTATCACACAAAATATCTTCACTGCCCTAAAAATCCTCTGTGCTCCATCTATTTATCCTTCCTTCCCCCTTCCCAACTCCCAGCAGCCACTCATCTTTTTGCTGTCTCCATAGTTTTGCCTTTTCCACAGTGTCATATAATTGGAATCATACAGCATGTAGCCTTTCAGGTTGTTTTCTTTCCATTAGTGATATGCATTTAAGGTTCCTCCATGTCTCTGTGGCTTCATAGTTCATTTCTTTTATTTCCTGATAATATTCCCTTGTGTAGATGTTTGTTTCTCCACTCACCTACTGAAGGACATTGTGGTTTCCCCCAGTTTGGGGGCAATTGTACATAAAGCCGCTGTAAACATCCTTGTGCAGGTTTTTGTGTGGATGTAAGTTGAAGTAATGCTGAAGAGAAAACTAAGTGCTAAAGCAGTGATTAGTTTTGTCTCACATTCTGCAATATGAACATTAGGAATTTACTTGATTTATTTTTCCCTGCAGATTTTTAAAAAATACAATGTCTAATGGTTATGAAGACCACATGGCTGAAGACTGCAGGGATGACATCGGGAGAACGAATTTAATCGTCAACTACCTCCCTCAGAATATGACCCAGGATGAGTTGCGAAGTCTGTTCAGCAGTATTGGTGAAGTCGAATCTGCAAAACTTATTCGGGATAAAGTCGCAGGTAAAGAAACCAAGGTGTTTCTGTAACGAGGATGCTTGTAGGTGTCTTCTTTACCTGTGACTGCAGTGTTCCTCCGTGTAGAAGAGCTACAGCCTTGCATTGATGCGTCGTTTTTATCTCGCACCCTACTTTGCCACTGCCATGGTGTAAGATTGGATGTAGATTCCCAAAAGAAGAAAAATTCAATGTTAGACAGAGAGCATGTCCAAAATAAGGTGGTGGGAGGGGAGAAAAAATGAAGACACCAGAAATTGGGTCTGCTCTTAGAGCTGGAAGGGACCAAAGAAGGACAGCCTGGCCTGATGTGGGCCTACCTGTGAAAGGGATTCTGGCCAGCGCCCTGCCCCAGGCAGGCCTATTCATCTTCCCAGGCTCCCACACACTGAGTCCCCATGAGTGGCCCCTCATTAGGTTTGGGCAACCTTGACTATTGTCACTCCATCAACTTGAACATCTGAAACACATAAAACTTGAACCCTGTGTGGGGGAGGGAGCATGGCGGTAGCCCAACAGACTGGCTATGGGGTTGGTAGGCTGGTTCAAAGCCCTGCTCTCCACTCCCTCAGAGTATGACCTCTAAGCCTCAGTGTCCTCATCCATAGTGTGTGTGGGGTGATCGGAGGGTGCCTACCTCCTGATGCTATCTACCTCATAAGGGTTTCTGGAAGGCCCAGCACAGGGTAAGGCCGTTGTTCCAAGAGCACAGTTTCAAAGACTACAGAAAAACATGTAAAAACCAGGTACTTTGATTCTTTTCTCCCCAGGAAGGATCAGGGTTAGGGCTCTCTGTTTTAGAGAACCCTAACTCTGATCCTCTTCCCCCTCCTCCTCTTACCCTCTCCCTCTCCTCTCGTCCTCCTCTCCCTCTTCCTCTTCCTCTCCCTCTCCTCCTTTCCTCCTCCCCCTCCTCTTCTTCCTCTTCTTCCCCCTCTCCTCCCTCTCCTCTTCTTTCTCTTCTTCCTCCCCTTTCTCCACCTTCCCCTCCTCTTCTCCTCTCCCTCCTGTCCCTCCTCTCCTCCCCTTCCTGTCCTTCTCTCCTTCCCATCCTCCTCCTCTTCTTTCTCCTCCTCTTCCTCCTTCTCCTCATCCCTCTCCTCTTCCTCACCCCTCTTCCTCTCCTCTCCCTCCTCTCCCTCCTTTCCCCTCTTTTCTTCCTTGTTTTCCTCCTCCTCCTCCTCTCTGCTCTGGTGAGCTGAGGAATGGACAGTCTTCCCAGGACAACTTTGGCTGCCACCTGATTTGTGGGACTATGATTCTCTACACTAAAACTAATTTAAAAGTAAAACAGCCCTGGCCAGTGTGGCTCAGTTGGTTGGGCATCGTTCCATGTACCAAAATGTTGCTGGTTTGATTCCCAGTCAGGGCACAAGCCCAGGTTGGGAGCTCGATTCCCAGTGGTGAGCATGTAGGAGGCAGCTGATCAATGTTCAGCTCTCACATCGATGTTTCTCTTATTCTCCCTTCCTCTCTCTCTAAATTTCAATTAAAAAAATAAATAAAAGTAAAACTATTTTTAGTATGGAAATACAATAATATCTTATTCAAATTTACATAACAGTAGCCCGGCTGGAGTGGATCAGTCAGTTGAACATTGTTCTGTGCACCGAAAGGTTGCCAGTTTGATTCCCAGTCAGGGCACATCCTGGGTTGTGGGTTTGATCCCTGGTTAGGGTATGCATGGAAGGCATCCAATTGATGTTTCCCTCATATATTAATGTTTCTCTCTCTCTCCTCCCCCCCTTCCTTCCTCTCTCTAAGCATTTCCTTGGATGAGTATTTAAAAAAAATTTTTTTTTTTGCATAACAGTAGAGTAGATATTGAACCACGTGTACCCGTTGTCAGCTCTCAGCATTTGCCAGAGATGGGATGATGCCCATCCGCATATAACTCTTGGAGAGGCTGGCTGATCCCATACAGGGAATTGGTTCATCAGAGGAGGGCTTGGAACTCAAAGTCTTTTAAGGACCCTTTTAATTCTAAGAGTCTGTGATTTAATAAGTGTCTTCTAAATAGGAACTTTAAATAATACACAAAATTGATTAGTGTTAGAATGTTCTAGAAACCACTGTCTCTCTCCTGTTCCAGGAGACCATCCTGAATAAGAGTCTTTGTTCACAGGGTTTTTGAAATTCTCTTGTGCTGCTAACAAGTCTTTTCTCCATTTACGTTCTGGTGGAATGGGATTTTTCAGCCCCTTAGATATTCCTCAGTATTGCAGTCCGATTTTGCTAGCATTCTCATAGTACCTGACTTCTTTGTCTCTTCACTTGTTGTGGCTTTCAAAGGAATGTGAGCTCTGGTAATAGGAACACCTAGATTTGGTGAGGTTGGCCAGGAAAGTAGAGAACTGGTTTTGCAAAAGCAGTAAAAGTATAATTTGAAAGTTTTCAGTTCAGAGATAAACTTTTTCTTATCTTTGGGCAAGATAAGTGTAATGTACCAGGAGTCATGGAGTAGGTGGACCTGGGCTCACATTTCAGCTCAGTACCTTCCTAGCAGTTCTTAAATTGAATGAACGTAGTTTTATGAAAAACTTAACTGCATTCTCACTTTTCTCCTGTTACTAGTATGCAAAAACTTCTTCACTGGCCGGTTCTGGGGAAATGGCCGTACATTTCACTGCCCTGTGACCTTTAATCATGCTGCTCTGGTGAAACCCCAGGCATGGATACGGTCATCCAGCTGCTTTCTCCTGGCCAGGCTCAGGCTACCCGCTCCAGAGAGAGACAGGTGCCCTGTTGAATCAAATCCCCAACTGAGCTTATGTTGCAATGAGGGCTATCCCTGTCCCCCAGAACAACCATTTCAGCGTGTTTCCCTCAGGATACCTGCATCTCACCTGATGTCTGCCTTCTACTTCGCAGCTATCTCTATCTCTATCCTAGATCCTGTCCCTTCTCAACAACCCAGGAACCTCAAACTATGCAAGTACCCACTTTTCTGGGTCTTTTCAAGATGAGTCTCTGCTCTTTTAAAAGATCCTTGCTATCCCTGGCCAGTGTGACTCAGTTGGTTAGAACGTGTCCCATGCACTGAAGGGTTGCAGGTTTGTTCTCTGGTCAAGGCACATATGGGAGGCAACCAATCAATGTTTCTTCTCTTTCACATCCATGTTTTTTGGTTTTTTCTCTCTCTCTCTCCTCTCCTTTCTTCTCTCTCTAGAATCAATGAAAAACTTATCCTCGGGTGAGGATTAAAATAAAAATCCTTGCTAAAATTCTCCCAACTTCCTATAGCTCAGGTTTTCTCAACTTAAGCACTATTGATACTTGAGACTGGTTAATTCTTGGGGTGGGGGCATCCTGTGCTCTCTAGGATGTTGGGTAGCATCCCTGATATTCACCCACTAGATACCAGTGGCACTTTCTGAGTTGTGACAAACAAAAAAAGTCCCCAGACACTGCTAAATATTCCCTAGGGGGCGGAATCACTCACAGTTGAAAACTACTGCTTTAGCTATTGTCCTCTTTCTCCTGCTGTTCATGGAGCCAGCAAATTGACTCCTCTTCATTCTAGAAGCCTTTTCCCTTGGCTTCTGTGAACCACCCACCCTGGCTCTCTCCCGCTCCTGAGGCCTCGCTCTGCCTCTCTTGCAGCCCCTTCCCAGCTGTTAATTTCAGTGGTCCTCAGGGTTAATCCCAAGCCTCTTCTTTGTAAGTGTTTACTTTGGTGAGTGAATGCAACCCACAGCTTAGCTTCCCCTTTAGTTTACCACCTCTCTTTCAGCCACAAATCTCCTCTGAGACAGACCCTTTAACCCCTCAAATTCAGCGTTTGCCAAACTGACCTTGACTCTCTGCAAGCCAACTGCTTGTTTCCCGGTGTCCCCATTGTAATGGATGGCACCACTGTCCACTTACTGGCTCTGGTCACAAATCTAAGCATGACCATTGACATGTATCCCTGGCACTTGTTCCTGTGGATGCATCCATCTCTTTTCCTCCATCTCCCCTGCCTTCATGCTAGACCAGGCCACATCGTCCTCTGCCTGCATTAGTGCTCTTGCCTTTTACCTGGTCACCCGTGCTCCCTCCAGACCATTTCCACTGCAGCAAAGGAATCTCTTTAACACTCCATATTTCACTCTGTCACTTACCTGCTTTAAAACCCCTCAAATCACGAGTCCCATTTCCTTTAGAATACCTTCCCTGGCCCAACCCAGTCAGCTTTAGATGCTTCTCTTCTCGGTTCCCATAGCAACTGGGCAGACCTGCAACATGGGTTTCCATACTGCACTGAAGTTGGAACTTTCTTGTCCATTAGATTCATATAGTTCTTGGAAGCAGGGCCCTATTCATCTCTGTATCCCTGGAGGTAGTCACAGTCTGTTGAAGAAATGAATAAATGAAAGGGTTGGGGGATTGGAGAAGATTGCATATCAACATGAACATTCATTCACCCAGCAAATATTTATTGAGTGCCAACTATGGGCCATGTCCTTGTGACAGAGAATGAGGGACGGGGTGGTGGCTGGGATGCTGAGAATGTTTCATGTGGTGACCTCAAGATTCAGAATATTTCTGGCCAGTCAGGCGCCACCCCCCATGTTGGGAACATGCATTTGTTGTTGCCTGTTCCATCCACCATCACCAGCCAGCCTTACTGTGCGGCCCTGCCCTACTCTCTGTCCTGGCGTTTGGTCCTTCTGTAGATGCCATATGGCCCATAGGGAACTGGGAACCAGCTTCCACCTTCCACCCTCCTGGACTGTCTGTTATGCTGGCCACTTGGTCTCCAGCCTCTGCTTCAGTTTTGCTCGGCTCCTTCTCATTGCTGTGCACCTCTGGTCAGGATAAAACCCTTACCCCTTCCTGCAGCTCACAAGTCTCCTGGGGACCGGTCCCCTTCATCCCAGCCACTGCACCCCCACGTACCCTCCTCTTGGGTTGAACTGAGCCGCTTGTCATTCCCCAGACATGCCTACTGTTGCACTCTTGTGATTTCATGAAGACTGTTCCCTCAGTGGGGAACACACCTAGTCAGTCTGGTTACTTTTTTTCCTTAATACAAATAACCTTTGTTCCTTATAGAAAAAAGTTTCATGTGCGACAAGAAGAAGAGTTTAAATTGCCCATAACCCCACAATTGTTTCATGTCCTTCCAGACTCATTTCTTTACATATTCTTGGTTGTAAGCAATTGTGTGCTTTTACAAAAATGGGCTTGCACCACCCAAACTATGTAGGAAACTTTTCTTCTTGTATCTGTGAACATTTTCTCTGTCATTGAACATAGTTATCTCCTCATCACAATGGTTATATAGTATTCTGCTATATGGAGGTTCTGAGTTTTCCTGTATTTATAAGCCTCACTGAGATAAATATCCTGGCACAAATCTTTGCTCACTGGTTATTGCCATAGAAAGTCTTCCTAGAAGTGAACCAACAGATGGCGAGAGTGTGTAGTCATGCCTCTTACCTGGTTTTGCTTTCCATGGTTTCAGTTACCCGTGGTCAACTGCTGTCCAAAAATATTAAATGGAAAATTCTAGATATAAGCAATTCATAAGTTTCAAATTGCACATTGTCCTGAGTAGTGTGATGAAATCTCTCGTCATCCTGCTGTGTGCCACCCGAGACTTGATTTGTCCCTTTATCCATTGTCTCCATGATCTGTGTGCTCCCTGCCTGTTAGTCAGTTAGTTGTCTCGGTTGTCAGATTGACTGTTGTGGTATCAGAGTGCTTGTGGTCAAGTGATACTTATTTTACTTCATAAATTGCCCCAAAGCACAAGTGTAGTGATGCTGGCAGCTCAGACATACCAAAGAAGCCATAAGTGCTTCCTGTAAGTAAAAGATATGTATGTATAAAAAGAAGCGTAGTATATGTTGGGTTCAATACTGTGCTGTTTCCAGCATCCACTGTGGGTCTTGGAGTGTATACCCTGAGGATAAGGGGGCACTACTGTACTTTCTGAAAGCCCTTGACCCATATTGCCAGCTTGCCCTCCAGTTTACACTTCCTTCCCCCACCAGCCCTTCCACCCCCCAGGTGGGACAGGGTTTCTCATCTTTGCTAGCCTAAGTGAAGAATGACATCTGATCCTGGTGGTAATTTGCATGTCTGGGAAAATTTATCTTTTTACTGGCTGTTTGTACTCTTTTATAAAATACTCTTCTTGTCCTTTGCCTGTTTTCTTTCTTTTGGGGGCACTTGTTGTTTCTTATTTATTGCCTGATTAGTTCACCCATCCTCACAAGACCCAGTCTCTCTCCCTCAGTGAAGTTTTCCCTTGAGCTTCCATGGACCTTTAAAGGAACAACTTGACTGCTCCCACTCTCTCACATTGCAAGGGAGGCCTCGCCCACAGGGCACTCACCTATATCAACCAGGCACCCCAGGTCAACTTAAGAAACACTAAGGGATTAAAACAGTACATCTGGCTACTCTTGTCTGCAAACAAGATGAAATGCTGTGTAATTGTCTTTTGGTTTTAACCCTTGCCCAAAAAGAGAGGAAGTATGTTTGGATATAGAAGAGCACTGGCCCAAGGTAGCTGACAAAGCATGAAGAATGCTCCCCAAGGAGGCAGACAGGCTTGCTTTTCTTCAGGCAGCAGCTCTTGGAGCCCTAGATCCTGATGAGCAGCAGCACCTGGTGGCAAAGAAGAGGAGGGTGACCGCAGACCCTAGTCTCAGGCCCTACCCAGTTTTGCTGAATCAGTCAGGCTGGGTGTTTCAACATCTTGCATTTAACTTTCTGGAGGGAGGGCAATGCTGAGGCTAGAGCAAATCAGAGAACCAGAGCTGAGAAGCACTGGGCCTGTGGCCAGAATGGCGGTGGTGACACTTTTTCTACAATGTGGAAAGTGAGAGCTGGAGGGAGTGCCAACCATCTCTAACATCCCAAGGTTTATTTGAGCTTTATCCCTGTCCCTTCTCCCTCTTTTGTTTCTTTCCCTCATCTTCTGCGTCCTCCCATCTCCACCACATCTCCCCTCCAGGGGCTCTGGTGGCCCTTTTCCCCCAGCCCTGAGTCCAGGCAGGCCCTGCCCTCCTCAAACCCTAGAAGCCTGTGCAGGATCTTTACCCTGCCTGAGCTTTGACACTGAGCACCCCTGCTCTCCTGCCAGACCTCAGACTTCTCTCACTTGGGACTGGTCTTCCATAAAAGGTGAAAGTGCAGCATCTGACT
The DNA here is from genome assembly GCF_054644295.1 of Miniopterus natalensis. NCBI lineage: Eukaryota > Metazoa > Chordata > Mammalia > Chiroptera > Miniopteridae > Miniopterus > Miniopterus natalensis. The sequence continues at coordinate 77,961,155 of NC_142084.1, forward strand.
TGCCTTCATGGCAGAGTCTAGTAGGCTCACTGCCTCTAGGGGGCAGGAGAATCATCTGTAAGGAGCTTAGAAGTGTAGATTCCCATGCCTGCCTGACATCCTGGGTTCCTGGCTCCAGAGGGTTCTAGGGAGCTGCATCATTACCTGGCTGGCTTGCAGACCCTATTAGAGAAACAGTAGGGTCTGCTTTGGGAAGTGAGGGTCTTCCCCCAGGTGCCTAGGATTCCTCTCTATAACCATGGAAGGAACTCTCCTCTCTGGGGCTCCCCACCTGCACTTCCAGCATCAGCTCTCAACCTGGGCACATTGGAACCCTGGGAAGCTTTCAAAACTACTGAATCCACCTGACTCCTGCTGCACTCCACCTCCATGCCAATGTCATTGCTCTGGGATGTGGCTTGAGCAGTGATCATTTTTAGAAGCTTCTCTGGTGATTCTAATGGGCAGCCAAAGATGCAAGTGATTGGTTCATGGTGAAGGTAAGGGCAGAGGTTGGTACTCAGCACCATGTTAAGCACTTTGCTCTACAGCCTCATCTATTGGGTGAAAGCCAGGGGCTCCCCTTTGTTTCTCCGTCGCCTTTCTTCCTGCTTCACACAGGTGCCTACCACACAGGATCGGACAGATTGAGGGTACAGAGCCAGCCCTGGGCACAGGGGTATGCAAAGATCCCTCCCCACCTGGCCCTAGAAGGTTCAGCCCAGCCTAGGAGTGCTGGAAGGGGAGCTGCTCCCTGGCACTTTAGGCTCCCCTGGAGCTCCCTCCTACATCATCCCATGTGCAGGTCTTCTCCATGGGTCTTCCTTCCTCTGTCCCTCCCTGGTGCCCATTGCCCTCATCTTACACCTGCTCAGGCTCACAGACTCCACAGGGCCCTGCCTGACTTGACCCACTGTGTCTGGTTTCCACCCAGAAGCCACCTCTTGCCCATTCCCCTATTTCCTAGAACACACTTGTTGTCTCCACCTCAGAGACTTGGCACTTGCTCTTCTGTCTGGAATGTGTCTTACTTCAGATACCACCTCCTCAAAGGGTGCTCCTGGCTGCCCTGTCTACTGAGGGCCCATCCTGTCAGTGTCTTACCACAGTGGGATTCTCTTCATAGCACCTGTGCAGTGGCTTTGTTCATTCCTTTCTTGTTGGGTTGTGGGTTTTTTGGGTTTTTTTTATATATCTTTTATTGATTTCAGAGAGAGGAAAGGAGGGGGAGAGAGAGAGATAGAAACATCGATGATGAGTAAGTCTTGATCGGCTGCCTAGCCCACAACCCAGGCATGTGCCCTGACCGGGAATCGAACCTCGATCGCCTGGATCCTAGGTCGATGCTCAACCGCTGAGCCACACCCGGCCGGGCTCTTATTGATTTGTTGTTCAACTTGCCCCCTGGGATATGAGTTTCATTAAGGTAAGAACTTCCTCCTTTGTGATCATCATCAAACCCCCTTCTCCCCCACAAGCCAGCCTGGCCTGGGGTCTGACACATACTAGGTGCTCAGTTAATATAGGTGGACTTATTCAGGAACACTGGAGTGGATGCAGGACCAGGGAAGGGGGACATTGGCTGTCTGAGGTTATATGACTTCCTAGGTGACATTTGCAGGTGTGGGCGCACAGGTGGTCAGAGAGGTCACCCAGGAAGACTGATGGAGACAAGGGCCAAAGGCAGAACCTTGAGGACCATCTTGATGAAATGGTTGAACCTGAAGAGGAATAGCTGGGGAGAAAGAAAACCTGGCACTGTTGGCACATCCTGAAGGAGGTGGCCCTTCAAGCCGAGAGCTCAGGGAGCTGCATCCTGAATTCACAGGGTAGCACCCAAGGGTCATGGATAGCCTTGGTGATCGTGCTGCTAGCAGTCACCAGTGACTACCCTAGGGAGCCAGCTGTAGCTGAAGACATAGGGACAGGGCCTGGGTGAGTCTTCATTGGTGTTTGGTTTCCCCAGCATTGCTTAGGTTACCTGAGGCACTGAAAGGTGGTACAGGGTTGGTACAGGATTGGCCTTCTGGGAAGAGCAGAAAGACAAGGAGACCGGTGTGCAGGTGGTGCTGATCAGAGAGAAGTGGAGGAGCCTGTCCAGGGCTAGGCCAGATAGGATGGGCTCTTTGGCCATCCAGGAGTTTGGTTGGGAATCCATACCCAGACTTCCTCTGCATTCTCAACTCTCACATTTGTGGTCTGGACTGTTTGCAAGAACCCTAAGTCCCTGACCTGGAGTGATTGTAGTTTTCTGAGTTGTGAGTATGACTCTTGCTGGTTGGGCCTGGGCTCCAAAGCGCTGCTCTCCGGGGTCCTCACTGTTCAGGGCTCAGGAGTTGAGTCTCTGAGATCCATGGGGTTTTGTTAAAAATATGGGTCTGGAGGGTAAAAAAGAAGGTGGCTGGGCAAATAATAGATATAGCTACTCCACCCTGAAGGAGAGAAAGTGAAACTCCACAAGGTACTCCTCAAGTGTGGGCTGCACAGTGACTTCCTTCCAAAGCCTACAACATGGGGTGGGGGTGGGGATGAGGGTGACCTTACAATGGAGAAGAAACCTACCAAACTGGCTGCTTTTGCCAGGGGATCAAAGTCAACATCATCTGTTATAAGCCACGTTGATAGCATGTACTTCTGATATGATGTCATGAGAAGGGCCATTCATTGTACTCTGTGGTCTACCTCCCAAAACCCATCATGCCAACCTAACCATGAGAAAAAACATCTGACAGACCCAGATTGGGGGAGATTCTACAACATTCCTGACTACCCCTCCTCAAAACTGTCAAGGTCATCACAAGGAAGATCTGAGAAATTGTCCCACCTAAGAGGAGCCTAAGCAGACATAATGACTAAATGTTATGTGGGATTCTGAATGGCATCCTGGGACAGAAGGGAATATTAGCAGAAGCCTAAGGCCATAGAAATCAAATGTGGATGCAGTTAATAATAATGTATCACTGCTGGTTCATTACTTGTAACAAGTGTTCCATCCATTCTAGTATAAGATGTTACTAATAGGAACCTGGGTGTGGGGTATATGGAAACTCTCTGTATTATCTTTGTAATTTTTCTTTAAATCTAAAAAATAATTTTCTTCTTTTTAAGTGGCAAAACTGAATTAGGCTGTCTACTGGGTGCCAGGTCTCATTGTCACAGATACAGGCCTGGGTTCCCCTGGCACTGCAGGCTGAGCCAGCATAGCTGCAATGAGGATCTCCACCTCCGTGTGGCTCAACGCCTGGTTGTATTTTTGTATTTTTATATTAATTTATTTTTTTAATCCTTACCCAAGGACAGGGAGGAAGGGAGGGAGAGATAGAAACATCAATTTGTTGCCTTCTGTACGCTCCCCGATGGAATCAGACCCACAACCCAGGTGTGTACCCTGACTGAATCAAACCTTTTGGTGTAGAGACAAGGCTCAACCAACTGAGCCACTCCAGCTGGGAGGTCTGGTTGTATTTTTTACCTGCTCATTGTAACTCTCTGCCAACCGGAGGAATGGAGCAAAGCTCAGTGAAGGTGGGCCTTGCTTGGCCTTACACACAGCTCTATTTCTACCCAGGGCAGTGCCCTGTGTGTAGTGGATGCCTCCTAATGTGGCATATGCATGGGTCAGATGTGGGTACATTGATGGTTCTCTTTTCTACGCCTCCTCCTGCTTGCCCTGTAGTGAAGGTATAAGGCTTCTTCCACCTCTGACCCTCAACCTTTGCTCCTCTCTGGCCTCCTGGGAAACCACAGCATCTTGCCTGCTATACTGAGTCCTTTGTGGGTATCCAGTTGGTGGTCACTCCCACTTCTAAAAGTTTCACAAAGAAGCAGTGGTGACATGCTATCCGTAACCTTGGATTTCTTTGGGAAGAACTCAGGTTTTTGCATCCCTTATGACTCCTCCAGATTTCAGCTGATGATGCCATGACAGTGGAGGCCACTACCAAGGGGAACTCTGCAAGCTTGGCCAAGGTGTGAAGGCAGTACAGGGGCTGCCTGCGGGGCTGGAACTTCTCTAAGTGCTATCCTTTCCTTGTGCTCCCCACTGGGTTGCAGGTTCAGAAAAGTAAGAGACACTGGCACTGGGTAGCACCACAGCCCCACAAGCTTTCCCTGCTCTGGGGTTGGAAGTGGTGGAGAAATGCCTATCTACCTATCTGCCACTTGTAACCGTTCTCCTCCCCTTCCCAAACCCAGGCCCCGTCAGAACCCCACAGAGTGGCCGTCACCAGTGGGACCAATTGTTGTCATTGTTTTAGTGATGGGTTCCCCAGGATGCAGTCAGTAGCACAATGTTTCTTTTGAGATAATTTTTTTAAATTACAAAAGTAACATTTGTTCTTTGTAGAAAATGTACAAGGTTGCCAAAGAAGTATAACAAATAAACCATTAATATAGATTGTAACTTCATTTCCTGCAGACCCGGCTCTTAAGGTTCCTGTGTTTTTTTCTTTGTCTTTTCTCTGACCTTATTCTTTTGAGCCCAGCCAGACATAGGAGAGCATAGTCCTTTTCATCCTCTCCGACTCTCCCTGGTTTACCAGTGTGTACATGTTCTCCCACAGGACACAGCTTGGGCTATGGCTTTGTGAACTACGTGACTGCAAAGGATGCAGAGAAAGCAATAAACACGCTGAATGGCCTGCGGCTCCAGTCCAAAACCATTAAGGTAAAGAGTGGTGAGCACCACCTGAATTCATTTCTGTCCTGGGCTGGGGTCTGTGCCAAGCCCGACTTACCATCACTGTCAAGGGCATCATTAGCATCTCGGAAACCTGGTGCTTCCAGGGTATCTGGAGAGCTTCCTGTCTGCTCAGAATTGAGGTATTGCATATGTGTTGAGTGGTGACTGTCCCAGGCCTCATGCTGTGGCTCGTGGCTTCCTCAGCCCCACCAGTAAAAGGAAGGTCCCCGTGAAGGGCACATATATGGGGCAACCCCCTCCCCAGCCCAGGCCTCCCCTGCCTGTCTCATGTCCGGCTGTGACATTCCCATTCTTTTTTTTTTTTTAACTTTTTTTTTTTTTAATATATCTTTATTGATTTCAGAGAGAGGAAAAGAGAGAGAGAGAGGGACAGAAACATCAATGATGAAAGAGTCATTGATCGAGCCCGCAACCCGGGCATGTGCCCTGACCAGGAATCGAACCCCGATTGCCTGGATCCTAGGTCGACAGTCAACCGCTGAGCCACGTCCAGCTGGACGACATTCCCATTCTTGTGCAACCCCGGTTCCATGCCCTGCCCTCCCTGCTCCTGGCATACTATAGTAGCACAGCAGTATCAATCACCCTTCCTGCCCATCACAGCCACTTCATTCAATATTCATTTAGCACACATTTATTGAACACCTACTATGTTCCAAACATTGAACAAATTAGACAGATTCTGTGCTCTCATGGAGCTGGGTGTGTATGTGTGTTCTTGTCACATAGAACCACACCCCTGCCCTTCCTGTCAGCATTGTGGTAAGAACACACCTGTTGTCCATGCCCTCATGCTGCCCAGTGACACCAAAAGTTCATATTTGCTCCTGTGTTATTGTCTTGGGTTCCTCATCACATCAGTTTTGTGATGCTCAGTGAGTAAGTTCTGCATAATCCTCACCTTCTGGAGCACACGGTTTTCTTGTTTCTTCCCCTTCCATCTCTCAGCCTCCGCACTTGGTTTTGACTACGTTGGGTGTGACTGAGTCCTGTTTCCTTAGGTTGCCTCTTTGTGGGCAGAAGGGCTTCCTCCCAGCTTCCCCTTCCCAGCATAAGTGTGAGCTTGGTCCCATCCCTCCTTCTAGTCTGCAGGGTCCATACAGCTGTCACTTTTTTTTCAAAGACCTTTTCTTTGAAGAAAGCACCAAAGACTTTTTCTTACCATCAGCCCCTGCAACCTCCCCTCACCACCTCTAGTACACACACATGCCATTTTATCTAAGCCACTGCAAAAGTTTCTTTTTTAAGTTTGTAAAACATAAGCCCAGAAGGCCTGGAGTCATTTAATATTGAACAGTTGAGTGTGGAACTCCCCTAACACTCACAGCCCTATCTGAGCTCCTGTCATGAGCTTACGTGTTGGCAGATAGATGTCACATTCCCAGCAGCCCCCAGCTCTCTTACCCACAGTCAGGTCTTGTTCCCAGCTCAGCTCATCATCCAGAGAGGGATAAAGCCTTGGTAACTGGACAGGTAGCAGGGTTGGGTCCCTCACCTGCCACCAACTAACTGTGGACCCTCAGTCACTCACTTTGTAAAATGATAATAATGTTCCCTTCGTTGAGATGTGAGAAAATGGTGCCAGCTAGCAGCTTATTGCCTGGTCAATGGGGAGTTGCCAACAGGTGCTTCCATAGATGATGCATGTTCTCCCATCATAGGTTGGCTTTTTCTTAACCCAAAATTTAACACCCTCCCTTGATGCTTTGGCCACACACCTGCCCTAACCCCAGAAAGCGGTTTTGTTTTCAAGGTGTCCTATGCTCGCCCAAGCTCAGAGGTCATCAAAGACGCCAACTTGTACATCAGTGGGCTCCCCAGGACCATGACCCAGAAGGACGTGGAGGACATGTTCTCTCGATTCGGGCGAATCATCAACTCCCGGGTCCTTGTGGACCAGACAACAGGTATGACGGTGGCCTGGGATGCGCAGTGAGGTTTTTCCTCTAGGCCAGGGGCCAGATTTTCTAGGGAAGACAGATCATATTTGATGTTAAATGTCATTAGTTGTTCTACTAATGAAGACAGAATTGAAATGAGATGACATTGGCATTTGTTTTATGAGACTGGGAAGATAAAGTGGCATGAAAGAGCCTCCATGTCAGGCTGACATTTTATGGTGAAAAGACCAAGACATTCTGGCACCAAGACATACCTTCCCTTGGGCACCCAGATGTCCCACCCTGACCCATGAATGGGTTTCAAGGGTTTGCTGCTGTTCTTATTGCAGGCATACAGCGTGCAATGTGACAGTCTTTACTCTTGGTCCAGTCCTTTTCATTGCCTCGAAGCTACAAAGGCAACTGTTTCTGATTATTTAGATACCCCACCCACAGAACTCAACAGGTGGTGAATTCCTCCCGATGATCATTCCAGTTCCTGTCAGGTCATCTCATTTCAGGACATTAGCTGCTTGGGCTCTGGGCTTTGCTGAAGCAACCCTAGGTGGGCAGGCAGGCAGGAAGTTGGGTTCTGGCCCTGACTGTGTGGCCTGCATGCCCTGCTGGCCTGGGAACTGGGATCAGGACATCCCTTGCCAAATCTTATGCATGCCTCCGTCTGGGAAGCAGTAAGTTTGAGCCATGCCCACTTTAGGACTCCTCACTTTCGTTCCTGCCAGGAGTGGGAATTTGCTGACAAACTAGAAAGGAGGCTTCTTGCCTACGGAGCTCAGTGAAGCTGGTCGAATTGTCTGCAGTTGATGTTTATGTTCTTCCAACACAGAGTATTCACCACCCACTTGGCTGTGGTATTAAAACTAATATTGGGTAGTTAGGTCACAGGAAGTCATAGCTCTGAGGTGACCTCCCCTTTTCAGAGCAGACCCTGGAGAGCAGGTAGGTGGGGTCACACACATATTTCCATGTTCCCCTGAGCTGTGTGCTTTGGGGCATTTGGCCTTGTCCCTGCTCTTCCTCTCTAGCCCCAGCTGTGGAAACTGAGATTGGTGCCTACTGGGGCCTGTATTTGAGAGGAGTAGACAGCTTGATTACCCCAGGGGCCTGAGGAGGAAAAGTGGCTTGTGGTCCACAGGTTCAGGTCATTGGCATTTCATGGGAGCTCTGGGTATCCCCCTAGCCTGGCACAGACACCACGTTGCACTGGAGCAACATGGATTCTATCCCCCCGCCCCCCCGTATTGCCTCCTTCATTCTGCCCCTTCGCTGTAGGGTAGGAAGTGGGCATGGAGTGAGGATACCCTTTACTTGGTATAAACATCCAGATTCGTTTCCTATGGTGCCTGAAGCCCCCATTGAGAGAAAACTATGCAGTCAGCTGGTCAGTGCATGTATTCCCCGCCCCGCCTGCATAAGAGCGTCTGAATGGGCTGCCCGGGACCCACATTCTGCCTCCATGGCCCTGCTTTACTAGATCACACAATGACTGCTTTTTTCCTCTGCTGATCTCTGTCTAGCACTGCTAAGCAGAGCCTTGCTCTCTGGAGCCCAGACACCTCGAGAACACATCCCCAGCCACAAAGCTTTTGTTTTACTTCTGTAGATAGCTCCCTCAGCCATTTGCTAGGGATTTTGCCTCCTTTCCCTCTGTAAGGCTTCTGTGTCCTAGAGTGTTGGGGACACCTCAGGGTTGTCCTCCAGTCTCAGCTGTGACCTCAAGGTGGTGTACTGGACCCTCAGGCATCCCTGCCAGCCTCTGCTACCTCAAGGAAGAGACTGGGGCCCCCACCCAACACCTTTTTCTTCATAGAATCCTTGCAAGAGGATAGGAGAGAAGGGAGAGATGAGGGACTCCCTGGCTCCTTCTTCCAGTCCTGCTTCCTGACCCGGGGGTAGAATTTAGAGAGTAGAAATTTGAGCCCCCTAGGGCTCAGGACTCCCTTCTTCCCTCTGCTCTAGAGGAGGCCACCCACCTGGGTCCCCTCTACTGGGACCCATGGGGCCCACAGAGGACTGGGGCAGAGAACAGTGTGACAGACAGGTTTGCCTTCATATGACATGCTTTTTAGTGTTGGAAAAATGGGGATGCTCTCTTAAAAAGCCTTTACATCCTGAGCTGACAAATTAATTTTTAAAAATTTCTTTGCTACTTTATCCATTTTAATTGTGAACTTTATAGTTTACTCATCTGGAGATTGTGCCATTTATTGGTCTCTGCTCTTAATTCTAAAAACCACTAGAGAGACAAAACACAGAGTGATCTTCAAAAAGTATACATTCACTAAATTAGTAAATTAACATTCTCTTGCGTTAAATAAAATTTTCTTTCTCTTTCTTGGGTTTTGTTCATTGCACTTGGAAAGTTTTCATTTGAAAGTCATTTTACAAAATCAAACAGGGAAACCCCACTTGCACACACTCTCTGCTTGATCTCGAGGTCTTTATAAATAGAATAAAACCATCTCCCTGAAGGCAGTTTCCTATAGGAGCCAGCCATCTCCAGCTTTCAGCATTATTTGCCTAAAGTTAGATTTTGTTCAGGTGTCCATCTGTCTAAGCTGTTATTCATGCCCTTTAAGAGTGAATAAAAACAGTACTTTCAGGTGTTCTTTTGAACTGAAATTGAAAAGTAAGTTCAGGTTCTAGAATTTTCTGGGCACACGTGATTGCTTGGTCTGATCTCACTAATTCAGTGAGTGTCTCTGGCTGTGTGAATTTTAAACTTCTAATTAAAGAGTCATGAAGACAATATAGGGGTAGCCTAAGGCCGCTAGGAGCTGCTGTGTGATCTCTCAGGGCCCTGTGCTGGAGGGGAGGGGGAAACTGGGACAGGGAGCTTCCCAGTTGGAATGTTGCATACTTTAGGACCCAGCATGGGTTGTCCACAGTATGTTACAGTTGTAAACAAAGAATCCTTGGCCCAAGGGTCCCTGATATTTACTGTGTGCTTCAGTGGGGCCCACAGTATCACATCCAAGTCAGGCCCCAACATGGGATTCCAGGCCCAGAGAGGTCAACCATGCCTTGCAGTGACACTTATTATCTCAACACCCCACCTGATGTACCTGAGTCTTTCTGCCCTTCCATGGCCTTAGGACCAACTGGGGAGACTCATGGCCCATGCCCATCACAGGGGCAGTTGGTGGGACCCTGTGGGAAATGGTAAGGAAAGGTGTTGGAACCTGGGAGCTGAATGGAGGGACATCTGATATGCTCATTTAGCTGGTGGCCCAAGGTCTTGGGCTGTCCTGCTTTGTTCAGTGTCATTCACTACGTACTGAAGGCCTTTGTCTAGATAAGAAAATGTGACATGACAGCCTATGACTGACAGGCGAGATGAGAGTGTCTAGGATAGGGCTGTTGACCTCAGTCACCCCACCAGCTACACCCACGACTCTAGCCTAGTGACATCATCCTCAGACTGGCCCTTGCTGTCAACCTTCCACTACACTTGAACCTTCATACTTGACCCTGTTTCTCCTCAGAAGAAGGAGCCAGGCTCTTCTGTGGTTCCAAATTCCCTCTCCCAGCCCCACCCCATTCCTTGAATTGTTCAAGGGCCAAGATCTCCTCATCGTCCCCCTAGACCCAGTGTGTGGACAGACGGGGTTGAGGATAGATGAGTCCTCTCTTACCTGGCTTGCTCGGGCCTCACAGTCATGCCAGCTCACCAGACAGTGCCTGTAGCAGTTCAGCCTTGGATCTCAGGCAGCCTGGTCCTGTATCACATTTCTGCTCTGTTGAGGGACTCAGGACTTACCTGCAGGTGCCTCCATCCAGGTAGCAAGAGAAGTTGTTCTCTCCTGGCAGATGGAGGCCACAACAGGGGTGCCCTGGCCCTTCCCATGCAGGACCAGGATCAGGTATGGAGTGGGCCTAAGGCAGGGACTCTTAACCTGCCAGGGGGTCTATAGGGGACTGTCAGCACTGTTGTGTGTGCCTGGCCAGCTTAGGGGGAAAGAATGAGTGACCTCACTTGATTCTTAGGGCAGATTGGAGCCCACAGGAGGTCCCAGGACCTCATAGCAATGAGTGAGGAGATGGCTGCAGGAAAGAATGTCTGGGTAAGGCTTGGTTACTGAGACTCTATGCCCTTTGGGGATGAAGGAGAAGGCCAAGCTGGGCACCACGTAACCAGGGATTCTGCTGGGCCCACTAGAAAGGCAGCAGACTACAAAGGCCTGTCTGGGCTATGAGACCAGGTTGCTCTTTGTTCACAACGGGCCCTCGGAGGCACCACTGCTCCTTGGGCACACTGGCAGGCAGGGCAGGCATGAGAGGGCCCAGAGCCCAAGAAGAATTCCTCAGACCCAGCCCTGGTTGCCTTCCCTCTCTAGCCCATCTGGGGTGGGCACCTGATGTCAGAATAGTGATGGGAGGTGGGGGGGCGGTGATTGCTTCTAATGTGGCTCTCTGTCGCCAAGATATCTTTTGGCACTGAGAAACTCAAAAGAAACTCTGAAACCTTAATCTTTTATTAGTCATTGTTGGTTTTTAAAAATTCGTTCCTGTTTTGTTTTTTAGGTAGTCACAGAACTATTTTTAATTGAGTTATAAATGTCTATTCTTTTTTTAATCTTCACCCAAGGACATGCTTAGAGAGAGGAAGGGAGAGAGGGAGAGAGAGACAGACATCGATGTGAGAAACATCGACTGGTTGCTTTCCGTGTGTGTCCCAACCAGGGCTTGAACCGGCAACCCAGATATGTGCCCTGACCCGGAATCGAAGCAGCAGCCTTTCGGTGCGCAGGACGACATTCAACCAACTGAGCCACTCTGGCTGGGCTGTCCCTTTGTTCTTAATTTAAATGTGGATATATTTTGAGTTTCCAAATTCACTTCACACAGAATAAGGAAATCTTCACCCAAAAGGCCTTGAGACTGAGAATATTTAGGTTTAACTTTTGTTTATCTCATTAACCAAGCATCCAGTTTGAAGCACAATAGAATTACTGACTTAATTTTTGTTTTTTAGTTTTAAAAAAAATCCTTGCACTTTTTCCCCCTAACTCCATTTTTGTTGGTTTGTTAAAAAGGTTTGTCCAGAGGGGTTGCGTTTATCCGGTTTGACAAACGGTCGGAAGCAGAAGAGGCAATTACCAGTTTCAATGGTCATAAACCCCCAGGTTCCTCTGAGCCCATTACAGTGAAGTTTGCAGCCAATCCCAACCAGAACAAAAACGTGGCGCTGCTCTCCCAGCTGTACCACTCGCCAGCTAGACGGTTCGGAGGCCCCGTGCATCACCAGGCACAGAGATTCAGGTGGGTCAGGAGGGCAGCGCTCTCACCTGCCTACCCAGTCTCTTCCCACCATGGCCAGTGGTGCCTTGAAAGCTGTTAGAACCCCACTGGCTGGGTAACCATGCACAGTGGGAAGCACTGGGCATACCAGGCTGATCACATCGGAAGGTTGCACTCAATCATTTCATGTCTCCATGTCCCCACCTCCATTATAAAGGTATCTGTATGAAAGCCATATCTTTCCAATCAAGTGTTGTCTTTAACTGGAATAAAAGAGGTGCTACCAGTTCCGACCAACTACTGGGAGAGTGAGTGATAGCACTCCAGCATATAGTCTATAGAGACGGGAGGGTGAAGCCATGAGTTTAAAAGATCATTCCAAAAAAAATATATAGATATAACGCAGACACTGACAACAGTGTAATAATAACCAGGGGGGATGGGGGTTGGGGAGGTGGACAAAGAGGGGGACATGGGAACAGAAAGAGACGTTGCTTGGGATGATGGGCGCATGATGCAGTGTGCAGATGATGTTTTATTGAGCTGTACACTTGAAACCTGTATGGTTTTGTGAACCAGTGTCACCCCAATAAATTCAATTTTTTTTTAAAAAAGGAAATACTCTAAAAAATATATATAGATATATATATATATATCATTCCACATGCATGAGAAAAAGATGCAGCTTTAGGTATACTTAAGCGAGAGCTGTTCCTTCCAGAGTTTTTAGACAGGTTTTAGACATTTGATCATCAGCCCTAAGACAACCCTTTCTCATACACCTACCTTTTGGGATTATTTTGATATCTAAATATTTTATGCCTTCTGTTCAAAAGCCCTGTCCTAGAGGGACTAGTTTTCCCATATTCCTTAGTCTTTCCATATTGGAAATGATTTTAGTTGCCAGGATCTAGAATAGGAACAATTCAAGTCAGTACCTTGGACTCCAAAATCAGGTGTATTACCACCTCACAGATCATGGCAATCTCAATTTAGGGGCCATTTTGTTTGTTTTTGTCAAAACTTCAAGAAGTGGCTTACTCAGGTATGTTAAGGATTTTTCTCTGCAACTTGTCAGGTTTCACATTTTGTTTTAAGCAGTGAGATTGGGTAAAACCCTGCCCATTTCCACAGAGGCCATTTAGCAAGGTGTCATTTATACAGCCCATTAAGTAATCCAGAGTCCTCAACTATGTCAAGTTCCAAAGCTGGCTCTCCTTGTTACTAGACAAAGGCAGGGGAAGTGTCCTCAGACAGAAATAAGTATGGAAGTAAATCCAGTATGGAAGTCAGATAACACAGACCACCTCACTGGTAACCTGGTGGGATGTGTAGATGGCAGTGTTCATTGAGTTACGGTAACTCTGGAAAACCAGGGACAACTGGAGGAAGAGAAGGGGTCCTTGGTCACAGCAACGAACAGTAGAAAATAAAGGGTAGACCAGAGGAGCCTAACTGCTAGGCAGGAAAGGAATCACACTGCCAGAGGAACAGAACAAAAAGAGATGGAAGAAAGTGGTGGGAGGGAAGATTTATCTCCAGAAGGCAGACTAAGGTAAGAATAAGAGAGAGAAAGACCCAGAAGATAAGAGTGCCTCTGTTGTTATCACACTGGGGAAAGCCACAGATAAAGGAGGGTCAGCTTTCCTTTTGTGCCATCAGAGAAAAGAGTCAGGGGTGGGTTTCCTGATGGGCAGGGCAAAAGAAATCGGCTCCAGTTGGCAGGAGAAAAACCTTAACAATAATTCATAAGAATGAAAATCTTGTCACTAAAAGGCAGTAAAATATTTCCTCAGATCATTTGCAGTATAATCGCTATATAAAGAGGTTAACTATAATAAGTCATGCCCATATTTGTTACCCTACAAAACTTGGAGGAAATGAGGTCCTTTTAAGGGGTCCTTTTAAAAATGGGAACCCCTTTCCATTTCTCATTGAGAACTGACTGAGTGCCTTTTCCCGCCCCCATTTCAATGTTGTTGTGGTCTCACTGTCATCCCAGACAGACTCAGTATTACTAACAAGCCACCTGAGTCATTTAACCAACTCAGACATCCTGGTGCAGGCTGTTTAAAATTATTCTCCTGCAGTCAAAACCATGGCCAATAATGTGTCTGGATTCTTCCATACCTGTGTTGAATACAACCCTTGAGAGCTGTACCTTGAGAGCTGGTCAACCTGCCTGGGGTCAAGTCTGTCGAGAAAGTGAATCTGTTTAATGACCCTTGAAGACACCCGTTTACCTCTATATCAGCCCCACAGCTTGAAGCCCAATTTTGTTTTGGAGCAGGTAATGCGCCTCCATTTGCATTGTGTGACTTCACAGATGCTGTATCACATTCAAATCTTTTTAAATTGACCTGAAACCATGACTTTTTAATTTGTGAACCATCTAGAGGGCCACATGGCTTCAATAACAATTTTATCATCTCCCTTAATCCTTATTGCAGTGGCCACACATTGGTAGAAGGTTTAGTTTTGATGTAACTAAAAGTGTCACTTTGGAAAGGGTTCTCCATTTTTGGTACAGTTCAGTGACCCTGCAGTTCAGCCTCTCGCCCTTCTGGGATGTTATAAGCCAGCAATGGAAGGTTGCCCAGATCTTTGGGAAGGAATTGCCTTGTGCCAGCAGTGGCCCTTCACAGGAACATGTATAACCCAGACACCGCTTGCCTGTGAACCCTTGGAGATGGCAGGTCATGACCAGCGGAAGGTAGAAAATTTGGGAGAAAAAAAAATGCAGGCCTCTCCAAAACACACACACACAGTATGAAGAAATCGTTTCCTCCAGGGCAGTCTGAGGTGTAAGAGCACCTCAGAGGATGTGGAGAAGCTTCCATTACTGAAAATGTGGGAAGCACAGAAATGACTAACATGAACCACACACACACACAGTAGAAAGGGTAGAGGGAGCGGCTTGTCGACCACTAACAAGCCACCACTCTGAATGAAATCAGTTGAGACTCTGACCTTCCACAGGCAACAAGTGTCTCTCAGAGTTGACTCCCTTCCTCTGCCACCATATTGAATTCCTTTCAGTTAAAAACAAAATCTTGCTTATGACTGGTGGGGTGTGCCAGCCTTGAGAATTTCTCCTCTGGCTGACGAGAGAGGGAAGGGCCTGAGCCAATCCCACCTGGTCCCCACCTGCTCCCCCAGTAGTGTTGGCATGCCGGCCCACACTGACCTTGACCTTGACCTGAATGCTGTGCTCTCTGTTTGCTAGGTTCTCCCCTATGGGTGTAGATCACATGAGTGGGCTTTCTGGTGTCAATGTCCCAGGCAACGCGTCTTCGGGCTGGTGCATCTTCATCTACAACCTTGGTCAAGATGCCGATGAGGGAATCCTCTGGCAGATGTTTGGCCCTTTTGGTGCAGTCACCAATGTGAAAGTGATTCGCGACTTCAACACCAACAAGTGCAAAGGCTTTGGTTTTGTGACCATGACAAACTATGAAGAAGCCGCGATGGCCATAGCAAGTCTGAATGGCTACCGCCTGGGGGACAAAATTTTACAGGTTTCCTTCAAAACCAACAAGTCCCACAAATAACTCACTCATGCTTTTTTTGTACGGAATAGATAATTCAGAGTGAAGAAGTTGAAACTTTTTTGTTAGTGTACAACTCATTTTGCGCCAATTTTCACAAGTGTTTGTCTTAGTCTAAATGAGAAGTGAAAAGGTTTTTATACTCTGAGATGCAACCAACATGTTCAAATGTTTGAAATCCCACAATGTTAGACCAACTTTAAGTTTCTTAAGTTATTTCCTTTAAAATATATATTAAACAGAAATCTAAGTAGACTGCATTGACTAACCAGTCCTTCGGGATGGTGGTGAAACTGAAGCATGCTTTAACTTCTAAGACTGTCTAACACCCATTTCATTCGGTGTCTCCACAGACTGGAAAAAAGAAAAGAAATGACCTTTTAGTTTTCGTTTTTAAACTAAAGATGTTAGACAGATGCTGAGTGTGCGTTTTCTCAACTGCTTCAACATTTTAAGCGATTTCTGCTTTGGTTAACATGAAATTGCTTCCCCAAGCAGGTCCCAATACCACCTCCTGGTTGCTCAATCCCGGGTTCTGCCTAGTGGTCCTGGCAGTGGCCATGGGCTACCACCGGGGAGGGGAGGCCACACGCCGGGCCAGGCCCTCTAGAGGAGGACACTATGTTTCCTAAGCCCAGACATCTATGGGAACGGACCAAAGAGTTTCAGGGAAACTCCATATATTCCTGAGTCAGATCTAAGCCCCAGGCACACCTGAAGATGTGTTGTTAACTCTGACATTCTGAGTTCCTGTCCACACATTGCATGCACAGTGCCCCTCACATTGGATATTGTTGTTCACAGTCATTTCTCCAGTTTCCAAAAGCATTTAACATAGCTCGAATGCATAAGATAGCTCTATTTTTAATAACACATAAACATTTGAGCATTGTATTTCTCGCATCCCTTCTCGTGAGTGCTAGACTTTTTTCTATTTTAGTCAGATTTTGTTTTGAAACTTTGCTTTCATATGAACACTCAGCAGAAAAGTACTTACTTCTTGCCAATTATCTATTAACAAAAAAACTCTTTGATTTGTAGTTTTAAAGATTAACCCTCAAAGTTCTCTTCATATTGCTTTGACATTTTGGGTGGTTCTGTTCTGTTAATTTTCTTTTGCTTTTTTGTGTTTTTTGTTTGTTTTTACTTTTGCATTTAAGACCATTAAATTTGATTTTGTTTTGCTCAAATTTTGTTTTGTTTTTTATTTTACCTTTTCTTTCTTTTTGGCTAGGTGAGGTACAGATGGCCCAGCATTCAGGGAGGATATATAAGATCTTAAGAAACAAATACTTGCCTCAAGACAAAGCATTTACAAATCTGTCCTGTAGGAATGTGCAGTCACAGATGGTGTTTTTTAAAATGGGGAGCCAGTAGGGAGAGTCTGACAGAGGGCCTGAGAAGTAGCCAGGGCCAGATCTCCGGACAACTCCTAAGGAGCATGATCCAATTTTTATAAGTAGTGTACAGAGAGAATAAAAAACAGGATAATTTCGTACCAGCAGTTTTTAACCTTGACATGAGACTAAAATATGTAATGATAGGCTGTTTTTTAGTTACCGAGATCATGGAATTGCAGCATTATTTATCTGTCTGTCTGTCTATTTATTTACTTATTTATTTATTTAAGTAGGGGAAAAGGGCCAATAGACACAGCCTTCTCCAGAAAAGATCAGTGTTCTGAGAAGCCCTTGGAAAAATTTGAGACTGCCTATCTGTGCCGTTACCCTCCTGCTTTATTGAGGGGCTACCAGCTGCTTGCTTTGTTCTCCCAAATGTAAGATGGTGCCACGTTCTTTTCCCACAGAAGGCCAAGTTCATGCCTGAGGCCTTGCCTCATAAGTTGGCTTGTGCCATGGAGGGCCTCCTCCCTCCAGCAGAATTTCCCAGATCCTAAGTCAAAGCTTGCGTGCCTCCTCCTAGAACCCAAAACACAAAGAGGGTTCCCTGCTCTTTTGCCCCAGAGTGCTTCTCACCCTAGGACTAAGATGTTTTTCTGGAAAAATGCCTTTCAGGTTGTACAACCTTAGGCCAGCATTTTCTCACCCATTCCTGTCTGCGCTAGTGCTCGTTTTCTTAAAAGGATGATGTCATAAGTGCAAACTGAAATGATGGTGGGCTCGCAGACAGCATCGCAACTTCTTTCCTCCCCTCCCTCTTATTTGAACCAGATTGATTGTTCTGATGCTAGCTCAGATGAGGAGATGTGAAGTACATAAGAACCTTTGAAAATTGCCTGAAGTTTCTCAGGTCAGTAAAATTCTCATGTTCCATGGTCACCTCACCACTCTTTGAATAGCCTTCTAGCTGAAAACCCCATCGTGTTTCTTTGGGAGTTTTGAGGTACAGGTGTTTGGAAGGGTTCTGCTTTTGACCTGTTCCTCCTGAAAAGCAATAGTCACTCCCATCCAGGTACCAGGTGCCGGCCCTGTGTCTATAAAGTTCATTACATATACCTTCTTTAGGCTTGTTTGCAAAAGGAAGATTTATTTTTTAAAAGTCACAATTCAAAAGAAACCATTTTTAAAAGTTTACATAGATCAGTCATATTTGTATTTCACAAAATGAGTGCTCTTATTTGGGAATTTTGATGAAAAAGAATTAAGAGTAGATAAAGTTAATTTATCGGAAGTTTGGTTTGGTACATAAATACCAAAGAAGCTTTGGTTGAATTCTCTTGGCCTGTGTAACTCCCCTAACAATTGTTTGCTAGGCAGCTCTAAACTTGTAAACCTGGTTCCAATTGAATTATCTATTTTTTACTCTTGGCTCTGCCCTTTAGCTTTTCAGTGTAATATGCTAGGCTGTGGTCTTCTGCACTGGCTGTGCCTCTCATCAGCAGATGGTGCTGGGTTGGCTCTGCCATCTTTGTTCAGAAGGTGAGTCTTTCCCTTGCCAAAGGCAGCTGCCTTAACCTTTGAAAGTCTGCACTTGATGTTAGTGCTAGAAACCCAGCGTCCAGGGTCTGTACCAGGCTGCTGGAGGAGCTGGTGCTTCTGAGCTAACAGCTGAGAGGTCCCTACTGGGTCAGACAAGTAAATGAATCCAGTGACCGTTATTGGAAATAACCTATTCTGATCGGCCTCCAAACTAGGCCATTTTATGGCCATTGACTGACCTAAGTCCACTGTCAGGCTTGAAAATCAAAGTTAGCATCATTCAGCTAGCTGTTCCATTTTACATCTGATTCAGCCTGATTTTTTCTCTGCTGCTTGCAGACTTCCTGTGTTGGATAAAAAAAGAATAAGAATATGCTGCCGACCCCCACCCTAATCCTCCACCTGAAATTCTTCTCATCTTCCCAGGGCCTAACGCACCTCCCTCCCTCCCATTCATCAGATTCCCAGGCCAGCCACCAACTAAAGTCACAAGTGCTTTCTGTTGAGTGGTATTGATAATTGACCCTTTCTTACAAAAGCAGTAGAACCTGAATCCCAAATCTTCAGCAGGGTTGAGGGTTCTAAACCTTTTGATTTGCCTCTGACTTCTAATGATTGTATTGTATATTTTCCCACAGCCTTTTGGTGATATAGTTCAGTTTTCTGCTTGGTCGTTTTTTAAAAAGAAAACTTACTTGTAAGTCACTGCTAGGAGCTATGATAGGCTAACCAATGGTCTGAGCAGTGACTTTGAGAGGACTGTATTTCACTCCCTCCCCCACCCCCAGAAGAGAAGGCTTGTCCATTGGTTGGGACCACCTCTTTACCATGTAATGTTCTGTTTACAGTGACTTGCTCTGGGGGAGGGGGGAGCTTTCCTGACTGGTCCCCATGTTGTACAGTAGATGGGTAGACATTTTGTATATTAGTGTTTTAAGTTACTGATTTGTTTTATATAAAATAATTTATTTTTCAGATACCATTTTTCATTTTAACTTTGTTTTTACATGGGTTTGTTTTCAATAAAGTATGACACTGCTGTCCGAAAGTCAACAATAAAATGAATCCCATTGTGTTATTTTGAGGATGCTTATGTAACTAGCTTTTTTCTTCTTTTTTTCTTTTTTTTTAATTTTCAGGGGGGAAAAAAAGCCCTTCTCAGTTTTCCATCTCCCTATTTCCCTTTTTATCCTTGTGAATAAATGTTCTTTAGTGTTTTAAGAGGAAAAAGCAAACCTAGATTTTGATAATCCAGAAGATTTCAGATTAATAAAGAAGCTTTGAAAGAAGACCATTTTTCAAAATTTTAGTGAAGTGTGAATATTTTTTGTCAATGGCTTTCTCAAAGAGAATGAAACTTTTGCACCATTTTCAGAGTTTTTATAGAGATGCCAAATTGATATATTTACATGTAATGGAAACATGAAAAAGTTTTATTAAACAATTGTTCATAGCTGTGTAGACATTTTAATTCAGTTTCCAAAGCTCTCAAAGCGTATTTTTGGAGTACAGAGTGATAACAGTTTGGGATGTTACGATTCCAAACATTAGATTGTTCGAATACTTAGTTTTTTCCACAGGTATCAGGTTTGTGTTAAACACTGTATGTGAACTATGACTGGAATTCTGTGATATTTTGGTAATAAATGAAGTGGGATCATTGAGATGTGGTGGTGTAGGGTGATGGTGTGTAACTTAAAAGCAGCCAACACTGACAGACTGCCAGCTGGGGCTGCAGGTGACTTCCTCCTGCAGGAGCTTGGTTTGCCCTCTGCCAAGCTCTCCCTGTGGGCCAGGCATGGCCTTGACCCATGTGAGGGGGGAGGGGAACCTCGGACAGCCCAGCTTGGGTTACTGAGGAGAAGGCACCGGGATTTGCTCTGTGACCAGATCTCTCATTAACCCACTGCCTCTACCCAGATTTTGTCCCCTCCCCTGGATACACTCACAAGCCAGCCTCCTCTCCTCAGAGACTCAGAGGCCCCTCTTCTCCAGGTTAGATGTTCTTGGGCCTCCTTGCGTTGTCCTTGTGAGTTTCCTGTCTGTCTGCTCCTCGCTTGCACTCACTCCTTTGGTGATGGGAAAGCAAATTCTGCATTGGAGGCAGGATGGAGCACAAGGGTCTAAGGTTTGAATCCCGGCCCTGCTCTCTCCCCAGTGTGCACTGGTGACAAGACACTGACTTTCCAAGCCTCAGTGTCCCCGTCTGTGAAATGGGATCCATAATGCCCACCCCATAGGATTCTTTGAAAAGGAAAATAGATCAAGTAGTTACTGCACTTACCACAGCCGTTCTGATCCAAGAAGCATCCAGAAATGAGGTTGGGGTCAGCAGAGAGCAGCAAGCTCCCATGTTGCCCCACAGCCAGTGGGCTCCACTGACACCTATAGATGGGCCTCTTCTAGAGTCTCTGGTTTTTCTGTTTTGTATATGTGTCTCCTGTAGTTCTGTGTTCATCTCCCTCTTTTCCAGATCTGGGTAAACAGTCCCATGACTTCTGGGGAAGCCTCAGAATATCCAGCGCCTGTCTGTCATGGGGGGCATTCCTGTTCCATCTTGGGAAGAAGGAGCACACTCCAGGAGGAGGTGCTTCAGGGGTGTCCTCTGCATGCTCAGACCCAGAAGCCAGAGCAGGGCCTCCAGCAGGGGCTCCTGAGGTTTCTGGGCAGCTCCTGGGGTGTCAGGAGTCCCAGACGTCTGTACCTGTGCACTGAAGAGAAGGGACCTGGGTTTCAGCCCTTTCCTATGCATCAGAGAACAGGGCTTCTTGACCTGGAGTGCATCCTCCTTCCCCAGGGGCCCTGTTTAAAACCAGATCTGGGGTAATCCTGAGATTCTGCATTCCTAACAAACCCCAGGCAATGCCCACACTCCAGGAAACCACTTTGAGAAGCAAGAGGTTTAAGAAGGTGCCTTGCCTAACTAGTGTGGCACAGTGGTTGTGCATCGACCTATGACCCAGGAGATCATGGTTCGATTCACGGTCAGGGGTGGTCAGGGCACATGCCTGGGTTGCTTGCCCAATCCCCAGTACAGGGCGTGCAGAAGACAGCTGGTCAATGACTCTCTCATCATTGATGTTTCTATGTCTCCCTCTCCCTTCCTCTCTCTGATATCAATAAAAATATATTTTTAAAAATAAAAGGATTTCAGGAAGAGAAGGGGAAAAATTATAGTCACCAGTGTTGTCCCAGAGAACCACTGCTTAGTAATAAGCAGGATGAAGTTGTGATGTATTTACTGTGGGAGTGAGGGGCACGGTGAATATACTCCCTTATCCTCTGCCCTTGGCCTGGTGTCCCCAGTGAGCAGACCGGTGATGGTGGCAAGGGGTTGCCAGCCTCTGCCAAGTGGCAGCCCAAGCTTCCCACCCCATCAGCTCCTGGAAGCCACACACAAGTCCTGCAGCAGAATTAAAGTTGGCCAGGGAGCATTTGTTCCAAGTTAGGGACTGCTTTGCCCACCTGCCTCAGCCTGGCAGTGGCAAGCACATTTTATCCTACACAGGGGTCCAAAGAAACAAACCAGAGACCCCCTAACCCATGTGTAGGTGGTACTGAGGGGCTTGTGGGGCAGCAGGGTACCCCCAGGGGGTGGCATTGACAGGATTTAACAGAAGTTAAAGGAGCTAGAGGTAGTGGTGGGAAATGATAGATGCTGTTAGCTGTGAGTTGTGCTCTACGCTTTAGAAAGTACTTTTCTGAACATTACAGGTGTTTCAGCCCCATGAAGGTGTCACTGTTGTTCATGTACCCACTTTACAGATGATATGCTGAAACTTAGCCAGCTGGAAAACAGGCTATTTAGTGCTGCTGATTTTTTACCCCACCGGCTGGTATAGAGTGTCCTAGGTTTGGACTGCCTTTTAGTTTTGTGCCTCTGAACTGTTCATTTTAGGGTTCAGTCTGGGATGGCAAGTTTGGGTGCAGAGAGGTGAGGTGGTTCCTGCAGGTGTGACCACACGGTTGGGAAGGGGCTTGGGTGCCTGCTGGCACATGCCAGGGTCCTGGAACTGACCCCAAGTTCTCCTGGGGTCTTTAAGCCACCCCAGAGCAATTGAGGCCAGCTCCTTCCCACTGGGACAGTGTCCTCTGAAGGCTCCTCATAACCTGCCACCAGAACTGGCTCAGAATGTTCAGGACCTCTTGTTCAAAAAGCATTAAGAATTTCAAGACAGCAATAGCAGAGCATTAAGCTGAGCACAGGGCACTGAGCGTGGGGTCCTGTGTGACTGCAACACTAGCCCTATCTGCCGCCTGTCTCTGTTCAGTTTTCAAATTGTCTTTGGGCTTCTTGGAGACTGTGGAATTTTAAAATTCACCTTTTATCTTTATTCCAAGGACTACATTCTGTCCAATTGTTTTTCTCAAGTTGAAGGAGTTGAAAAGTCAGTGTGGCAGCATCTGGGTCCCAGGGGCTTGAGGGCCTGGATCCCAGAAGAAACTGCAGCACCTTAGAGAGCCACTGCTGGGGGGTAGGGGGAGTGTGTGGGGAGGAGCCGGCCAGGGCCAGGGTAGGCTGCTGAAGTGTTCTTTCCAGTTAGAGGGACCCAGAACAAGAGGTTGGGGTGGGGACAGGGCTAGGGAGTTGGCAGGGAGCTGTTTTGGTGGCACAGACAGGAAGGCCCTTTTCTCTCTGTCAAGTGAAGCCTTGTGGAGAGACCCTGTGGGACAACAGTGTAAAACATCCATCCCAGACCTACACCAAAGGGATGTCCACTGGGAAGTGCAGAGGATACTGGGAAAGTGAGGCCCCAGAAACAGTCTGTGCAGGGACTGGAGTCCCAGCACCACTAGGGGCCTCTGAGGAAGGACTCCGGATTGGGGGGGGGGGGGGGCAGCACATGCAGCCCCAGCTAAGGCCATTTTGTTTTGTCTTTAAGACAGCAAGGAATCCCAGTTTTGTTCATTCTTTTTTTTAAAATTATTTTATTTATTTTTAGAGAGATAGGGAAAGAGAGACGGGAAAAACCCATCAATTTGTTGTTTTAGTTACTTATGATTCATTGGTTGATTCTTGTATGTGCCCTGACTGGGGATCAAACCCACAACCTTGAGGTATCGGGACGACGCTCTAACCAATTGAGCTACCTGGCCAGGGCCCAAGCCAGTTTTTACCTACAAATAAATGTAAGTTTTTTCCTGTATCCACGTAAATAAAATTGCTGCATCCCAGGAAAATGGAGTGATGGGGATGGTCTAACTTGACACAGAATGCATAACTAAAAAATTCACACAGGGGCCTCTCAGAGAGTCAGAGTGCCTAAACACAGGCCCACAGGCTTTCGCAGGAAGAGCCATGGATGCTGGAACCAGAATCTCAGGGCAGATGCTCTGAAGGCAGGTGTAGATGTGCAGGTCTTTGCCCAGGGAGGGGGGTAGCAGGGTATGTCTCTCTCAAAGGTTCGCAGATCTTACCAACAGGCTGGGCTGCGGAAGGAGGTGGAGGCCTTGAATGCCAAGGTCACGCCAGAGGTGAAGGGGAACTAGTTGTCATTTACTTGGCTGCTAGGCCCATGCCCATGCTGTTGTACTTGCTGGGAGTGGCCTTGCCCCTTTGATCATGCCCTCTGCTTAAATTTCACCTGCTAGGCTGACATTTCTCACTGGTTGTGTGGACTGGGCTGGGTCGGGGGTGGGGTGGGGGCAACAACATTTTAAAGGGTTTTTACAGGGTATCTGGTAATGGTGTGTGCCCTGCTGGAGAAGGCAGGAGTGGGGGTGATGAGCAAATTGACCACAGTGCAGCTGTTTCATGGTGAAAATGGAAAGTGAATAAATAAGGGAAACAGAAAGGGATGTGTCAGAGATGGAGGTAGCAAGGTCTGAGCATTGCATGTAGAGTGAAGATAAAATCTGGAGGAAGAAAATTGGTTGTGGAG
This sequence comes from Miniopterus natalensis, assembly GCF_054644295.1. Lineage (NCBI taxonomy): Eukaryota > Metazoa > Chordata > Mammalia > Chiroptera > Miniopteridae > Miniopterus > Miniopterus natalensis. Next base: position 77,985,284 of record NC_142084.1, read on the forward strand.
GCATCTGGGGCCCAGACCCACAGGAAAACAAGCACGAACATTAAATATGTTTTGTAAATAGGCTTTCTGAATTTTATTTATTTTTGGTAATCTTTTTAATCCTAACACATTTCACTCATTTGCTTCCACGACTGAAGAAACAAAATAAAATTGCAGTGTTTTGAATGTTATTTTAAAACCCTTCAGTTTAAAATTGCACATGAAGATGCAATATTAAACGTTTTTAATTTAAAGAGACAGTGTGTATAAAGCCCCCCCTTCCCTCTCTTATCCCCTTTTCAGGCCTTTTAAGCCCCCCTTTATGCAGGTTATATCCTTAAAAATCCAGCAGTCAGACTGGAAGGTGTGGGCAACATGTCAAGGAGGACAATGGAGGTAGGGGACGGGGAAGGAAGAGGCCAAGACTGTCCAAGTCACTCCTGGGTGTCCTCCAAAGCAGGCGGGTAGAAGGTTATATGTATACCCTGCTCGATTTAGTGTGACAGAGGCCAGCAGGTTGGGCTACATAATTTGTGGGGCCAAGTGCAAAATTAAAATGTGGGGCCCCTTGTTCAAAATTAAGAATTTCAGGTAAACCCTAGCCGGTTTGGCTCAGTGGTTAGAGCATCGGCCCGTGAACTGAAGGGTCCCAGGTTCAGTTCCAGCCAAGGGGAAGTACCTTGGTTGCAGGCTCAATCCTTGGCCCTGGTTGGGGCCATGCAGGAAGCAACCAATCAATGTGTCTCTCTTACATCAATGTTTCTCTCTCTCTCTCTCCCACTCTCTCTGAAAAGCAATGGAAAAAATATTTTTGGGTGAGGATTAAAAAAATAAAATAAAAGTTCACTCTGGGATTCAGAGCACTCTTTTGGGAAAAAAAAAATTTCAGATAAGCAAAATGTGGTTCATCCATACAATGGAATATTATTCAGCCTTAAAAAGGAAGGAAATTCTGACACCTGCTACAACATGGATGAGTCTTGACATTATGCTCAGTAAATAAGCAGTTACAAAAGGGTAAATATTGTATGATGCCACTTATATGAGGTCCCTAGAGCAGTCAGATCCATAGAGACAGAAAGTAGATGGTGGGTGCCAGGGGCTGGGGGAGTAGGTTTTTAATGGGGACAGAGTTCCAGTTTGGAAGATGAAGTTCTGGAGATTGACGGGGAAGGTTGCACAACAATGTGAATGTACTTAATGCCACTGAACTGTACAGTTAAAAATGGTTAAAATGGCCCTTGCTCAGTGGTTAGAGTGTCGGCCCTTGGACTGAAGGGTCCTGGGTTCAATTCCGGCGAGGGGCATGCACCTTGATTGCAGGCTCGATTCCCAGCCCTGGTCGGGGCTCATGCGGAAGGCAACTAGTTGATGTGTCTCTCTCACATCGATGTTTCTCTCTCTCCCCCTCCCTTCCTCTCTCTGATATCAATAAAGATATATTTAAAAAAAAAAAAAAAAAAAAGACTCTGACTCTGACTCTGTCTTGCTGGCCCCCTCTTGTACCCTTGATGGAAGCCAGCTGCCATGTTGGAATCTGCTGTATGCCCATGTGGCAAAGAACTGAGGAGGGATACTGGCCAATAGTTGGTGAGAAACTGAGGCCCTTCATCCAACAGCTGGCAAGGAACTGAATCCTGTAATAGCCACGTGAGTGATCTTGGAGCAGAACCTCCCCCCGTTGGGCCTTGAGAAGATTACAACCCCATTTGACACCTTGATTGCAAACTTGTAGGACACCCTGAATCAGAGTGCTAGCTGAATGGCACCCAGATTCCTGACACAGAAAGTATGAGAACACATATACTTGTTTTAAGCCATTACTTTTTCTGGTTGCTTCTTACGAAAGTGCCCCAAGTGCCCCAGAGATCCCTTGCCTATTCTACCATGTAAGGTTTATTGAGGTATAATTGATATACAAAACCTGCATGTTATATATTTGTATGTAGTATTAGTGCATACTATTGTATACAATTTAATATATACATTTAAATGTCTACAGTTTGATGAGTTTGGACATATGCCATAATCAAGGTAATAAACATCTATTACCTCCAAAGTTCCCTCCTATCCCTTTGTTTTAAGAGGGGTGGGGAGGGTAATGAACACCTAACAGAAGATCTACCCTCCTAACAAAATTTTAAGTGTACAATACAGTGTTAACTATAGACACTGTGTTGCACAACCAAGCTCTAGAACTGATTCATCTTGCATATCTGAAACTTTATACCTATTGAACATCACTCATGGAACATTTTTGGCAAAATTTGAAACTAATTATGCTGTACCAATCAGTCAACTTCAGAATGTGGGACATTTTTACAAGACAACAGGACTTCAAAATCATCAGTCATGCAAGACTTGCCACCCTCCCAATAAAATTGAGGAGACTTTTCTAGATTAAACTGAAAGAGATGTGACGACCAAATGTAATAAGTGAAACTTGATTGAACTCTAGATTTTGTTTTAAAAAATATAAAGAGAAAATTGGGGAAAGAATAACAGTTTTATCGACTGAATTTGAGTTATTTAATCAACGATAATAACTATCTTGGGGTGATAATGGTATTGTGGTCTTGTAGAGGATGCCTTTAGGTGATACATGCTTAAATACTGGAAGGTAAGAATCAAGATGTCTGTAACTCTCTTCCAAATGGTATAGCAAAACAAACACTTTTTGTATAGATGTTCCTCAATTTACGATGGGGTTATGGTCTGATAAATCCATCATAAATTAAAAATATTGTAAGTCAAAAACATTTAATAACCCAGCCTATTTAACATCACAGTTTAACCCAGCCCATGTGACCATGCTCAGAACACTTACATTAGCCTCTGGTTGAGCAAAATCCTCTCGCTGCCGCTGCTCAGCACACGGGAGAGTATCCAACCGCCTATGGCTAGCCTGGGACAAGATCCAAACTCAAAATTCAAAGTTTTGTTTTTTTTTAAATTTAAAGTATGTGTATCACCTTTGCACCATCATAAAGTCAAAAAATTGTATGTTGAACCATCATAAGTTGGGAACCGTCTGTGTATATTTGTGTACATATGTATAATAGAGAATACTAAAGCAAGTGTGGCTAAATGAATCTAGGTGAAGTATATATGAATGTTTATTATATTATTCTTGCAACTCTTTTGTAGCTTTGAAATTTTTCAAAATAAAAAGGTGGGGAAAACAAACTACTCTCCACGTGTTTCTCAAGCTGTCATCATTTCACCTTCTACTCACAGCAAAGATTCCTCGGAGTCTGCATACTCCACGTGCTGATTAAATGTTTAATAACTGGCCGTCCAAACAAACAAAAAACCCCTGATCTTTAGTGTCTGTTAGTTCCTATGGTGTGAGTACTCCCACTATGGCCAATTTCAAACTACTAATGTGGTGTCATTAGACCCAGAATTGGTAAGCAGTGCAGCAGCACACATCACATAGTGTTTCCAGCATACAGATACGATATATGTAAATAAACTCAGCAGCACAGATAGTAACATGCAGTAAAATAATTAGAAGTGTTGAGTTTTGAGTATTTATTACCTTTGTCTTAATATAATCCATTTGATCATAAGTTTATACAGTCAATTTTTAAATAACGGCTGTGTTTAGCAACTGCCTCCAAAATTTCTAAAAGTTTTGACAGCTGGCACTCACCAGCCAATACACACTGGCTCCAGCACACCCCTGTACAAAAATCAACCCACTGAAATCTGGCTTCTACAGACACCATTAAACCAAAACCCTCTTGGTCATCTCACCAAGGACCTCCATATTGTAAAAGTCAAAGGATGGTGGATACAATTCTGGCCTGCCTGAGTTGTCTACAGCATTCAGCACTGCTTGCCCCATCTGCTTTCTCCAAGGTCCTCCAGGTTCCCTTTCTACCTTTTGACCAGCCCTGCCCTGTCTTCTTTAAGGGCTCTTCTTCCTTTACTTTACCTTTAGGCCTTTGATATGCCTGTTTGACACATCCTCCTTGGGTGCCCTTGTCCAACTCCATGGTCCCAACTACAACTAGGAGGCGCAGACCTTCTCAGGTAGTTTGCTCCTCTTCGAGTGAAGACATTTCAAGGCCAGAGTGGAGCCCGCATCCCTTGCTCCCACCCCGAGGTGGAGCTCCTGAGGGATAGTGAATGCAGGTCTGTCCAACCCTGAAGCCAGGGAGTGTATGTTCATTCCCTTTCAAATCCCATAGACCTTATCACAATTTAATAATGCAAAAGGTTTCAAATAGGGCAAACGCAGCATACATTAACTCCCCCAAGAGACCAACCCTTCCTCTCCCCAGCCTCAGATAGCTTGGTGGCGGCATTCACTAAATGGGAAATAGTATCTGGTTGCTGAAAGGACAGAGGCCTGAGCTTCTGGGCAACGTCTGTCAATTCACACTGAATCGATGGAAGGGTGGCCCACATCAGCCGGGTCTCACCTGTTCTGGACCAAAATCATCAGGAGCCTTTCCAAAGTGCTATACAAAAGTGGGCTCATTCGCTCTTGCTCTTGGAGCAACTCAATTGCCCGTCTGATGGTCACTGTCAGACAACCAGTCATTATCAGTGAGAGCCAGTCAATCACTATCGCGCCGGTTCGCTGGTCAATCAGTCAGAACCCAACTGAATCCGTTCTTGTGGTGGGTCGTTCGACCTACGCGTCCTTCCGGCCATTGGAACCCTGCGTATTTTATAGGGGAAATCTCCGCCTGCGACAGAATCCGTCTTCAGGCTCCGCCCCTTCATAGTCTTATCCAACCATAGGTCTCTGCTTCACAGGAGTTCCCGCCCCCTGGGTCACATCCAGTTACAGACTCCGTTCTTTAGAAACACTGTCCTATCAGAGGCCTAGCTCTCCAGGAATTCCCCGCCCCCTATTAGGCCTCGTCCCTATCGGAGACCTCACTCCAAGGCCCGCCTCCCTTGGAAGTTCTATCCAATCAGAGTCATTTTCTGTCCAACCTGGCCCCCGGGGTCTGATTGTCCCAGGCCCACGGCGTTCCAGGCAGACGTGACGGATGACACCATCAAGCCGCGCGGAAAGAAGGTCACACGAGATCCTTCAATATGGCGGCGGCGACGCTGCGGAAAGGCTTGTGCCGCTGCCCGCGGGTGAGCAGACTTGTGGGGTCAGGGGGAGGGGAGGTTAGGAGGATGGCTGACCTTAGGGAGCTCCCGGCCCACGACCTCTAGGGCCTCCTCCTCAGGCCTTTGGACCCCTCGGCCCTTCCCTGGTCTCGGCGAGAGGCTTGGGGTTGGGTTGTTCGGTCAGCTGAGGCCGAGGAAGGGGACCCGGAGTGAGGCCTGAGTGTGGGCGCCGAGCGTGCCGGTCGTTGCGCTGGGCTGAGCAGGAGCGGATCACCGCTCCTCGCCCCCTGGTCAGACCCCATGGGGCTGGCGCCTAATGGAGAAAACGTAGCGAGGAGAAGGCAAAAAACCACGACAGTTATTGCTCACGTTTATGTGCCAGGTCCTCTCCCGAGAGCATTTCCTGCATAGCCTCTCCTGTCCGCCCGTATGAAAGTGTGGGAGGAAAATCTTGCCCTTGCTAAGAACTTTGTCTCAGAGTTGCGGTGGGAGGCAGGGCGTGTAATGTTCACTCAGAAAATAGAACTTTATGTTGCGCTTGCTTATCGCTGTTTCACAGGTTAGGAAACGGGGGACAACCTGGTTAAGCAACCTGCCGGCAGTCTCAGAGCTACTGGGGTGGCCGACCCCTTCCAAAGCCGAGGTCATTCAGACTCCAGAGCCAGATTCTGGAGGAAGGAAAATATTTCATTGGAACCTGAGTGCCTGGAGAAAGTTGTCTTTGATCCTGAACTGACTTTTTTTTCTTGACTTTTGTCTTTTGAATCAGGGTTTAGAGGTTGAATTTGCATGTGTTTGGATTTGAACAAAGAGGGAACCAACCTCAGGTTTGGCCCTGTTACGGGATTTCTTGCCCAGATTAGCCGGGTCTTCTATTTCAGACTTGCTGAAGTCAGTGGCTCCAGGATCTATAGAGAAGTAAAACAAGTTATTTCAACTCCTTAGAATTAACTTAGAGTAGCTGTAGGAGATAGTGGCGTCTGTATAAGTTTGGGATGTTGCCTACGGTGTGGAACAGGGAGAGGAAAGGCCCATAGAATGTGGAAATAAAAGATTGGTTCTATCCGGTCATTGACATCAATGTACCTGGCCCCCCGCTGGGTTCTAGGATTGCAGCATTGAACAGGACCTGCACTGGCCCTTCTCTCATGGAGTTTAAGTTCATTATTTGGTAGGAGAAGAAATGCCTTTCACATGAGGTTAGCGGCATCTTTGCCCAAGTGACTTCCTAAGTTGCTCTGCTTGTAGCCTGACCCTGGACCAGGACATGGTAGGTTTATTCCAGGGTTGTGCCTGGTACAATGAGTTATCAGTGTTTACCTCTTTTTTTTTTTATTGATTTGAGGGGGTAGGAGAGAAACATCAATTTGTTGTTCCAGGCCTGGCTGGTTTGGCTCAGTGGTTAGAGCATAGGCCCTCGGACCGAAGGGTGGTGGATTCGATTCCTGGTCAAGGGTACTTATATCAATTGCAGGTTCAATCCCCAGCCCCGGTCAGGGTGCGTGTGGCAGGCAACCAATTGATATGTCTCTCTCACATCAATGTTTCTCTCTCTCTCCCCCTCTTCCCTCCCTTTCACTCTCCCTAAAAATCAATGGAAAAGATATTATCCAGTTAGGATTAAAAACTAAAAAATGATAATAAATTTGTTGTTCCACTTATGTATGCATTCATTGGTTGATTCTTGTATTATGTGACCTGACCAGGGATCGAACCCACAACCCTGGCTTATTGGGACAGTGCTCTAACCAACTAAGCTACTCAGCCAGGGCTATCGGTGTTTACCTCTTAATGCCCAAGTCTCTGGTCTTACAGGACCAGCAGAAGTGGGGTGGGCTTGCCTGGCTGACATGGCTCAGTGGTTGAGTGTTGACCTATGAACCAGGAGATCTCGTTTCTATTCCTAGTCAGGACACATGCCCAGGTAGTGGGCTGAGTCCCCAGTAGGGGGTGTGCAGGATGCAGCTGATCAATGATTCTCTCTCATCATTGATGTTTCTCTCTCTCTTTCCCTCTCCCTTCCTCTCTCTGGAAAAAAAAAAGTGGGGTGGGCTTGTGAGAGAAGACTGCTTGCCATCAATATTGAGGCTCAGCCTGCCCATTTTCAGACTAAGGGATTAAATCAGGGGTTTAGCCTTGTTCCACCACAGATTGGCATTTCCTGGGACACATCTGGTTTCCCCCAAGTTCAGAGGCAGGAGGGTAGAGATGGTGGTAGATCCAGTGTTTTCTCTTTCTACCAGGTTCCACTAGCTTCTCAGAATGTGGGAAGACTGTAGAGCATCTAGTAAGGGGCAGGCATGCAATAAAAATTGGCAAATGAGTCTCAGGTGACCTTTTTTTTAGTGTGGCCTACTTACATCCTAGTCGCCCTCTTATCTGAATGGATCTTTCTCTTTTCTCCCCCAATTAGAGATGCCTTGGCAGTGGAGTTCTGTCTAGCCACAACCTAGTGCCACTACCCCGTGGTACCTATCAGATATGCCGACCAGATGGAGAGCTGCCACTGGTGAGTAACTCATGACACGAGCAAGCAGACAGAGGAGGAGGCCAGAAAAATCAGAACTAGTTGACAGGAGAGAGGGCTGCCCATATTGCCAGGGGCATCTGATTGGCAGGCATTCCATATCCAAGTCCTTCGGAGTTATAGAGCCTAGTGTCCCTGGTCCTCTCCGTATCCCCAGAAGTGCTCAACATTGTTAGGGATAGGAACCCTGCCTCACAAAGTAGCATGCTGTGTCAACTCTGATGGCTAGAAAGGGATCCTCTATGTTTTCTACCAGTGGGTCATTCACCGAGCAAGGCTGTTCCCTTTTCTAGGTGACAATCCTATAAGCATTTGAGTAGTGTCACCCATCATATCCTGGGGCTTAGTTTCCCCAGGCTACATCTCCATCCTTTTTTTTTTTTTTTTTAGTTTTAGGGTTTTTTTAATTTAATTTAATTTTATTAATTGTTTTTCATCTTCACTTGAGGATATTTTTCCATTGCTTTTCAGAGAGAGTGGGGGGAAAAGGGGGAGAGAGAAAGAAAGAAACATCAACTGGTTGCCTCTGTGGGGATCAAGCCAAGGTACGTGCCCTTGGCTGGAATCAAACCCGGGACCCTTCAGTCCACGGGCCGATGCTCTAACCACTGATCCAAACCGGCTAGGGCTCCCCCATCCTTTATGTTGTTCTTCACAGTTAGCATTTTCTAGAGCTTTTGCCCTCCCTTTTACTCCTCTTTAACCATGCTTCTGTTGGTACCTCACCACCACAGGGAGGAAAGCCTAAAACCTGACACTTCCCTAATCTGCATTGGGCAGCCCGCTCTCCCTTTCCAGTCTCATCTCAGCTGTTTCCATGCCTGCCTCGCTCAGGCGTTTTCTCCCTGATCCTCTTCTGGTGCTGGTACAGGCATGAAACAGGCCCTGTGGCCATTCCCCTTACTTGTCCAGTCCCACCTACCCACCTGCAGTTTGTAGCCCCTGAGTGAGTGGCAGGGCTGCTGCAAGGTAGCATGGTCCCTGATAGTCTTAGAACTCGGAGTCCCATGAAGAGAAAGGCTGGTCAGGGTGCATCTAGACAAGACAGCAGCCTGCGAGCAGCAGGCCTGGCCATCCTTCCTGTGGAGTAGCCCCTGGACTTGTCAAAACTTACCCTGGGGCTTGACAGGCCAGGGAGGCAGTCGCCTGAAACTGGGAAAGTGAGTCACCAACCATGGCAGCATACTCAGCACATTGTGGTAGAAGTGGTAGGAGAAGCTGAGCACACTTGGCCACTTCACCATGACTTGACTCTCCCACAATAATTCTTTAGGCATTCTCTTTTCTGAGCTTGCTCTTAGTTACATAGGTGCCAAAGCAGGGATCTAAACCTGGCTCTGTCTGACCCCGAAGCCTATGTCTTGAGCATTGTACAACACTGTTGCTTATGCCTGGAGCAGGACCTCTTCTGGCCTCCTTAGGGTCTGGCTGGCCGCTGGGTGTGTTGGGTTTTCTGGTGGAGGGGAACTTTGAGTTTGAGCTCTCGGTGACTGATCCTATGGGCCAAGAGAGGGAAGTTTGGACCAGGCCCTTGGGTGACACCTAAATCCCAACTGGGGACTTGGGAATAGCACCAAAGGAAGAAGTTACCTGGCCCCAAATGCCCAGGGAGCAGAACCCTATGCCAGCTCCTTTGGGATGAGGGGCCACAGAGTCCTTTCAACTTCAGTTTTGGGTCATGGGCTCCTTTGGTGTTGACCTTGGCCTTGGGTGAGCATGTTTGAATCCCCATGAGGATTCCAAGCTGGTCTGTATCTTGCTCAGTATTTCCTCTGTTGGAGAAGGTGCCTGGCATTTTGTTTTTAATAGACTTTATTTTTTTGAACAGTTTTAGATTTACAGAGAAGTCGAGCAGAAATTACAGAGTTTGCATATACCTCCTCTCCCACTCAGCACAGTTTCCCTCTAATTCACATCTTGTATCAGGGTGAGATATTTGTTACAACTGGTGAGCCCATATGGATACATTATTAACTGAAGTCCATAGATTACATTAGGATCACTCTGTGTTGTACATTCTATGAGTTTTGACAAATTTAATCATGAGCATTCACCATTATAGTATTATAGAGAATAATTCCATTGCCCTAAAAATCCTGTGTTTTGCCTGCTTATCCCAAACCCCAACCTCTGGCAACAGCTGATCCTTTTATTGTCTCCATAGTTTTGCCTTTTCTAGAATTTCATAGAGTGGAATCAGACTGGTTTCTTTCACTTAGTAACATGCTTTTAAGTTTCCTTCCTGTCTTTTCATGGCTTGATAGCTCATTTCTTTTTATTGCTGAATAATATTTTGTTTCTGGATGTCTCACAGTTTTATCGCCTGATGCTTTTTAAATTTTCATGTATCATTCATTGTTAAACCTGTGTAAACAGAGGGGAGAAAATTAAAAGTCCTTCATTCCTTTTATATCTTTCCAGTCCAAATCCTATTCTTCTGGAAACAGAAAAGGCTTTCTCTCTGGCTTGCTAGATAATATCAAACAAGAATTAGCCAAAAACAAGGAAATGAAAGAAAGTATTAAAAAATTCCGAGATGAGGCCCGGAAGTTGGAAGAGTCAGACGCGCTCCAGGAAGCCAGAAGGAAATATGTGAGTCCCTTTGCTTTGTGTCTTCCTTAGTGGGCACACTTGCTTTCAGAGCCAGGATTTCTCTGGTCTCAGTACATGGAGCTAAGGGCGGGTGTAATTGGGGGAGAAGTGGCTTATGTGGAGATAAGGTGATCTCACTGATAATAGCTGCCTAGGGGACAAGAGTGGGTCGCCCAACTATCCAGTTCCTCAGTGAGATAGTACAGCATCCTCTAGCATTGGCTTCTGGGAGCTTGTGAGAAATGCAGAGCCTTATAGCCCTCTCTACCTGCTGGGCTAGAATCTCCATCTCCATAGGCCCCCTGTGACCCCCTTGAGCACTGGGTTCAAGGTGAGTTGCTCCTGAGAGCCTCCCAATCATGGTCTCTGGGCAGAATGGGCAGAAAGTGGGTTAGGTTGCTTGTGTAATTACTAATTACCACTGCTACCTCTTATCAAGTTGCTGCCAAACACTCACCACTGTGAATGAGGGCGCGGGCACTACCCCAGGCCCTTTGGTTTTTGTTCTTTTGGCCCCCCTCCCAGGTTTATGCAAGCCCTGTTCCCTCTGAGTGTCCCCAAGTCTCTAACATGGATGTAACTACCTGTGTGGGGATTCAACCCAAGGAAAGACCACCCTTCCTTTTCATTAAGGAGGGGAGTGGGCTGAGGGGTCCTTTGGCTGCAGAGCACACTGAGGTTGGGTGGGGTGGTTGGGGTGTGAGAGACACTGCAGTGACTGGTGGCTGGGTGGGGGGCAAAGTGAGGCAGGAGAATGCTGACTTGCTGACAGGCAAGACCACATCCTGTGACCCAGAGAAAGATACAGGGCTGGGGCTTTCTGCACTCAGGAGGATCCCAGTCGGTCTTCAGCTCCTGAGACCCACAGAAGAGGCATTGGGGCAATGAGGGGCTCTTGGGATGGGAGAGAGGGAGGTAGGATGTGGGGAGTTTGGGGAAGGGAGAGACTGCTGAGAAAATGCTTCTTTGGGCCTTTGGCTGTCCAATAGCTGCTGTATGGTAACAAAAGGAAACAACATCTTTTCTGTAGAAAACCATTGAATCTGAAACCGTGCGGACAAGCGAAGTGATCAAGAAGAAGTTGGGGGCTATCACTGGCACTGTGAAGGAGGTAATGGCCTCTGGGTCCCCTTAGTTTCCTGGTTGTAGATCTCAGGGCCCATCTGTGCCTCACCTCTCAGGAAAGCGGTGCTGGCAGCCATGGATGAGCAGGCATGGGTCAGGAGCTGGGTGGCTAACAAGGGGAGAGCCAGTCTGGCCTGGAGACTTCCAGAGTTCAAATACACAGCACCCCTCAAGAAGGAGGGGAAGTCAGACTCGCCCACCTGCCAGGCAGTTTATTACTTAAGTTAGAAGTGAACAGGCCACTAGCCAAGACACGAGGATAAAATAAAAGGTTTTTTCTGCCTGCCTACAAAATAGAAAGGGCCTGGCCAGGCGTGGCTCAGCGGTTGAGCATCAGCCTAGGATCCAGGAGATCGAGGTTCCTTACCTGGTCAGGGCACATGCCCGGGATGCAGGCTTGATCCCCAGTAAGGGGTGTGCAGGAGGCAGCCAATCAGTGACAACTCTCTCATCATTGATGTTTCAACTCTCTCCCTCTCCTTTCCTTTTTCTGAAATCAATAAAGATATACTTTAAAAAAAAAAAGAATGGGAGGGGACACTTTGCCCCCAGGGGAGGGTGGATATGGGAGTGACACCCCCCCAGACGATGTGGGACTTTCTTCTTGGTTCTGTTCTTTCGGGCAGAAGAGGAGGGGACAGGGCTCTTCCATTCTGGGCCCAGTACTGGGCACACCCTCACCTTTCTTACTCCCTCCTCCTGGGCTGCTGCTCCTGTGGAATCCTATGAAGACTTAGGGCTCCTTCCCATTCTGGGAAAAGGCCACTTGACCCAGAGCCCAGAACCCCAGAAATTGTGAGCAGTATTCTTGAATGTGTGTGTCTAAGTCTTGGGGCCTCAGGAGCCTGATGAGTTCAGAACACCTGTTTCCGCCCACCCTTTGGAAGATAAGGACTGGCCTTAGTTCCAGGGGAGCTCCTGTGGGTCCCCATGGGGTACTGTGCTGACACTCTCTCCCTTTTTTGTCTCAGTAGAGTCTTGATGAAGTCAGTAAAAGTGACCTCGGCCGGAAAATCAAGGAAGGTATGGAAGAAGCAGCCAAGACTGCCAAGCAGTCAGCCAAGTCGGTGTCTAAGGGTGGGGCCTTCAAAGCCCTCTCCCAGGTGAGTTAGATGCTGGGGCCTGTGCCGAGGACACTCTGGGCTCTAGATTCTCTGAAGCTGAGAGCCAGAGTTCCCATCTCAGAACTCAACCCCAGAGAAGGCTGGCTGCACTGAAGGGAGTGCAGTGGGACTGGTGAGGATTGCCCACTCAAGGTGCCACGTCCTGCTCCCCTCCTGTCTGGGTGACCTTGGGCAAGTCACAGCCCCAAGGGAGCTGCAAGTTAATTCACTGAGAGCCTCTTGCCCGCTCTCAGCTGCTAACACCCTGAGCTTATGTACATAACCCATATTGTGCTGGGGGTGGCTTGAGGTCCTGAATTCATCCCAATAACAGTTGTTGAACCTTACCACGTGCCATGCCCTCTGCTGGCCATGAGAGCCACAGAAGAAAACATCTGAGTTCTTGCTCTTGAAGGATTTGGGGGGGACAGGTAAGGGGACAGGCAGTTTCTTAGTGACATGTGACAGAGGAACACACAGGGGAGGGGTTGCAGACAGAGCAGATCCTGCAGAGGAGTGTAAGCACAGCCTGCTTGGGGTATCCCATGTAACGACATGGTCAGAGCAACTGTGGGGGGTGGTCAGAGGGAGGCTGAGGGAAAGCAGAGACCATTGGAACGCTCCTGCAGGCCACTCAGAGGAGTTTAGGTTTCCTCCAGAAAGTGATAAGGAGCTGAAGAAGGATACAAGCAGACCTCAGAGAAACTGTGGGATCGGTTCCAGACCACTGACTAAAGCTAATACAACAATAAAGCCAGCCGTAGAAATGTTGTGGTTCCCAGTGCATACAAAAGTTATGTTATACTATACTGTAATCTGTTAAGTGTGCAATAGCATTATGTCTGAAATCACAATGTATATACCCTAATTTTAAAATATTGCTAAAAAAAAATGCTGACCATCATCTGAGCCTTCAGTAAGTTGTAATTTTTTTGCTGGTAGAGGTTCTTACCTTTAATTTATAAAAACCATATCTGCGAAGTATAGTAAAATGAGGTATGCCTGTATTGGGTGAAAAGAGGCACAGCTATCCGGTCTGGACTCTGGCCTGAGAGTGTCTTAGGAGACCCTGATGCAGCTGCCCTTGCGGGGAGGAGAGGGAAATGGGTTTCAGTGATTTGGAGAGGTGGATCCACAGACTTTGGGTCTGCTTGAATGGGCAGAGTAGGGCAGAGGCAGAACTTAGGATGCCCCTCAGGTTTCCAGGGAGAGTGAGGTGTTGGTCTCAGAATCTGAGGGTCATCTGGGGGCAGGAGAGGCATGCCTGCTATTCCTGGAGGGCAGGGGCAGAAGTCTGGCAGAACTGAGGTCTCCCTGGAGGTTCAGGCATGTTGTTGCCGTGCATCAGGCCAGGTGAGTGCTCTGGGCCAGGTGACCAAAAGACCTGGGTAAGGTGAGGCCCCAGGGTGCCATCAGGCCCGAGGTTGGCGTTCACAGCAGACACTCCCTAACTTAAGGCACAACTGCACCGACTGACATTGGTCTGTGGGTGTCAGGAAGGTCCCCAGTACCCACCCTGAGCTGCTTGGCTCTCCTCCAGGGGGTGGAGTCAGTGAAAAAGGAGATCGATGAAAGTGTCCTGGGCCAGACTGGGCCCTACCGCAGGCCTGAGCGGCTCAGGAAAAGGAACGAATTCGCTGGAGAGAAGTTAAAGGAGGAGAAAGTGTTTGAGCCCAACGAGTAGGTACCAGGCTGGCTGGGGATCCCCCTCACTGCCTCCCTTCAGGCTGACAGAAGTCCCACCCAAGTCAGTTACTGAGTTTGTTTTCTGCTCCAGGTTCCCTGGCTCCCTTGAGAGAATTTGGGGGAGGGTAGGTGGTGGGAAGGGGAACAGGGAAGGCAGGAGGCTGGGTCGCCGCAGCCCCTGGGCTTGGGTCATCCTGCTGCCCCCTCCCTGCAGCAATGGGCCTGGGCCCAGTGACTCCATGGCTGCTGCTCACCAGCTACCCCATCTTCCCCAGGGATGCCCTGGGGGTCGTGCTGCACAAGGACTCCAAGTGGTATCAGCAGTGGAAGGACTTCAGGGACAACAACGTGGTGTTCAACCGTGAGTGTCCATGTCACCAACACTTGACTGACAGCAAGGCTATGATGGGACATTTACTGAGCACTTCTCAGGCTCTGGGCACAAGCCAGATCCCCATTTCACAAAGGAGGAGACTGAGTCAGAGAGGACCACTTTTTTCTGCAGGGTCATTCAGTGAATGAGTAGTGGGGCACTAGCCTCTAGGTGGCCATTGGGCAGGGACATTGCCATTAGGGCTGGGTCACTGTCTTGGCCAGTGTCAGAGCTGGTGGTCACAGCAGGGTGGCCAGGCACAGCGGCCTCCCTGATGGTGTGGTTGTGGATTCTGAGAAACACTCCCTCGTAAGGAAGGACGGAGGTTGGGAACCCTGATGCAGATAGAGCCAAAGCCTGCTCAGGGCCCTAGAGTTACCTGCTCTCACTGGGATGTGGGGCTTCCCAGTTGCTGACAGAGTGGGGCCGCACCGCACCAGAGGCCCGTGTTTCTGTATCTGCACACTCCCCTAGGCCCACAGCTGAGCTATCTCTGCAGCCACTGAGGTAGGTTGGCTGCACAGTCTCTGCACGGCTGAAGAAGCAGGCTCAGAGAGGTCCTCTCATTTACCCAGCCTGTGTCTGGGGCAGTCACGCAGGGGCCACACGAGCTCCCAAAAGTCAGGACAAGGGATATATTTCTGGAAGGGAGCCCTGATCCCTGACCCCATCTCCTGCAGGGTTCTTCGAGATGAAGATGAAGTATGACGAGAGCGACAATACATTCATCCGGGCGTCCCGTGCATTGACAGACAAGGTCACAGACTTGCTGGGTGAGTGGGTGGCTTCAGGACCATTTTGCCCCACCCCCATACCCCTGGCCCTCCAACAGGGAGGGGTTCCCAGCCCCCTACCTACTCCTGGCTTGGCTGCCCCCAGGGGGTCTGTTTTCAAAGACAGAGATGTCAGAGGTGCTCACGGAGATCCTTCGTGTGGACCCTGCCTTTGACAAGGAGCGGTTCCTGCAGCAGTGCGAGAATGACATCATCCCCAACATCCTGGAGGTGGGTGCCCAACCCCGAAGGCCCCTCCTTGGGTGTCCTCACCGCCCTTCCTCTGGTGTGCCACCAACCCTGAGACCAGATCAAAAGTTCCTCCAGGGATGTTTAGCTAAGGAGGGTGTTTTCTCAGCAAAGACAAGGCTTCAGTCATCAGAGCCTGAGCACCCCTCACTCCCAGACCTTGTCCATCAAGTACCTCTAAGAAGGCATCTGTTGCCCATGGCCCCCTTTGGTCCTGGTGATGGTGGCCCTCACCCATGGTGTATGTCTGCCTCTAGGACTGAGTCTCTCTTTTCATCTCTTGTTCTCTGCCTGAAGCTATTCCCTCATAGCTGCCAGGGGTCAGGTGTTTGTCTGCCAGGTGCTAGAGGCCTTTCAGGAGTCAGGGAGAAGCTGGCTGCTCGCTCTTGGGGCAAGCCATGAGGAGGGCTTGGGGGGATGCATGTGAGCTCAGGCCAGACCCGCAGGGCAAGGAGGCCAGACCAGGGCCACTAGAACAGCAGGGGGCTCTCTTTCCTCTTCCTTGGTAAGTCTCCCTAGGAATCTTTTTTTTTTTTTTTAATCTTTATTGATTTTAGGGAGAGGGAGGGAGAGAGAGAGATAGAAACATCAATGATGAGAGAGTCATGGATCAGCTGCCTCCTGCAGGCCCCCCGGCTGGGGATCGAGCCCGCAACCCAGGCACATGCCCCGACCGGGAATCGAACCCCGATCGCCTGGATCCTAGGTCGATGCTCAGCCGCTGAGCCACGCCCGGCCGGGCTCCCTAGGAATCTTGAATCCCATTTTCTTGTCCCCTTGCCCGTCCTTTGGCTCAGAAATGAGGGGGGGGGCTTGCTCAATGTCCCCCCCTCCATGAGGCCCCTGCGCAAGGTCAGCTGCCTTTTCTCTGCCCATTCACAGCCCCCAAGACGTGGCTGGAGCCTGGACAACCTCTAGCCCAGCCAAACCAAGCCTTTAGGAAGCCCCTAGTAAGATGAAAGAAAGGCCCTCAACTCCATGTGGATGCCTGTCCCCCCTGCCTGCCACCTCCCTCCCACCAGCCTCCATGTGTTCCCCTCTCCTTCCTCCGATTGCCCAGGTCCCTCATGCCACTTTGGGTACGGCTGGGCAGAGATGGGAATGGGGTGATTCCTGAAAGCAGCAGTCCAAGCTCAGATAGTTTCTTCCGGGTAAGGGTGGCTCAACACTCGGCCTACCTGCAGTTTCCCACAGGCACTTGGCTCCCCTTCCTTCTCTGGGCTCCTCCATGATGCTCCTCAAATCCAGCCCTGACTCCAGATTCTTATAGAAGCAGCCCCCACACCCCCTCCCTATTTGGGCCTGGCCATCCAAAGCTTTATCCCCAGGAGAAGCAGAAAGCAGCTTCTCACCTCCTTGGCTCAACTTCCCTGTTAGGGTGACAGCCTGGCATGCTGCCACCTTCCTTTTCCTTCCATCAGGCCCTTGGGGATCACCCTGGGCTACCCTGTGGTCACATATGCAGAGACTTTGCTCCTAGGGGCCTGGGGAAATGGCACCCCCTGCTGTAGCCTGACTCAAGTCCCCTGCCCTTCCTCAGCGTGGGGAGTCTGCAGAGGAAAGGTTCTCACTAGAGAACATTCTTCAAAGTTCTCCTGCCTCCAAAGCCCACTCTCATTTTCACACTATTTTTTTTTTTTTTTTTTGTCTTTTCCTTTTTAGGCTATGATTTCTGGAGAGCTTGACATTCTCAAAGACTGGTGCTATGAAGCTGTGAGTACTTTCTTTTTTTCTATTTAGGCCAAAAAAGAAATTACAGTTTGGAGATCTGCTGGGGCAACTAGTCTGGAAAAGGCATCAGATGGCCTGGTGTCCTGATTAAAGGGAGGTTCTTATGTTTGACATGCTTGCAGGCACAGACCTTTTTGTCCCTTATGGACATCTGTGCTGTGGGCTGTGCCATGTAACCTGCAGGACCCACAAGGGCTAGGTGTCTGGTCCTTCCAAACTAAACTCCTAGTCAAGGATGTCCTTCCAGCTTGCACTTCCTTTCCTCACTTGGCCTAAAGGATGGCCTGGGGCTAGGGCAGTCCTCCTGCATTGTCATCCAGAACCCTTCCTCCATCCTAATTCTGGTTTAAGAAGGCTCATACAAGAGAAAAGTGATCCTAAGAGAAGCATCTGAGTAAGATGAGGTTTCAGTGTGGCCTCTCTGCCCTGTTTCAGGTGGCTCTAAGTGACATAAAGCAAGGTCCCATGGCCAGGATGGCCTGGGGTATAGGTTGGGCACCCAGGGGTCAGGTAGAAATGGACAATGAGTAACTCTGGGTTACATTAGATGTTCGCCCGGAGCCCAGGGGTGCTGGAGAAAGAGCAGTTGGAGGCCCCACTGGCCTGTGTCACCTTCCTTCCCTGAGCCAGTCACACCGTTGTCCCCATTTCGTGGGGTGCAGCTTGAACACAGTAGCAGCATTCCAGGATACACAGAGCGCAAGATGAATTCATTAGCTATTCTTGCTTCAAGATCCCAGAACACAGATTAAAATAGACATTGATAAATTTCCTTCCTGGAGAGGAGCCATGGGTCCTGATGAGACCCCACTGCTCCCGGGAGTCAGGGCTATAGGTCCCAGGGCCACAGGCAGTGCTAGGCTATGAGGAAGCAGGTCAAGTGTCACCAGGAGCACACTGTCTGCCCTGTTCCTGGCAGCCTCCTTGTCCCCTCAGGGTTTCCATCTCCAGCCACCTCGCCTCACCCTGCTCACTTCCTGACCTATGTCTTCATGGGGTGTTTTCTTTCATCTTCTTTGTATTAAGCAATCCAGAGACTTTTTTGGCTGATTCTATTCTGTACCAGCTCAAAAACAACTTGGAAAAAATAGAGAAGTCAGATTTTCTTTTTAAACACCCCCCTGCACAGTGACTAATCCAGCAGTCAGTTACAAGTGGTGTGTGTGTGTGTGTGTTTTAACTGTGGGACCATTAGGACATGATGGATTCTCTTTGCCAGAGAGCTGCTGGTGCCCCTGGGAACACAGCTGAAATCATAGCTGCTCACAGAAGTGTTTTTTAAATCTCACAAGAAGTAGGACGGGCTCTATATTTTTTTCTCTATTGGAATGTCTCCCATTGTGGTTGCCTGTTGTGATATGAGGCTGCACATGTCCCAGAGGCTGTGTTTTGTGCCTGGGAACAAGCATGAGGGGATTAAGAGTGTCATTTGGAGCTCCACTGTCTCCGTAGGAAGAACAGACTGCCTGTGTGGTCAACTACTTATGAAGGGCTAGTCAGAATAAGGCAGTTAGTTTCAGAGCCACCCATGGGTTAGGGCCAACCCTACTGTTTGATTCTCAGCGAAGACGGAGTGAGGTAAATGTGGGAGCATTTACGATCAGCCAAGCAGGCCTCAACCCTGCAAGTGCATTTTAGGTGGCTTTCCAGGAGTGTTACCTACTTCACTGATTAATACTACTTTCATTTGGTAGTCCTGACCTAGCCCTGTCTTTATAATGAGAAGGAACTGTGTGACTTGGGCCAGCAAGTGGGTGGCACCAGCCTCTGTGCTTGGACCCATTTTCCTGGCATCTGCTACTCCTGGCATAGCAAACGCAGGCACCATGGCCATTTCTGGAAGGTGCAAGAGCTGAAATCAGGAAACTGCTCGTGAGCCACCTGCAGGAAGTGTGTCTCAGGATGCTGGCACCAGCCCAGGATGGGCAGGCATTAGCTGGTGCACCAGCCTTTTCCTGTGGCGGTGTGGCTTGGGCTTGGGTGGTCCTCAGATGGGCATGTTGGCCTCTTGTTGCAGACTTACAGCCAGCTGGCCCACCCAATCCAGCAGGCCAAGGCGCTGGGCCTCCAGTTCCACTCCCGTATCTTGGACATTGACAATGTCGACGTAAGTGCCTCTTCTGGGTGGGCTGGGTGGACCCTAGGGATGGGAAGGTATACTGATCAGCATGAGAAGTGAGCTGGAGGCGTTCCAGCACAGGTGGGCACTTTGATTAAGTGACTGAAGGGTCTCTTGCAGTGAAAGTTTTCCATAGTCCTGTGGTTGGAATATTCTTAGGCAAGTAGTGGGCGTCGGGGGTGCTGCTGCCCAGACATCAGGGTTTCCAGAGTCCCCCAAGGCGGTGGTATGCCTACACCTTCACTAGGAAGGCTAGGGACTTTGTCAGCACTTCTCAGGCTGCTGAAGGTCTGCTCTGCCACAATCACCCCAATTTCCTCCCTGTTCTGGGCTGAAGGCTTGCCAGTGCCAGCTTCCCTCTCCCCCCTGCTTATGTGCCAGGCACCCAACTTTGTGAGGTCCTTATGCCCCCACATGGCCTCAGTCTGGGGACCAAAGGGCTGCCAGGGTGTTGGGAGCCCACATGGGGTTTTAGCAGTTCATACTCTATCTCACAGTGGAGAGCTTGGACTTGTCCGTGGGAAGGGTCTCCTGGGAAATCCCTACCCAGAAACAGGCCAGCAGAAGGTGACAGCCTTGGAGTACTGATTGGAGTGTCTCCTCAGTGTCCCTCCAGGATGATGAGTTGAAGTGTTGAAGTGCCAGGGCCTTCTCCTGATAGCATCCCAGGAATGGGGGTCTCCCCATCAAGGGGAGCAGCAGGGAGGTGGCAGGGAACCGTTCAGTGAGGCCCACCCACCCCGTTTGCTCCCCTTACAGCTGGCCATGGGCAAGATGATGGAGCAGGGGCCCGTGTTAATCGTCACCTTCCATGCCCAGCTAGTGATGGTGATCAAGAACCCCAAAGGCGAGGTGGTCGAGGGCGACCCGGTGAGTGAGGGAGGGGGCTAGACAGAGCAGGCAGCCATCCCAGGACCAGCTGGATGGCAGCGGCCAGCCACCTTGCACTGGTGGCAGTTCAGAGCCAGGAGTTTCTATGACTGGAAGAGGACAGCAGGGTGGCACCTTGAGAAGTCCCAGGGCCTGTATTGGTCCTGGTGGAGTTCAGAGGGCAACTGACCTCTCCCATTTTACCAAGTCCTGAGTTTTAGACTCTGTCCCAGCCTCTGCTCTGAACCCCAGACCCACACCCACACCCCAGCACCCCTCCCTGGTCCTTCCCAGCGTTCCCCATGTCCTGACCTGGCAGCCTCATTCTGCTGTGCCGCTCTCTGCCCCCGGGCCCATACCCATTCCCACTCCTGCAGGACAAGGTGCTGCGCATGCTGTACGTGTGGGCACTGTGCCGGGACCAGGATGAGCTCAACCCCTACGCTGCCTGGAGGCTCCTGGACATCTCAGCTTCCAGCACAGAGCAGGTCCTCTGAGCTGCAGCTCAGAGGTTCCAGGCTGTATCATTGCAGGGCAGCTGCACAGGGTGGGAATGATGTCCACCTGTGGCAACAGACCTCTGGGGACAAGCCTGTTAGCTCTGGTCTACTCTCTGCCAGGGTGGCTGCAGAACCAGCTGGACAGGGAAGGGCCAGGGACTGTGGAGGGCTGCTTCCCACAGTGCCAGCCCCTGCACCCCCCTCTGCTGCTCAGGGGCTGCTGGCAGGGAAGGTTACCAAGACATACAGACCAGACAATGCCAAGAGACTCTGGCCCAAGGACTCCTGGGGATGGGGTGGTGGGGCCCACTGGCCACATTATCCAGGCCATTTTAGCTTCATTTAAAAAAATTAATAGTGCCCTTATTAACCTATATGACTGAGATTTGGAAGTGATAATAAAACACCAAAGTGCAGGAGAGCAACTTGGGTGGTCCAGGATGTCTGTCAATGTTCTATCTGAGTGAGCCAGGTGGTCATGGGAGGCAGTCAAGGTCACTGAAGGAACTGGGGACCTAGAGGGGTGTCTTGTTTGGTTAGGAACCTGCACCTCTGTGGGGGAGGAGACCAGTGACGGGAAAAGCTAGAAAGGTTTTCCGTCACCTGGTTGGGGTCTTTGAGGGTTGGGGTCTTTAGGGCTGGGGGAGCTTGAGCACCCATGAGTGGTGCTGGGGAGCCATTGAGATCCCCCAAACGGGAGTCTGGGCGAAAGATTCATCGTGGAAAAGGGGGGTATAGGGGCTAAGATCTGGATGGAGCATCTGGGGTGCTTGTGGGGGTGAGGATCATACAGCTCAGCTGGGCCTGAGAGCTGTGATCCTGAGACCGGGGCGGGGTCGCTGCCGCGCGCCGCTCCCGGCGCAGCCTCCGCCCCCGTCGCTATGGAAACAGCCGAGGCGGCCAGGCTTGCTAGAGCCTCGCCCGCCTCGGTCTCTGCTGCTCCAGGGGCGGGTGGGGTGGGCTGATCCCGGACTGCTGCTGCTGCCGTCACCACTGCCAGGGAGAGGCCGAGAGCCCAGCCGGCGTGGGTCCCGGAGGAGAGCACTGCTGCCCGGCGATCCGTCCCAGTCGCGGTTGAGGCTAGGGTGAGGGGAACGGCAGGGGTGGTGGGAGGAAGGAGTCCCCGGGACGCAGAGAACAAAAGACAGCGGGCGGGGACCGGGAAGGACTGCGCCGTGGCACCTGTTGGGTGCTGGCCGGCCAGGTCGGGGCTCCGTCTCTCAGCGCCCCCACCTGCACGGAGTTGTGTCCCCGCGTGGTGGTGTGTCTACGGTCGGGGCAGCGGCATTGTCGGAGACCAGAGAGGGGGGACGGGTAAGGTGGGATGGAGCCGATGTGGGAAGGCACAGCCTCATCCTTCCCCGGGCCGACCCCTTGTCTGCAGGGCTCGCGGCGATGTGAGCCATGAGCACGACCTGGACGCTGTCCCCCGAGCCGCTGCCGCCGTCGACGGGACCCCCGGCGGGCGCGGGGCTGGACGCCGAGCAACGCACAGTCTTTGCCTTCGTGCTCTGCCTGCTCGTGGTGCTCGTCCTGCTGATGGTGCGCTGCGTGCGCATCCTACTCGACCCCTACAGCCGCATGCCCGCCTCGTCCTGGACCGACCACAAGGAGGCACTCGAGCGTGGCCAGTTCGACTACGCGTTGGTTTGAACCACCTCACCCTGGGGTGGCCTTCCATCGGGTCGGGGCCCACCGGTCTGTTGTGGGGTGCCGGTCTGTTGTGGGGTGCCGCCGGCCCGACCGCCCTCTGGATCCCGCCCCAGAGCCCAGCCCAAGGAGGAGGGCATGAGAAGTCCAGCCCCTCCTCCCCCAGACCCCTCCCATATACTCAGGCCTCTGCCATCATCCCTCCCCGCAAGCCCGAGCCCCACTTCGTGCCTTTTCCCGCCCTGTCCTCGCCCCCAAATTCACCGATCCCCACAGCGTGTAGGTGACTGCTATTGTTCTACCGCCAGCATAAATGTTATGTTGGTTCCAGGATAGGGAGACTCCTCTGTCCCTCCCTTCCCCTGTGGTCTGGCCATCCCACTAGATACCCCGTAAATGCTGAACCCCTCCTTTGGCTCCCTCCTGGACCCACGGGGTGGATGCTGCATACCAATATGCCCTGTGCAGCCTGGCCTGAATCCCAGCGTGAAGAGCAACAATGGCTGCTGTGTTCTGTGGGGGCAAAGTGCGGCAGACTCACTCCCGCCCCAGTCCAGTCCCCGGTTTATATCAGCACTCCCTGCCCCTAGTCACCACCTCTGTAAGCCAGTCACTGGCAATCCTGCCACCTTCCCCGATTCCTCCTGCCACACCCCCACACCATCTCCCTGCTGCCCATGCCCTTCTCATGCCTTCTCACTCCTGCCTCTGAGCTGATGGTAATAATAAAAGCTATTATTGAGCACTTACTTGAGCCAAGCAGCAAGCTGAGTTAGCATCTCTGCGAGTGCTTCAAAGACACCCAGACCCACATTTTGGGGAACTGGTATGTCACCACCTCAATATCCCTAGCTCCAGGCGTAGCCAAGACACCTTCCTCTTTCCCTTGACCTAGGGAGATGGGGCTGTGGGATGGACTTAGCTGAGTGGGCAGTTGGGATGGGGTGCCCTCAGCCAGCCCTGGAGGTGGAATCCAAGAACTGGCATGGCTTCCTGCTGTGATGACTGCATCTTCAGCTCCAAACCCCTCTCACCCTGGCCCTCCTTCCCATCATCATGTGCTCTTGGGAACCTGGGGGTGGGCTGGGGGCGTGATCATGGAGTGTGCTGACTCCATTCCACAGCCCACCTGGGAGATGTGTTGTGCGCCCTGGAGGAGCTGTGTGCAATGTGTGGAGAGGTGGTGAGGGTTTCTATAAAAGGAAGGCTGAGTGAATGCACAGGCTCTCAGAGGACTAGTTAGGCCTGGGGGAATGCCATCCCATGAGAGGACACCTGGTTCCTGCCCCACCCTCCCCAACCAGCCCCTGAACCCGTACCCTCCAAGGCTGATGGAGGGGGTACCCCTTGCAAGGAAACCCAATAGTACTTCCAGGAATTTGGGGCCTTTCACAGCAGCTGGGATTCTGTAATTTACCCAGCCCTGCTCTTCCTCCTCCCCTGGCTTCCCCAAGGTTACCTCAGGGGACACTCTCTCTAACCTGCAACATGGGACAGCCCACCCGTAACCCTCGGGCCCCCAGCGTTGGGCTTGGCTCCTAGCTGCCCTGTTGGGAAACCAGAATATCAAAAGTTTACTAAGGGAACTTGCCGTCAGAAGCGGCTCCACACCAGAAGGGAAGGGAGGCGTGATATATATAGCCAAGTGGCAACAGGCACACTTGTCTATGCAAGAACATTTCTTTCAGGTGATATGCACCCACCCCTTCCAGGGTGAGCTGGTGGTCTTGGTGACTATCTGGTTAAGTACAAAGAATCATTTTGCCCAACACGCCCTCACTCTGCTGGTGTACCCTCTCCATCTGTATGATGTAGTCACCCTGCTCAGAAAACCTTTCCCTGACACCTGTCAGGCTCAGGCTTGTCTTGACCCTCCATGTAATCACCAAACAGGTCACTCCAAACAGCTCTGGAGCAGGCCTGGCAGTGGTAGCCTTTGGGGAACACACCCTCCTCCCTGGCATGCCCCCCTTGGTCCCCAAGACTCTAAGCTCTGTCTCTCCTACCTGACATCTTCCTCTGTACTTTAAGCCACATCTGCCACCATTTTTGTTGTTGCTAATCCTCACCTGAGGATATATTTTTTCCCATTAATTTTTACAGTGGAAGGGAGTGGGGGGGAACATCGATGTGAGAGACACTGACTGGTTGCCTTCCGCATGTGCCCCAGCCGGGGCTGGGAATCAAACCTGCAACCCTTTGGTGGGTGGGCGGACACTCTAACCACTGAGCAACACCAGCCAGGGCTCTGCCACCTTTAAGTCAAAGGAAAAAGAGCGAGACAACCCTTACTGGGTAGCTCAGTCAGTTAGAGCATCATCCTAATATGCCAAAGTTGTGAGTTTGATCCCAGGTCAGGGCACATACAAGAATCAACTGAGTGCATCAATAAGTGGAACAAATCAACGCTTCTCTCTCCCTTCCTCTCTCTAAAATCAACTTTCAAAAAAAAGACAGACTGACAACTTTATTCAGTTATAGGGCATAGGCAACAGGATGTAGGAAGGGGGAGGGACCAATGGGGGGATAGTATTTGATGGTAGTTTTAGCCCAGCCATCTGGATGCCCCCACCTCAGTTCTGTGGCTGAACTCTTATACAATTGGGCTTCCATTTCTGAGACCCCCTGCTGTATGGAACATCTTAAAGGCCACTTGGCACTGCACACCGAATCAGGGGCTTTCCACTATGACCAGATCCTCATGAATACCCAGTGCCAGCCCAAGCAGAATTGAGGGCCAGGGGTTCACAGAGGTCTGGTACGTCCTCTGCCTGCTGGGCCCCTCACTTCGCAGGGGTGGCCACCTGGCCCAGAAGTTCCAGGGGCACCAGAAATGGGTTCAGGGGGCAGACCCCAGCTGCTTGCCAGGCAGATCTCGGTTTGCCGGGCCTGGCATTCTCAGGCGCCTGAGGGGTGGCCTGGCTGGCCTCCTCTTGCCCTCTAGAACCAGTTCCACAATCCTCAGCCCCTGGTCCCAGGCTTCCACTGCTGGGGTCAGACTGGGGGGCCATCAGATGTAGGTATGTATCCATCATATGCTCAGCCAGAGCTGCACAAGGCAGGTGATGCAGCTCATCAGGAAGTGCCATGAGTAGGTCAAGGACCACAGCTGACTCTGGTGGTGGATGGAGACAGGAGGGGTAAGAGGAGGGCAGGGCTTGCTGCCTGGGACCCTGCCACCACAGCCCCCGCTCCCCTCCCCCATTCTTCTCACCAGCTGCGGAAAGCTCAGGGCCATGGCAGCTGTGGGAGATGGATGACAGGTACTTGTAGATCTTCTCAAAGTCCACTTCAAGGTCTCCCTCAGTAGAGGGGCCAGCCAGGAGTTCAGAAGGTGCCTCAGGGGTGGGGCCAGGAACCTCAGGACTCTGGTTCTCCTGTCCACTAGGGGTGTTAAGGGGCAGTAGTTTTCCACGTGCCTGTGTGGGCTTGGAAGGCTTGGAGTGCAGGAGGCTGATGGGCTCCACAGCCGTGATGGTGAGCGCCTGGCAGGCAGACAGATCAGGAAGAGAAAGACAGAAGTCCTCCCTTCAGCCACTCCCCTGCCCTGCAAACTGTGCTAAGCCCCTCCACCTGCTCACCCAAGGAAGGTGTCACATACAGAAGATGGCCTCAGAGGAGGGATACTGAGGTTCAAGGTGTCCAGTGACGGACCAGTCACAGAACTAGCAAGAGAAAGGGCCCAGGACACAGATCCATAACTTACTTAGGCTCTTATGTATGACCCTGTCCCTAGGGACACCCCTTCCTCCCTAAGGGATGGCTGTACCTGTGAGAAAGCCACAGTCAGGGCTTCCTCCAGTGGGCCTGTTATCTTCTCAGCCAGATCCATCCATACCTGGGTGGGGCAACCAGAAAGTACATGGTCAGTCTAGGGATCAACCCTCAGGAGTCCCCCAAGCCCTGTCCTTCCTGAGGATCCTCTGACCAAGTTATCTTCCCAACTCCCACCCCATCTACCAGGGGCTGCCGTTGGGGAGCCTTGCCCTGCCTCACCTCGATAGGGGCTGGGGGCTGTGTTTCCAGACATCTTTGACCCTTTAGGCCACCTGGATGCACCCTCTGAATGGCTTCCCGGGCAACGCGGCCCTTGAGCTGCTGGAGGAAATCTCGAATCTGGGGAAGAGAAAGGAGACCAAATGGGCCTTCTACAAACCCAGGGCTGGTGGAGAGAGGCCAAAGATCACCGCCTGCTCCAGAGCCAGCCACTGCTCCTTGCCTCCTGCTAGCCCGATGTTAAGGGTCACAGCGGCTCTGCCCAGGGTCTGAGGCAAAGGCCCAGGTGTGACATAAAAATGTAAGGTCGAGGCCCATGTGGCTCCCGCCGCAGTACTACCCTATTCGCCTCCGCGCTTCGTCCACTCTCCCCCATTTCCTGATTCTCATTTCAACCTCATTCCCGCCCAGTCCCGCTGTACCATCCGCCCCCTTCCGCGCGGTCCTACTCCGAGTTCGCCCCGCCCCTAAATTTTGCCTTCGCCCCGCCTCCGCCCCGCCCCCAACCTCCTGTATGCCCCGCCCACGCCCAGCCTTACGGCAAAGTTCGCCCCGCCCCCAGGCTCGCGCTCGTCCCGACCACTCCACGCCAGTTGTCTACTCCTGGGACCCACCCAGGATACACCTCAGGTCTGCCTCCAGCCTCGCTCCCTCCCGAGACACCCTCACCTCGGCCTCGCTCCGACCCGGCAGCTCCCTGGCCAGCTCGACGGCGTCCGGCTCCGGCTGGCCCCGCTGCGTCTGCAGTAGTCGGAGCAGCTGGCGCTTCTCGCGGACGCCCCAGACGGCGGTGCCAGTCACCTCCCCCAGATAGCGCGCCGGGGCAGCTCGCCGCCGTTGTGGGGGCTTCATGCCGGTGAGGGCGGAGTTGGCGCTCGAGGACCGCTTCTCTGGGGGGCGGGGTTACGGAGGCCGCTGGGGCCAAAAAGCACCGCGCCGAAGCGGAAGCAGACGGAGGCGTGGCTCTGCGTGGCTAGACGCAGGGAGTCCTGCGGGTGGGAAATGATGGAGAGGCTGGCATCCGAACTGCAGGGGGCGAACGTGATCTGGTCGTCCGCATTTTACCTCATTTGTAAATTGGAGACGAGACCTTAGATCTTGTGCCCTCTCTCCATTTCTGGACTAAGTCTTGTGAAACTCCGTGTGCTTTGCTTCTAGAAGAGGAGTGGGCCCTAGCCGGAAGGGCAGCTGCCCAGTAGTAGCCAAGAACCTGGGCTGTGGGGTCACCCAGCCTGGAGACCTTGAACAAGTGATTTAGCTGTACCCAGCCTCAGTTTCCTTATCCGTAAAATGGAACTTGTCAATGCTCAGGGGAGGAGTTCGGATAGGAAGGATCTAAGGAGCTCTAGACTTGACAGGAGAGGAGACTGGAGCAGAGGCCGGAGGTCGAGGCTCTAGCGAGGCCCGGGTCAGGGCAGTGGGAAGAGAGCGGAGAAGGCCTGGGTTTGGGAAGATCTAAAGAGGCAGATGGTCCGGTGCTGGGGTGGAGGAAGGAAGCGGGATTTAAAACTTAACCTGGTGGGGTCGGGTGCCCCTTTCTGTTTAGGACAAAGCGCCCCTAGGTCTCCCCTGGTCCCTATCTGCACACAAGCATATGGGCGTATGAGCCCCGCCCCCAAGCTCTGTCTGGATCTCTTCCAGCCCAGAATCCTCCCAGTCCTGATGCTAAGTCTCCACTTCCTGCCCCCCACCAAACCCTGCACACAAGCATACTTCAGAACTCAGCATGTCAAACCAGATGTTTATTTTGAGCCCAGATGGGAGGAGTGAGGGGCGCAGGGTGCAGGGACCGTGGTCCGTGGGGTCCGAGGTCGCCGGCGGTCGGTCCAGACTGGCGAGTCTGGTCTGACAAGTCTGGCTGGTGCGTCTCTAGACCCTGCTGGGGGCGCACCATCCCTAGAAGGGGCGATCCAGGCTACCCTAGGGAGAGGACACTACGCAGGCTACCTTCTCAGCTGATCATTGGCTTCCCCCATCAGTCTGTGCTCAGGCGTTGAAGATGCTCTGTCTGAATCCCGAATTCTCGCCTAGTGCCCTCGGACAGAGGCCGCAGTCCACCACAGGTGACCCACTGCCTGAGCTTGAATCCCACCCAGCTCTACCAAATTTTGTGATTTCTAATAAATTACTTAACTTCAGAGAGTGCCTATTTTTCTCATATCTAAAGTGGGGATTATAATAGTATCTACCTAAAGGTTTTTATGAAGATTAAATTAGTTAATATATGTAAAACATTTAGAACGCTGCCTGGCACAGAGAAAGCGCTATGAAGAGTCATTATCACCACCTCCCTCCTCCAGCTCTCCTATGGGCTCTAGGTTACATACACACACACACACACACTTACCTGCCTCACTGGGGTCTTCTGGGCTGCGGGTCGCTAGGCGAGGCTCTAGGGGGTGGGCCGGGAGGTAGGGGCGCTGGAAGGGAGAGGCAGGCTGCCGAGCAGTAGGGGTTGCTGAACGCTGGCCCCGTGCAAGGGTGCCCCCTGGGGGCTGCTGTGGGCGTAACGGACGCAGGTCTAAGGATGTTCAGGCGCCGCTGGCTGGGATCGTGGCGACCCTGAGTCCTGAAGCACTAGAATAGGCTGGGGACCGAGTGAAGATCTGGGCGGGCCGAGGTTGGTACCTGAATGCGCGCACACAAGGCCGAGTCCCGCGACCAGCGCGGCGCCCAGCAAGAAGGCGGCCACCACTAGTGCCACCACTGGTGCGGGCTCAAGGGCCACCGGGGCCGACGCAGGAGGCTCCGGGCGTACAGCTCTGCTGGGGACGCCTTTGGGTGGCCCTGTGGGGAGTACAACGCTGAGACTGGGACCAGGCCCCAGAAATCCTCCCCATTCCAGTTCTCCTGCCCCAGGGACCCCCCCCGCAGAGGACTTCGTGCTCACTGGGGGGCGGCCGTGGCACCGTGACAATGATGGGCTGCGTCAGCGTGTGTAGGTGGGGGCTGTTGGTACCCACACTCTCAATTCTGCCACTGCTGGCGCTGGCGCACGCCTCATCCTGAGGCAGACACTGGGAGGAGGGGAGGGAAGAGAGGGATGTGAGGGCCTCGGGATCCAGGGGCTGGTCCCCAGGGCTCCCAAGAGATCTAAGTGTCCAGCTCTCTTTGCATCCAGAAGTCTCACCACCAGACCCCTAGAAATCCCGCCCCTTGGGGGTCCCTGAGCCCAGCCCATAAGATATATAAGCAGCCAGCCACACAGCTCCTGAAGAATCCAAATTTCAGCTCCTCAAGGTAACAAAACTCGGCTCTCTGAGCACCTAACCTGTGAAGTCCAACTTTAGGCACCCAGAGATTTGGCCCCTTATGTAGCTTTCTTTATCCAAACACCCAACCCTGGAGGGACCTCAGAGCCCCTCCCAAGGGAATCCCAGTGCCCCGTCCACGAGGGAATTCAGTGCCTACTCCCTGTCCCTAAAAACCCTTGCGCAGAGCCCTTCCGGGTCCCTCAAACACCCTGCACCCAGCCTGAGAGAGACCCAGCGCCTAACCCAAGCTCCGAGGGGTCCATGTCCCAGGCGCCCTAACCCCGAGTCCCCAAACCCCGAGAGCTCCTCCCGAAGATGCTGAAGGCCCTCCCGAGCCCAGCCCGACAGTCCCCAGGAGCCTAGATTCCCTGTCTCGCGCCCGCGCACCGGCGATGGGGGCAGCAGCGTGAGAGGTGCAGGAGTCTGGTGGGCTCCCTGGAGGCGGCGGCAGCGGCTCAGCTGGCAGTGCAAGAACTGCACAGAGGCGTTGAAGACCGGGCGCAGACGGAAGCTGAAGCGGGCGGCCCCAGGGCGCGGTGGCGGAAAGGCGACGGAGGAATCGGCGGGGCAGCCCCCGCGCAGCAGCGCCAGGGTGGGTCCCGGGGCCGGACGTGAGGAGGGTGTCACCCAGCAGCGGTGCAGGGCCAGGCCCCAGCGCGGGGAAGAACGGGCCAGGGCTGCCTGAGTGGGGGGTGGAGTGTTGCCTTCAGATTCGGCAGCCCCCACCTGCCCGCCCCGGCCCAGCTCATCCCAGGTCCACACCTGCACGAACACGCGGCTGTCCGCCGGGACCTCGAGTGGCCCCGCACGGCGCTGGAAGGCGTCCTGCGTGTCCGACAGCTCTAGACTGAAAAGGGGTCGGCGCAGCCACGACCCGGGCGCCGCTGGAAACGGGGGCGCTGGCAGGGGAGGAAGAGTGGCACAGAGGAGGAAGTGCGGGCTGACCCTTATGCCCTCAGGCAAATAATTCAACCTCCAAGCCTCCTTTGAAAAATGTAAGCAGTAGAGAATGCACTCACGCTAGGCTCCTCGCCTCCTTCACTGCGGTTGGGACAGCAGCTATGATGTACTCCCTGGAGACCCGTGGGGCATTACAGCCCAGCAGCTGAGGCTGGGAACAAAGCTGTGCGCCCCTGGTGCGGGGCTCCCTTCCCTGGAACTCCATTTCTTCCCCCACAGTGAGCAAGGGAATTCCAGACTGGGAAGGGGGTAAGGGGCCCAGGGACTGCAGCACAGCCAGCTTGGGGCCAGGACTGTGCTGGTCCCACCCTTCCCTTTCCAAGGGGAGATAGGTGCTGTCACCAACGAAGCAGGGAGGAGGAGGAGCGGGGAGGTGCTCTCCCACAGCCCTTCTGGCACAGCCCAAGCCCAGCCTGGCCACCACGTTCTGGGGCTTTTTCATTTGTTGATTCCTCACTCCCAGGTTGAGGGCAGTGGCAGCAAAGGTTAGAGGCACCAGGGAACACCACCAGGGGTCTTCTAAAAGTGACAGGCATGCACTTGCAGTGCATACATGGCCATACAGATGTCTGCCTTCAGGAGGTGCTCAACAGGGTCCTTGTCTCTTAAACATTCATGATGGCCCCCATACACATCCCCTAAAAGCATTTGCACAGACCCCTTCCCTCCCACAGTCCTTGGCCTCAAGCAGCTGCTGAGGACTTTTAAGTTGGGGATCCCAAAGAACCTGGAAACGGGAGACAGGGGTAGACCCCACTGCCCACCCCCCCATCCGTTCCCCCAAGCAAGATAAATGGGAAGTCCAGAAAGGGTGGCACAGGAATGGGAGCATGAAGGCATATATATCTACCAGTCCCTACATACCAGGTGGTCCACCAAGCAAGGTGGAGATCCCTGGGAGCAGGGCCAGCAGGACTGCGGTACCCAGCATGCTGGACTGGCTGCAGCAAGTGTGTGAGGGCCAGAGACAGAGGCACCAGTCCAGGCAGCACCCAAGCCCAGGAGGTAAGCAGGCGGCCCTGTCCTTGGCTGGGCAGCCACTCCGGGAGGCAGAGAGCGGGGGTGGCAGACAGGGGCTGACACCAGAGCCCTTATCCAAGGCCTGCCAGGGATTAAGAGCTCTCCAGCAGAACCTGTGGCTATTGGGGGTCAGGTGTCTCTCCATACTGCCTGCTTGATATTGGGCAAATCACTACAAAGACCACACTACCAGCCACAACCCTGCCTCAGTTTCCCTTTTGATGCAGAGACCTTATCCACCAGAATGGCACCACTTCCCAGCCCCCTCAACCGCAAGGTCAGGGCTTACAGACCCTTCCCACATCTCACACCATATCCTGCCAAGGCTTAGGTCACACCACAGACTCAGTGGAAGAAAAGGGAGGGGTTTTATTCTCAAGCATCTAAGGATTTACAAACAAGGGTGTTTCATTTTAAAAAGGGAAGGAGCAATACTGGCAGCCTGAGAAGGGATCGTGGGCTGGTGGGCTGGGCCGTCACCCCAAGCTCCTGCCTGCCCGCTTAACCCTCTGCCTGGTCCAGAAGGACCACTGGTGACTGGAGACTGAGGGAGGAAACGGGAGTGGCAGGGGGGGAGAGGCTCCCCCAGGGCTCCCACTTAACACTGAAGGAGAGGGGCAGGCAGACACACACTCACGAAACAAAATTAAGTTAAATAAAAATAAACCTGGGCAGCTGGCCTCTAGCCTTTGCTGGCCCTGGAACCAGCCACTCAACCTTCTGGTTATGGGCAAAAGCTACCATGGTGGCTGGGACCCCCAAGGGTGGGGCCAGGCCTGTTGCCCACCCACCTCCTACCCTGCCCCATTGTCACAAGGGGATCTGAGCAAGAGAGGTGGCCACCCCCCCCACACACACACTGGGCGGGGAGTAGAGAGAAGACAAGGAGTACTTTTTAAACATGCGGCCTTTTGTGACTATGTTAAGAGTAACAAGAGTCAATAGGATAGAGAGAGGTTACAGTGATGCCTATGCTGAGTCTAGATTGCTTCAGCTACATCCAGGGAGGTTCATCACCTTTGGCGTTGGTTGGTCTGTGTGTTTGTCCACTGATTTGCATGCATCACCAACAAAAAAGGAAACATACCTCTTCCTGCTCTGACTGCTGCTGAGGGGTGGGGGGAGAGGAGCCCCCATGGCCTAGCCTCAAGGTGGGCTGGGGACTGGCCAGCTCTGGGGGAGTTGAGGGGTGCTCAGGGGCACTGTGAGGGCATAACTGCCTTCACATCTACAGCCCTTGGCCTGCCCCACTTCTGTCCCTGTCACACATCCTCGAACCCCCGCATCCATTCCCTACACCCTCAATTTCTGCCTCCCTGGGCCCTGTGGCCCCCACTACTGTCATTCACTCCCTCCTCCCTGCCACACCAGCATTTACTGCCTCCCACCATGCCCCATAACCACCTTCCCTGAAGGCCACCCTGTGTGGCCACAGCCCCGTGGGCTACCTCCACACAGCCTGAGATCCTCAACTCACCCCTAGCTGTGGCCAGTCTTCAGCCCCAAGGGAGGAGCCTCCACCCCCAGCACCCACCTTTGGGACTAGTCTCTCCAGACCAGGCTGACAAGGCACAGTGGCCCAGGCCCCTGCCTGGCTCCTGGCTCCAGCCCCCCAATGCCCACGGGAGGTTGAGGGCTACACCACAGCAGCTAAACATGACTTTGGTAAAAGTTTCTGAAGGTACTGACAAACCCCATGAGAACAAGCTCTTCTTCAACTCCCCCATCCCCCAAACACCCCACCAAGTACAATAAAATACAATAAACTCCAAAAAGGACCCCCTGAGATCAAAGAGAGAGAGAGCGAGAGCAAGAGTGAACGTGCGCAGCCTGGTTGGCTGCAGTCACAATGCCCAGCCTGTCTTCCTGGGACGAGGACGCCAGCCAAGGGGCTCACTGTTCACCACAGGCCCAAGTGGACCGCGGGGTTCCGCTGTGGTGACAGAGCCTGGGCGGGGCCAGGAGAGAGGAAAATGCAGGGAGGGAGACAGGGAGAACCAGAGAGGCATCAAGGAAGGTGACAGAGGGAGATGGAGACAGGGAGCATGTGTACCACGAGGTGGAAGGGACAGCATGGGTCGAACATGGGAGGATGCAGGAAGGGTGACTCTCCTGGCCCGTGGCCACCCCAGCCCAGAGGTTATGACTGAATAAATAGCGAGTCTGCTCATGGCCTGCTGTCTTCCGTTCACAGTGTCTGTTGGGGGACTTGTACAGCCGGCTGAACCCAGGACTGGAAGAGCTAGGGCCTGGTGCGCCCATCTGTCCATGGCTGCTGGGTAGGGAGTCGGGGCTGGATTGGCATCCCCTACTTTCTGTCCTCAGCCCTCGGCCGCCGTCCAGTTCCCAGGTCTCCCCTGGTGGGCAGCTGGGTGGCCAGGTAGGGAAGAGGGGGCGTGTGGCCACTTCCCTGGCCCCCCGAGTGGGGCTAGCCACTACCACGCAGCTACCTGAAGAAGGGCAGGTGGTGTTGGCTTAGGACTCCACTAGTCCTCGGTGACTCAGTCTTCGCCATGACATCCTTGAACCAGGACGCCACGTCAACCTCCAGCGTCTCATAGCGCTTGATGAAGCTGTGTTCCTGCAGGGCCCGAGGGGGGAGCTTAGGAAAAGGGCAGCTTCCCTGCTGGCCTCACCCAGGCCCTGGGTGTCCAGATGAGTAGGCGGTGGGTAGTGAGGCTGGGGCAGGGTGGGGAGGGGCGCCAAGTACTCACAAGTAGCTTATTATACTTTGGTCTCTTCCTGTGATCTTTAGTAAGGCTGGAGAAAGAAAGGAGGAAAGGGAAGTGAGAGCCTGGAGAGGGACTCAGCTGTTCTACCTGCTGAGCCAGCGGTCTGCAAAAACTGTGGGAAGGAGCTACTGTGTCCTCCCAGTGCTGTGTCACCAACTAGGACATCTCAGAGGACCCGAGGCCTGCACCCACCTGGGATGGGGGCGTGAACAGTGCTGTAAGGTGCCAGTAGCAGGTAATTCCCCCGAGGAAAGGTCCAATATGGATGTCCTGTCTACATAATTCTGCTTGTTGGTACAGGATGCTCAGAGCCCTCAGTCCTCTGCTTGTTTATAGCCTCCTGAGGTGAAGCTCCAGGCCACCCAGCCAAATGCACTGTCCCCTCAGGCCAAGTCCAAACCCAAACCCAAGTCATGGCTTCTAAGGCTCTGGCTCCCATCTGTAGCCCCTGCCCTGAGCCCTTCTGGCCCACAGCAACCCCACATCCCAGAGGGCAGGCTTTCCAGCCTCCTCCCGCCTCAAACCCCCTTGGCTGCCTTGAGCTCGGGGTCACACCTGCCCTGCCCACCTCCCCCAGTGGAGGGTGTGGGTAGGGGCTCCTCACCAGTCTTTGACGAATGACTGAAAGTCCCCCGAGAAGCCCATGTGACTGGGCAGAAGTGGGGGCTCTTCCTGCAGGACCTTGGTGAGGACCTCGAAGTCCGTCTTACAGTTCTTGTAGGGAAACTGTCCTGTTGCCAGCTCCACCTGGGGAGAAATGGAGGGCTGGAGTGGTCAAGAACAGCTCCTGCCCTCCCATATCCCAATAATGGGTCACCCAAGCCCTCAGGAGGAGGGGCCCCAACTCACCAGGGAGATGCCCAGGCTCCACACATCAGCCCGGATATCATAGTCTGGCTTGGTGGGGTCTGGGGGGTCAATGCGCTCAGGCTGTAGGGGAAGAGGTGGGGAAGAGTAGACAGGGAAAGGAAAAAATGGATCTCTGTGGCTGGAGCAGGGGCACTGCCCAGGCCACCCGGGTCCCCACTTACTGCCATGTAGGCGGCACAGCCAGCACTCCGTGTTTTGGCCTTGGAGTCGACAAGGCGACCACTGATGCCGAAGTCGCAGAGCTTGATCTGGCCCCGCTCATCCAACAGGATGTTGGAGGGCTTGACATCCCGGTGGATCACACCGTGCTTCTCCTTCAGGTAGTAGAGTGCTTTCACGATCTGTGAGGAAAGGGGAGGGCACTGTGACAGGGTGGAGGGGAGAAGGGGCCTGGGCCCCCCGGCCCAGCCTGGCCACTCACCGCTACCGTCATCTTGCCCAGGATCCGCTCAGGTATGGGGCCCTGCATCCGCTTCTTCAGCTTCTCAGCACAGGTGCCCATGAGCTCCATGGCAATGAAGACATCCGTCTGCAGGGGCAGCAGGCATGGCTTGGGGGCGGCCGTACCCTCTTGCCCACCCCAATCAGGGAAAGAGGACAAGGGCTTGGGGGCACACTTAGAGAACAGCAAGGGAGACTCAAGGAAGTAGGCAGAAAAGAATGGGCTGGCAGCCAGGCTCACATTGGTGATGAAGGTCCCAAAGCACTGCACAATGTACGGGCAGTCGTGACTCTTGAGTACCACATCCAGGTCCATGAGGATCCGCTTGTTCTCTTCCTTGTTCCCCGAGCGTCGCATTTGCTGCACAGGATGGGACGCCAGGGGGAGGGGAAAAGATCCTTAGCACCAGAACTGAGGGGCGTGGGACTCACCTGGGCAGAGTGGGTGCTCACCTTGACGGCAATGATGTGACCTGTCTTCCGGAAACGCATCTTCCATACCTGGCCACAGGTGCCACTGCCCATCTCCCCCAAATTCTCTAGGTCATTGATTTCTGCCTGGTAGCGCTGGTGAGGAGAGTCAGGGCTGGGGGTCTGCCCAGCCTCTGCCCCACCACATAGACCTAGCCCCACTGTGTCCTGCCCACCCACCGGGGGCTGGAGAAAGGGTGGTACCTGGCCCCCGATAGTCAGGTAGCCTGTCTGCTTCATGATCTCCTGCAGCTTCTGGTCAATCTCGATACTGGGGGAACAGGGGGTGGGTATGGGTGGAGGAGGGTCCTGACCAACCTGAGGCCACCCCAGCTCCCAACACACAGGGGTTCCCACAGATTTCACCACCTCCTCCCTGGGGCTAGCCCAGCAGCCCTCTCCATGCTGACCTCCCAAAGGCCAGCTGGCCTCGCTCAGAAGGCTCACCTCTCCATGCTTCGGGGTGTGAACAAGGATGGGAGCCCCAGCATGTGACGGGGCCGGGCAGGGGGCGTGGGTTGCTGTGGGGAGCTCTCCGAGGACGGTGAGCGGCTGCCGCCATCGTTGGCCAGTGGGAGCTGGAGGGCTGGGGAGGGGGGGTGAGAGGGCAGGGGCATGGAGGGAGTTAGCACCCAGCTTGCCCCACCTCCAATGCTGGCATCTGGGGGGCTAGGGACCTTGATCTTCCCCTCCTTGGAACCCTCAGGTAGGGTAGCACAACCTCCTGCCCTGCTGGGTGGGAGGAGCTGGGGTCCTCACCCTTGGAACCACTCTCAGGGTATATCTCCCATCCCCCTCCCCTGAAAGGAAACAGAGTGGGCTGGCTGGGAATAGTGGTCCCCAGAGGCCAATGGTTCATCCCCAAGTCTATGCTGAGAGAGAAACGAGGCCTGGAGGCTGATGACATCCCTCAGACAGGTATCCTCCCTGGCATGTCCCTTTCCTCCCTACCTCTGCCCAGGGCCACAGTGCTCATGCTCAGGACCATGCTCAGGATTGCCCACCACAATCAGCCTGGGCTCTGGTCCTAGGAGCTGCAATTAACTTGGTTGCCTAACAAGAGTGAGGCAGACCACCCTGGGAAACAGTGGGCGAGGGACCCAGGCTTCCCCTACCCCACATTCTGTTTGAATCAGGGAGGGCCACCCTCTGGCCAGCAGGCTCATCTGTGAGCCTCCCAGCTTGGCCTACATAGCTAGAGCCAACAGGGACAGGAGCGGGGGCAGGACCCCAGGTGGGCCTGTGTCCTGGTGATGAGGGGTTCCGCTGGCACAGCCCCTATAGGACTGGCAGGATTTGGAGGGGGTGCTAGGCCACGCAGGGGTCTGGTTCTTTCCAGTAGCCTGCATGCAGATGGCTTTAGCATGCTGCAGGCAGGCAGGCAGGCAGCGGGCAGGCAGCGGACAGCCCAGGACAGGCAGGCAGCGTTAGGGGATGGGAGGGCAGGAGACAGACAGACAGGAGCCGAGATTGGGGCCCAGCTGCCCAAAACTGAGGGTGCTGCAGAGACAGGCCAGAGAGGGGCCTGGACAGGAACAGGTTCGCTGAGGGGGTGGGAGCCTCCCTTGGCTGGGCTGGCAATAGGGTGGAGGAGCAGAGGCTGTTGTGGCCCCCAGAGGAGACAAGACAATCCTACATTTCCAATGAACCCACATACCCCAGAGGCCCTGGCACTCTGGAAGGGGGTCCTTGGCTGGGGAGAGCACTGGCTACAAGCACCCTCCCAGGTTACCTTCCCATGGAGAGCAGGCCTAGGGCCTTGCTCCCAGCTGATGCCCCTTCTCTCTCTCTCCACCCCTCCTATCGAAGACCATCTTTTCCTCTCACAGTTCTGTGAGCATCTAATAACATAGGCCCAGTGACCAACGGGTATGCTTTGAGTTGCTGGCGGCCGAGCACTTTCCTTGCCCTGTTGGCCCAGGACCTTGATCCCAGCCAGGGT
Source organism: Miniopterus natalensis (assembly GCF_054644295.1). Taxonomy (NCBI): domain Eukaryota; kingdom Metazoa; phylum Chordata; class Mammalia; order Chiroptera; family Miniopteridae; genus Miniopterus; species Miniopterus natalensis. Next base: position 78,023,326 of record NC_142084.1, read on the forward strand.
GAGGGTGCAGGTATATGACCCTGGCCTGTAGTTCTGGAAGGGGTACAGGTTCTGCTAGGGCCTGGCAGGAGCAGAGACAGAGTTCTGGGGACTCCAGGGACATAGTTCAAGCTCAGAACCCTCAACTAACTCCCATGCCCCCCATCCTGCCCCTGGTTTTGTAACATCCCTATACTTCTGCTATGCCATGGCCTGAACAAGAGTCGTAAGCCCTCCCTTTCTGGCTCAACAATCTCACCTTGTAATCCCCTAGCACCTTGACTCTCTTGAGACACTGCCAGGTTCTCATCCTGAGAGGTATCTGGACCCCTTTTCTGCACTGCACTGTCAGCTCTCTGGGGGAGGACCACATCTCTATCTTCTCCATACTTTTCGGTACCCCATGGGTTCCCTCTCTCACACAGGCCACTGGACCTTCAAGAGCTGCCACAGAGCCTCAGAAAAGGCTGCTGGGAGACAGAGGCTTCCACCAGCCCTGCAAACTGAAGCACAGTGGCATTCGAAGTGGTGGGCGGAGGGGGGGGATACATAAAGTCCTAGAGTGGTCAGTGAGCACTGAGGTGGTGATAGGCCACGAAGCAGGTCAGGAGGACAGAGGGAGAGCATGAAGGTGAATGAGAGAATGAGAAAGAGAAACAGAGAGAGAGAGATATGAATGAATTAGAGAGAATAGGAGAGAACATGGGGGCAAGCGGCTGTAAGGAACCATAGATGTACCAGGCTGTCAGCCAGCACACATGCACAGGCGCGCGCACACACATACACACAGGGCACGGCACAAACCCCCACACACAGAGGGACAGGTAGATGGTATAACACAGAGGCCCCAACACCATCTTACACAAATACACACATACACACACAAGGCTATACACATACAACTGTCCAACCTAGTCCCACTTACCCACAAGGACCAACAGGACCAGACCCCCAGCCTGGTCTCTTGCACACATGCATGGGGCTGTGCTGCACACAGCCATTCCTAGACCCACTGGCACCTGCACTCAGGCCTTGGCTGGGCTGTTCCTTACCTCTGTTCACCTGCTCCCCACCACCTCCCAAAAGACTTTGTTTCCAGAACGAATCATTTTACAGTCTTCCCAAGTGACAGGCAGTTGGAACCATGCACAAGACACCAAAAATAATGGACAGCCCTCCACCAAGGTACGGTCTGAGGCTCTCCATATATGTTCATGAGTAAAACAGAAGTGGTTTTGTTTATTACTGTGTATCCAGTAACAGAAATCCTCCACAACATGGTGAGGCTTGTCATCTATAATCCTGTGCTGGTAGAATTTACATTTTTGAGGATTTTTTAAAAAAAGAATAGTTCATTGATTTTTAGAGAGAGAAGAAGGGAGAAGGAGAGAAACACTGATGTGAAAGCACAACATCAATAGGCTGCCTCCTGCACACCCCCTACTAGGGATCGAGACCACAACCCAGGCACGTGCCCTTGACCAGGAATCGAAGCGGCAACCTCCTGGTGCACAGGACAATGCCCAACCAACTGAAACAACCAGCCAAGAGCATGTTTTAAACCTATAATACAGGTTTTAATTGTAAAAAAAAAAATATATATATATATGTATCTCACCTTCTCCAGAGGCTTGCCCCAACCACCCTGCTGCAGAATCCTCAACCCTGCTCTACTTTGTCCTTTCTCCAAGGTTCATACCCTTCTCCAGCTCTCCCTGACCAGGAATTTGCTCACTGTTCATACCTCACCCCACCCCTAGTGGAGCATCAGCTGCACAAGGAGAGACGCTTGGTCCATTTTATTAACTGCTGTGCCCCTGGAGCCTAGAAAAAACACAGCACACAGGGGTCAAACCATGTTTCCTGAATTGCTGAAATGGATACACAGGCACAGGAGACCCACTGGTCCCACTTTCTCTCCTCACTGATACACACACATACACACACAAACACACACACGTGATTCCCTCACAAGTGACACACTTACAGTCAGTGAGGGAGCCCAGTTCCTCCTCCAGGGAGGTGGGGGAGGTGAGAGGACACAGAGGAAGAGGCGGGGTGGGCCTGATGTGGATCTCATGGAGGGAGAGTGACAGAGAGTTTGAGGAGGTGTGTATGTGTGTGCAAGTGCACATACACATACACATGCGCACGCGCACATACACACACGCGAGGCATGGGGGGATGGGGGATGGGATTCTGCGGCCAGGGCAGCGGTTAAGTCAATGGTGCAGATGTCCAAGCAGCGATGATAAAAAGGCTGGTACCTGCTCGTTGGGACGGGGCAGGAGCAGGGCTTAGAGTGATCACAATAACTGGATGGGGAAAAGGAAGAAAAAAAACAACACGACGATAAATCACAACAGAAACAACCGATTTGTCCAAAAGAAAAGAAATCAAATCATAATGAGGAGGGGAGGGCGCGAGGCACCAAACTGCAGAGATGGGTAGAAACCGACAGATGGGAGGACTGGAAGGATGGGATGGAGCTGACACAGACATAGATGCCTAGAGTGGGGCTCCTCAAGGGCCTGCCCGCCTTGGGCCTCGCTGTGCCTTGTTCTGCACCTGGGACAGCCACCCCAATAAGGCACCCCAGGCCCCATACTCAGTCCTGCCTTGTTCATGCTGGGTGGGGGGAGCACTGCAAAGCCCAGCATGGACCCTCCCATCCTAGCTGGGCTTCCTAACCCAGGGAGTGTCCAATACCAGAATTGCCATTTCAGGGCTTTCTCTGGGCCCCCCAGGAGACACTCTCAGGAAGGAGCCCATGCTGATCCAGGGAGGGAGGGATAGGGAATGGGCCCTACACACAGACTGGGGTGGGTGTCAGGCTGTGGAAGTCAGGCTGGGTGAGTAGGGGGTAGTTAAAGTACCCAGATATAGGGTGTCTTCCTCCTGTCAGGATGACACCACAGGAGCTACATAAGCTACAAGGATCATATCAGAGAGGATATTAAAGAAGGCAAGAAACAGAGAGCATGTGTGGTGCTGTTCATCAGGCTTGTGTGGAGAGGGAAATCTGATGCCCTCCTGCTGAGAGGATTTGAGGAGAGGGTTCTGTGGGACATAACAAAGAGACTAAACGTAATCATGGTGATCCCAGGACAGGTGGGGATTTTGGGGGGACAACTCTTAATTCCAGATGACAAGATGCCAGTAAGGTAGGCACTGAGATGGTGGAATCAGAGGAGAAGCACACTACATGAGTGCTAGGATGCTAGGTATCACCATATTGGTCTCGTGTGTCCCTAGGCCAGGTCAGTATGGGTGTGTGGGGAAGAGGAAGTCATTGAGCCCAGATGACAAAGTCTCCAGGCTGGGGGTTAGGTGTGTATTTTTGAGGGGCTAGACACAGTCACTAAGATGGTCATAGTGAAACTGGCCAGAGGAGTATGAAGGGGCCTGATGTATGTGAATAGAGGGTGGCAGGGGATCTGCTGAGCCCAATGACAAAGTCTGACTGGGGAGAAGGGATCCCCAGTCATAGGGAGGGAATGGGAGAATCATCTGGTCAGAGGAATATGGGAGGTTATATGTGGTCACATAATCTCAGGTGTCCCCAGGCCAGGTGTGAGTGAACCATCCCTTGAAGCCTTGAAGCCAATGGCAAGGACTCAGGAGTGGAGAGGGGGTAGGAACCTCTTAACAGTCACTGATATGGAGGGAGTGGAACCATTTGGTCAAAAAGGATGTGTGTGAGTTTGCTGGCGACCTGGATGTAGTCACAGTCGCGTGGAGTTGGGGAAGGACGGCTCACAGTAGGTAACAGAGGCTCCACAGACCACGGTGATGGGGGCAGGTCATCAGATGGGGGTCTTCACCTGGAGCCGGGTAACTAGTCTCCCAGACCCCATAAGGGAAAATTCTCACAGGCCGGGGGAGGGCCGCCCGGAGTCCGCCAGCCCCTCGGCACGGGGTCACGGTGACCCTCTCCAGGAGAGCAGACAGCTGGGGGGAGCGGTGAGGAGGAGAAGCAAGATCGCCCCGAAAGAGGAGGCGGGGCCTAGAGGCGGGGGCGGGGCCTCCGCAGAGCGCGCCCCGCCCCGCCCGCCCCCTCCCCCACGCCGCCGTGCTTACTGGGCCTGGGCCGCTGGGGGCTGATATCCAGGTTCAGGTCGATCCTCCGACGGGCCTCGCGGTTCTCCTGTTTCAGCTTTGCTTCCAGGCGGGACAGCTTCTGCTCCAGGGAGGACGCCGCCATCTTCCCCGTCGCCGCTGCCGCCGCCGCGCACCGCTCGGCCGCGCGGCCGCCCGTCAGCCCGGCAGACAAACACCGCACTGCGCCTGCGTCCGGGTGACCCCGCCGAGCCGCCGTCTAGCCCCGCACGGCGCATGCCCGCGGCGCGCACTGGCCCGTCCCTCGTGCGAACCTCTGCGCTTGCGTGCGGCGTCCCAGCCGAAGGGATGACGCCACCTACAGCTCGCAGCTGGCAACGTGCAAACCTCCCGCGGAACTGCTTTTGCGCGAATTCCCGAGCGCTCTGGTGAGCCGGGTAGTATGGAAACCACATTCCGCATTCTGCAGAGAGCCGTGGGCGGGGAAAGCGACGCGCAAGGGTACAGAAGGGGAGACAAGGTCTCGCCTGTGGTGTCTGCTCTGTAGACACTGGCTTTTTCCTCGGGCGCTGTCACAAGCAGTCGCCATGACTGCGCCCTCATCTTCTCTTCGCGGTTTCTCGCTGGGCCGTTTCTGGCACTCAGGCCCTGTCAGAACGCCTTTTTCACTTCGGACATGCTTCGTTATGATCCGTTATGCATTATTGCTGCCTCCTCATCATAATTAGGCACCCGCAGGGAGACCCTTCCATTTCAGCAAGCTCAGGGTTGGCCAAGGGCAGGGAGAAGAGGCGGGTAGGTCTCGGGCCACTGTGGAGGCCCTGGGAACCCAGCGGCGTGATCCCTGGCCTTTGGCGAAGGGGCCAAAGTCAAGGCTGGAGTTCCAGGTCAGACAAGTCTGGGACATTTTAAGATCCCCGTCCTGGCCAGTTTTGTTCAATGGTTAGAGCATCAGCCGTGGACTGAAGGGTCTCAGGTTCGATTCTGGTCAAGGGCATGTACCTCGGTTGCAGGCTGGATCCCGGGCCTCCGTCAGGGCACGAGCGGGAGGCAACCAATCCATGCGTATTTGCCTCTCTGGCATCCACGTGTCTCTCCCTCTCTCCTCTACTCTCTCAGAAAAGCAATGAAAAAAATATCCTCAGTTAAGGAGCCAAGAGGAGAATTGCTTTTTTTTTTTTTTAATATATCTTTATTGATTTCAGTGAGAGGAAAGGAAAGGGAGAGAGAGAGATAGAAACATCAATGGTGAGAGAGTCATTGATCGAGCCCACAACCCCGGGCATGTGCCCTGACCAGGAATCGAACCACGATCGCCTGGATCCCAGGTCGATGCTTAACTGCTGAGCCACGCCCGGCCGGGCAAGAATTGCATTTTGCAGACACCTAGGAGGTGGTCAAGCCCAGGGGTTCAGGGTCAGGCAGGCTGTGCCAAGTGCCGTCCTAGTCAGTCTGAGGAGACCCCTCTGGTGATGACTTACAGGTGAAGCAGATACAAAAGCATAGAGTCAGCACTGGTAGGGTGGCTCAGTTGATTAGAGCATCTTCCTAATACACCAAGGTTTCCGTTCAATTGCCAGTCAGGGCACATACCAGAAGCAACCAATGAATGCATAAATGGATGAAACAGCAAATCGGTGTTTCTCACTCTCAAGTCAATAAATACAACATTTTAAAAGTATAGAGTCAGGAGGATAACAGGGAAGGTATAAGAAAAGGGGTTCTCCAGGAAAAAAGCTAAACAGGAGATGCCACCTAATTTCTCCTGATTACCTGAGGTCTCCAGGACAGAGGCTCATACCCTTTATTGTGGCACTGCCGTCACTTGCCTATAATGGTCCCCATCCCCTTTTGTAGCACTGACTATCTAGAAATGGCTTAGACAACAACAGGGGTGGACACAGGAAATCAGAATGATAGTCTGATCATTAGTATTGTTTACTTTAAAAAATGTACCCTCCACAGCATGTGTTCTTAACCTGGGGTTTGCAATCCTTAGGACATCCATGAATAGCCCTCGGAGAGCTTGTGGGATTTACTGACTGCCTGAAATTGTTTGCAAAATTGTGCATGAATGTGTACACAAACATTTTCCTGAGGAAGGAGGTGTGCAGCTTTCATCAGATTCTCAAAGGGTCTGGGGACCTAAAAAGGGTTTAGAATCCCTACTCTAAATATCCATATATCTCCTCTGTAGGTCAGCATTTCTCAACATACAGATCTAGGACCACATGCATCAGGATTACCTGAAGTGCTTATTTACAGGCAAGTTCCTGGCCTCCAGTCAAAGCTCCTGAGTCAGTCTTTCAGGGGTGTGGCCTGTGATGTTTTCTGGGAATGTTGATTTTGATGCATAGCCAAATAAGAGAACCTTGTTTCTGAGTTCATGTGTCCATAGCAATCAATTTATATATAAGGGATTAACATCAAGTCAGGGCAGTGTGTGCTTGTCCCTTGTGTCAGTGACCCCTTCTTGGGAGAAAACCCCAGATGTAAGCTGTTTTGGTGGGGGAAGAGGACTGAAATCCTTTTGGGGTGTGTCCCCACCCCCTTTTGTAGCACTGATCTAGAATGTCCAGAGGCAGGGCAGCAGTTCTGGCCCAGGACTGGGGGCAGGCCTGCCAGCCAAAGACAGATGTGGTTTTGGTCTGAGAATCCTAGGACTGAGTTAATCTCTCCATGCTGTTCTAACCCGAATCCACAGCCTCCCATCTCCTCAGATCAACCAATCCCAGGAACTTGCCTGGGCCCCACAGACTGACATGTCTGCTCCTCCTCTTCTGGCCTGGGCCCACCTGGCCACCTCCCTTGAAGACTGGTAGAGATTTTGGGACGGAAGCGTCCGAAAAACCTCTACTTTAACCTGTCCCTCCCTGGCTTCACTCTTCTTCCATCTTCTCTCGAACCTCTGCCGGCAGGCCCTCATAAAGGATGTCCTCCACCAGGAGCCCCACCTTCTTGAGCCCTTTACAGTTGCCCAGTTCTTCTGGCAGCGCCTCCAACCTGTTGCCCTTGAGCTCCAGGCGGCTGAGGGCCCTGAGGGCCCCCACCTGGGGAGACAGCTGGCTCAGTTGGTTATAGCCCAGGAGTAACGTCCGAAGCTTAGAGCAGAAGAAGAGCTCATCAGGCAGGGCCTCCAGGGCATTGTAGGAGAGAGCCAGGTGCTGCAGGTTCTGGAGGAGACCCAGCTCAGGTGGTATGGAGTGCAGCCCGTTGTGGGTGACATCCAGCAGGCGGAGGCCAGAGCACATGCCCAGCTGGGTGGGCAGGGCCTCCAGCTTGTTGTGGCTGAGGTAGAGCTGCTCAAGGACCCGCAGCTTACGCACATGTTCGGGGACATAGGCGATCTGGTTGTGCCATAACCTGAGAGTGACCAGCTTTCGACAGTGCTGGAAGCTGAGGATCTCCTCAATGGACCGCAGGTGGTTGTCCTTGAGGTCAAGTTCCTGCAATGCACTCAGGCTAAAGATGGCATGGGGAATGCGCTCCAGCCCACAGGCCACCAGCTCCAGTTCCCGTAGCACTGCCAGCTTCTTGAGGCTGTTAAGGGCCAGCAGGCGGGCCCCATCATTGTGTAGGCTAAGCCGCTGCAGGTGGCCAGCCACGTCAGTCACGCTGGCTGGGACCTTGCCGGCATTGCTCCGAAGAGACAGCACCTTGAGCTGCTTCAGCTCTCGGAGGCTCTCAAGGGTGGCTGCCCGAGCCAACTCTGGGGGAAAGAGCCCCTCAAGGTGCAGCTCCTCCAGGCCACGCAGCCCGAACACCCAGAGGGGCACCTCGCGGAGCTCCTCACACTTGATGCTGATGACCTTCAGGCGATCCCTCAGAAAGATCTGCAAGGAGAACGGCAGCCTGGCGGGAGAGTGGAGCAGGCTGAGTTCCTGTAGGTGTACCAGCTGTGACAGGCCTGGGGGGAAGGTGATATCGCTGATGGCCTCCAGCCGGAGTGCCTCCACCTCACGGAGCTCAAAGACAGTGTCAGGCAGTCCTGGGAGCATGCAGAGTGCCAGCTCCAGCCGGCCCTTGGTGTTGCGCTGCAGCTTCTGCCGAAGTTTCTCAGGTGTCCACTCATGGTTGAGGTTGAGCTGCTTCAGGCGGCTCTCGCTGACCTCAGAGAGGAAGACAGCAAAGCGCTTGGAGTACAGTGGGTCATACTGGTCAATGAGGTGCAGCATGAAGGCAAAGTCATTCTTGACGTCGGGAATGTCACCCATGCCAGTCTCCTCGCGCACAGAACGGAAAGAGTACTCCTTGAGGGGCCGGTGGAAGAGCCAGTAGAGTGTATAGAGGCAGGTGACCCCATAGACACACACAAAAGAAATGTAGCAGAAAGCCAACTTGGAGAAGAGGTGGGCCTTGGTGTGGTTGCAGCAGAAGCTGGCATAGCCCGTGAACCTTGAAGTCTCCACCGTGCAGGCCACCACAAAGCTTATCTTCTCCACATAGATGAGGTTGTAGACCAAGATGGCAAAGAACTTGCAGACTTTGAGCACCATCTGCCTGATGTACATGGTGTATAAGATGTCCCCCTCTTCCACATGCACACGGAACTTCTTGACCTTCTCAAACAGAGCTTTGGCCTGTTCGCCCTCCTTCTTGTCCAATAGGGTAACAGCTGGTGGCTCAGTCACCACCTTCTCAGGCTCTGTCAGCACCTTTTCTTTTTCACCCTCCCCCGCCTTTCCTGGCCCGGCCTCAGCTGCCACTGTTGCTATTGCCTGTCCAGCAGCGTGGCCCTTCCGGTTCTCCCCTGAGACCTCAGACAGGGCTCGTGTGGTCCACGGTGAGTCAAAACACTTGCCCAGGATGGAGGTGAAGTGTTCGATCTTGGAGCTTGTGCCAGGGAACTTGAACCAGAAGCTGGTGCAAACCATGAAGATAAGCGTGTGAATGACAACCAGGTAGGGAAAGTACTTGGGATACCAGTGGAGGGCTTTCTCATAGCAGAGCTGGTTAATGAAGCTGTACTGCTGAAGGTCCAGGTTGTTTTTGAGGCCACTCACTTCCTGGAGGCCTCCCATCTGTTCAGGGACCCCCTGCAGCAGCAGTTGCTGACATGGGGCCTCAGATAAGTTCTCACGGGATTCATGACTGGGCAGACAGATGATTTTGTCCTGTGTCACCTAGGGATAGGGAAGAGGGTGAAAGAGGGTGAGGGAACTGGGGAATTGGGAGAGAAGTAGGCTGAGGTGGGAGGCCCTGGTCCCCAACTGTCCCCAGCTTACTGTGACTTTAGAAGAGTCACTAAACCTGAGCATCAGTGTTCGCCTGAAAAAAAAGATTGAATTGTGTCCCCAAAAAAGATGTTGAAGTCCTAACTCCCAACACCCCTGAATGTGGCAGTATTTGGAATTAGTCTTTCCAAAGCAGATGGAGTCAAGTTAAGATGAGGTCATTAGGGCAGGCCCTAAACCAATATGTCTGTGTTCTTTTAAAAAGGGGGAGCCCGCCGGGCGTGGCTCAGCAGTTCAGCATTGACCTGGGATCCAGGCCATTGGGGTTCGATTCCCGGCAGGGCACATGCCCGGGTTGCGGGATCGATCAATGACTCTCTCATCATTGATGTTTCTCTCTCTCCCTCTCCTTTCCTCTCTCTGAAATCAATAAAGATATATTTAAAAAAAAAGGGGGAATCTGGACACAGACACACACAGGGAAGATGCTATGAAATATAGGAAGAACATCATCTACAAATCAAGGAATGCTTGAAACCACCAGAATCTAGGAGAGGCATGGGGCAGCCCTGGGAAAGAACCAACCCTGTTGCCCTGTCGACACTTTTTGCTGTTGTTAATCCTCACCTGAGGATATTTTTCCCATTGCTTTTCAGAAAGTGGAAGGGAGGGAGGAAGGGGGAGGAAGAGAGAGAAACATCTATGTGAGAGAGACACACCAACTGGTTGCCTCCCGCACAGTGTCCCAACCAGGGGCGGGGAGCAAACCCACAACCAAGGTATGTGCCCTTGACCAGGAATTGAACCCGTGACCGTTTGGTACTTGGGCTGACGCTCTAACCACTGAGTCACACCATTCAGGGCACAACACTTTGATTTCAGATTTCTAGTCACCAGAACTGTAAGACAAAAAATTTCTGTTTAAGCTACTCAGTTTGTGATATTTTGTAATGACAGCCCTAGCAAACTAATAAGTTAACTACAGTTCTTTCTAGGTTCTAGGGACAAAAGTGTTATAAAAGTATAGACTACCATAGCTATGCTCAGGACTTTGCTGCTGCCAGTGGTGGAGGAAATGGGAAGGCGTCAGAATTGGTCTGCCAGTGTAGGGGCCTCCGGTTTTCCCTTCCTTGGATTAGAGGAAGATATCGGGAATTCCCCAGGCCACACCCTCTAAAGCCACGCCCCCGTATAGACACCACCTCTCCTGCCCCTCATTCAGACCTGCCCTGCCCCTCCTCCCCTTACCTGGAGGGTGCAGCCGAAGACCCCGATCATGAGCATAGCCACCGTGAGATATTCGGCCAGTACATCCCACCAGGGTTTGAGCAACTTGAAGGCAGGCTGCTGCTCTGAGAACTGCTTGAATTCAGCCACCGGAATCATCCTGCCTATGGGAGAGGAGAAGGCATGGGTGCAGAGACTTCAGGCAGGGGTGTCTGCTGGTGGGGCCCCCTAGGAGCTGGACGAACGTCTCTGCCCTGGATTTGCACTCCACCCTGCCAAAATCTGGCGGAACCCAGATGTGTCCCTTTTCCCCTTTCCCCAGACCTCACCTCCTTCCTGGGGCTAAGCGACTAATGTTCTCATCACTTCTGCTTCCTGGGGCCTCTGCATCAATCCGAACCTGCCTGCCCTCTCAGAGCTCAGGAGGGGCTGTCCCTGGAGCCGCCATCCTGTGTGTCCTTTCAGAACCAACGCATCTCCTACCCTTAATGCTGAGCCAGACAAAACTCCCTCTGCTGCTCTCTTGACTCCAGACACTGGGTGCCTGGGTATCCAACCCGGCTCTCTCCACTACTGGACCAGAGGATCGCCCAAGGCCCAGGACTTCCGGGGCGTGGGCCCTGCCACCCCCTTGAGGGGAGCTTGGGGCACCACCTCCAAACTCCAACCGGAAAAGCCGGCTGGAGCCTGGCTCTGGTTACAGGCCCCAGGGGTAGGGAGTGGCAAAACTGAAAGCTGGTCAGCCCTGGGGGGGTGTGTGGCTAGGACACCTGGGTTTCTAGTGGGGCTAATGCCCAAAATCTGAGGCAGAAAACAGACACTGGGGCTCTGAAAGGGTGGAGCAGGAGGGTGTCAGGGTGGGTGAGGCTGTGGGAGGATCAGGAAATGAAAAACTCGGGGAGAAAGCCAGGGAGACACCTACGACTGGAACAGGACAGGGCTGCCAGTCTCCTGGGCGGCCAGCCCACTGCTTGTCCCTGGGTTTCATTTTAGACCAAGGTATCATTATTCCAGATACAGATGGCCAGGTGCAAATCACACAAAGGCCACAAGCCTGGATCAGGAGGCTCCCTCTTCTCTCCTCGAGGCTGGAGGTGGAAGGAGAGGGAGGCAGCAAGGCCCCCACTGCCTCTGACGGGGCTCCTAGGCCACCCACCCCTCCCAGCATCCTTGGTTCCCAGTATATATTCCTCATTTTCTCCCAAAGGGTTCCTGGAGCCTGCTGTCCTCATTCTGATAGCCTCACTGGGTACAGGAAGGTCAAGGGAGCATCTGGGCCACCAGCCAATCCTCTAGCTCTTCACCTATCTTCAGGGGTAAACTGACCCAGTCCCACACCTCAGCCAATGGCTCTGACACCTCCACATCTCCCTTTTCCAACCCCTCATCCCTTGAAAGCCTTGGGGATTTAGTGGGTGGGGATAGAGGATGCAGGCCCCACCCATTTAATCCCATCAGAGGCTCCCACTACTGTGCTGGGATGCGGATAGGCTAGCAAGGTGGGTACATGCTCACACCCGGACTCCTGGGTCCCCTGACTCAGGCCCTGACTCACCAGGCACCAGGCACAGGCAAGGAGGTGCACAGAGAACACAAGATCCCTTAGGCAATGGCTCATCCATCATACTTTTATACCATCATAAATAAAAAGCCGAGTAAAAATGCCACAGTGCAGCCCAGTCAGTCTCAGTAACCAGGGAATCTGATAGAAACACACCCAGGGTATCTTAACAGCCCCCAGTGCTCGAAAGTACATTGCAGCCACCAAAAAGGTCACCTGGGGGCGTTCTGAAGTGTGCACATTGGTGCGTATGGGCATAGTGCACACTGAGCTGAGGAGAGACCTAGGACTAAGGAGACAACACACCCCCTTTTCCAGTCCCTGCCACCCACTGTTCCCCCTGCCCTGGCTCTCTGTCCCTGTAAGGGACACTGCTCAGCTGCTTAACCTAAGAACAGTAACTCTGGGGGCTGCAGCAGAAATGCCACATATGGAGTCAGGGACTTCCTACCTGAGTCTCTGCCACACTTCAGGATCCATCTCACAATGGTGGAAGCTCACTTCTGGAGTCCATAGTCAAAGGCAAGAAGGCAGAAACCCCCAAGGTCCCCAGTAGATGGCCCAGTGGTTCCCATGGAACAAGGTGCATATACAACACCATCCGAGGCAGACACGAGGGGTTATCATTATGTGTCTCCATGACTCAAACTTGATTGTTGGAACCTGCCATTAAGCTTCCACAGACACAATGGCCCCCCTTTGTCTGAGCAGGGCTAGTGGGAGGGTCCAGAGAAAAGGACTTTTGGGATGGGGGAAAACACTAAGAAAAACAACAATGGGGCCACACACACAACTTACAGCCACCAATGTCTCAGTAAGCATGAATGTTAGAACCCTCTTTCTCCAGACTCAAAGGGAGAGAAATAAATTGCTCAAGTTTTCACAGCTACAAATGGCATTTGAGGCACAACCCCCAGGTCCCATTTGTCTGACTGCAGCCACTCCGTTCCATTTTGGGAGAAAACCTCTGGCACAGGCCAGCATCTTTGCCAAAAGATCCTCAGTAGGGGTGTGGGGGGGGGGGGGATGGCTGCTCTGCACACCAGGTTGAAGGAGGAATCTTTGTCAGCCTAGGACCAGGTACATGCCCCCTACCCAGTCTTAGCTCTGCCCATCCACACCTGACCCTTGCTTCTCCTCTCTCAGGCACGCGCCCCGCCCCCCCCAATCACCTAAATTGCCTCCAAAAACATGGTGGTGGTGGGTACTCCTGGTCTAGCCCCTGTCCCCACCCCAGTCCATGCTAAGGGGAAAGGAAGACAGAGTGACAGCTGTCAGCCCTGGAGGGCACAAGGTCCAACCTTTGACTTTTACACAAGAGAGAAACTGAGGCCTGGGTGGGGGAGGGTGGCCCTTAGTAGAAGATCTTGGGGGCGGAGGGAGCGCACACCTGGGAACTCCCAACCTAGTACTTTTCTAAGCTGCCCTGCCAGGGCTTGGGGGTCTGGGGAATCCTTAGGATCAAGAGTCCCAGAGGGGGCAGCCAGGTGAAGACCCCAAGTGGTGGTTCTGGGGCCTTGAGGGGCTCACAGAAATGAGTTGTTGCTGGTGTCTCAGTGGCCAAGGAGAGGGGAACAGGATGAAGACACCCCCCACCCCCAGGTGGCCCCCGGCCTGTTGCTCTGCACTCCGTCCTTGGCCAGGCCTGCCCGCCCTCCTGCCCTGCGCCCTTGGCTTGAGCAGGGCCTACCCTCTCTCTGCCCCCACCTCTCCCCAGCCGCCGCGTGCTCCCGACGGCGGCGGTGGGCTCAGGCCACAGTGCCAGCCGGCTTTGGGGCAGTCCTCCCGTGGGCCCGACCCCCACCCTGAAACCTGGTTCCCAGCGGTGGAGAGCCACCTACTCACCGCTCAGGGCGGAGCTGGGCCCAACTCCTGGGTCCCTGCTCCCGCAGAGTTAGTTCCCGGCTGGGCTGGGTGAATCAGGGCGGGCGGGCCCGCAACCCCGAGCCGCCCCGCCCCGCCCCGCCCACCTGACGTCTCAGCTCTGCCTCCCTGCGGGTGCGCCCAGGTGGCCCCCGACTCCTGGCGCCGGGGATCTCAGAAAAGGGTGACCCTTATCCTGCTCTCCCCGAGGTGGTCCAGCGGCCCGCCCTAGGAGCAGGGATTCTGAACCCTGGGCTCGGTGCCATTGGCCTGGACCTGGCCTGAGGCATCCCGAGGGGCATCCCAGGCATTGTGCGTCCCGGGGGGCGCTCTCCCTGGAGCCAAGCTGTACAGACAGGGTCGGAGAACGTGAAAGGCCTCCTTCGCCCACCCCAAGGTTCAGCCACCTGGCTTTGAGGCCCAACCAAGTAACCAGTGACCAAGGTCCAAGGAAGAGGAAAGGGGTTTCCCCCTTGCTGCGCTGACCACCCAGTCAGAGAGCCAGGTAGAGTGGGGGTGCTTACCTGTCTGACCCTGCCCAGCCTTGAGGCTGGCCCTCGACTAGGGCAAGAAATGGAGTGCACTGCTGCCTGGTTGGGTGGTCCATGGATAGGTGCAGGGGTCAGGGGGATTTGGGAGCTGGGGCTAGAGTCCAGTCTGGGAGGCCGGCTTCTAGAAAGGATGACTCTGTCCCCGCATGCCCACCCATTCTTTCCTACCCAGGGAGGCCTGGGCTGGGTCTTAGACTAGCCAACTGCCCAATTCACCCGGGGGGGGGGGGGGGGGGGGGGGGGGATAGGCAGTTGACCCTTGACCCGCTTTGTCTACAAAACAAGGAAGGGGATCTAGACTAGAACGGGGAGGGGTCTCACTGGGACAAAGAAGCCCCAGAGTTCACCAGGTTAGAGGTCTCCTGAGGCCCTGAACCCTTGAAGGTTGGGACTCCCTAAGCTTAAGTTTCTCTGTGAAAGCCTGCAATGCCTGCTACCCTCTGGGACTCCACCTCTGTTAAGTCTTGCGCTCCCTCTGAGGAGCCATTTGAGACAAAGTACTTCCTCCTTCTCCTGCAGTGGCCTCTTCCTGCCTCCTCAGAAGCTCCTGGATACCCATGCCCTGGGTTTTGTTTCCAGCTTTGTTCTGGAGTAAGCATACAGCTTGGCAGACTTATGCCAAACTATGAGGTCACTGGGCTGGAAGGAAGCCCCACTAGCTCCAGGGGTCTCTTCTGCTCCCTGCAGTGTCCTCAGCACTTGGAATGGTGCAAGGCATACATTGGTGAGCATTCAGTTAATAATGGATGGGTGGACGATTGAGCTGTTATCTTAATTCAGGCTCTTCTAGTTGGAGACTGTGAGACAAGAAATTGGATGCAAATAGTTTGTCTGAGAGGTGATCCCAGCAGGCACTAGTGGTAAAGCAGTGGGGAGGTGAAACTGGCAAATGAAGGAAGGCAGTAAGCCTTAATGAGGGTACATCAATGAGGATGAATGAGCAGGTTGCTACTGTGGGCAACTAGGGCTCCATTCTTCTGGGGAACTCTGGGAGATGGTGGGAGACACCTCCCAGTTGTCAGAGTTGAAGTGCTGATAACCAGGCCCCATTTGTCTTAGCTGAGGGCTGCTCTGCAGAAGGGAGATGGAGGTGTTATAGCATAATAAGGAGCTAGGGCAATTCCAGGACAAGTGGAATAGGGAAACTGAGACAGAATTAAACAGCAGTTTGCAGCCACCTAGTAAATCCTATCTTCCCTAAACCAAGGACACTCGAGTAAATGGTTTGCACTTCTCCCCAAACAGAGGGTAAATAGATTAAATAACTCTACTCAGGTAGACAGCGAACAGAAATCCAATTAGTGCCATTTGCTAACCACACCCAAGGACAGACAAATTAAGAGAATAAATCTCATTTTGGCATGGCACTATAAACCTGATAAATATTCTATTGATCTGCCCCTAAGGCCTCCCCTAAATGCCCAGCCTTTAAAACCCCTGAAAGTGAAGGCCCCAATGCACTCTCCCTCCAGAGTTCACCCCTGCCATTCTCTTCTCCCTCTCCTTCCCCCACAGGTATGCATCCCCTAACCTCTAAGGGACCCCATGAGACTTGCAATCAGGGGAGCAATGGGCAGCAGTAGCTGGTACTGGGCTAACCCCCTTTTCTCTGAGTCCCCAGCCTGGGCTCTCCTGTTCCTTCTTCTATGCCCTTCCTTGTTTCATTGTCCTAAGTATATTTTTGCTGCGGTCAATAAATTCTTGCTTTCTTTTCTATACTTTATCTCTTGATCGAAATCTTTCCCTCAAGAAGATGAGAACCAAGGTCTCCTCATCTCACCAGTAAGAGAGGCATTAGCTCCCTGGTAATGACTTTCCTGCATGTGGGAATCAGGTGCTCAGGTGATACACATACTCACAATGCTTGCCAGTTGTTCTCCAGAGAGGCTGCCCGCTTTATGTTCCCATTGGGAATGGGCGAGTTTCCCCACATCAATAACACCCAACTTAAAAAAAAAAAGGTGGTAAAGTACATATAACAGAAGTTACCACCTTGATCATTTTTAAGTATATAGTTCAGTGGCATTAAGTACATTCACAGTGTTCTGCAAACATCTCCATCATCCATTTCTAAAACTTTCTCATCTTCCCAAACTGAAACTCTGTCCCCGTTAAACAATAACTCCCCATTCCTGCCCCCCTCAGCCCCTGGCACCCACCATCTACTTTCTGTCTCTATGGATTTGACTCCTCCAGGAACTTCATATAAGTGGAACCACACAGCACTTGTCCTTTTGTGACTGGTTTATTTCACTGAGCATAATATCTTCAAGTTTCATCCATATTGTAGTCTGTGTCAGAATTTCCTTCCTTTTTAAGACTGAATAATCTTCCATTGTATGGATGGACCACATTTTGTTTATCCATTCACCATTGATAAACACTTGGGTTGCTTCCATCTTTTGGCCATTGTGGGTAATGAACACAAGTGTGTAAATATCTCTTGGAGTCCCTGCTTCCTTCCTTCCTTCCTTCCTTCCTTCCTTCCTCCCTCCCTCCCTCCCTCCCTCCCTCCCTCCCTCCCTCCCTCCCTTCCTTCCTTCAAATATATTTTTATTGATTTCAGAGAGAGGAAGGGAGAGGGAGAGAGAAAGAAACATCAATGATGACAGTCATTGATTGGCTGCCTCCTGCATGCCCCTGCCTGGGGATCAAGCCCCCAACCCGGGCATGTGCCCTGACCCGGAATCGAACCTCAGATCTCCAGGATCATAGGTGGATGCTCGACTGCTGAGCCATGCTGGCTGGGCTGGAGTCCCTGCTTTCAATTCTTTTGGGTGGAATTGCTGGGTCATATGGTAATTCTCTGTTTAATTGCACTATAAAAGACAGCAGGGCAGGCCTCTGGGCAGGCAGGTATGACTAAGGAGGGTACTCCTGGTGAATAGGTGAGCAGACAGGCAGGGGAACCAGGCTGCTGTCCTGCCAGAAGGGACTCACATAAGTGACCCTCAATAGACCTGGGAATGAGGTGAGGCTTAGAATGACCCAATCCAGAGTGCAGTGCCCTGGGGGATGGGGTGGGTTGAGGAACACCTCTCCCTGGTTGGCAGGAGGGTTCATTGAAAGGATGGGTTCTGAAGATTGGCTTCCACCAACTAAAGCTGGGTATTCAGTTCTGACTCTGGCTTCTCTCTTTTTCTTCCATTCCCTGAACCTCAACTGTGGATATAACTCCTGGATTAAGAAAATGCAAACCCCTGCTTCCAGCCACACCTGAGTGTTTGGGGCCCATGTTAGCCTATTCATAACCAATGTTGTGACTGTACTAGCCCTTGTGGTTCTTATGATTGCAAGATGCATTACAGGATATGGAAATTACATAGCACACCTGGGGCCACACAGTGAGGTTATGGGGGGAGGCAGAGAGAGAGGCAAGAGAGAGAAAGGCCTGGGGTTCTTTTTTTTTTAATGTTTTTATTGATTTTAGAGGAGGGAGAGGGAGAGAGAAAAATATCGATGAGAGAAACATCCATCAGCTGCCTCCTGCATGCCCCCTACTGGGGATCAAGCCCACAACCCAGGCATGTGCCCTGACCAGGAATCAAACCTGTGACCTCTCAGTGCATTGGACAATGCTCAACCAATTGAGCCACACCAGCCAGGGAAGGCCCGGGGTTCTTTTATTGTGGTAGAGGGTGGGGTCTAGGGTTTCATGAGCTCACTCTTTATCGGTGAATTTAAAGCATAGAAAGAAAAAAAGTGGCCCAAATGGTCAACCAAAATCTCTAAAACGAAGGACCCTCAGTGGAGGAGGCAGCCTGGCTCTTCATCTACTTGTGTGGCTGGCAATGTATTTATCGGAAATGGCCATCCTCGAGGTGGATGCTTCTGCAATCAAAGTTTAATCAGGCCATTGCATTACAAAAATTTAAAAAACCCAACTTTCATGGCTCATATACAAACCTAGTTAAGTCCATCCTCCCCTCCCCCATGACAGGTTCACCCTGGTGCCAAGTGCCACCCTCGTGGTCCTGTGCTTGGAAGCCTCCCAAGTCCCAGGCAAGGGTGAACTGCTTCACAGAATGTGTATGTGTGTGTGTGTGTGGGGGGGGGGGCACGGATGCTTGGGATGGGGGAAGGGATGGGGCAGAGGGAGGTGGTTCTTTGGGACGGGGCTAAGCGTTTAGATAGATAATGCATGGGGCAGAAAGCACAGTATGTATGTGGGGGGAAACCAGAGGTGTGGGAGGGCACCTGGAATCAGTTGTTCAGCACAGGACACCTGAGAATGGCTACCTCCCTTCTCACACTCCCATGCCCTCCCTGCCACAGGCCCCTATCAAGTTTCTCTACTGAGACCCCGGCATAAGTTGATGAAACTACCAGAATGGCACCTCCCACCCACCCGCTGGGCTGGGAAACCTCAGGTAGGATCTTCTAGGCACCTCCCAGCCTCCCATAATCTTGCCCCCCCCCCAAATCCTGGCTCTACTAGGAAGTCTTTACTGACATGGCCTCCCCCTTTCATATGACTTAGTAGGGTGTGGAAGTTGGGGGTACCTTGCCCTGCAGAAGGCTGGGTTCACCTCTCACCATATGCATTTTCTCCCTCTTGACCTTCCTTTCTCCCTCTCTTCCCCCAAATTCAGGGTTTGTCCCTAAATTCCCAGGGCTACATTCTCCCAGTAGTCCTCTCCACCACCAGGTAGGGGTTTTCCTGGGGTCTGGGAAAGGCTCTGGGCATGAGAGGAGCGGATGCTTCCAGGGACCCTGGGGGACCTGGCCTCCTTGGCTCAGAAGGCAGGGACAGAGACCCGGACGCCGAACGGCCGGATTGGTCGATGGGGCCGGAGGCGTGACGGTCCCGCCCCCTGGTTGCCCGGGCGGTGTGCGCGCGCGCGTGTGTGTGTGTGTGTGTGTGTGTGTGTGTGTGCGCGTGCGTGCGTGTGTGTGTGTGTGTGTTGTGGTGGGGAGGCCAGATCAGGGACCTCAAGGGATTCCCTCCTTCCCCCACCCCCTCGGGCTGGGGCTCGTGTCCTCCCGCGCGGGGCGGGGTACCGCCCCTCCCGCCAGCCACCCGCGCCTCCCCCTCATCCCCGCGCGCTCCCGCCGCCTCCCGGGTCCGGATCCGGCGCGTGCGCCCCCAGCCTTCCCAGCCGGCGGTCGAGGGGCGGGCCCGCCTCCCAGCGCCGCCGCCCGCAGCCCCCTCCCCTCGCCCGCGCGCAGCTCGCGGCCGCGAGGCGCTGCCCCAGAGCCCCCGCCAGGCGACCCTGCGTGGAGCGGCGGGAGACCGAGCCCTAGGACAGCGTCGCGCCAGCAGGTGGAGTGGGCGGCGCAGACTCTCGCCCGCCTGGGCGAGGGCTTCGCGCTCGGGACGCGGTTCTTTGTCTCCCCGAGACGGTGCGCGGGCAGCCGGGGCCGCTCCTCCTCCCGGCAGGTGCTGACGACCCTCCAGGCTGGCGAGGGGACCCGGGCGTGCACTCCCGTCCCCCCCACCCCATCTAGAGCCTGTGGCATTCCCCTGCTCCAGAAGCTGGTCGTCTGGGTACCTCGGGGCGAGGGGTAGGGGCGTGGATCTCGGGATCTGAAAGGGAGCAGAGACTGGACGGGGAGGGGAGGTGGGGGTGGGGGGTAGTCAGGGCCTGGAGGAGGGTGATAGGGGTGGGACCTGGGCACAACCATGAGCGGCTGGGCTGGTGAGTGGGTGTTTGGGTGGGAGGGAAGTGGATCGAGGCCGAGGTTTGAGCGCCCATGTGTGGCGACGCTGGGGAAGGGGCAACGAGGTGCCAGGACCCAGGTCCCTGCAGGCTAGGTAATGGTCCAAGACCTGGGACCCTGACCGGCCTGTCTTCTCATCAGGTGCGGGATGGACAAGAGGGACAAGGCCAGGGCAGGGGCCGCTGCGCGGACGACGGCTTCTCGCCCTCTGGGCCTTCGGAAAACCCCCAGGCCCCCAGCGTCTCCTCGACCTCCTCCCCCAGCAATCCCCGCAGCCCTCAAAGTTCTGGGAGCAGCGGGAGCTGCAGGGCGAGGGCCCCTGGCGGAGCGAGCAGGGGGCGTCCGGGCAGCAGCTCTTCCCGAAGCTGCTCCCCAAGTGGAACCCACGCGGAGCATCGGGACAGGCCCGGGCAACCCAGGTATCCCGGCCTCTTTCCCTGATTTCGACCCCAGCTCCCTGTTCCCCTTTCCTTCTGAGGTACCAGACTTCCCCTGCTTTCCGGGGCACGGCGTTGACTAGGCCTTCTCCTGGCAGCCACCAGGCCCCCAGCGGCTGGGAGAGGGGAGCGGACCCCTGCCAAGACCCCTGGCCCAGGCTCTATCTCTAGCCCTGGACGTGCCAGCGGGACCACCAGGTAACCCCCCTCCCCCATTACCTCCCTAGGCAAGGGCTAGTGTCACTCTCTGGAATCACTTTACATATGAATTGGGTCCTGGGAACACTTGCAGATCACAGGGTGCAAACTGGGTGAAAACCATTCTAAGGCAGCAGAGGGCCCATAAGTCCCATTCCACAGACGCCAAAGGAAATGTGAACTTTGGAGGTTAAACAAGGAATGGAAGATGGGCACGGCCCTGAGCATACCCCCCCTCCCCCAGGCTAGGCCCTCTTGGCCAGAAAGGGCCCCGGCCCCCAGCTGAGGAACCTATGGGCAGAGGAAAAACCCCAGACGCTCCCAGAACGAGTGTCCTGAGTGTGGGGACACGGAGAGGTACGGTGGCCTGGGAAGGAGTGGGACTCCTGGGCAGTGAGGGGGACCAGCCTATAAGTATCCATGACTCTTTGGCCTTCTGCTTTGTCCCTAGACTCTTCTGGTCCCAGCCCAGGCGCCCCTTCCCCAACCATCTCTCATCGGTCTCGGGGTGCGGGTGCTGAGGTGGGGCTCCCCCGGACAGCTTCGAATGCCCGGCCCCGACCCCTGACCGCAGCCCCCAGGAAATCAGTGAGCAGTACCCCGGACCGCAGCCCCGCGGAGCCGAGCCCCGCTGCCAGGAGGCGACCCAGCTCCTGCGGGGGCCTCCAGAGGCCAGCCCCGCGCCCCCTGGGCTCCAGCGCCACTCCCTTGTCCTCCCCGGCCCGCTCTCGGGCCTCCCTGGGTGCAACGCCCCGGGCTCTGGGGCACCTCTCACAGGCCAAGCCGAAAGGACTGCAGGCTCTGCGCCCCCCGCAGGCCGCACCCCCAAAGAAGGGCGCAGCCACTCAGCAGAGCCTTTCTCCTCCTTTGGCCACATCATCTCCACCCTGTCAGACAACACAACTGGCACCGCCCACCCATATCACAGCTACTCCTCTGGGGGACGCGCCCCTCACCTCTCCACCGACCACGCCTTCTCCCGGGGCCCTAACGGGTCCTCTGGCCACGCCCTTCCCACTAGCCCCTCCTCCCTCTACTCCACTCTCCCTGCAGACACTCCAGTCTCCGCCAACCACACTCCCTTCCCCAGCTCCACCCACACACCTGGGTACATCTCTTCCGGAGGCACCCGCCTCTCCCACGTCTTTTCTGGCACCATTCCCTCCTTCAGGTTCACCCCCTCTGCAGAGTGCGTCGCCCACTCAGGTTTCTCCGGCTTTGCCCCCTCTTCCGACTCTCCCCTCTCCCTTGACCGCCCCTGCTTTGTCGGCTCCTCTGCCACCAGCCACGCCCCCTCTACAAGTCCCTCTTTCTCAAGCAGGGTCTCTGGGGAATTTACCCTCTCCGCTAGCCACAGTCCCTCTGCAGGACTTTTCTGCTCTGACCACGCCCCCTCCACTGGCCGGTCCTCTGTCTCCGCCCCATCTTCAGGCCACACCTCCTACGCCGGACCCTCTTCTAGCAATGTCCCCCCTGCAGGCTCTTCCTTCTTCGCTGGTCATGCCCTCAATGCAGACCCCACCTCTCGCCACGTCCCCTTTTCAGGCCACTCCCTCTCTGGTCCTGTCGCCTCTACAGGCTCGACCTTTCCTGGCCTCACCAGCTTTGCAAGCCCCTCCCTCTCCCCTGGCCACGACCCCTCCACAGAGTCCATCTTCTCTGGACACACTTTCTTTACAGGCCTCTCCCTCTTCTCAGACCCTGTCCCCTCTACAGGTCTCACTTTCTCTGGTCTCACCACCTCTGCAGGATACTCCCTCTCCGGCCATTCCTTCTTTCCTGGCTGTGGATCCAGTGCAAACCCAACCTCTGGCCTTGCCTCCGTTGCAAGAACCTCCCGCTCCCAGGGCCACGCCCCCTCCTCTGGCTCCACCTTCTCTGGCCTTGTCCCCTCTGCAGGCCCCTCCCTCTCCCCCTGCCTCACCTCCTCTTCAGACCCCACGTCGCCCCCCTACCCCGGGTCCCGATGTCCCGATCCCGGGCCCACGGCTGACCCTGGCGCTGGCCTCCGCCCCGCCGCCGCCGCCCTCGCGCAGCCCGTCCAGCACTCTGAGCGGCCCGGACCTGGCGGGCCACAGCAGCAGCGCCACAAGCACACCGGAGGAGCTGCGCGGCTACGACAGCGGGCCCGAGGGCGGTGCCGCAGCCTCCCCGCCCGCCGACGCGGAGCTCGCTGCCTGTCACCCGGCCGCCTGGAGCCGAGGTCCCGCTCCGCCGCTGGCCGTCCATGGCACCCCAGGTAAGCGGCCCTCCGGACCCCGCGGAGAGGTGGAATCGGCGAGGTACCGGAATGCAGGTGGGCGGGGTCTAAGGCGAGGCTTCGCAGCTCCGGGGCGGGGCAGTTGGGTCTTGGGGCTGAGCTGAGGGCGGGGCGGGGCTTCTAGCTCCCTTTGGCTAGTTTGGCCTCTTGCTGCAGGAGTGCCCCTGCCTTGGCCTCCAGCTGCGGGCTCTGGCTCTGCTGACGGCCTGTGCACAATCTACGAGGCTGAAAGGCCCGAGTCGGAGACCTCCGCCCAAGGAGCGCTGGATCCCGGGCCCGGGCCTGGCGCTGGTGGTGGGAAGGCGGCAGCCGTGACGGGGGCGGGGGCGGCCTCGCGCGGCGTGAAGCCAGCGCGCCTGGGCGAGCTGCCTCTGGGGGCTCTGCAGGCCAGCGTCGTGCAGCACCTGCTGAGCCGGACGCTGCTGTTAGCGGCGACCGAAGGTGCCACTGGAGACAGCGGCGGTGGCCCGGGGAGCGCTGGGGGTGGTGGCGGCGCGGGGGGCGCCCGTACTGCGCTCAGCGATGCTGAACTGGGTCGTTGGGCCGAACTCTTGTCTCCCCTGGACGAGTCTCGCGCCAGCATCACCTCAGTCACCAGCTTCTCCCCGGACGACATGGCATCCCCGCAGGGTGACTGGACCGTTGTGGAGGTGGAGACCTTCCACTGAGCCAGACTCTAGCTCCTCCCACCACTGCCCACCCCTGCCTTAGTATCCGCCCCTCCGGTTACGCCTCTTTGTCTTAGACCCCGGTCCCCTCCTTCTGGAGTCCAGATCTCTGTGGGATTGGTATCAGTCACTCTAGAGCCCTAGAATTTTGGCCCAGGTTCGTGACCCACCCACGCCTTTGGCCAAGGTCCTCCCCTGGAACCTCGCCCCTTTGGCCTAGGACACGCTTCCGCTTCCCTTGAACCCCTCTTCCCTCGAGCCCCGCTTCCTTCCTCAGCCTAGGTCCCATCCCGTGTCCAGTGTATTGTCCGCCGCACGCAGCCCGAATTTGCAATAAAGCCGGGACACTGCAACCTGTGAGCCTTTGCTGTCGCCGCGGGGGCCGAGGCTGCGGTGGGACCAAGCAATGCTGAGAGCGGTCTAGCGCGGCACATCCACCCACCCGCGTGAATGTAGGTTTTTTCCTGTCCGCCTTCTGGTGTAAACTTTAGGCGCAGGAGAGTCCCAGGTGGGGCTGCGCCACCAAGTGGGTGAGCTAGTTCGTGCAAACTCTTCCCACATTGGGTCAGGGGAGCCAGCGCTCCTGGGGAGAGGGGGAAGACACGTGGGAGGGGCTCGCTGGGGGTCGGAGTGAGGGCTCCTCCTCCCAGTGTGCACCCCCTTACCTTGAATGCCCTGGTGTGCTGGAGGGAGAGAGGGGTCGCCTGAGACCATTGGTCTCTCTGTTCCCTCTGGGGCCTCCCTACCCAGGGCTCACTGCCCTCTGCTTACCCAGGAGGCTGCAGTGCAGGGAAGGCCTGCGTTTGGGCAGGGGCCTCCTCAGAAGGACCTGGTATAGAGAGTAGGACCCTCCCGGGTCAGGATTGGGAGGGACCTGTAGGGGAAGGAACAGCCTCTCCCAAGGCTGGGTGGGAGATCAGGGTGTCTTCACATTGCCCCATCCTCTCCAGGTGTCTTCACCATGCCTCTTTATGGCTGGCTCCCAACTCATGTACCTCACCTTTCCTTCCAATTTAGGGTATTCTCCCCAAACCAGGGATCCTCACCAGAGCCAACCAATATCTTCATTTCTCTCCCGTTCATAATTCCTTGCCCTTCCTCCCATGGCCCCACCACCCTCACCCTGGACTTCTCAAGCCCCAGCCCAGGCCCTTCTTCCCAAATGCTCCTTCAGGAAACACTCCTAGGCCTTTCCTCCCTAAGGGTCTTCTGCTTCACACCAAGAATGATGGAGGCCCGGAAAGGACCACAATCCCCAGGGCAGGTAAAAGGACAGAGCTGGACTCCGTGTTGGGTCCTCAGCCCTTTTTCTGCCCCTAAACTCAGTCCATCCTGTAGCCAGGTTCCTGTCAGACACAGATCACCCAGTTCTGCCTGTCCCCATCCCAGATGTGGTGGCCTCCCAACCTAGGGTCCTAGGAGAAATTGGCCCTATCTCAGTGGGACACTACCACCTCCGTCCTTGGGAGTAAATGTGTTGCTTATGGGGACACACAGCATGCTCCCTTACTCAAGGTGAAGTTCGGTGGCAAACCAGAGGTTCTCTTTTTAGCGGAGACAAGCCCAAAGGTAGGTGCTGGCTCCTCACCTATTGGGCATTCAGGACCTCAGAGCCAGCTCCAAAAGGGATCAGGGCAGAACTTCAGACAGTTCCCCCTGGGGCCCTACCCTATCCTGGGAAGCCAGTGGAGTGAAATTACCCTGTGAAAGCAGGAGACAGAGGAACTGTTGAGGGTCTTAGTGTTAATTCTGTATGATGAGAATGGTGCATGGGCCCCCAGGAACTGCTGAGTGATGGGACGGTATGTGGAACTTGGCTGTCCTGGTGCATAACTAGCATCCCTGCTTTACTGCTGGTCAGTCCCCATTCACTATTCTCAATGCCCAGCTCAGTTTGGTCTTTGCCCAGGCCTCCTCACTGATCTCCAACACTGTGGTCCATCTAGTGATGCTCCCCTCACCTAAGCTCTCCATGGCTCCCCAGTGCCCTTGGTTCAAAGAGCAAACTTTGGCTTCTGACTAGAGAAATCCCTTCCTGTTCTGGCCATTCCCACTCTTGCCTGTTCCTTCTATCATGTGCTTCCTGCTGGTTCCTGCCATGTCTTGCCTTTAAGTTTTTGCCCTTGTAGCTGGCTGCAGCACCCGTCCCTCAGGAAGCCTTCCCTGGCTCCTTCACCTACTGAGTACTTGTCACATCAGCATGCTCAGCTCTCGCACCCCACACCAGTGTCTGTCACCTCCACTACCCTGGGAATCCCTTATAGTCAGGCACAGGCAGAGCACCTGGAGGGCCTCAGGAAGTATGTGCTTAATGAACACAACCAGATCCCTAGTCCCCAAACTGCTCTCCATCTCTCAGGGGAGGCCCAAGCTGAGTGAGCCAGGAGGGAAATCATGCCCCTTGTCCTCACCATCTCCAGAGCCACCCTTGTGAAAATGCCAGGCTATCAGGGTCCATGTGTGAGCCTAACATCCAAGGTTCTCTGTGACCTGTTCCCCCCATACTAACCACCTGTCCCAAACCTCACACTTTTGTTCACAGTGAACCAGCAAATGCTCCCCCCCCCCCAGGTCCTGCTATGACTTCTACCTCTCTGGGAGGCTCCCAAGGACAAGGACAGCTTAATCCCCTCCCTACTGCTTTGCTGGACATGAGTCTGTGGCCCGGAGGCTGCTTGCAGTCCCCTTACTCAGCGTCCGTTGTTTGTGACTGTGTAAATGCACTTTATTTTCTATCCCCACCAGGGTAACTGCCTCACTCAGTGTCCCTTGTTTGTGACTGTGTAAATACACTTTATTTTCTATCCCCACCTGGGCGACATGTGGAGTGTGAACAGGCAGTGTGCAAAATGGTGGTGGGCAGTGTGGGAGGCACATGGGAGAGCCCCGAGATGCCCACCCTGGTCCCCAGGCTTTGTAACACTGAGAAGTGGGCAAGTGGGAAGGGGTGGGGGGATGAGCATGAATCCCCACTCCAGGAGGCGCCAAGGAGGTTGCTTCAGGCTCCAGGAAACACGAGAGTGTCAGCCCCAAGGGTCAAAAGGCCCTGGGGGGAAGGGGCATGGGGGTGGTGGCATTGTTGGACTTTGGCACCATTCTTGGCTCTGACTGCAGAGACCATAGGACCACCATGAGGAGGGAGGCATGGGGACGCCACTCCTCTGGGCAGCCTCTTCCCCTGGGGCCTGGCCCTGGCTGGAGGGTGGGTGTGGGGACCCAGGGAAGGAAGGGAAGTGGAGGCTGGTGACCCCCTGGAGAGGAGGCTAGCCTGGATGGGGGAACATTTCCATCACTGGCCAAGATAGGGTGATGTGTTTCATAGAGGAAGATGTCGGGCACTGGGGACAGGTCTCATGACTTCCTTGCAGCTGCTCTGGCCATCCTCCTCCCAAGAAGCAGGGGCATACACTGCCCTGGCCTAGTTCCTGCTGGCCATGAACACCCCAGGTGGCCCTGCACACAGTAGGGGGCACTTTGGTTTTCTGCTTGGGCCATGAGGCCTGCATCAGGCAGGAAAGCCCAGCTTGGCCATCTGTCCCTGGAAGCCAAGGGTCCCCAGGGGCATCTTGGGGTGTTGACATTCAGCCCAGAGTGGCCCCTTCTTCCTCAGGCCTCCTCCAGCTCCTGGGCCCTTCCCAGCAGGGCCACCCTTGTTCCAGAAGGAGGCCTGGTGGGAGGAGGGAGCTTTCTGCTACCCAATCCTGGGACCTCTGTGTCCTCTCGTGACCTAGCTGTTAAGAGGGGCAGACCTCCAGGTAACTGGGCCTAGAGGGGTACTGACCAAGATGGTTAACAGTGCTGGGGAGGGTGTGTATGACAGGTACCCTGAGGATCCTCAGGCTCCAGCTCTACCCTCTGCACCCTGCTGTGCCCCTTGGGGTGGGCATGGAGTTTGTTAAGTGTGGCTCTGGAGGCCCTCCCCCACCCCCCAACTCTGGGCTCAAGGGCAGGGCCTCAGTTGTCCAGGCCCTGACTATAGGGTGTAGCCAGCTCCTCAGCATCGGCATCACTGTCTGAGCTGCCCTCGCTGTCCTTGGCTGGCCGCTCCAGACTGCGGAAGAAGCGTGCATCGCGGGGCGACAGAGGGTAGAGCGTGTCCTGCAGTGCTGCGCCCACGCCCACGCCCAGCAGCTCCTCATCAGACGACGGCAGCGAGTCCTCATCCAGGTGCCGTGCCAGGCCTAGCCCATCGAAGGCCAGCGGGTCCTCGAAGGATGGTGGGCCCTTCAGCAGCCGCACCTGGGGCCGGACCGGCACGCTGGAGGTGTGGACCCACGTGCCGCTAGGCACCCTCCTCTCCCGCACCCCAGGCACTGACTGCTGGTCGGTCACCAACTGAGGACACGCAGGGCTCTCAGGCCCCTCCCGCGCTCACCTCGGCCTTCAGCTCCTCGATCTGGTCCTTGAGCTCACGGATGTACTGTGAAGAGTCTGAGTGGTTCAGCTGGCCCTGGATGCGGCCCTCCTCTCTCTGCGGGTATGCCAGGGTACAGGGGTCAGGCAGCATCCCAGCCCGGGGCCCGCCCCCCACCTTGCCCCGCCCCTCACCTGGATCTCCAGCTCGGCGATGCGTTGCCGCATTTCAGCCACTGCTGCCATGCTGTCCGCCTCTCGCAGGCGCACGGCCATCACCTCCTCCTTGCTCTGAGGGCAGTGGGGAGAGGGCGGGTCAAGGGCGAGGCGGGCAGGGGTTGGGGTGGGAAGGCGGGATCCGGGAGGGAGGCACCTTGCACTCGGCCTCCGCCTGCTTGCGGCGGCTTTCGCTCAGCTGCGTCTGCAGCCCCTTGTTCTGCGCAGCCAAGTACTGCAGCTTCTCCTGCAGCGCCGCGCGTTCCGCCTCCACGCGGTTCAGAAGGTTGCGGTGGATGTGGTCCTGGGGGAGGGAGGACATACCGGCGGGGGTCACGGCCTAACCGGGGAGCCAAACGTGGGCACCAAGTCCCTGAGAGGGTGGCTGCAGCCTACCTGTGTCTCCAGCTCTACCACACGCTGCCGGAGCTCGCGGCCCTCGGCCAGAGCCTGGGCCTCACGCAGACGCACGCTCATCAGCTCATCCTGCAGCTCGCCCAGGACCAGCTTCCGTGGGGACTCCTTCCAGCGGCCCCCGCGGGACAGATGGGCCTGCCAAGAGAGGCCCGCGGTCAGCCTAGGAGCTCCGAGGTCCCCTGAGCATGGAGGGTGGCCGACCTCCTGGTTGCAGGGCTGTTTCCTGTCCACTGGGTAGGTCTTCACCTGCCAGGTGTCTGAGAGCTCCTGCAGCTGCAGCTTCAGCTCCCTCGCGGAAGCCACTGCCTGGCCTTCCCGCACCTTGAGTGCTTTTAGCTCCTCCTGCAGCCGGGCCACGTTGTTCTCATCAGGCAGTGAACTGTTCCTCTGAGGGGGACAGGAGTGGTCAGAGCCTAGGGCAGCTGGTAGCCATGACCCTTTCCTGTAGCCCAAGGTGCCTTCCCTCATTTCTTTAGGGCTCTACCTGGGGCAGCCCAGGTGGGAGAGGGTGCACCCTGGACCCAGGATATGTTGGGAAGGACCAGGCCCATGGAGGCAGATCCACCTCTGTGGCCCCAGCTGTAGATCCTCACCTATAAAATGGCTGTAAGAGCCCTGGCTGGTGTGGCTCAGCTGGTTGGAGCATCGGCCAGTACACCAAAAGGTGGTAGGTTTGTATTCCTGGGCAGGGCACATACCAGGTTGCTGTTTGATCCCCAGTTGGGGCACATGTGGGAGGCAACCGATCTTTTTTTTTTAAAATTTATTTTTATTGTTGCAAGTATTACAAATGTCTCCTCTTTTTCCCCCACTGGCCCCTTCCACCCTTCACCCTCCCATCAATTTTTCTCTCTCATGTCAATGTTTGTCTCTTTCTCTCCTCCTTCCTCTCTCTAAAATCAGTAAAATGGCTGTAAGAACAGCACCTGCTCTCTCACAGGACTGGCTTAGGGCAACCCCATAAATGTTACTGTTGAGGACAGCATGCAGGCCGGGTGAGGACCAGTGCCTCCTATTGGGAATCTGAGATCCACCCCTGCAGGGCCAGAGCTGGGACCTGCCCCAGCAGGAGCTGAGAAGACTGAACTTCGGCACCTTGAAACCTCACCCACCCCCCCTCCAGGCAGCCCCTCTTCCGGGAACCCACTACAGGGAAGAGAGATTTGTGTTTTAGCCTCTTGGAACAAAATCCAGCTTGCAGCCCTAGGACCTCACTGACCCTTGCTTGGGTCTGGGAGTCAGTGGCGGGTAGGCAGGACCTACTGGGTACACATTTCCCTCTCATGTGGAGGGAGGTGGAGGGAAGCTGGCTGCTGGGGACTGAGAGGCTGTGGCAGAGGCACCTGGGGGGTGGGGGTGGCACCCAAAATAGTGCAGGCTGGAGGTAGGTGGGGCTGCTGCTGCCAGAATGAGTGTGTTCTGCTGCCCTCTTTTGGCTGCTTTGTGGAAGCTGAGTCAATACTCATTGTGAAAGCAGCTGGGGATTGATGGAGGCCTGGGGCCCCCTTCAGGGCTGTAGACAAGAGAGGGTGGCCTCTAGTTGGGTGATGTTTCCATGGAGGTGTGGGTGAGGTGAGCAGCCCTGCTGGGTCTGGGACCTCCTTCCTCTTCCTTCCCTCCTGGAACCCAGGGCCTGGGGACACACACAGGTGGGACAGACTGTCCTGGAAGCCCATGAAAGCCACTACACTGCTGGCACTGTATCTGGTGCATGATGGTGGGTGTGCCCTGATGTGTGTGTGTGTGTGTGTGTGTGTGTGTGTGTGTGTATGGGTATACCTGTAGAACTTCAGAGGGTCTTAGGGGTGAGGGGCCCACTTCCTATCTGCCCAGACCCTCCTGTGGAGACCATGGGGGAAGCAATCTTGGGTTCCTTGGGGACTGATGGGGCAGGGGGATCTGACCCCAGGACACTCCTCCCTGGTTCCCCTGGCAGCCCTTTCTCCTTGGCTCAGGCCTAGTTTTGTACCTCCTTAAGTGCATGCAGCACCCCACCTCCCTTCCCCCAGAGTCCCCCCCAAACCAGCCGGCCCAGTTGCACCTTCTCCATGTCTAGAACCTTGTCCTGCATCTCCCGTAGGGCCCCCAGTGTCTCCGTCTCCCGCAGCCGTGACTGCTCCAGCTCAGTCTCCAGGTGGGCCACAAAGTCCTCAGTGAGGCGAGGATTATCCTGGGGGCAGGTGGAGGGCTGCATCAGGCCCCAGGCTGCAGCTGGAGGGTGGGAAGCCTTCCTGCCAGCTGGCTGTGAGCTCAGGACTTGCCCCCTACTCCCCAGAGCCCCTGGGCTGGAAGGGGGCTCAGGCTGTGGGTAGAGAGGGGGGTGAAGAGGAGCCCTGGATCCTCTTCCTTTGCTTTCTGCCCTCATGGGATGAGAGCAGAACCCCATCATGGGGATCCTGATGACCAGGCCAGCCTCCTTCCTGGGAAAGCCACACAGAGGGAACCTTCCAAAGGGAACCTTCCATCGCCTCAGGATACTCCCTGAGGGATGCTAATGGCTGGTTCCCGGGATTGCTGAGGTGGGGGTGGAGAATGGGTTCTCCAAGTGCCCTTCCTGCTGTGTGGTCTGTGGTTTAGCCACACCATGGGGGTGGGGCAGGGCGGGGCTCACGGCTATGTCACTCCTGCTCCTCTTTCTTCACCTCCCTCTTCCCTCCTCCCGTATCTAAACAGGAAAGGGTGGGAAGAGTTTGCTGGGGTACTTTCTTGCTCAGTGCTGAGGCGTCTCAGACAGGTGCCCCCTGGGCCCAATAAAGGAGACCTGGCTAGTGGGAAGGAAAGCCCCTGGGGCCAGAGCTGGGTCCCCATCTCACTGACCTGGTGGCTTGGCAGGTGGCCCTAGCCCCTTACCCCATCCACCACCACCTTTCCCATTGGCCTCCTGCCCAGCTACCCAGGCCTGCTTGCTGCCCTCAACAAGGGTCTCTGAGATCCATGGGTACCAGTGGACCTCCCTTGGCCCAGATGGGGTTCGGGCCCCATACCAAGTGCCAGCCCTGCCAGGCTGCACCTTCTCCAAGTGTCTCTCCCAGATATGGTGCTCAAGGGCCAGTGTCTACGCCACTAGCTGCCTCATCCATCTAAAGGCCAGAGTTCACAGGTGGCAGGTGAGTGTCTCTTTGGCCTGAAAGAGGACATCATGCCAGTGGTGGGATGAGTCCAGCACAGATTTCCCCAT
Source organism: Miniopterus natalensis (assembly GCF_054644295.1). NCBI lineage: Eukaryota > Metazoa > Chordata > Mammalia > Chiroptera > Miniopteridae > Miniopterus > Miniopterus natalensis. The sequence goes on from NC_142084.1 coordinate 78,055,128, forward strand.
TGGCTCTACTGCTTCACAGTGAGGTGGGGGCTATAGCACTGGCAGGTGAGGGGTGGGAGGTGGACACAGGTGAAAAATGGTGAAGATCCCTGTTTCTGTCCCCAGGAACAAAGAATCAACTCAAATTCCTGCACCAAGGCCTAAGCCAAGGTCTCCAGGCCTGGGTGAGGGGTCCTCCCAGGGAACCACCCTACCTTCTCTCCAACCATTGTTTCTTGGGCACCTGAGGTTTCTCCAAATCAGGGACCCCATCTCACTACCAGGCTCTGCTTGGATCAGGCCTGGATTGCAGGGGCCCAGGAAGCCTACAGCATCTTTCCCTGCCCCTCCAGGGCATGTGTGCACAGGTGCACTCTGAGCTTGGGGGCCTCAGCTGCTGTCAGATCATCAGATAAGGAAGGAAACCTGCTGGGTAAGTCTGAAGAAAGGTTCTAAAAGCCACCTATGGGAGAAGCAGACTCTTTGCACAGTGCTCTAGCTTGTGAACCCTGCCACCCCTGAGGTCAAGACCCCCTAACAGACTTGTACTGCCCACTCACCCTCACCATGCCAGTTCAGAGTGGGGGGCACAGACCAGACTCTCCTCTGAGGGCAAAGTCCTGGGCACTGGAGGAGGGAGCCCCCTTCGTTGTCCCTCATCCTAGCTCCTACCCTGCATGGCTGGCCCATGGGGAAGCCCAATAGCCCTGAAGACACCAAGGAATCACAGGCTCATCAATGAAGGTCAAATGCCTGTGCCAGGAAGGGGGCCCTTCAGGGACAGCCTGATTCCTAGGCTGAGACTAGAGGTGGAGGAGGCTGACTGCCTTGTCTCAGTGTGGAAGGCCAAGCACCCCCACAGGTGGTGAAACATGGAAATTGCACAATTCACCCTCGGGTCAGGGGCCAATTGCTGAGGGTGGGGCTGAGGGAAAGTATGTGTTGAGCTCTGGGTGCTCCCCCAACCCCACCAGTTAGGAACTAGAGGGCTGATCCCTAGCCAGTTGCTGGTGAGTGCAGACAGCAGCTGCCAAGCAGGGGTGGGGGTGTGGCCTCACCGCGGTGGCCTGCCGGTACCTGCTGCTCCTGCAGCTGCCGGATGGTGCTCTGTGCTTTCTGCAGGTCTTCTGTTGCTGAGCTGCACTGCTGCCGCACCACCGCCAGCTCCCGCTTGATGACATAATTTTCCTCGGCCTCCTGTGCCCGTGTCACCTGTCCCTGAGCCCATCGAGGATAGGTGAATGTGAGGGGGGTCGTGACCCTCTGCTCACACCCCAGGCCCTGCCTGAGGCCTACCTTAGGGGGAGTCCCAAGGAGGGCAGAGGTGTTGTGGGAGAGGGGTGAGGCCTCCTTCACTCAGAGTCTGGGATGGGACACCCCATGGGAGCCTGGGGACAAGGCTGAGGGATAGGCAGGTACAGGATACCAGGAAGAGCCTGGAGGAAGACATCGGCCAACCCAGGTTCTGGGGTCTGTGGGGCTTATATGGAGACCAGGCCCCAGGCTGGGGCTGCTGACAGCTCTGTCCCCTCCCAGTTTCTGACTGTCAGCCTCTGTCCCAGGGGAGGAGAGGCAAGTCCTTATCCAGGGATGATGGCACACCAGAGGTCAGCCCCTGCTGGTGAGGGTGGGGGCAGGGTTGGGAGGTGGAACGCCTCTCCCCTGACTTTCCCCAGTCCTGAACCCTGGGGCCTTTAACTGCCAGGGGCTAAGATCCAGGCCCCCAGCCTCATTCCCTCACCCCACCCAATGTAGGTTCCCCCATTCCAGGCTCAGAGCCACCAGGCAGAAGCTTCCAGATAAAGCCATTCAAGATGAGGCAGCAGCAGAAGCAGGTAAGTGAGAGAAGATGGCAGGCCTTGCAGGTGAAAGCAGAGAGGAGCATGAAGGGCCAAGGGGTGGTGTGTGGGGGGGTGGGTGGGGGAGGCTCAGCAGGTGCACACACTAAGGCCTGCTGTTGATGCACCCTCAGGGTCCCTGAGCCTCTCTGGGTCCTCACCTGTGTCCCCTGGAGGGAGAAAACTTTGTGTCCCTATGCATTTACGTACACTCATAGACACACCCTCAGATGCCACATTTGCACATGCACAGCCCCCTCCTCTAGCTGGATACCTCTGTCTCTCTGAAAAGCACCCCCTCATGCATGGTGCCAGGCCTGCCCCCCTTGCCCCTGGGATGGCAGCGACCAGGGAAGAGGCAGTTATTGGCTGTCATGTGTAGAGAATAGAAGGAAATAGGAGAGTGAGACGAAAAGCTACAGTACCTGGATTAACCTATCAGCCAGAGCAGCACTCTCCTACCCGGCGAGGGGGGTCCCAGCAACAGGGGGAGGAGGCAGAGCGGAAGGCGCAGGACAGGAGAGGGGGAGAGACAGACAAGAACCACTTGTCACTAACGCAGTGGACTATCTCTAGAAGCAGGGGAGACAGGAGTGAAACCCGAGAACCAGAAAACCAGCAGGAGAGGACCTGGAGGAAGACCAAAGCCAGAGCCAGTTCCTTCCAGGAGAGGGGTCTGTGTGTGAGCTGAACGGAAAGGCAGGGGGGACCACGGCTGCCCCTTATAGAGTTGGCCAGGCTGGGGCCAACTGGGAAAACTCAGCAAGTTTCATTTGGAGCCTGAACAAGAATGGAGGCTTTGGGGCAAGAGCAATAAAATCCTGTAGACAACCTGTGGTTAGTGGAGGGTCAAGTGAAAATGAGAGTGGGTAGGAAGTGGGGGCCTCCACCTCTACTTCCATTTTTAAAAACAAGATTGGGATCAGGGTCAAGGTTGTGGCACCTCACTGTGGTGCCAGTGGCAAGACCACCCCCTACTCCTCCACTCCTATTTCCTTCCTTTTCAGGGCAAGGCTTCCAAATTACAGGGTGGGGCGACTTGTGGCCCAGTTCCAGGCACCTCAGTCAAAGTAGCAGTTTTACCTCCTCCTCCCACCCAGACAGCCCTGGAGGGCACTGGACACAAATGGGTTGCAGTTAACTGGGTTATAACTCAACTTCCAGCCCCAAGCTCTTTCCCCACGGTCCAATTATATGGCAGCTCAATTATCAGCAGGGTTGTGGGTGGGGCCTGGGGCAGGGGGTTGGCAGGCCCTTTGGTTCTTGGGTCCTGCTTGGGGCCTGGAGGGTTCAATGCCACAGGCTGGCGGCCACACCCCTCACCTTCTCCAGGGTCTCAATCCGCTGTTTGAGGAGCCGGTTTTCTGTTCGAAGCCTCTGTGTGGGGAGAGGGGAGAGCATATCAGATCCTGCCTTCCACTTCTATACAGAGGTCTATCCCCCAAGGGACCAGGCCACCTCCAGGCAAGAGAGAGCCAGCAGCTTACATTCTGAGTCAGTGATCTCAGAAAACAGGGCCAATTCCCATTCAGAATGGTCCAATATGTGTGTGTGTGTGTGTGTGTGTGTGTGTGTGTGTATTTTTTTTTTTTTTTTGATGAGCCTTGGTTCAGTAAAAATAAAGTGAGCACTTTAGTGGATACACACTGTGTGGGGTGGATGGTCTGCCCTATGTCCTCCCTGGGAATCTGTTTCTACCCCATGCTTGGGCCTGCCCACTTCCCACAAGGCAAAGGCTTCTGCATCTTGGGGGAAGCTGCTATCAGACAGCCCCACCTTTCACTGCTTTGCCTCCAGCCCCAGGGTTCAATTCTCAGTTGACAAACTCCTCTCAGAATTTGGGTCCAGGGGAGGAAGTTTTGCTGAATACCCATGCTTCCTTCAGCTCGACAACTACATTTCTGTGACCCACTGACAGCCAGCTAGTGGGAGGCTGTCTCCCTTGCTTTCACTTTCCATCCTATGCTTGCTGGATTCTGCTTAGATATTTGTGGTTTTAGGTTTTCCTATAGCTTTTTGGGAAGCAGGTGTGTACCCATTACGAAGTAGGTACACAGCAGTTGAGCGTCGACCTAGGATCCAGGCGATCGGGGTTTGATTCCCGGTCAGGGCACATGCCCAGGTTGCAGGCTCAATCAATGACTCTCTCATTATTGATGTTTCTATCTCTCTCTCTCCCTCTCCTTTCCTCTCTCTGAAATCAATAAAGATATATTAAAAAAAAAAAAAAGAAGTAGGTGCACAGCCTGGCTGGTGTGGCTAAGTGGTTGAGTGTTGACCTAGGAAGTAAGAGGTCATGGTTAGATTCCCAGTCAAGGCACATGCCTGGGTTGTGGGCTCTTTCTCCAGTAGGGGGCATACAGGAGGCAACTGATCGATAAGATTTCTCTCTCATTGATGTTTCTATCTCTCTATCCCTCTCCCCATCTCTCTAAAGAAAAAGAAATCAATAAAAACATTTTTAAAATATATCTTCATTGATTTCAGAGAGAGGAAAGGAGAGGGAGAGAGAGAGGTAGAAACATCAATGATGAGAGAGTCATTGATCGAGCCCGCAACCCGGGCATGTACTCTGACCGGGAATCGAACCCCGATCGCCTGGATCCCAGGTCGACGCTCAACCGCTGAGCCACACCCGGCCGGGCAATAAAAACATTTTTAAAAAAAGGAAGTAGGGACACAAACAGTTTTGATCAGCAGATTAGTGAGGGTCTTGCCTCCCTGTGGATCATACAGAACATTTCCTGGTTTCTTCTGGGAAGAAAAAGGTGATGGAAACATCCAGAACATTCCTAAGAAGCAATTGGTTAGAGAGATGGAAGACTTGAGTGATGGCCACTGACTCATGTCATGGATGGAGAAACTGAGTTGGAGTGGGGCAGTGTCTTGCCGGAGCCTCCCTCCCAAGCACAGGTCTCTGTCCCTCACAGTGATCTGGAACCCAGAGTCTTGACCCATGGCCTTTGGATTTCTTTGGCATAAACACAACGGGGGGCTATGTACTAGTAAGACTTTAAAATTTTTTTCTGTATTTTTGATGCTTGGACATCCTGAGGCCTTGCTAATCCTGGAGACACTTCCTTCCCAGGATTTAGCTAATTCCTACAGAGTAAACAACCTGCCTGCCAAGGCAAACCAGCCAATCCACAGCCACCCCCCCTTTCTTATCTAACTCTCACATATCAAGCCAATATTTCTCCTGTCCAAAATTGTGACAGGACACCTAGGGACCACTCCTATAGCCCCTGAAAAGCAGGCTCTGGCCCCTGCTTTTTCCCTTTACCTCCTGACCTACCCTGATGCTTCCCCATATGGCCTTGCATGGCCTGGTGTGCCCTGCCTCTTGGGAACTATGAGTAATAAACTCTTCTTTTAAAGGCAGTTGTCTCTGTGTCGGTCACCTTACCATACCTGATTAAAACAAATCCCAGGTACATTTTAAAACAGGCTAAAGGTGAAAGAGCAAAGGGCAGGGCAAAGGGAGAAGGCACCTGCCTGAATCCTTTAAGACCTGTGGGGTGCTCAGTGTCTTCTTGTGGGAAATTTCCAAGCTGAGTATGTGGTCGGAGGGTCTGCTGTGTACCTACCTGTTGCTGGGCCCTCATAGTTACCAGATGGGAACAGGCCCTTGTCTGTACATGAGCAAGACACACACACACACACACACACACACACACACACACACACACACACTTTTGGACTGGTGCATCAGTCAGGTTGCCACTCCTGAGAAAGAGATGCTTAAAAATTCAAGACAGGCTCCGCTGGGAGTGGCTCAGTAGTTGATCCAGGAGATGGAGGTTTGATTCCTAGTTGGGGCACATGCCTGGGTTGTGGGCTCAATCCCCAACACGGGGCGTATGGGAGGCAGCCGATCAATAACAACTCTCTAATCATTGATATTTCTATCTCCCTCTTCCTCTCTCTGAAATCAATAAAGATATATTAAAAAAAATTAAGACACAAAACTTTCTGGAATTCCTAAAAACAGGGACAGAACAATGATTTCCTCTTTCCCCCTCAGGTATGGGTGGCAGGTGACCAAATTCTAAACTCCCTTTGCCTTTCTAGAGGAGGTGGGGATGATGATGATAGTGGTGGTGGTGATAATAATAATAAATTGAACAGCGGAGTAAGTATCATTCCCATTTTGCAGAAGGGGACACTGAGAGGTGTCAGAAAGGAGAATTCACCTTCTCAGGTCACACAGCTGGTCTGTGATAGAGCTGACATTTGAACCCTGGTATGTGGGACTCCAGTCCCAGCCATTGTGGTACTCTGCCAGCCTGTAGACAGAGGACAGAGTCAGGCTGTTTTGGGGTTTGTGTTTATGTTTGTTCCTTTACCCCTACTGGACTGGGGACTCCCAATCTCTGCTGTGATTGGCACAAAGTAGGTGCTCAATAAATGTTTGTTGAATGAATAACTAAAATCATGTGTGGAGGGATGAAAGCAGAGGGAAAGAGAAGGTGGGAAGACTGGGTTCAGAGATTTTGCACACTCAGAAAACCCCTTGAGGTATTGTGATTTATAGTAAAAAATACATATTTGGTCTTCCATCCAGTCCTGGCACAGAGCACCTAAAACCCTGGGAATTTCCTAAGTGAGGAAAGGGATAAAGGTGTCTTCTGTTATGTTAATGAGGTGACTTTTGGAAAACCCCTTGGTCACCTAAGGATGGGGGCTGGTTCCCAGGGGACCCAACCATGTGTCAGAGGGTTGGAACTTTCAATCCTATCCCCAGATCTCTGGGGAAAGGAGAGGGGTTGGAGGTTGAATCAATTGCCAATGATGTAATCAATCATGCCTGTGTATTGAAACTCCATAAAACCCCACAGGACGGGAACTGGAGAGCTTCCACGTTGAATGGTTGGAAGTGCTGTGAGGGTGGTGCACATGGAGAGGGCATGGATGCTCTGTGCCCTTTCCCCATACCTGGCCCTATGAATTTCTTCCATCTGGCTGTTCCTGAACTATATCCTTCATAACAAACCAGTGATCTAGTAGTAATGTTTCTCTGAATTCTGTGAGCCACTCTAGCAAATTAACTGAACCCAAGGAGGGGATCATAGAAACTTGCAATCTATAGCCGGTTGGTCAGAAGCATAGGTGACAATCTGGACTTGAGGCTGACTTCTGAAGGGGGAAGTGGCAGTCTTGTGGGACAGTGCCCTTAACCTGTGGGATCTGACATCGTCTCCAGGTAGATGGTGTCAGAACTGAGCTGACTTGTAGGACACCCAGCTGGTGCTCAAGAATTGCTTGGTGGTATGGGGGGAAACCCCACATATTGGAGTTGGTGAGAGAATTATACCCTCAAACCTAGTAGGGCTGGCTGGCTAGGTACCAGAGGGAGCAAGGGGCCATAGGTGAGCACTGGTACCCTGGCCTATCTTCCCTGGCATCTGGGCCCTGCCTGCCTCGGGCCTCCCCTCTTGCCCCTGACCTTGTGGCTCCCACCACTGAGGGAAGCCTTCCTGATGTTCCCCCAGGCCCTCAGGCCCCCTGGACCTGCAGCAATCTCCCCTACACATTTTATCCAGAATTATTTCTAGAGTTCAAACCCTATACTTATTGGTTCACTGACTGTCTCCTCACTGCAATGGAAGGCCTACAAGGGCAGGTCCACCTTGTCCACCACTGTGCCCCAGCGCCAGGTGGGCCCTCGCTCACACACTGGTCTGGCAGTGAGTGAAGGGGCAGCTGGTAGAGGGACAACCCCTTAGAGCCTGAGGACAGTCTGGTGTGCTTCCTGCACTGGGCAGGGCCGCCTCCTAGTGGCCACCCACTTCTTGCGTTGGGAGAGAAGCCCCCAAGGACCACCATAGCAGTCCCCCTCCCCAGGGACTCACTTTGATCTCGATCTGCTCTTCCATTTCTTTACTCTTCATGGCTGCGTACTCCTTCTCAAGCCTGCAGAAGAGAAGGCTGACGTGGTCACTGTCCCACCATCAGGGGCCCCTTTTCCGCCAGCACCCTGGTTGCCAGGTACTGACCTCTTCATCTTCTTAGAGTTGTACTTGACCTGGTAAGCCTTGAGGATCAGCTTATCGGGGCAGCTGTCAAACTGATGTGGTATTACCCTCTGGAAGTACTGCGGGGACATAGGCAGTCATTGACTCTGGGGGTGTCTGCTGTGCCCACTGTCTTGGAGGAGGGCCTGGGTGCTCCAGGAGGGAGGGTGGGAGCAGGTCTGCCTGGGATGTCACCATGTACCCAGTGCAGTGCCTGGCCTGCCTGTAGTGGGTGCTCCATCATTGTGGAGCAATTGAGTGAGTGTGAGAAGAAGGCATCTGGGGAGAAGCTGCCTGCAGCCAGGGCTTCAGTTTGCAGGGAAAAAGCAGGCTGCAGAAGCTCCTGAGGGCAAAGGCCCGGGGGTGGGTTGAGGTAGGGTATGAGCACAGGGCACCTTCACAGAGGACGGGGAGGCATGCTACACTACAGGGCAGTGGGAGGAAACTGAAGAGGTTGTAGAATTGGACCAGCCAGGAGCAACCTGGAGGGAAGACCCCTCAGTGGTCCACCTGCTTGCCTGGAGCCCCTGAGGTCTCCACAAAGGGTTAAGTGTGAGCCACCAGTGTACACAGTTTGCTGTTGGTTGGGGCCAGGCTAGCTCCTGCTCCCCAGCCCAGCTGGCCCCCTCTGGCAGCTGCAGACAATGAACATTCATGTTTGTGGACACAACCGTGGCCTTTGTGTATTCTTCCCCAAAGTACCAGCTGGAGGACACTGGGAGGGGGCAGGGGCCTGCATGGTGGGGACATGGTGATGAGAAGCAGGCAGACCTCTTCTCCAACAGACAGGGAAGCCAGGGCAGGGTAGGCCAGTGAGGCCACCCAGACCTCTCACTCCCTCCTGTGCCCTAACCTGGTTCAGTTGCTGGGGCCAAAAACCAAACCCAAAGCCTCATGGTTTGGCTAGTATAATTATTTGCCACAAAGGCTTTGGGGGACACAAAGCTAGGGGCAGGAGAGAGGAGGCGAAACCTCCCAGAGCCAGGGCCTGGGCCTTCCTCTCTCCCCACTGCCAAGCTGCTGGTCCTGGACTGTGTATGGCAGAGCCTGGGGCTCCTTAGGGCCCACCCTGGTTCTCCAGGGAGGCCTCGGGGGCATAAGGGATAGGAAAGGATCAGGCTGCTCAGGAACTCCAAGCCCTCCTGTCTCACAGGAGGCTTCACCTGCCCAGGTGCCCCTCTTGGGGGGGGGGATCCCACTCTTCCCTGGGCCCCCTGGCCCACCTGGGACATGCCCTCCATGTCCAGCTGCATCAGCTCCACCTGGTTCACCTGCAGCAGGGCGAGGCCTACCCGGAACACGATCTCCAGGCCCTGCAAAGGCAGTGGTGACAGTGCTTCTCTGGTTCTGCTCTCTCATGGAGCTCTCCGATCCTTCCCCAAGCCCCGGCCCTTCCCAGGCTGGGATTTATTTCTAGTGTGGGGCCTTTAGGAGACGAAGAAACTGAAGGGGTCCTGACCTCATACATGAAAATGTCGAAGACACGAGTGGCGACAGGCAGTGGGAAGGTGGTCAGGAAGAGTGTGAGGAACCAGGATGAGGCATACATGGACGTGTGGAAGCTCTGGGAGCGGAAGTGGGTGTTCAGGTCCGGGAGCTGCTCCTGAGGGGTGAGGAGAAGAAGCCAGGCACTGTGAGGATAGCACCAGGCACAGCTGTCCATGCCCACAGGTTCCTTTCACCTGGAAGTGCTGGGTCTCAGTGCCCCTGCCTCTAGGAAGCCTTCCTTGGTCTGCCCTTGGGTCCCTTCCTCTGTGTGCCCTCAGCACTGTATTTGGATGAGCTGAAACATCCCAGAGCTCTGAGTAGCATGAGGTAGGGACACAGGCAGGGGTGGCAGGAGTAGCAGCAGCTCATGAGTTCTGGGTGTACACCCTGGACAGGAAGTGGCCTCTTCCCAACTCATGGGATCCTCATTATCAGCCTGACAGGGAGCTTCTGAGGCTTGGGGTGGGTTTATGTAACTCCTTGAGGTCACTGAGAAAGTGAGAGGTGGGGCATAGCATAAGCCCACTGCAGCTCAACCTGTATTCCGTGACTTGCCAGTCACTGTGTCTCCCACAGCTCCCTCACGATGCTCTGTGCCCAGTAATGCTCAGGGGATGCTGGTCTGATTGACCTGAACTTCAGACTGTTGAAAACTGACAGAAACTGGGGAAACAGGCTGGAGAAAGTGTTAGGACCCCCTGGATGTCCTTCACTGGGAGAAGTAACTCTGGTGCCCCCTCCTGCAACCTGCTCTGGGCTTCCTTGTGGACCCAAGGGCTTCCTGGAGCTGTCCAGCTACTTTGCTGTAGAGCTCTCAGCTACTCAGCCTGGGCAGGGCCACTTCTCTGCAGACTCTGGCCCCTGCTTGTGGGCACTACCAGGTCCCCCTTGAGTAAAAGCACTTCCTAGTCTTCCAGGCTTGAGGAGTGGGGCTTTCATGACCAGGCTCATCCCAAGGCCTACCTTTCATTCCCCCTCTAATCCCTACCCCCAACTGCTATGCAGTTTCACAGCCCCACCTGTGACAGGCTTTTGGAGCAGGCTGTGTGTGTGTGTGTGTGTGGTGTGTGCGTGTTCTTCCCTTACATGCACACTTAGCTCTGTCTGCCAGCCAAGAGCAGCCCCTATGGGGGCTGCTATTTATAAACAGAAAGGTCTGCAGTTTTCCCTCTCCATAATCATCAAAGGCAGGCAGACAATACTTTCCCTCCTTTTGCCATGCCATGCTGGGAACAGACAGTGAGGGAGTTGTGGGTATTCTGGCAAAAGTCAGCCTGATACCTCTGCCCTCAGGGTTTGGGAGCCCAGAGCTCTCAGGAGCCCCTACCATAAATGGCTGGCCCTGCCCTGTCCCAGGAAGTGTGCTTGGGGGCAGTGCCACATGGCCCCCTGGGGACTAGAAACTTTTTCTGAGCTGGGACCTTTGGATATGATTTCTCAGCCCTGGAATTTTCAGTCAAATAGATCCACTGGGATGGCCTAGGTTAGTGACCATGGCTGTGGGCTGCAGAGGAGTGGGTGGTGCTGGGCTACCCTGGCCCCGCTCACCTGCAGCATATACTCAAACTGGTAGATGCAGAGCCCCAGCTCGGCCATGCTGGGCTTGAAGAGCTCCCGAAGGCGGTACTCCTGCATCAGCCGCACAAACACGCAGAAGGCCTCCTCTTCAGGCATCTGGGGGATGGGCAGGCAGGCAGGGGCCTGTGAGTGTGGGCAGGGTGGTGGTGGGGCGCTCGCTGCTCTTCTCATGGACCTGGAGTACTGTACTTGGCCTGTTTCTGTTCTATTTCCATTTAATGAATGTGGACTGTGTGGACTGCCTGGACTCTCACAATGAACCTCTGGTCGCTCTTGTTTACTGATGAGAAGCCTCCTGAGGCTGAAGTCACCTGACTTCAGGCCACCTGGCAGGGAACAGTGGAGCTGAGACTTGATCCCCAGGTCTGGCCACCTCCAGAGTCCATGGTTGGGACACCCTCGGGTTCACTCCCAGCATCTCTGTTCTCTTTTTCCTAAGCCTGCTGGATTCTCTGGACAAAACCCCTAGCCCCATAAACTCCACACTGGCCAACTTAAGCTCCCCACCAGAGTTCCCTGTCCAACCCTGGGAGGTGACTGAGTAGGACCACCTGCCCTTCTAGCCCCTGGACAGAACAGTGGACAGAACAGGCAGTCAGTCCCTCTGTGCTCACCCACTGGTGGCTTGGCCTGGAGACTGTCATAGGTGGATGAAGGGGTAGGCTCTGATAGTAGAACACTGGATAGAATGTTACATTCTGCTTTTGTCCACCTCCTGGAAGCAGAGCCTGGATGGGCTGGCCCTGCCATAAGTCTGGCTCCAGGCCACCTACCTGCATGAGGAGCAGGCCCACGATGAAGGCACTGCCCTGGCAGTAGCCCACCTCCCGGTCCACTAGAGAGTATGCCTGCAAGGGAACATAAGTGTCAGGGTAGGGTCCTGCCAGGCTCAGTGACAGCAGGCCAATGTGGACAGTGCTTCTTCAGAGGGTTGGGGTAACCTGAGTGGTGGGGGCCTCACCTTCATGACATTGAAGAGGACCTCCTGGCCCAGGCTGTCTTGGCCCTTGAAGAACTCGTGCTCTGGGTAGGTGCGGGCGATGTCCCTGCGGATCAGCTTCTCGCATGGTGAGGACATCTTGAGCAGCTCTGAGTACTGGTTCTTGACTGGCATGTTGGTAGCACTGCACAGAAGCTGCCACACGATGGCCCGGAAGTGGTGAGGGATGCCTTTGCGGATCAGCTCCTGGGGATGGGGTGGGCACCAGGAAGCCAGGCTGGACGTTGTCCCAGTGCAGCCTCCCTACGGCTACCCAGTCCAGCCCCCAAGATAGGCTTGCCTACATCTGATGCATGTGGCCCAGAGTTCCGCTGAGACTTTGCACTGCAGACGGAGTCCACACTGCTTAATGTGCTACCCCCAGTCTGTCACAGAACATGGTGGGGCAGGAAACAAATAGGTGCCTAAGATGTCAGTGCGACAGCTACTTACCTGGTTAGCCTCACTCATACTCTCTTCCCTCCCCCTGCCCTGGCAAGGCCCCCTGAAACTGCCTGCACATCTCTACTTCTGTCCCTTTGCCTGTGCTGAGGCCCTGGTGCTATTGTTCGTTGGCCAAGTGACCAGGCAGAGACTCCTGCTGTCTGTCCCTGCTGGCCCCCCAGCCACCCACCCACTTCCAATGTCCCCACCACCTTAAGCAGCTTCTCTTTCCTACGCCGCCACTCTTCCCATTCATTGGCAATTCGGCCCCACAGGATCCAGGTGTCCTCCTCCAGGTGGCTCAGGTTAGAGGAGGCGGAGGAGCTGGACACCAGAGAGGAGCCGCTGTTTCGCCGGGAGCCATTCATGGAGCGCATGGATTTGGAGTCGGCTTCCAGGAGCCTAGATAGGGAGGGCAGGTAGAGGCACATCCGAGCTTCAGGGACCTCCCACCCTGGTCCCTGGGCATCAGTGACTTCCTGGGAACAGGTAGCTGCTGAGAAGCCTGGCCCCTCCTCCCAGGGAATTCCAGTGACCACCAGGGATTGGGTCTAAGTTGTTTATGCCCAGTGGCCTCAGCCAGAGCTATGGTCCATCACCCTGGATCTCTGCAGAGGCTGCCATTTGTTTGTCCTATTCTGTGCCCAGCACTGGGCTGAGAAGTATGTGGGTTAGCTTACTCAGTCTTATACCACCCCTGAAGGGCAGGTTTTGTTAAGATCCATGTTTTACAGATGAGGCACAGAGAGGGTGAGCTGGTGGTTGGGGGTACCCAGCTAGCTCAAAGCTGTATGAAACCTAGGTTTCTGATGCTTTGACAGCTGGATCCTGGCTGACTCTGGAAGGTGTGCCCTCCCAGGCCTACCTAATTCCTAGAGATAGTTAAGGACTCACCTGCTAGTGCAAATCAATGAATCCAGAATCCACAAACCCACCACCACTACATTATCAGGCTCTCACATTCAGGGCTACTATCTGTCATGATCACCACAGGCCACCCCTATTCCCCAGAGCATACTGAAATTATTCAAACTAGCTAAACCCAGGCCTGCTTAACCTGCCTCACCCATTCCTTCTCTCAGAAACCATGATAGAAATGCCTGCATTTCCCCTGCCTCCTTCTGCCTCCTGACTGACCCTGGTGCCTCCCTGTGTGGCCCTGCATGGTGTGCCCTGCCTCCTGCTTCTGTCTTCTCAGTGGCAGCTCTCTCCTGATCTGTTAGCCTTGCCATAGGTGAATGATAATAAACCTACATTTTATTTTATTATTTAATATTTGAAAAAAAATTTAAATTCAAAACCATACTTCTAGAAAAATGGGGTAAGTTTTAAAAATAAGAAAATATAACTGATTAAAATTCTAATCACAATTAAATTAATATAGTAATTTTTATTACAAACTTATCTTGCTATAAGACATTGTTGCCCTGGCCGGCGTGGCTCAGTGGTTAGACCGTTGGCTTGTGCACCAGAGGGTTGCAGGTTGGATTCCAGGTCAAGGGCACATACCTGGGTTGCAGGTTCAATCCCCAGCCCTGGTTGGGGCATGTGCAGGAGGCAACCAATTGATGTATCTCTCTCGCATCGATGTTCCTCTCTCTCTCTTTCTCTCTCTCTCTCTCTCCCTCTCTCTCTCTCTCTCCTTTCTCCTTCTACTTCCTCTAAAAAAATCAATGGAAGAAATATCCTTGGATAAGGATTAACCAATTTGTCCTGTGCACCAAAAGGTTGCTGGTTCAATTCTCAGTCAGGGCACATACCGAGGTTGTGGGCTCGATCCCGGGTAGGTGGCATGCAGGAGGCAGCCAAGTGATGTTTTGATATCACTCAGTGTTTCCCTCTCCCTCTCTCTTCCTCTCCCTCTAAAAATCAATGTTAAAAAATCTTAAAAAAAGTCATATAACATGTTCACTTCAAAATCTCAAAAACCATTATTTGAAAGTAGTTTCAATTGTTGCCTCTGTTCCAACAGAAAGTTTCACCAAGCACACACTGAGAAAGTGTTACTATTTTGAGTTACCTTTCATTTAATAAACATTCATACTCATGAATATACTTATTCTTCTTCTACAACTCTATGGAAAATTAAAAGTACTTACATGCCAAAGGAGGAAAGCCAGAGCAGATTTAAATATATATATTTTATTGATTTCAGAGAGAGGAAGGGAGAGGGAGAGAGAGAGTTGAAACATCAATGATGAGAGGGTGATTGATTCGCTGCCTCCTGCACACCCCCAACTGGGGATTGAGCCCACAACCTGGGCATGTGCCCTGATGGGGAATTGAACCTGGATCTCCTGGATCCTAGGTCGATGCTCAACCGCTGAGCCATGCCCGGCCGGGCCAGAGCAGATATAAAGGGCTTCAAGGAGTACTTGCCTGCTAAGCATCAACATGACTCCCTTTTTATTTTATTTTATTTTATTTTATTTTATTTTATTTTATTTTATTTTATTTTATTTTATTTTATTTTATTATTTTATTTTATTTTATTTTATTTATTAAAAAAAAAAAGTCTTTATTGATTTCAGAGAGAGGAAGGAAGAGGGAGAGAGAAAGATAGAAACATCAATGATGAGAGTCACTGATTGGCTGCCTCCTGCAAATCCCCCCATTGGCGGTCAAGCCCGCAACTTGGGCATGTGCCCTGATTGGGAATCGAACCACAGTCTCCTGGATCATAGGAATATGACTCCCATGACTCTTTCTAAAAAATTTTTACTTTTTCAATTTTTTCAGTTACAGTTTACATTCAATATTACTTTGTATTAATTTCAGGTGTTCAGCATAGTGATTAGACAATCACATACTTTAGAAAATGTTCCCCACAATATTTCCAGTACCCACCTGGTACTATACATGGTTATTACAATATTATTGACCATATTTCCTATGCTGTACTTTCCATCCCTGTGACTATTTTGTATCTATCAATCTATGCTTAATCCCTTTACCTTTTTCACCCAGTCTCCTAGCTCCCCTCCCCTGTGGCAATCATTAGTCTATTCTCTATATCTATGAGTCTATTTCTGCTTTGTTGTTAATTTACATTGTTCTTTAGATCCCACATACATGTAAAATCATATGGTATTTGTCTTTTTCTGATTGACTTATCTCACTTAGCATAATTCCCTCTAGGTCCATCCATGCTGTCATAAATGGTAAGATTTCATTATTTTTTATGGCTGAGTAATATTCCATCGCATGTATGTATCACAGCTTTTTTATCCACTCATCTATTGATGGGAACTTGGGTTGCTTCCATATCTTGGCTATTGTAAACAACACTACAATGAATATAGGGGTATATATCTTCTTTTGAATTAGTGTTTTGGGAATAAACCTACATTTAAAAAAACATATATGTTTTTATTGATTTTAGAGAGGGAGGAAGGGAGAGGGATAGAGAGAGAGAAACATCGATGAGAGACATCGATCAGCTGCCTCCTGCACGACCCCTAACGGGGATTGAGCCCACAGCCCAGGCATGTGCCCTGACTGGGAACTGAATTGGTGACCTCTTGGTTCATGGGTCAACACTAGACCACTAAGCCATGTCAGCTGGGCTAAACCTACATTTTAAAGCAAGGGGAGAGCCAGAGAAAAAAGGTGGGAAGGCCTGACTCCAGAGTCAGAAGCTTTACTCTTTTGTCTAACAATGGCTTGAGAAACATAGCCAGGGTCACAGATTCACTGTGCCTCTAGAAACTTTGGTCTCCTCATTTGAATGGGGAACTGTCTGTTCACTCAGGGTTATGAGGATGACATTGCCTCTGGTGGGGTCTATTACTTTGCCCAGGGCTAGACTCAGATATGAGTGTGAGGGGGCACCCAGGAACTTCCGTTTTGGGCCCAGGCTGTATACTCTGCACCCCCCCATCCTACACCCCAACTCACCGGTTCTGCTCTTCGAGCTTGGCCAGCAGCTCCAGCTCATCAGGGCTGAGGTTCTCGGAGTCAGAGGTCGGGGAGCAGGTAGGGGCTGACAGGGCCTCCTGGGACGAGGAGTCGGGGCTCAGAGTGGGGCTTGCCATGGTAGGCAGGCTCATCAGCAGCAAGAGGAGCCAGGTCACAGCTCTGTCTGGGGGCCAGAAACACACATGGTCAGCATTGGGTTGGGTCTCCACCCCATCCTGCCAGCTCTGGGCCAGCTGAGCCTGCTGTTCACCTATGCACATTTCCATACTCTGGGCTCCCATTTCTGCTTTGTACACTCAGTATACCCCTCATCCCCATGCACCCCAGCCCAGCTGATGGCCATGCCAGCAACTTCTTTTTTTAAAAATTTATCTTTATTGTTGAAAGTATTACAGATGTCCCCTTTTTCCCCCTCCTCACATGCCAGCACCTCTACTCTAGACACTGACTACTGGGATCCCTGCCTGTGTACTCCAGATGCCTGGACAGATACAGTAGGACCACAGCAGGGCCCAAGCTGTCCTGCTGTTCATGGGCATGAAGGCCAAGGCTTGACTCCAAGGCCAAGGCTTGACTCCACACCACTGAGTTTTCAGCAGAGCCTGAGGCAATGGCTCCCGTCGCTCAGGACCCCTGCTGGGACCTTGAGGTGCAGGAGCCCCTGCTTTGGTGGCCCTTCCTGACAGCCTTGGTCCCTGTCTCCTGCTGTGGTTTGCCCTGGAAGGCTTGCCTCAGCATCTGATTTCCCTCTCATCAACCAAAGTGGACTGCTAGCACAGCCAGAAGCAATTATCCTCTCCTGTTAATTGTCTGGTGCTGCCAATTGCCAGAAGAGTGAACTCCCCTTGGGCTGGGAGTCTGTGCCCTGGTGCACACGGAGTGAGAGCTGCAGGCTCTGATGGGTATCCTGATCTTGGTCTGCCATGTGCCAGGCAGGTCGTCTCTCCTATTTTTCCTGGGGATGGCCTGGCCCCACCCTCCTGGGGGGCTCCAAGGACACTGGCCTCTTGCCTTCTGCCAGTTTCATGAGAGGCGCCTCAGCACCATACCCAAAGCTAAGGCCAGATTCAGATAGACCTGTGCCTAAAATGTGGCACCCTCTCAACCAGCTGTGTGGACTTGGACCAGTCACTTGGCTTCTCTGAGTCTCCACAGGCCTCAGAAGGTCACTATGAGAACTGAGCATGCTACTGCACGTGATATGTGAGAACAGTGCTTGATACTAGGTGATTACTCCATAAACATCAGCTATTATTATCCATCCTGGGGCCAGAGTTGAGGCCTAGCTGGGAACCAGGGCTCCAGGGTTCTGCTATGCCTGTTGGGGACACCTACAGGGGTTGGCATCACCTTGTCGGAGGTTCTAGGCATGAGAAATGGCTAGGAAAGGGAAGGGTGCTAGGAGTTGGGGATGGCGTTCCTTCTACTCAGTCATGCTGCTTCTGTTGAGCCCAGGTTAGCACAAAGGGTCTAAGAAGATAGTGATCCCCAGGGTAATGGAGACAGGAAGAAAATCCTGCTCCCCTACCACCACTGTGCGTGGCACCTTCATGCCCACCCATTCTCCTGCATGCTCTGTACCAGGAATCCACTATGTGTTCTTGGACCCCACCTGACCTGGCTCTGACAGCTAAGCCCACATAGGGATGGTTGCCTGGTCCCTGGAGAGGTGGGAACTGGCTCTCTAGGCAGCAGGCGGAAAGTGATAGGATAAAAGCAGACCCCTTCACATCTGCCTGGCACCTTTCTGCAGCCTAAGTTTAACCCCCAGCCAACACCCAAGGGCTCACAGGTTGGCTGGACTTGACCCTTCCATGAACTTGATTCTGGCCACCTTCCCTCATGCTGCCCTGTCACGGAGGGTGCCATTCTTTTCACCTTGTGGGGACCCAGAAACCTCCCTCCCCAGGACTCTGTGACTCCCCAGGGCCACTGGTTCTGTCTCTGGCTCCCGAGGGCTCCCCCAGTCTGTTGGGTGCTGAGGGCTCTGGCTTTTGGTGAGTGGTACAAATTCTAGGTGATGGATCCTGGCAAAACTGGAAGACTTTGAGCTTCTATTGCTTGGCTGGCAAGGAACCACCTGCTCCAAAGATCAAGCCATGTGCACCACCTAGCCAGGAGTTAATCATTCCTGATACAGGGACAGTGGGGGCTGCTCCAGGGCCTCCTGCAGAGTCAAAGTCTGTGGAAGAAGTGCTGACCTGGAAGGATCTCTCTGGGCAGGGAGGGGCTGTGAAGACCATGTATGGGTACCATCTTCAGAGCTGGGAGATAGGGAGGAGGTGGTGGAGGTGAGGATTAAGCCTCAGAAGCACAGCTGGATTTGGGGAGCAGTAGGGGCCTCAGAGAAAGAGACCACATGTGGCCAGGGTCATGACCGGGGACACTCTCTCCTTGCTGAGCCCAGAGCACTTTGGCCCACCCTCTCCCCTAAAGAGCCTGAGAAAATAATTCAGGTCTGAGTTTTTGATTAAACAAAAAACACAAAACACACCAGGAGCCATCTACTTGCAGAATGTGTTCAGCTGTTTATCATATAGTAATGGGTATTTCATTCATAAAATAAAATTGACTCAATGCACAGGGCTGAAATTTGCAGTCTAAGAGGCAGAAATTAATGATCCCTCAGGAACTTTCTCTTGACTCATCCCTGGACTCTCTAAACACTGCTTTGCCCTGGAAGTCATCGCCTGATGAAGGCACACATATACTCATACAGGCAGATATACACACTCACACACAATCTCACACACATACAACTCCCACTCAGATATACAGCAGACACACACTCATATACATTCACTTTCGCATATACACCCTATCTCACACCTATGCACACTCTTGCATACACACACACACACATACACGCATACTTTCTGCACTGACAAGACCTTGTCACCACTGGAACTGAGGAGATTGCTATGGACACTGGCTTGCTGCCGTCCTAGCTTGTGGGCAGCCTCACCAGAGTGCCATCACTCTTACTGGCTCAACCATTCCTTCCCTGGCACTTACTGAGGGCCAGGTGTTGTTCTAGGCATAGAGTGGAACAAGGTGATGAGAACACAACTCCACAGGGCATGCAGCCACTTCTCCCCTGCTAGATGGGCACAGAGATGCAGAGACAACACAGGTCCCCACACCTCTAAAATCCATACACAGGCTCCCTCTAGGTCTGGGGTCCCAGCCTCTCAACATCCCCAACTTCAATGACATTTGCCTCTACTCCACCTCAGCCACCTGAAGGGGGATCCTGGCTCCTGCAGGGTGGGCAATGCACCACCTAACCATGCTCCTGCTGGCACCACCATCCACCTCACTCCTATAGGGTGGTCTATGGCTTAGGAAGCTGAGCCAAGCAAGAGGGGTGGGAAGAGACTCTGCTGATGAGCTGGGGCAGGGAGTGTGGGCGCAGAAAAGTCCAGATGCCAGACATCTCCCACCTCCTTCTCCCTCTCCCTCTCAGGGACATTTGGACACTGTCAGTTATGCCTCCTTCTTCTTGAAGTCCTCTCCCATCTAGTTTCCAAGAAACCAGGCTCCTGGGTCTCCGGCTTCTTTGTCCAGGGCTTCTCAGCCTCCCACATGGTGCCTGTTCCTCCATACGCTTTGCCTGGGTCCTTGTCCCTTCATGCCCTTGGTGATCTCACTCTCACGGCTTAAATGACCAAATATATGTCAGTGATTGTGACACCTCCATTCCCAGCTTTTCCTTTTTCCTGAGCACCAGCCAAGATTGCCGATTGGCTCCTGAACATCTCCATCTCCTGGCCAGGGCAGGAATCACCATTGTCTGGGTCCCTGCTACTGCAGTGTCCCCAGCTGAACCTGGTACAACCTAAGAGTCAAGAAATATTTGAGGAATTGAACCAACCTGCCCATCTACCAATATTTACTGGATGTGTACCAGGTGCTAGGTACCATGCTGAGGACTGAAGCCTGGTGGGCAGAGACACAGCCCTTGCCCACCCAGAGCATACAGGGGAAGAGACCAAGAAATGGTCATTCAGACTTTCTACTACAGATGGAGACAAATGCTTGGACTAAAAGATAAGGTAAAGTGGAAAACAGTCTGGCAGTTGCTCAAAAAGTTCAACAAGAGTTACCATATGACCCAGTAACTCTACTCCTAGGTGTCTACCCAAGAGAATGGAAGACACACATCCACATGTAAACTTGTACATGACTGTTCATAGCAGCATTATTAACAATAGCCAACAAGTAGAAATAATCCAAGTGTCCATTGGCAGATGAATGGATACACAAAATATGATCCATCCATATAATGGAATATTATTTAGCCATTAAAAGGAAGGAAGCTCTGATATACGCTACAACATGGATGAACCTCGAAGACATGATGCAGAGTGAAAGAAGTCAGACACCAAAGACCACAAGTGACATGATTCCATTTATATGAAATGTCCAGAATAGGTAAATCCCTAGAGATATAAAGTCAATTAGTGGTTGCCAGGAACTGGAGCCTGGGGGTGGGAGGAATGGTGGTGTTGGTGTTGGGGGAGCAACTGCTTATGGGGTTTTGGGGGGGGGGTAATGAAGTGTTCTAGAATTAGTGGTGGAGGTTGTACAACTTTGTGAATATATTAAGATCCACTGAATTGTTCACTTTAAAAGGGTAAATTTTATGTTATGTGAATTATACCTCAGTTAAGAGAAGGTAAGTGATGGGGTGGGCTGGCAGAGGAACCTGGTGCAAAAGCAGTGGGGAGGGGTGGGTGCAACTCCAGAAGTGACTAGGCAGGGACCAGAGCCCCATAGGGCATTGTGGGCCAAGGCAGGAACCTGATTGGGCTTCCATTTCAGGAAAACCCTCGTGACTCCCACTGTGAAGATGCTCCTTTAAGCCAACTCTCTCCTGACTAAAGCCAGCCTCTCCTCCTGCTGCAGGAGGGCCTACCTGGGTCCATGATGCTGCCATCCACTGGCTCAGGCTAGGACTGGTACTACCTTCCTGGTGTGTGCTACAAACCCTTTAGCCACTCCCTACTGTGACATGGAGCCCAAACATTTTGCATGGTGCACACAGCCCCGCCAGCCTCACCTCCTCCCTCATCCCAGTTCCTCCACACTCAGCCTGCAAGGAGCACCTACTTCTCCCTGCCTGTCTGCACATGCTGTTCCCTTTGACTGGAAATGCATTCTCTAAGACTTGGTTTGAGTTTTTTTTCTGTGAAATATTTTCTGTCAACACCCCGCCTCCAGGGTCCTTGTCCACTTCTCTCCTCTCTCCCTGAAAATATCTACCCCTTACACCCTAGCCCAAGACATAGTCTATGGCAATTACTTATGTACATGACAGCCTGCTGTACTGGGTCATGAACATTCTGAGTGCAAGGGTCTGTTTTCTTAATTTTCTACTCTAAGCCCATAATGCAGCAGCTGGCATTTAGTTAGGTGCTCAATAAACGTCTGCTGAATCAATGAAGACAAAAATTTCTGTGCTGCTCAGCCAGGTGATCCTGGCCAACATCAACAGTAATAAGTCATGCTCAGAATATATGTCCTTGCCCAGCCGGCATGGATCAGTGGTTGAGCGTCGACCAATGAACCAGGAGGTCACGGCTTGATTTCCAGACAGGGCACATGCCCAGGTTGTGAGCTCGATCTCCAGTAGAGAGCATGCAGGAAGCAGCCGATCAATGACTCTCATCACTGATGTTTCTGTCTCTCTCTTTCCCTTCCTCTCTGCAAAATCAATAAAAACATAAAAAAAACACAAAAACCCCCACCCCAGAACATGTGCCCTTGATATGATATGAGAAGGGCACTTCACCCCTGTGTCTTTCTCCCCAAAACACATCACCCAATTTAACTATGAGAAAAATTTGTGACAAATCCAGATTAGGGGACATTTTAGAAAATTTCTGACCAGTCCGCCTCAAAATTGTCAAGGTTATCAAAAACAAGGAAAGTTTGAGAAATTGTTCCAGTCAAGAGGAGCCTAAGATGTGATGATGAAATGTGATGTGGGGTCCAGGATGGGGTCCTGGAACAGAAAAAGGATATTAGAGAAAAACTAAGGAAATCTGAATAAACTGTAGGCTATAGTCAATGATAATGTATTAATGTTGGTCCATTAATTACAACAAAGGTACCAGACTAACGTGGGGTATTACTAATAGGGGAAACTGGGTGTGGGGTCAGCCGGAACTCTCTGTACTACCTTCTCAATTTTCCTGTAAATCTAAAACTGTTTTAAAAAAATAAAATCTATCTTAAAGATTAAAAAAAAGTGATTCTATTCAGTGTAGACAGAAAAGTAAAGGACAACACTAACACATGAGAGGTGTCACCTTGAACAGAAAGTCACTCAAAGGGTCTCTCAACTAGGCTGTAGGGGGAGAAAAAGTCAAACTTGGATTTCTTATTCCCAAGCCTTTGCCCTACACTGATCCACTGTGCTGCCACACTCTCTGCATTCTTTTACTTCAGAAATACTATACTTGAAGCACCGAGTGTAGTGGGTACTCAGTAAATGGCAATCACTATTTTTTAACAGGGAGAGCTAGTGAGTGTGTATGTGACATCTTTCAGAGCTTGGTATTTTCAGAGGCAGGAATAAAGGCCCCAAGTTTCCTTTAAGTTTGGCTCCCTCCTCCCTTCTCCCTGGCTTCTGATCCTTCACCTCTGATTACAGGGACACAGAATCATTTCTGGATCCAAAGCCTTGAAAGATGCTAGCTGACTCTATTTGCCCAGAAGACCACCATGGCCCTGCCTGGCTCCAACTCTAAGGAAAATGTCCTGGTGTCTCAGGTCCTTTTCCTTGGCAAGGAGTAGGCAACTGATGGGCCAGCTGCCCTTTGGATAACATGGACAGCAGCTGGAATTCAGAGGTCACTGCCTGTCCCCTTCTTGTCCCCAGTTCTAGCTGCTCCTCTGTGTTATTCTGGATGTTTTCACATCCATGTAGCATGGCTGTGTGTGTGATTAACTGATTCCAGATCTCCCGACTTCCCATGAGGACTTCAGAGCCAGCAGCCTGGGTTCAAATCCTTCCTCTACCACTTTCTATCTGTGATCTTGGGTACAATTCACTTTGCCTCTTTCTTCATCTGGAAACAGGTCTAATGATAGCACCTACCTCACAGGTTTTGTTGGAACATCTAAGTGAAAACCTGTCACATCATTGGAACAGGAGCTGGCCTATGATATTTATTCCCTGCTCGGTAGAAAGTTCCATGAGGGTAGGGGCTGTCCAGCCCACTACTGGATCCCAGCATCCAGTGTACCATTAGGCACCCAATATTTGTGGAATCAGTAAACAAACCTCTCCTCTTCAGTAGGCTCAACCCTTATGTGGTGACACTGTTTGAACATTAAACTCAGTAAAACTAAAATAATCATTATTGATAATAATTGCAGCAGCAGCAAATACCTTCAGGTTAAAAACTGAGGGGTGGACCATTACAACCTGTGGAGTCCCTTCTGACCTAAAAAAAGTAAAAAAAAAGGTTTACTACCCTGTATTGTCACCAGCTCACTTTCTGCCACCAAAACAAGTTCATTCCTAGCAAATCTCTAATTTCTCTATATCTAGTGTCCCTGAGAATGATAAAGGAAAAAATGTAAAGCCCTCATAAGCCTTCCAGGGACAGGCAAATAAAAGAAGCACCATCTTTTGCAAAAGTTTTCAGCTCTTCAAGGCCAAGGTGGTATCATTCCTGCTATAAAGGCTCACTGGGTTGGGACAGGGGTGTGGTGGGTCCGCCCTCCCTTTGGAAACTCTCCAAGGCTGATGGGTGGACCTCTTTCTGCTGAAGAGCTGCAGATCCTTTTTCAAAAGCTAGTGAGTAGAGAAGACTGTCAGCTCTAAACCAACCAAGCATTTACTGAGTATTTGCTATGTGCCCTAGAATCACCTGGGACTCAACCTTGAGCAGACATGAGCCCTGCCCTCGTGGGATTCATGGGCTGGTGTGGGAGACAGACACCAATGAAATGATCTCACAAACACATCTGGTAGACTAAAAAGTGGAAGAAAAATGTAGTAAGTCATGCCAACAGGGCCTTGAAATCTTCCTGGTAGGGGCCAATCTCTTCCTAGCTCCAGTAGGTGAGTTGTAACTAACCTCCTTCGTTCCACTGTCTCCATTTGGCTTCTAGAGCATGTGTACTGCAGACTTTCCCGGGTGGGTGGGGTTTGCTGCCTTTCCAATTCTTCCAGCTATGGAATGCTACGACCAGGGAGTTTCCATTGTGTGTACCCTGTGGATCACCTTTGAAACATGAAGGCTTGCCCGGCCAGGCATGGCTCAGCAGTTGAGCATCGACCTAGGATCCAGGCGATTCGGGTTCGATTTCCGGTCAGGGCACATGCCCAGGTTGCAGGCTTGATCCCCAGTTGGGGGCATGCAGAGGAGGCAGCTGATCAATGACTCTCTCATCATTGATGTTTCTTTCTATCTCTCTCTCTCCCTCTCCTTTCCTCTCTCTGAAATCAATAAAGATATATTTAAAAAAAAGATTCAATTAAAAAAAAAAGAAAGAAATGTGAAGGCTTATAGGCTGAGGCCCACCAAACGAGGCACACTTCCCTGAATGCACCATACTTGCTCCTGCTTCCTGGGCCTCTGTCCAAGCACTCTGGCTGCTTGGAATGCTCCATCCTTCATCCTTGCTCTGCCTTCCCTGACACCTCCAAAATGCACAGGGCCCTTTCCTGTGCTCCCGCAGCACCACACGGTGCATAATTCTGTCTTGTGCTTCCACACAGGAGGCAGCAGGGTGTGATGGTAATGGCACGCTGCCGGAATCCCATTTCCTCCAGGTTGTCTGGAGGATTAAATGAGATACTATAAAAAAAATGGTGCTTGGCACAGGGCCTAGCATGTGGCATGGGCCTGATCAGTGTGCACTACTGGTTCTATCTTTTGTCTTGCAATATAGAGAGTGTCTTTAGATGCAGAACAGGGATTGCCTTTGACATTCCTTCAGACCCCAGGGTCTGACTCAATTTCTGGTATCGGGCTTCCCCCAGAACAATCAGTATCTATATTCTGCACGAGGAAGTTGAGATTATGTTCCCCTTTGGCCCCTGAACCCATCAAAGCACATACACAAAAACACAGACCTGTATTCCAGTCTAGGGTAAAAGTGCATTGATATTGTCCACAAATCCTCCCTGGGGGCCTTCTTGTGTTTTCCTAAGGAGTTCACAGTCTCTCTTGGGGATCCTTCTACCCCTACTGCCCCCACAAAAGGTCCCACCCTGGGGAGGCTGCGTGGTTTGTTTCTTGTGTACCTCATGACCTTCAGCAGTCTTTTCATTCACTTCCTCCCTTCAGCAAGTGGGCAGAACAAACCTCTCCCTACCCAGCATCGGAGGTCAATGCCGGGGGTGGGCACTGCCAGTAAGGAGGCCTCCTATTGCCCTCTGTCCCCCAACACAATAGCCCATCTCTCAGTCCTGATTCAAGCTGGCTTCCTGCGGGGCAGCTTGGCCACAGAGAGACAGTTATTATACAGTGAGGCATCAACTAATTACAACCAGGGGACCAGGGTGGATAGTGATTCTGCTAGCACTCGTAGGTGGGCGACTGCCCTCCTGGACTCCATTGATTCCTTCCACACAGTTGCCCAGGGGAGATTCAGAGCCACATCCTAATCTCACTGTCTCCCTGCAGTACAGACTACTGCTCTAAGAATTTATCCTCTCATTTTCCGGATGGAGAAGCTGAGGCACCGAGACAAGATTTGCTTTTTTCTAGGCCATCCAGAATCCGCTGGTGAATATCCACAAAGAAACCTGGTCCTTTTACCTGGGATTTTCTAGGAATGCTTATGTGGCTTGAAGGAGCCCAGACAGGCAATGACCAGGCTGGGCTGATCTGGAATCTGCATGGGGGGGGTCCCGGGTCCCCTCCTTATTCCCTGCAGTCTGGCCACACCAGCTTGCCAGTTCTCGGTCTCACCTCATTCTTGTGCCAAGGCCAAGCCACCTGCAGTTCTTCCAAACCACCAGAAGTAAACTGCAGAAGATCAGGAGAACCCACAAGTTGGACCCAGGGGCGAGGGTGGTGGGGTGGCAGAATGGGCAGGAAGAGACAACACAACCCAGAAAGACACGAGCACATGGGGCCTCTAGCTCCATCACAGCCCAGCTGAGGGAAAAACCAGCTCAGTTTTTCCCTTCTGAAAATATTCCTTAACAAAGAGCTGTCTGCGTCTGGCAGGCCCGAACCCAGCCCCATGGGGTCCCAAATGCCAGGAGAGGAGGAAGCTGTTTCACTTTGGCATAACACTGTTTGTGGGTGAAAGAACTCACATGGACTGTCAGGGGCTGCCCCTGGGCAGCAGCACTGGCCCTGCCACCTGAGGCCAGGGAGTGGGCGTGATGGGGTCAGCATGCTGGTCCTACCAGTCTGGTCAGACTTCAGGAGCAGGGCCAGGAGCAATCTGAACTTCTCTTCCTCACCAGGGGGTGGCATAAATCAGGGGGCAGGTAGGGATTCTTTTAGGTGGACTTTAGTCCACCTAAAAGGAGAGAGAGTGTCCTTCCCTTGGAAGAAGGGCAAAGTGGGGAGAGATAGATAAAGGGGAAGAGGTCTGCAGCAGGTGTCCACAGGGGTGCTGGGATATTTTGGGTCACCCGTATCAGAGGGGGTGCCGGCTCAGGGAGGTTGGTGTGGCTGGGCAGACTGGCTCCCTGGGGCAGGGCAGTCAGCTCACACCTCTGAGTCTCTGCCAGAGCTGGGAGCATTGGGGACTCCAGGAGGACCTGGGAAGGTAAGGTCCAAGAAAGGGCGTTGAGGAGCCCTGTGTGAGAGTGAGTGTGTATATGTGTATGTGTATGTGTGTGTGGTACCAATGCCTGGTCTATGTGGGATGTCCTCAGTTTCTCTGTGTATGTTGGGGACCCAAGTATCTGATTGTATGTATGTGTGTGTACATGTCAGGGGCTCCTGAATGTCTGTGTTGGGTGCCAGGATGCCTGTCAGTATGTTTTTCTTGGGGTGAGTGGGTGAGGGAGGTTTCATGGGTATCTCTGTTTGAGAACTGTTGGCTTTCAGGGGTGTGTGTGTGTGTGTGTGTGTGTGTGTGTGTGTGTGTGTGATAGTTCTGAGCATGAGGTGAGGGTGGACTTCCAGGAAGCAGATATCAAGATGAGTCAAGATCAGGGGTGTGTGTGGAGCTACTGGAGTGTGCTGGGAGGACCCCGGGTGTGATTTTCAGGGGTGCCGAGAGTAGGAGATGGGCCAGCAGGCTGAGGTGAGGCCTGTGGACAGGAATCCTGATTTACAGAGGCCAGGTAGGGGTCCTGTGGGGTCAGAAGGGAGGGGCAGGGAGGACTCTGAGGCTGGTATCCTTGAGGGTGGGGGCAGGTCTAGGCCCAGGGATAGGATGGGAAGTGAGAGGGACAGGGTGGAAAGCGGTCCGCAGATGGGAGGGATCCTAAGGGATGGAGGGGTGGGTGGTGTCCTGGGTCCGCGGGGGAGCAGGTCTGTGGGGTGGGGGCTCGGGGAGGCCCTGAAGGGTTCCAGGAGGGATCCTGAGAGTCAGTAAAGAGGGTGAGCGGGAGTCACAGGCCTGAGGGGGACTGGGTGGGGTGGCAGGGCTCCGGGAAAGGTCCAGGGAAGGGCCCTGAGAAGTCTGGAAGCGTCGGGAACGAGGGTGGGCGGAGGTCGGGATCCGTGCCGTGAGTGCAGAGGGCTCCCAGCGCGGGTTCCGGGGCGAGGCAGCCCGACTCCCAGTCTTGCCCGGCCCCGGCGGGCCGCAGCCGCCGGCCTGAGAAGGCGCCCGGGAGGCCCGGGCCACACCGCCTCCCTACCTGCGCCAAGCGCGCCGCCATCGCCGTGCCGAGCCTCGTCGTCCCAGGCCGCACCGCCGGATCCCCGCCGCGCCGCTAGCCCTACAGCCGGGGCCGGGCTCCCTCAGCCGCCCCCCGGGACCGCTGCCGCCGCCGGCTCAGCCGCTACCATTTCACCCCCTGACAGGAGCCGCTGCCCCGCCCCCGAAGCCCAGTCAGCCAATTCACCGCCCCCAGTTACTCTGGCTCCGCCCACCGGCCAGGAGTGACGGGATGTTTGGCCATTCCGTAAGGAGAGCCCTGGCTACAGCCGGAAGGTTGTCGCCTACGAAAAGAGAAGCAAATTGAAATTAAGGAAGCAGTGAAGGACGGGTGCTTTTGCCTATAGAAATGTGTAATCCTGTTGATCAACACCTATCAGGGCCACTAGCGAGGAAAGAGGGGTGTGTCCCTGAGAGAAGGCTGACAGCCTGAGGAACCCCAGACTGAGGCAACCAAGCGTTTGGCACTAAGCCCCGCCCAGAGTCGGGCTTTCTGCCCAATAACGAGGCGTCCTGAGATGTCCATTAGCGTCTGCCCCTCTAACCAAGCCCTGGCAACTGTTGGGACTGTATAAAGAAGATTGACAACAGAAGGAGGGCGATGAAGTAACACTCTATGGCCAATGGGATCGTGATATTGGTGTGCGGTTAACCTCCCAGAGGAGGGGCTTGAAACCTACATTGAATGACATAGGGGCGGGGCTTAGGGGCGTGACCTAGACAGCGACGGGGCGGGGCCAGATAAGGGAGAGGTTTAATGGGTTGGGCCTGAGAAGGGGCGTTGCCAGAAATCCCTAAGGACGAAGCGGGGTGGATGGGACGCCCTTCTTTGAGCCCGGCTCTGTGGGCGGGGCTGTTGCGAGTGGGGGTCACGCCGAAGCTTCGGGCTGGTCCCCAGCGCTAGTCTATTTTGGCCGGGTTAAGTGTCGTGTCTGAGGCTGACACTGCCTTATGTTCCCCCAGGCTGTGTTATCACTGCTTACACGACCCTCCCTTCCCTCCCCCTCCCCAGACTGACGGCTGCGGGGTAAGGCGACATTCAGGGCCTAAGTGAGGTCTCGGGTCCCCAGCATTGTTGAGCAGGGGCCTGGCACATGGGAGCTGCTTATAACCGATGAATGAATGATTAAATGAATAGTGGGCCCAAGACTCTCTAACAGGGAAGGGAAGAGCGGGGGTCACTCAAGCTGGGGAGGATATGTAGGGACAGTCACTGACAGCAGGCAAGGCTTAGCAAAAAGGACATGTTTTCACTCCAGGATGCAGGGATGGGCCCTGCAGGGGTGGGGCAAGGAAGGGCCTTGTCACAAGATGGCGACATCATAAATTCAGAATTGGGGCTGATAACAGGAGGGCTGGGACCCAAAGTGGGACGTTCCAGGACCTTCTAAGGTCTAGATCTCAACCTGCTAAATAGTAGGAAGTCCTGTCTGGTTTGGAGAGCAATGACTGACATCCATTTGCTCCCTGTCCCTGTCCATCTTTCTCTGCCTTTTTACACTCTGCCCCATCTACATTTTGTTCCTGTCTGCACTTTCTCTGCTCCCGTCTCTACTCTCCCTCTGCTTCTTTATGTCTTCCCTGTCTCCCTCTCTCTTACTACCTACATTGTATCTATGAAAATTCTGGAACTGTTAAGCCCCAAAATACATTTCTAAAATCTCAGGTAAAGAATAAATATGCATTCTGTCTTCCTCACAAGCCCATAGCCCCTCCCTCATTTTCTTTCTTCTTCTTTTTTTCTTTTTTCTGAAAGAACAGATCTTTACCTCCCTCCTTTAAAAGTCAGCTATGTGTTGGGCATTCTATAGTCCTGACAAAGTTGCAAGGTCACTTTGGATTTGGTGAGTTTGAAGTTGAAATGAATTTATGGACATTGTCCCCTGACTTCTGGGTGGGCCTAGGAGAGGGAGTCTGAGATCCCCATGGACATGGTTGGAGATGGGACACAGGGTGTTGAGTCAGGAGGCAAGGGTGACATCAGGATGTGGTGAGGGCCAAGAAACCAGCAAGGGACAATCCCTGAGCGTGGAGGACTGAGGAGCCATCATAACGGCCAAAGTCTCTGGCTTTGCCCTTGTTGCCAGAGGTTGTCTCTCAGGAAAGAACAGTTTGGTGTGAGACACAACTTCAGAGGAACAGAAAAACCTCAACTGGTAGCCAAGATGTGGGAGACAGAGGGAACTGCAGACGTACAAGGGCCCCCCAGAAAGAGGTCATAACCAGTTTGTTTCTGGGGCCTTGCCTGGGAGATAGGGACTTCTGGTGTCTGGAGAATAAAAGAGAACACCAGGAAGATGCACAGGGCATTTGACAGTATCATTCTTATACTGCCAATTCCACACAAAGGATGGTTTTATTTTGGGGACACTTTGATTCCAGTTTTATAAGCATAGTGGGGAAAAAAATCCAGCAATGAAAAAAAAAGTCTTTATTGATTTGAGAGAGAAGAAGGGAGAAGGAGAGAGAGAGATAGAAACATCAGTGATGAGAGAGTTGTCATTGATCAGCTGCCTCCTGCACGCCCCCTACTGGGGATTGAATCTGCAACCTGGGCATGTGCCCTGACTGGGAATTGAACTGTGGCCTCCTGGGTTCTGGGTCGATGCTCAACTGCTGAGCCACACCTGGCTGGGCTCAGTAGGCTCTTTTCACCTTTTAAAAAATTTTTATGTTTTAATCTTCACCCAAAGATACTTTTTCCATTGCTTTTCAGAGAGAGTGGAAGGGAGAGACACAGAGAGAGAGAAATCTTGCTTTTCAGAGAGAGTGAAAGGGAGAGACAGAGTGAGAGAGACACATTGATTGGTTGCCTGCCACACGTGCCCCGACCAGGGCCAGGGGTTGAGCTTGCAACTAAGGTAGGTGCCCTTGGCTGGAATTGAACTGGGACCCTTCAGTCCTCAGTCTGACACTAACCATTGAGCCAAACTGGCTAGGGCTGTCTTTTCACCTTTTTGATAATATACTTTCATGCACAAAGCTTTTACATTTTGATGAAGTCCAATTAATCCATGCAGTTTTTTCTTTTGTAGCCTGTGCTTTTGATTTCATATCTAAAAACTATTGCCAAATCTAGTGTCATAAAGATTTATCCCTGTCCGGCTGGGCGTGGCTCAGTGATTGAGCGTCAACCTGGGATCCAGGCGATTGGGGTTTGATTCCCAGTCAGGGCACATGCCCAGGTTGTGGGCTCAATCAATGACTTTCTCATCATTGATGGTTCTCTCTCTCTCTCTCCCTCTCCTTTCCTCTCTCTGAAATCAATAAAAATATATTTTAGCCCAGCCGGGCGTGGCTCAGCGGTTGAGCATCAACCTAGGATCCTAGGCGATTGGGGTTTGATTCCCAGTCAGGGCACATGCCCGGGTTGTGGGCTGCAGCCGATCAATGACTCTCTCATCATTGATGTTTCTATCTCTCTCTCTCTCCCTCTCCTTTCCTCTCTCTGAAATCAATAAAGATATATTTAAAATATATATATATTTTTTAAAAATTATTTTATTTATTTAAATATTTAGATTTTATTTATTTATTTTATCACCATTTATCCCCCCATATCCTCCTCCACCTCCACCCACACCCTTCCCTCCCTGTAGTCACCGCACTTTGTCTGTGTCCATGAGTTCTTTTTTTTTCTCGATCACGCCACTCCCCCCAGCCACCCCATCCAGAGCTGTCAGCCTGCTCTCTATCTATGAGTCTCTCTGTTTTGCTTGTTAGTTCAGTTCATTCATTAGATTCCACACATGAGTGACTGGCTTATTTCACTTAGCATAATGTTCTCCAGGTCCATCTATGCTGTCAGAAAGGGTACAAATTTCTTCTTTTTTATGGCTGAGTAGTATTCCATTGTGTAAATGTACCATAGCTGTTTTATCCACTCATCTACTGATGGACACATGGGCTGTTTCCAAATCTGGGCTATTGTAAGTAAAGCTGCAGTGAACATAAGGGCGCATATATTCCTTTGAATTAAGTGTTTTGGCTGTCTTTGGATAAATTCCCAGAAGTGGAATTGCTGGTTCATAAGGCAATTCCATTTTTAATTTTTTGAGATAACTCCATACTGCTTTCCACAGTGGATGCACCAATCTGCATTCCCACCAAGAGGATTTCCCTTTCTCCATGTCCTTGCCAACACTTGTTCTTTGTTGATTTATTGATAAGAGCCATTCTGACAAGTGTGAGGTGATAGCTCATTGTGGTTTTAATTTGCATCTCTCTGCAAATTAAATTAGGGAAATTGAACATCTTTTCATATGTCTATTGGCCATCTGTTTGTCCTCTTTGGAGAAGTGTCTGTTCAGGTCCTTTGACCATTTTTAAGCTGGATTGTTTGTTTTTTTGGTGTTGAGTTTTATAAGCTCTATAAATTTTGGATAGTAACCCCTTTTCAGATGTAGAAGCAAATATATTCTCCCGTTCAGTGGGTTGTCCCTTTCCTTTGCTGTGCCAAAACTTTTTGGTTTGATGTAGTCCCATTTATTCATTTTTCCTTTTGTTTCCCTTGCCCAAGGAGATATATCTGAAAAAATATTGCTACAAGAAATGTCCAAAGTTTTACTGCCTGTATGTATTAATTCTTGATATTGGAAAGTGTGAGTCCTCTGACTTTGTTTTTTTTTTATTTTTTTATTTAAGAAACATGATGTTAGCTGTCAGGCAAAAGAAGAGCCTGTGAAAGAGGTGGAGCAGGAACAGCGTGGAAGCTAGGAGTCCTAGGTTGAGAGTAGGGTTCAAGCAGGGAGGAAGGAGTGGCCACCCTATCATGGGTAGGACCAGGACAAAAATGGGTCTGTTGGTTTTCTCAGGGAAAATGTAGGTACTGTCATTGGTCATTTTTGGAGAGTGGTAGGATGTGGAGCAGCCAAGAGAGAAAAAGAGAGAGGACACATGGCAGATATGAGGACAGCCCTTTTCCCAGCCGTTTGGTGACACCTAGAGGACAGAGGAGGTTTTCCTCCTCCAAAAGAGAGAAGCACACCTACGTTCCTAGAAGCCTCCTTGTTCCAAGACGTGAGGCACAGTTTATCTGCAATACCAGGAATTGAGCCTTTGGGGCTGAAAAGAACAGCTGACCCAGGAGCCAAGTACTGCAGGGCAGGACTCTGGGCATACCCTCCTTCCCGGGGTGCTGGAGGGCAACAGTAACCAGAAAGGGCTAAGATTTAAGGTGAGAAAAGTGAGCAAATCTGGAGGACCAGGACGTAACTCTCAACATGTAAAATGCCAGCGAGATGGGGGAAGGCGGCATGCCAGGCAGAGGGTCTAGCCAGTGCATAGTGAAGGAGGCAGGAAGCTATGGTATTTGTTCTGTAAACCTGTGTTGAAGCCACCTCATGCCCCTGGGTGGCACTGTTTAGTCTGGCGAGACACCACCCAACAGGCTGCCTTTTTTTTCTCTTTTTTTTCCTGAACAGGTTTTATTACACACAGAAAGGCTGGAGCTCAGTCCTTCTTGGCTGCTGCCTTTCTCATAGCTGCAATGCCATTGCTCAGCTCCTCTCCCTCTTGGCATGAATGTGTGTCCCCACCCTTTTCTTGATGAATTTCAAGGCCCTTTTGTCCTTGGAGACCTTGAACAGCTCCATGGCCTGCCGCTCATGGGGGGCAAAGTCACACTCAACTCTGGGATCATGCCCCACACCAACTCCGTGTGCTTGGTGAGGCTCCCCCAGCGGCGGCTGTGCCTCGGCTTGCTTACGTTCTTGGTCACCTTGTGGCCCTGTTGAGGCCCAAGACGATTGGGTAGAGCAAAGCCATGGCTGCTGCTCCTCAATGGGTGCCACGGAGGCATGGCCACTGCCCTGTTTTCTCATTCCTGCCCACAGCCCACGGGGGTTTCCTTTTGATCTGTGGATGTCAGCTGAGGTTCTATAATTACATTGCCAGCAAGTTTCTGAGAGGCCAGCCCAGCCTGGCCCATATTTGAAAGAAGGAGAGACATGCCTCTAAAGCAGCAGGTGGCGCTTGTCTAAGAATTAGGGAGGTAAATGGGGTCTGACCTGGGGCAGATCTTTGGGGAAAATCTCCTGCTGCCAAACCAAAGTTTACAGGGTGTGACAGAATCTGTGCAGCCAGACTAACTAGTTTGGGAAGGAGCTCCAAATGGATAGGGAAAGAAGGATTCCTGGAGGAGGTGGTATTAAAAGATGTGTCTGGGCCCTAGCCAGGTAATTCAATTGGTTAGAGCCTCATCCTGACATGCCAAGGTTGAGAGTTCAATCCCCAGTCAGGGCACATACAAGAATCAACCAATGAATGCATAACTAAGTGGAACAACAAAAAAATTGATGTTTCTCCCTCTCTCAAATTAAAAAAAAGAAAAGATGCGTCTGTGTATGGTGTAGAAGTCAAACCGGGCAGTGGAATGAGCCAAGATTTGCTCACTCACTTCATTTGTTCACTAGACATTTGCTAAACTAAGTCTCCCCTTGTGGAAATCACAGTCTAGAGGGGGAGGCAGATATAAAGCATGGGGTTTCTTTTTGTTTGTTTGTTTGTTTGTTAATCTTCACCCAAGGATATTTTTTCAATTGGTTTTTAGAGAGAGTGGAACTGAGGGAGGAGGGAGAGAGAGAAACATTGATGGAGAGAGACACATCGATTGGTTGCCTACTGCACGCACCCCAACTGGTGCTGGAGATTGAACCCATGACCCTTTGGTGCAAGGGCCGAAGCTCAAACCACTGAGCCACACTGGCCAGGGCAAGCGTGGGGTTTCTGCATGGCATGTGGAGAAGGGGTCAGGAGAGCCCAGAGGAGCCACTGACCCAGTGTGGAGGGAATCTAGGATAGCTTTTGTGACATAATTAGAAATATACATTATTTGGTCTTTGTGCCCAATTCCTAGTGCAGAGCTCCTAAAACCCTTGTAATTACTTGAGTGAAGGAATGTCTTTTGTAATTCATAAGAAGTCTCTTTTGATAACACCAGAGTTCATGCTAATGAGATGGCTTAGAGTAGGGCCCCTTTATAATCTCAAGTTGATCAAGTGATTGGAGGACTGGAGATCAAGCTCTACGGAAACCTGCAAACAATGACTTGATGAACTGGTTGGTGAGGCATCCATATGCAGGAGGGTGGTGCACCCCAGTTCCAGGGGCACACAGCTCTTGTGCTTGGGACCCTTTTGGACCTTGTCCTATGTACCTCTTTATCTGGCTGTTCATCTGTATTCTTTAGCATATCCTTTATAATAAACCAGTAAACATAAGTTTAGCTAATGTTTCCTTGAATTTTGTGAGTTGTTCTAACAAATTATTGGACTGAGGAGGGTGTCATGACAACTCCTGATTTATAGTCAGTTCATCAGAAATACAGGTGGCCTGGACTTTCAATTGGTGTCTGAAGTTGGGGACCGTCTTGTGGGACTGAGCCCTTAATCTGTGGGATCTGTTAAAAACAAGACAACAGGCCCAAAATGAAGTCACTTATGCTAAGGCCTAAGTCACCAAACCGAGACTTAAGTTAATGACAGTTTCGGTTCTCCCAGGAATGGAATATTAACCAGGAATTGCCTGATCAGCGCAAGCCATCCTCTACAGGGAAAGTGACCTTGCAATAACCAGCCTCCTTTTTCTGCCTTGTAAAACTTCCTTGTTTCTGTTCCCTTCTCTCTCTAAAATCTCTTCCATAGCTCTTCAGAGCTCCTTTCTAACTATTAGGCTGGATGCTATTCAATTCACCAGTCATTGAATAAAGCAAATAAGATCATTAAAATTCACTCTGTTGAATTTTTTTTAATAGCTCTGATACTATCTCCAGGTTGATAATGTCAGAATTGACTTAAATTTGTAGGACATCCAGTCAGCGATGGCTGAAAACTGTAGACTTGCTTGGTGATACAGGGAAACATACCAGAGCTTCCAGAAAGAGGTCACATTTTAGGGAAAATGTTGCATTCTGGAGAATGACGTGTTGGAACAGAGATGAATTGGGGTGGAGGAAGGAACGTTTTCCGTTTGAACGATCAGCACAAGCAAAGATTAGGAAATGAAAGAGAACAT
This sequence comes from Miniopterus natalensis, assembly GCF_054644295.1. Classification (NCBI taxonomy): domain Eukaryota; kingdom Metazoa; phylum Chordata; class Mammalia; order Chiroptera; family Miniopteridae; genus Miniopterus; species Miniopterus natalensis. The sequence goes on from NC_142084.1 coordinate 78,091,190, forward strand.
GACTCCCTAGAGGAACTGAAAGTTTTTCGGCAGGACTCTAGGTCCCCAGGAAGGAAAACTGGATGGCTAGTCCAGGATCTAATCACAAGGTATGGAATACCAGGTGGAAGGGTTAATAGTGAATGCAGTAGGAATAGCCCACCCAAGAGAGAATATCATTTTTGGCCTTCCTGAGGGGTTGGTGTTCCAGTTCTGCTGATGCTGTCTGTGGAGATGGAAAAGCCACCACCTCCTCAGGAAGTTCAGCCGGGCACAAAGAGTATGCCAGATCAGACAGACCCAGCTCTGTCTCAAGCTGTGCAGCCATGAGCAGGTCTCCTCAACTCTCTGAGTCTCAGTTTCTCCCTATGTGAAATGGGGACAAGACTGTCTTAGTCTGTTCAGGCTGCTATAACAAAATACCGTAGACTGGGTGGCTTAAACAACCACAATGACCTAATAAAAATAATGGCATAGGTCAATGCATACAGTCAGTCCTCTACACCTGTGAGGCTGCAAGTCCAAGATCAAGGCATTAGCAGATTCCATTTGTGGTGAGAATCCACTTCCTGCTTCATAGACAGCCGTCTCACTCCTGACCTGGTCACTTCCAGAATGCCTAACCTCCAAATACCATTACATTGGGGGTTAGGTTTCAACATAGGAATTCTGGGAGGGCACAGACATGTAGTCTATGGCATAAAACCACCTTACAGGGCTGTCATGAGAAAGAACAGGTCCTTAGCACCAAACAGATGCTGAATAAAAGTTGTTTCTCTTCCCCTTCTTTAAAGGGCAAAAACTCCTCCAAAAACCTGTACCATATTTATGAGTTGGATTTCCCACAGTCTGTTCAACAATTCCATCCGCGCCATTCACTCTGGTTGTGTCACCTTTTCTCCACCAAGAACATACAAGCAAGAATAATTCTTTTAGTTGTTCATTTAACAAACACTGATGGAGTGCCTACTATGTCCTGGGCAGTGTTCTTGACACTAGGGTTATAGCAGAGAAGAAAATAGACTCAGTTTCCTCCTTCTGAACAGCCAGCTCCCAGCTCTTTTCATAAAAACAGTTGACCCTTGAACAGCACAGAGGTTAGGGGTGCCAACACCCTGCACAGTCAAAACCCACTGGTAAATTTTGACTCCCCCAAAACTTAAGTTGCCCCTAAGTGTCCATGGGGATTGATTCCAAGATCTTCTGTGGATACCAAAATCCACAGATCCTCAAGTCTCGTATATAAAATGGCACAGATTGCCTGGCCAGGTGTGGCTTAGCAGTTGAGCATCGACCTAGGATCCAGAAGATCACGGTTTGATTCCCGGTCAAGGCACATGCCCAGGTTGCGGGCTCGATCCTTGGTTGGGGGCGTGCAGGAGGCAGCCGATCAATGACGACCCTCTCATCATTGAGAATTCTATCTCTCTTTTCCTCTCCCTTCCTTTCTCTGAAATCAATAAAGATATATTTAAAATAAAATAAAATAAGATGACACAGATTGCCCTGGCCAGTGTGGCTCAATTGATTGGAGTGTCATCACCTACGCTGAAAGATGGCAGGTTTGATTCCTGGTCAGGGCACATACCCAGGTTTCATGTTTGATCCTTGGTTGGGGCACGTTCGGGAGGCAACTGATCGATGTTTCTCTCTCATATCGATGATTCTCTCTCTCTAATTCTCTCTCCCTTCCTCTCTCTTAAAATCAATAAAAAAAAGACCCAATAAAAATAATGTCATAGATCAATGCATACAGTTAGTCCTCTGCACCTGTGAACTCCCAACTAGATCGAAAACAGTATAGGTATTTATTGAAAAAAAAAAAATCCATGTACAACTGGACCCATGCAGTCAAGCCTGTATTGTTCAAGAGCCAAGTGTAATTTTGTGAAACATATCCTTGCTCATACAATGATATATTATCTGTGGTGTTTTCATGTTCCAGTGGCAGCGTTGAGTAGATGTGGCAGAAACTGTATGGTCCACAGGCCAAAAAACATTTGCTTTCTGGTTCTTTTCAGAAAATGTTTGTCAACCTTTGGTCTAGAAGGTTGCATTGTCGGGGAGTCAGATAGTAAACATATAAACAAAACTTGAGCCTGAATTTGGGCCCTTCCCCCTCTCCCTTGGACTTCCCAAATATGAGAGTTAATACTATCAACCTCCTCCCCGCTTTCTTTATTTTGAACTGGTTTGAGTTGGAGGCACAGAGGTGAATGAAAAACAATGTGTTTTCATGGCTCAAACCCAGCTCTTGCATTTATAAGCTGATGAACCATGGGCAGGTGAAGTAATCTCTGAGCCTGTTTGCTCATAGGTATAATGAGGACACTGATAGTTGTGTTATGGGGATTAACTGAAATCATGTCCAAAAAGCATTTAGCACAGAAGTGCTCAAGGAACACTGGTAGGATTTCTGCTTCTGGTTATAATTTAAAAATGGGGCACCCTAGCCGGTTTTGCTCAGTGGTTAGAGTCAGCCCAAAGGCTGAAGGGTCTGGGTTCGATTTTGGCCAAGGGCACATACTTCAGTTGCAGGCTTAATTCCTGGCCCTGGTCAGGGTGTGTGCAGAAAGCAACCAGTTGATGTGTCTCTCTCACATCGATGTTTCTCTCTTTCTCTCTCTTTCACTTCCATTCTCTCTGAAAAGCAATGGAAAAAATATCCTCAAGTGAGGATTAAAAAAAAAAAAAGGGCAAAGGACTTGAATAGACAGTTATCCAAAGAGGACATACAGATGGCCAATAGACATATGAAAAAATGCTCAGTGTCACTGATCATCAGAGAGATGCAAATTAAAACCACAGTGAGGTATCACCTCACACCTCACAGGATGGCTCTTATCAATAAATCAACAAACAACAAGTGCTGTCAAGGATGTGGAGAAAAGGGAACCCTAGTCCACTGCTGGTGGGAATCCAGGCTGGTCCAGTCACTGTGGAAAACAGTATGGAGTTTTCTCAAAAAATTAAAAATGGAGCTGCCATTTGATCCAGCAATCCCACTTCTGGGAATATATCCTAAGAATCCCCAAACACCAATTGGAAAGAATATATGCACCCCGATGTTCCTAGCAGCACTATTTACAATAGCTAAAGTCTAGAAACAGCCCAAGTGCCCATCAGTAGATGCGTGGATAAAAAAAGCTGTGGTACATTTACACAATGGAATATTATGCTGCTATAAAAAAGAAGGATCTCTAACCCTTTGAGGCAGCATAGATGGACCTGGAGATTATTATGCTAAGTGAAATAAGCCAGTTAGAGAAAGACAAATATCACGTGATCTCACTTATATATGGAACCTAGTGAACAAAATAAACTGACAAACAAAATAGGTTCAAAGACATGGAAGCATGGAACAGACAGATATATCTCAGAGGGAAGTGGGGAGGAGAGGTGGGAAGAGATTAACCGAAGAACTTATATGCATATATGCATAGCCCATGGACATAGACAATAGTGTGTTGAAGGCCTGAGGTGGGGCAGCAACTGGGTGGAGGGGGGCAAAGGGCAGAAAATGGGGGACATCTGTAATACTCTCAACAATAAAAATAAATAAAATATGCTAGAAAAATATAGAAATATTCTGTGTGTGTGTGTGTTTCCATTTTTCTACTGAGAGGTCCTGGTGTTACCTGAAAGGTAACCTGGCTCTGAACAGGTCTACCTAGGGCAGGCCTGTTCTGTGTGGGTTCTTGACTTTGTGCAGGAAAAATTTCACAAGTCCAGGTAAATTTTAGAGGATGTTTATTAAAGTTGGAGGCAGTGAAACATGAAAGGAAGGGCTGGGGAAATGAGCCTAGGCTGGTCTGCTTTGGCTCACTGAGAAGTCAGAGAAAAGGGGTCTTGGGGACAGGTTCAAGGGGTTTGTCTGGGATGAACTGCTGCTGCCCATTGTTGCCTCAGTTGCAAGCCTCGCGGGATCCCTTAGAGTTTAGGAGATGCATGCCTGTGGGAGAAAAAGGGGTGTAGGGAGGCGTGGGCATGATCTTTGGGAAGGAAAGCATGCCTTGGGGCTTTTATCTCTCTCTTGCAGGAAGGAACCTTAGGGGAGATCTCAGAAGAATATTCATCAGTTTTCTTGGTGTGCTCCTTCAGGGTCATGGTCTCCACTGATTGGTGTTTCAGGATAGGGGATCCTTAGTCATTGCAGCTGGTCCTGATGTCACCCACCTGGTTTTGCTGCTTTTCTGGGCCTAGAGCTGAAATACAACTGAAGCCTAGATGTTATCGATAGGGAGGTGACTTTCCGTATTTTCTGTAAATTGCTCTGCCAGTTTGTTCAGCTCTCTGTCTCAGTTTGCCTATTCCACTTGTCCTGGCTTACGGGCCTCTATCACTGGGAACAGTGATACCCAAATAATATGCATACTGAATATCCAGGTCTTGGTTTCTGAATTCCATGCTACACTTAAAAGCAACCAGGGCTCTTTGTGAAAATGGCTGATTCCACAGTTGGGGCAGGGAAGGCCTGGAACATCTATTTGTACCAGAAAGGAAGTGTCGAAGGAGGTCATCTGACTGACAGTCAGCCCATGAGTTGAACCTGGGCAATCAGAGGCTCCTCGCCCTTCCCCTGTCCTTGGAACATTCCCACCATTTGTACAGTGGGAGCCATTTTCAAGGATTCAGTCTTGAAAGAGCAACGAGTTGTTGAGACCATCTGGACAGTATATATGACTAAACCCACTTAAGGCTTCTATATAAACTTTTAAGATTCTGGTGGATGGGAGCAGAGATCTACTCATCTGTGGTTACCCAAGACAAACCTTTGGAGTAAGTTGTTTCCTTGTATTAAACCTATCAATCTGGAGTGGTCTGCCTTTTTCTTTGGTTTCTCCTCACCCTCTGAGTATGGGGGCCAGTTTCGGATTTCACCCTAGAAATTTCTGAGGTTGCAAACCAACAGGAAGGAAAACTGATCAGCAAAAAAAGATAAAAAGTCATGGAAACCAGCATGAAAGGCTTCCACTGGTCAAATGAAAGAAAATTAAGCATCAAAAAACAGGAAAAAAAAAAAAGGAATGGCAGCAAAAATAGCAGAGTAAAATTTGCCCTTCCATAAAAGCAATGGAAAAAAGAGCAAAATTTGTCAGAATCAACATTTTTAGAAGTCTGGAAATCAACCAAGAGCTCTTGGTCAATCAGGAAGCATACAGTCAAGCAAAATGGCTGAATTCAGTGAAGATCAGTGAGCTCTGAGGAATTTTAACTTACCCTAGTCACATTCCCCACTCTCCAACTAGCCTTGAAAAATAACAGCTTATGTTCCTGATACTGGAGAGAGAAGAACAGAGTGGGACCTCTTAAAAACCTCATTCCCAAGGAAGAGTCAGTATTTGACCTGCCTAGTGGTTCCCTAGAGGACCTCACTTGCGAGGCTTACCTGAAATTGACATCACTTAAAATTGCTCCAGGCTAAAGGCCTCTCCCCAAACAGCCACCTGAGGCAATGAATAACAGTTGGGGCAAATAATAGCCTGTTAGGGTTTGGCCAGTGAAGTGGGCTGTGAAAGAATTCACAACTAAGAGAAAAGATGTGGAGAGGAAATTTATTTTACTTTCCAAGGGAGGAAAGGGCCAGTGTATTGCTGGTCAATACAGGGCAGGGAACAGAGAGTGGCTTGCACTTTTAAGCAGTTGCTGTTGCTAAGCACCAAGGAAGGGAGGAGGATTGTGTTGAAACTGAACAGATACCAAGGGGTTTGTCTTGAAAAGTTACAGTTTGTTTGCTTTCCAGGAGATAGTCCAGCAAATGTCCTAAGGAGGTGTCTTATCAGTATTTTTCCCCGACCCTGTGAAACAAGCTTAGAATAAAAGTTATGAAGAATTCAAAAGAGGTTTGTTTGGCCCGGCCAGTGTGGCTCAGTGGTTGACCATTGACCTATAATCTAGGAGATGGTGGTTGGATTCCAGGTTAGGGCTCTATCCCCCGAAGGAGACATGCAGGAGGTGGCTGATTGGTGACTCTCTTTCATCACTGATGTTTCTCTCTCTCTCTCTCTCTCTCTCCCCCCTTTACTCTCTCTGAAATCAATAAGGGCATATTTAAAAAAAAAAAAAAAAGAGGCTTGTTTGAAGGGGATGGGGGGAAGGGAACTTTCTACTAACTAGAGAGTCCTTGGTTTAAATGATCCGTGAGTTGTGAAAACAGCAGAGAATAGGGGATGCAAGAATGCAACCTTGAGAATAGCTTATCTTGTCCCACAGTTTGAACAGAGGGGCCAACAGTCTTGGGGTTTAATTACCAGGTGTTTCTCATAAATTGTGGAAGGCCACAGCAACGAAAAACAGAGGCCTTTTTCTGTCCTTACACTAACCAAGTCTTAAAAAGGAAAAATTAAGTAATGAGATGTCTTTAAGAGCTTTGAAAAGTTCCAACATGTTCCTTAGTGTCATTCCTGTTGATGAAACCATATCCGTTTCTTACACTGAACCATTTTACTGTTCCACAAACCTTCCTTGTGATGAACTTTTTGTCCCTGGTGGCAGGTGTGCTGATGTGATATCTCCCAGACCACTGCTCCCTGTGTGGCTGCCCATAGTGCTGGCCTTGGTTTCGGCAGTGCTGAGGGTGGGGGCGGCAGGCAGCTGTTAGGTCTCCACCTTGCTGCTTGTAGTTACTGTTATGGTGACTGGGGCCAGCTGCAATAGCTGTGGTTCCTCCCAGGGTGTGGTGGTTACTAGGCCTGCAGTGGCGATGGAACTGCTCAGGGTCTTAAAGGAAATCTTATCTAAAGAACTAAAGAAAGTATGAGAACAATGTCACCAAATAGAGAATATCAATAAAGAGAAATTATAAAAAGAAACCATATAGAAATTCTGGAGTTGTAAAGTACAATAACTGAAATAAATTTTACTTGAGTTCACTAGCAGGTTTGATCAGGCAGAAGACAGAATCAGAAAAAATTGAACATAGGTCCAGTGAGATTATCCCACCTGAGGAACAGGAAAAAAAAAAGAAAAATTAACAGAGATTCAGAGACTTGAAGGACACCATCAAGCATATCAACATATGCATAATGTGAGTGTCAGAAGGAGAAGAATGGAAAAAGACAGACAGAATATTTGAAGAAGTAATGGCTGAAAACTCCAAAATTTGATGAAAGTGTTAGGCTACATATCCAGAAGTTCAAAGAATTTCAAGTAGGATAGACTGAAAAAGATCCACACTTAATCATAATCATCAACCTGTTGAAAGACAAAGAGAGAATCTTGAAAGCAGCAAGAGAGAAATGTCTCATCAGGTATAAGTGATCCTTAATAAGATTAATAGCTTACATTTCATCAGAAACCAACGAGGCCAGAAGGCAATGGGAAGACATATTCGAAATGCTGAAAGAAGAAAAAAACTGTCAACCAAGAATTCTATATCCAGAAAAATGACATTATTCAGCCAAAGAAAGGAGTAAAGTACTGATATATGTGACAACATTGATGAACCTTGAAAACATTATGCTAAGTGAAAGGGGCCAGACACAAAGGGTGTTGTATGATTCCATTTATATGAAAGATACAAAATAAGTCAACTGATAGAGACAAAATGTAGATTAGGTTTTTAGGCTCTGGGGGAGGTGGGAATGTGGAGCGACTGCTTAAATGGTTTAAGCAGTCGGTTTCCTTTTGGAGTGATGAAAATGCTCTGGAACTAGATAGTGATGAGGTTGCACAACCTCATCATGTACTAAAAGCTACTGAATTGTATGGTTTAAATGGTGAATTTTATGTTATGTGTATTTTACCACAATAAAAGAAATGAATAGAGTCAGGATGAAATGTGAATCTAGACAATAATGTGAATCTACATGAGAAATATAAAGCATCAATAAAGGTAACTACATAGGAAAATAGAAAAGATAGTATAAATGCATTTTTGTTTGTTACTTCTTACTCCCCCATATGATTTAACAGACAATTGTGTAATGCAATAGTTAGAAATCAAAGCTGATGAGCACACATGTATGGAGATGCAATTTGTGGTAATAGCAGCATAAAGAGGGGGGGGGAGGGAAATGGAACTATATAGGAACAAAGTTTTGCATACTATTAAGAGTAAGTTGTTATTTATTTATTTATTTATTTATTTATTTTAAATATATCTTTATTGATTTCAGAGAGAGGAAAGGAGAGGGAGAGAGAGAGCCAGAAACATCAATGATGAGAGAGTCATTGATCAGCTGCAGCCCACAACCCGGGCACGTGCCCTGGCCGGAAACTGAACCCTGATTGCCTGGATCCTAGGTCGATGCTTAACCGCTGAGCCACGCCCGGCCGGGCAAGAGTAAGTTGTTATTAACATGAACTAGATTGCTATAAATTAAGATGTTAATGGTAATCTCCAGGACAAACACTAAGAAATAATTCAAAAATATAGAGTAAAAGAAACAAGAACATTTAAATGACATGCTAGAAAATATCTATTTAATACAAAAGAAGATAGTAATGGAGGAACTACGAAAGAAAAAGACATAGGGCATATAAAAACCAAATAGCAAAATGGCGGATATAAACCTTTCTTTGTCAGTAATTACTTTAAATATAAATGGGTTAAAATCTCCAATTCGAAGGTAGAGATTGACAGAATGGATAAAAATCATTTAATTATATGCTGTTTATAGAGTATATAGATGTAGATGTGAACAAAACCAACTCCATCTCTGCATCCAGATTTCACTTCATTTTTAAGTTTCATGCTGTGACCAACCTCACTGTCCTTAGCGAGCATATCAAAGCCTTCTAGTTGATGATTATCTGTGTTCCTTAAAAATGTAGCCATAAAATTTTGTTAGTCAGGGTCACAATGGCATGACAGTTGAGATAAATATCAAACTGGTGATAGTACTGATTTAAGCAATTACTTATCACAAGACCATCAGGAGCTACGGCCCCTGGTACTACTGCATTTTTGTCCCTTTGTCTTGTCAATCATTAGTACCTGAGTTATAATATAAAAAAGCACTGTAACAGGGGTCTGGTAGTAAAGAATAATTTGCACAGACTGAGGGGTTGTCTGTTCTGCTCCAGCCCAATCTTCCCATAAGTAAATAACCCTACAATAAATTGTTATATTCTATGGAGTTGCCTGCTTTGTTCTTCAGTCTGAAGATAACTTCTCCTTATGGTAGTCATTACACCTTTGCCCCACCGTTGAACAAAGGGATTCACTTTAGATTAAAATTAAAGATAGTAAGTAACATAAAACTGACTGAATCATATAGGAAACCAGGAGTTCATACATAAATAAATTCAAAGCTAAATACACATAGTTTCCAAGTGACTCTCTACAAAATAGTAATTACAAAGGGGGAAAGGGTAACTGCTTAGTACAGTGGTTAAGCAGGGACTCAGAGGTCTACCTGCCTGGGTCTAACTCCCAGCCCCATCACTTACAAGCTGTGTGACCTCAGCCAGTTGCTTGCCCTCTCTGTTCCTGGTTCCTCATTTGTAGAGCAGGATAATAACTATACCTTTTTCATAGGGCTATTGTGAGAACTGTCAGTGCTCCTCAGCCAAAGACCACCAGGAGCACACCTGTGATTTCTTATTTGTTTCAGTGACGTAGAACACACAGCACAGGGTGCTGGGGGTGGGTGGGCCGTGTGCTAAGGGCCATTTCTACTGAGTATTTATCATTGAGATAGGAAATCTATAACCATTATTATAAATATTGCATTGTATTAGACCTCACAATAGCAGTAAGAGGCAGAGCAGTTGTCCCATTTTATAGCTGAGGAAATTGAGGCTCTGATAAGGTGGGGGACGAAGTTCCCAGGCAGGGTAGGGGGTAGGGGTGGGAACAGTGCTTTCTGGCACTAGCATTGACTTCGAAGCTTCTGCCCCCACCCTAAATGGCTTCTCCCGTAGCTGTGTCAGGCATTTCATCTCTACCCCCAACTTTTCTGAGAGGAAGTGGTGTTCCCACATAGTTCCTCATTCTACTTTCTAAATTAGGGAGGAATATCCTTGAGGAGGGGCTTCCAAGGGCAATACATGAGGTTATAAAAGCCATTGTCCAGGGAAGAGTTGGACAGAAGAACAGAGAGGAGAAGAGGATGGCAGAGATGTGTGTACCCAAGGAACCAGGTGGCCATGATGAGGCTAAGCCCCCATTCTGGGGTGATGGTGGGGAGGGCAGAGCTCCAGGGTCCTGCGAGAGTCCAGGTCTGGCCTACAGATGGCAAGGAGGGAAGAGGGTCTGGTCTCTAGCAGGGCTCAGCAGGATTTGAAGCTCAGATGAGTGCATTCTGTCCTGTTCAGAGGAGAGGGAGATATTTCAAGGCCAGAGATCAGCTGAGAAAGACCCTAGGCTGTCCAGGAGCTTAAGAAGCTTGCCAGGTACTGGGGTGGGTGGTTCAGGAGCAGGCACCTGGGGAAGGGGGCAGCTGGGAGGCTCCCTCCAGCATGGGTGGGTTGGGGCAGGGTCTGTCCCTAGCCCCCAGCTCTGTGCATTTTGTAGGGTGTCTGACCCGGGCTCCTTTGTCTCTGATGCTGCTCCTCGTCTCGTTGGGTATCTTCATGCTCATGCTAATCACCTTGGTTAAAGGTGAGTCAGGGGCTGGGGGCTGAGAGTCCTGAGTCCCTTGGGGTTTTCCCTCTGGGATGGTCTTTGCCCTTTTCCACAGTCCTCATAATCACTAGGGCTGGGATATTTGGACTCTTTATCATCTCCTGTGTGACTGTGGGCTGGTTATTACCTCTCTCTGAGCCTGTTTTCTCATCTGTGAAATGCAGCTCATCTTTTTCTAGGTGGAATTGTGTGTGTATGTGGGGAGTGGGTAGGTTCTCAGAGACCTTGGAACCAAACGTGGCACAGGATCAGGCATACAATCGGCACTTATAAAGGCGGAATTCTCTGCTCTGTTGTAGTCTCCAGGATCCAACAATCCCTGCCAAGAGAGATGGACAATCAAGGGAGCCACAGTCCGGGTGAGGGGCTGGAAACTGGGTTCTGGAATGGGAGAGGGCTCTGAGCCGGTGACCTTGAATGAGCCACTGCTGTGGGGTGGAAGGAGGCAGGAATGGGGGAGGGGATTGGATACCTGTGTGAGGTCCTGGGAGCCAGCAATGCCTGGCAAGTCACTGCCTAAGGCTCAGTTTTCTCATTTGTATTATGGGCTGCTGCAGTCACCGTGAGATTCAGAAATCATGGGACCTTCTCTGCACCAAGCACACAGTAGGTGCTAAATAACTGAAGTCCTCTTCTTCCAGTGGTTGTTTTGCAGGAGCTGATGCAGTCAGACTTGGAGGAGATCCTCCAGCAGTTGACCACGATGAACGCCACCCTGGGTAAGGTTCAGACATCAAGGTCAGGAGGAAGTTGTGGGGTCACAGGTGGGGCTGAGGCTCACCTTCCATGGCTGCTAGTCTGAAAATGGCAGGGCAGAGATGGGATCCTTCTCATGGGTTTCTTGGAGACTGAGCTCACAGCCGAACAAAGGCACCCAGCCCTGGGTTCCCCAGATTTGATGCTGGTGTTGGGGGCCTGGGAGCCTAGCGGCCTGTCTTCCCAGCTGGCCAACCCAAACCCTGCCCCTGCTCCCCAGCTGGCCTGTGCCGTCCCTGTCCCTGGAATTGGGACTTCTTCCAGGGAAGCTGCTATATGTTCTCCCAGATTCAGGCCACCTGGAAAGCTTCTGTCTCTGCCTGTGAGGACATGAGGGCCCAGCTGGTGGTCATTAACAATGCTGAGGAGCAGGTATGCTGGACAGGGTTCCCATCTGGGGCTGGTCAACAAAAAGCCTTCTGCCACCCTCTTCTGCCCTTTGAGAGATAGAGGTTTGGGGGAGATGCCGTCAGGGAAGGCTTCCTGGAGGAGGAACCATGACAGCCTTGGGAAGGTCATGTGAGAGGAGCCCATGTATGGAAAGAAAGGAAACTCAGAGTAATCACTCCTTTGACACATAAGTGAATTGAGGCATAAGGTAACACATTTCCACACATCCACAGCATTTATGCACATGAGAACACAACTTAAGTAGGGGATATAGGCTAGACCACCAAGACTTCCATAGGAGCCAGGGGACCGTGGATATGTGGGCAGACATGGGATGGGTGGCCTTCACCAATCTTCCTCCTGATGCTCTCCCCCTCCCCCACCCCCAGAAATTCCTGAAATCTTGGAATGCCAGAATTAATAAACGCACCTGGATCGGCCTCAGTGACCAACACAATGAAGGTTCCTGGCATTGGGTGGACAATACCCCTATCCATCTCAGGTGACCTTCCAGGGACAAAGGCCTAGAAGGGGAAGGGTAGGGAAGACTTGCACCTAAAACCAGGGTTGCTCAGACTCTGGGATTGGAAAGTATCACCTGAGAAAGTGGATCGAGTTGCAGAGTCCCGAGTCCACTGTGGTGGGGTGGGGGATTTGATTCTCTAAGTCTATGTATGGGCCCAGGAATCTGTATTTTTACTTTGATTGAGGGAGGTGGAGTTTGAATCCACATTCTGAAACCCTGTCTCTGAATTTACTACCCTCTGGCTGGTTCTTGGAAATTTGCTGCCAAAGGCCATGGACCAGCTGTCCAGAGTGGGTTGGGGGGTTGGCTCTGGGTCTGGGAGGCAACTCATAGTTCTGATGGTGTTCACAGCTTCTGGAAAGAAGGGGAACCTAACAATCACGAAGATGAGGACTGTGTGGAATTGGATGGTGAAGGCTGGAATGATAGCAAATGTAGTGCAGAATACTTCTGGATCTGTGAGAAGCCCTCAGCTGTGTGCCCAGGCCTCTGAGGGCCACTGTCCCCACCTTCACCCCCGCCCCCTATTTGGTCTCCAGAGATCAGGGAATTTGGGTGTGCCCTCTGCTAGCTCCTCTCTGGCCCCACCCACTTCTGTTCTTATTCCTCCTGAACTGAAGTCTTTGAGATCCTGAGATTCTGAGACACCCCCTTCTCCTCTAAGGCCCAACCATAGGCTATAGCCCATCTCTCTTCTTTTGATAGTCTCAGTGCCCCCACTCAGCCACCGTGACATCCCTCAATAAAGTTACACACTGCATTATGCTGGCCATTGAACTTATTGTGTATTCCTTTGCCACTGTTTCAATGACTATAGTTCTATAAAATAGTCAATATACACTATGATATTGTCTTCTCTCATGCTTCTTTCTACTACTGTGCATTTTATTTCCCAGATACAGTCTGAATCAGTTTGTAATTTGGTTGAGAATATACTTGTGTATATATATATATATATATATATATATATATATATATCTATTTGTCTACTTACTCATTCATGAACCAGTTATTTATTCAGGTACCTTTAAAATATCCTTCAGCGAAGTTTTATGATTTTCTTCATACACATTTTGAAAAAACCCCTATTATTTCAGGTATGTGTATTCGTTTTTGATTGATGCTGTAACAAATTACCACAAACTTACTGACTTAAAACAATTCAAATGTATTATCTTATAGTTCTGGAAATCAGGCCCCAAATGGGTCTCATCTGGCTGAGCTCAGCCACCGTGACATCCCTCAATAAAGTTACACACTGCATTATGCTGGCCATTGAACTTATTGTGTATTCCTTTGCCACTGTTTCAATGACTATAGTTCTATAAAATAGTCAATATACACTATGATAGTCTTCTCTCATGCTTCTTTCTGCTACTGTGCATTTTATTTCCCCGATACAGTCTGAATCAGTTTGTAATTTGGTTGAGAATATACAACCAAATTATTGGTTTGGCAGGGTGTGTTCCTTTCTGGAGGTTCTAGGGGACAATCTGTTTTTGTTTTTGTTTTCCAGCTTCTAGAGGCTGCCTGCACTAATCAGCTGGTGGCCTCTTCCTCCACCTTCAAAGCCAACAATGACACTTTGCACAGCTCAAACTCTGACCCTTCTGCCTCCTCTTCCACATTCAAAGGACCCTTGAAATTACATTGGCACCACCAGATCATTTCATATGACCTTACTATTTTAAGGTCAGTGGATTAGGAACCCTATTTCTATTTGCAACCTTCAGTCTCACTTTTCCATGTAGCACAGCACATCCTCATGTTCTGGGGATTAGGACATGGGCATCTTTAGGGGACATTATTCTGCCCACCATATTGTGCTGTATTTATTATTGTTGTGCTGAGTGGGATACATCTCAGGGACAGATGTGAGTTAGGGGACAATAACCCAACACTCTGTTCTTGATCTAGAAGACTCTGAGGCATGTTCCATGTGATCATTTAGAGGTCAGCAGTGGACCGAGCCCAGCTGCCTTCAGCAGTCATCTGCTGGGTAATGCCAATGCTTTCTTACGGTGCCCTTCCCTTTCCTGTGCTCCTTTTCCACTTCTTTCCTGGTGTTGTCTGAGGACAATACTGCTTCATTGAAATCCTTGTCTCAGGGTCTGTTTCTAGGGGAACTGAACCAAATTCAGGTTGTGTTTATATGATTCATTCTGAATGATGGGCTAGAACCATGCCTAATGAATGGATGGGCTGAGACTGAATGGACCATGTCATTTCCAGACTAGGATATCTATCTATCTATCTATCTATCTATCTATCTATCTATCTATCTATCTATCTATCTATCTATCTATCATCTATCTATCATCTATCTATCTATCACCTATCTATCTATCACCTATCTATCTATCATCTATCTATCTATCTATCTATCTATCTATCTATCTATCTATCTATCTATCTATCTATCTATCATCTATCATCTATCTATCATCTATCTATCTATCTATCACCTATCTATCTATCTATCACCTATCTATCTATCATCTATCTATCTATCTATCTATCTATCTATCTATCTATCTATCTATCTATCTATCTATCTATCTATCATCTATCATCTATCATCTATCTATCTATCATCTATCTATCTATCATCTATCTATCTATCATCTATCTATCTATCTATCTATCTATCTATCTATCTATCTATCTATCTATCATCTATCTATCTATCTATCTATCTATCTATCTATCTATCTATCTATCTATCATCTATCGTCTATCTATCGTCTATCTATCTATCTATCTATCTATCTATCTATCTATCTATCTATCTATCTACCATTCTATCATCTATCTATCTATCTATCTATCTATCTATCTATCTATCTATCTACCTATCTATCTATCTATCTATCTATCTATCTATCTATCTATCTATCTACCATTCTATCATCTATCTATCTATCTATCTATCTATCTATCTATCTATCTATCTATCATCTATCTATCTATCTATCTATCTATCTATCTATCATCTATCTATCTATCTATCTATCTATCTATCTATCTATCTATCTATCATCTATCTATTATCTATCTATCTATCTATCTATCTATCTATCTATCTATCTATCTATCTATCATCTATCTATCTATCATCTATCATCTATTTATCTCTATCATCTGTCTATCTAACTACCTAATTATTTTTATGGATTTTTTAAGTTTACAGTGTGAAAGAGTTACACTAGTCCAAGTTAAAGGCAGACCCCAAATGGTTACATTATACAAGCTGTGAGGTTTTTAAACTTTTGACAAGGGACAGAAGGGAAATTCTGCTCATTGCAAGGAAATTCTCACTTAAGTTTCAGTGAGCCAAAAGCACCTAAAACCCATGAACCTTCAGCAGGTGTCCTTAGCCAGTCCAGTCTCTACAAGGAACTGGCATATGTTCTTATGCTGGTCACCCTGTAGCTGAGTTACTTTATCATATTTTGTATACTCAATTGCAGTACCATTGCAGGCAAATTTCTTCTTTAACACCTCCACCAGTTTCTTTTTATTGTAATCATCAGCGAGCCCGTGGACAGTAGTAAGGATCTTCCTGCCATTTCTCTGTTGAATTCTCATATGGATATAATCCTCAGTGCCAGCTGGAAGCGGGTCATCACCTTTACTTGCATCAACAAAGGGGTCAAAAGAGCGGAGGTTCCGGATAGTGGATATACAATGTGATTTCTTTTCCTTGTAGAAATGGCTGGTGAAAGGCTGCAGCTGAAGAAGGTTTGTGGGGCGGGAAGGAGCAGGCAGAAAGCAAGGGGGGCTCAAGGGGAAGGTTGCTGAGTTCTCAGTGGTCGTTTAGCCACTGGGGTCCAGAATGGGACATTTAAGAGAGAGTGATCACCTCCTTGTACTCTCTTCTCCTGCCGGCCCCACTCCTGAAGTTCTGGAACAACAGCAGTAACTTGGGTGCAAGATAGTGTGGCCACATACTAAACCTGACAAGCTCAGGGGAGGCCTGCATGGCAGCCTTACAAACTCAGAGACCTAAAGTAACCACAAAGGATGGTTTTGTTACAGGCAACCCAGAGATCCCAGAAAAGGTGTTATCAGACAGCCTCCTGAGTCGGAGGGAGAGGGCTATCCCCTTCCCGGTTCTTGTCTTCTTGAATAAATGAATTTAAATGAGAGAGCCTGATTGTGTTGTCATAAAGCCCATTTATTAAATCAATTAAAGCAGGCAAATTTATTAAAGAATCAAGGCAAGCGAATCTATTTAATTTCATACACGGTGACTAAATGGATTACACAAGACCTTTACATATGCTGTTTACAAGAGACCCACTTTAGATTAAAAGACAACACAGACTGAAGTTAAAAAGATGGAAAAAGATATTTCATGAAAATGGGAACAAAACAAAACAAAAAATCTGGGGTATCAATACATATACCAGACAAAATATATTTTAAAATAAAGGCTATAACAAGAGGCAAAGAAGGAACTCCAGCAACTCCACTTCTGGCTATTTATCCATAGAAACCTGAAACACTAAATTGAAGAGACATATACATCCATATGTTTATTGCAGCGTTATTTACAATAGCCAAGATGTGGAAACAATCTAAGTGTCTATTCATAGATGAATGGATAAAGGAGAACTGGTGCATATATACAATGGAATATGGTTCTGCCATAGAAAGAATGAAATCTTGCCACAAGGATGGGCCTAGAGGGTGTATGCCAGATGAGTTCACTAATATGTGGAATCTAGAGAACAAAATAGACAAACAAGCAGAACAGAGGCAGACTCATAGATGTGGGGGAGCATTTTTCTGGTTGTCAGATGCAAGAGGGGTTGGGGGCATGGGTGAAAGAGGTGAAGAGATTCAGAAGTGCAAATTGGTGGTTGAAGTACGGTCATGGGGGTGTAGAGTGCCGCATAGGGAATATGGTCAATAATATTGTAATGATTATGGATGGTGTCAGACGGATGCTGGGTTTATTGGGGTGATCATCTCATAGGCTACATAAATGTCTAATTACGGTTTTTACGCCTGAAACGAATATTGTACATCAACTCTACAGTTTTTTATTTAAAAATAAAAAATAAAAAACATAAAAGTAATTCCAATAAAATAAAAAGAAAAAATGAAAAATAAAACTGCTGAACTCTATTGAAAACAAAAAGGATTCAGGAATAAATTTGGCTTAGTTCGGTTAATGTCAGAAAGGCTTCTCCCAGCAAAAATTCTTCTGGTAATTATGAAAATTCTGATTTATCAGTTTGTGTTTGTAAAGATGGAATTAAGATATCCTCATGATAATGTCCAGCCTAGATGTATTGACTCTCCTGATTGAAACAAGTGAAAAATGAACTAGACAGAACGTATGAAGAATTATTTTAGATGCTGGAAATCAGTGCTGTTTAGTTGCCCTTGAAGGAGGAGAAATGATGGAAGAACCACTCAGGCACAGACTCAGTAGAACCTCTGCACTGAGTAAGACAAAAGCTATGAGTTATGAAGTGCTGGGATGCTCCTATTTGACTTTGTACTGTGAAATAATTTTAGAATTATGGAAATGTTGGGAAAATAGTCCAAGATTTCCTACACATTCTTTCTCCAATGCTAACATTTTACAACCACAGTGCAATGATCAAAACCAGGAAACTCACATTGATACACTATTATTAACCAACTACAGATCTTGGTTGGCTCTTTTTCTGGTCCAGGATGCCACATTTAGTGGTCACATGCCTTAGTCTCCTCCAATCTGTGACAGTTCGGTCTTTTTATATCTTTTATGCCCTTAACATTTTTGATGACTATTAGCCAATTATCTGTAGACTCTCTCAATTTGAGTTTATCTGGTATTTTTCTCTCTCTCGTGATTAGATTGAGATTATCCTTTTTGGTAAAAGCACCACAGAAGTGATGTTATGTCCTTCCCAGTGCCTCATCTCAAGGGCTACATGATGTTGCTATGCCTTATTATTTGCAATGTTAATAGTTATTTGGTTAAGGTGCTATCGGCCAGGTCACTCAATTGGAAAGTTAATATTTTCCCCATGATGTTGCTATGCCTTATTATTTGCAATGTTAATAGTTATTTGGTTAAGGTGCTATCGGCCAGGTCACTCAATTGGAAAGTTAATATTTTCCCCATGGTAGTGAATAAATATCTTGTAAAAAGATACTTTGAGACTTAGATAATATTCCATTTTTCATCAAACCTTAATCCATGAATTTTGGTATCCATCAATGCATTCTACCTGTGGCAATTGTGGGGTGTGTGTGTGTGTGTGTTTAATGGTGATTTTCTATTAACCTCGATTATTGTACATTTATTAATTGGAATTTTGTGAGGAAGAGTGTTCCTTCTCTCCCATTTATTTACGTATTCAGTTATTTATTTAGATCAGTATGTACTCAGAATATTTATTTTATTCCATGGGGTCTGCAGTGGAGGGAGAGATGCAGGCCTCAGAGATTATGCCATTATTTATTTTTTTGCTCAAATTGTTTCAGCTTTGGCAGTTAAAAACCTCTTTGCATTGACTATTGCATCCATCTGGCATGCTTTCATCACAAGATGATCCAGGTTCATTTTGTGTTTTTCCTGTCTCAGGTCCAGATCAACCATTTCTCCAATGAGCTCTGGTTTCTTTTATTAGAAAACGGTACTTAGAATATTGTTTTGTTTTGTTTTGTTTTACTATTTAAAAATGTACAGTTCAGCCATTTTGTCTGAACAGTTTGTCTCAGCTGTTGAACATCGACCTATGATCCAGGAGATCAAGGTTCGATTCCTGGTCAGGGCACATGCCCAGGTTTTGGGCTCATCCCCAGTGAGGGGTGTGCAGGAGGTGGCCAATCAATGACTCTCTCATCATTGATGTTTCTCTCTCTCCCCCTCTCCTTTCCTCTCTCTGAAATCAATAAAGACATATTTAAAAATAAAATAAAATGTACAGTTCAGTGGCATTACGTAAATTCACAATGTTGCACAACCATAAACACCATCCATCTCCAAAACTTTCTCACTTTCCCAAACTGAATCTCTGTCTCCATTAAACACTCACTTCCCACTTTCACCCCCACCCCAGCCCTTGTCACCATCATCTACTTTCTGTCTGGATTTGACTCTTCTAGGAACTTCCTATGAGTGGAATCAAACAACAGTTGTCCTTTCGTGATTGACTTACTTTCCTGAGCATATCTTCAAGGTTCATCCATGTTTGAACATGTGTCAGAATTTCCTTTATTTTTATAGCTGAATAATATTCCATGGTCTGTCTGGATGTACCGCATTGTGTTTATCCATTCATTTCTGGATGGACACTTGAGTTGCTTCTACCTTCTGGCTGTTGTGAATAATGCTGTTATAAACATGGATGCACAAGTATCTGTTTGAGTCCCTGCTTTCAAATCTTGTGGGTAGATATTTAGGAGTGGAACTGCTGGATCATAATGGTAACTGTATGCTTAATGTTTTGAGGCACTGACAAACAGTTTCCATGATGGCTGCACCATTTTACATTCCTACTTGCAATGCACAAAGTTTCAATTTTTCCACATCCTCGCCAACCCTAGTTATTTTAAATTTGTTGGATAATAGCCATCCTACTTGGTATGAAGTCTCATTTTGGTTTAGGTTTGCTTTTGGTATGGGGATGCCCGTTGTTCTAGGTCTTCTCAGAAGGCAGAGCTAGGAAAAACATGCATATATATATCCACATACACTTCTATATTTATTTCTATATCTACTTGTCTGTATACATGTTAAAAACTACGAGTTCTTACTGGAAGTAGTTCCGGTCCAAACCACAGAGTTCATTCTAGCCTTTTCCCTTTGCTAATTTTTAACTTATTTCTCCAACAGTGAGAAACATGGCTGTCACTATTCACAATAAATTTGCTAACTTGCTAATTGTTCAATCCTAGAATACTCAGGAAGTTGCTGTAGAAGTTCTAGTTCATCCCTCTGTGAGAAACAATCATTCTATTGTTGAAGTGCATCCTCTCATAGATTCTTCCAAAAGACTAATGGATACAGAGCTCTTTAACTTCTTGTGTGCATTTGAAGGGCAGCTGGGCTGGTTATCAAATTCTTGGTTTACATTTTTGTTAGAGTGTTGTTATTTTTTTTAAATGATGCTAATTATCTTACTTTGAATATTAGTTTTGGAAAGTCTGATGCCATTCTAATTGTTTCAACTTTGTACAATTTTTTTTTAAGAACTTGAGGATTTTATCTCAATCTTTGAAATTGAATAATTTTACTAGAATATGTTTCAGAGTTGGCCATTCTGGGTCAACTTTTCCAGGTACCTGGAAAGCCTTTTTGATATGTAAATGCAGGTTTTTAAATTTCTGGAAAATATTTTTCATTATGGTTAAATATTAGCTCTGTTTAGTTGTTTTGTTTTTCTCCTTCAGTTTTTCTCCAATAGTACACAGATCATTCCTTCAGTGTTTGGAGTTTCATTTCAATTAATTTCTCCCTGACTCCTTTTTACTTCTTTCTTCATGTCATCACCATTGTTTCTTGTTTTTCTGCCTTTCTCCAATGCCCTTTATTATATTTTTATTTGAGTCTATTCTTTCTTGGGTACCTTATAATTTATTCTGTATCTGAAGATAATTCTGTCTTTTTCTTCCATTTATTATTTGATTTGATTCAACTGTCTTCATTTATCCCTGGTTTTATTTTTCTCTCCCCACAACAGTACTTAGTTTTTTAGTTTTTGAATTTTTGATGTAAGGTGATTTTTTTCATATCCTCAAATGCTTGTTTGACTAATTCTGTTTGGAGTGTTGGTTTACAAGTGTCTTCTATTTTCTGACTCATTTTTCTGGTGGACTTCTTAGTTTATTTGTGTGGATTTTTATTTCCTCAATTTTTGCAATTAGGGTACTCTCTCTGGATTTACTACATTCCTTTTGTTCTATTTTGTGTGTGTGTGTGTGAGAGAGAGAGAGAGAGAGAGGGAGGGAGGGAGAGAGATTGGAGATATTTTATGAAATAAGCAGCTCAATGGTGCCCCCTTATGTCAATACAGCAAAATCGATCCAATTTAGCAGATTTGTTTTGTTGGTGGCGGGAACAGATGGAGAGACCTCCGATTAGACCTCCAGTTTTGTCTTGAAAGACCCTGGATTTTCCCCTTTTGCTTCTATCCCCCGTCACCACCCTATTGCTAAAGAATTCTTCTCTTTTCCTTCTTGCTTTTACTTTCCCAAGAAGCTATGCATTTTGAAGATTTCATCCCTTTTTGTTTTTTAGTTCACACTCTGATCTGTTCTGATGTTATTGAAGTATTTTCAGTTTAAGAGTGAGCTTAGTCTTTCTGGAGCTAGTTCTACATCAACCTTAGATTCCTTTGCTAGTTTCCCTTGTCAACCAAAGGTTGTTGACATCAGTTCAACACCAATAGGAATTCCCAGTTTGGGTTGCAGTGAAGAAGAACACTTTATTCAGTACAAACTGCTCAATTGTGACACAGCACTACTGTGAGGAGGCCCTGGAGTAAGGAAACCCTTGAGCCAGGCCTGTCTCCAGCTAGATAGCTCTGCTTTGCTCCTTGCTGGTCTGCTCTGCCCTGTCCTGCACTGGTCTGCTCCACTCTGCTCAAGCAAGACACCTTCGCTGTTTCAACACCAGCCAGAAAACACAGTCTCTTGTGGAAAGGGAAAGTGCACTCCCAGAATCAGAGGGGAGGTGACTTATATAAAACAGAAATCCCTGCTCCTGGTCCCTGATTGGTCCATCCTTATGCAACTGAAAACTCCATTATTACTGTTTGATTGTTCCAAAAGGCACTGTTCTGACTGCTCAGAATGGAGTCACTTTGGTCAGTGAAAAAGCCAGTGGGGATATACCTTCATGGCAGCAATCAGACTGGGAAAACCTCAGTCCTATTGGTTGAAATAGGATTCCAGAAACTCCTTTTGAAGGGCTGGTTCAGATGGCAGAAACATAGTGCAGGCAGACAGTTTTGTGTAGGCTCTTCCCTGAAGTGTAGTTTGTGTGAGGCCCCTGTGTAGAAAAGGCTCTTTTTAAAAAAATTTGAGCCCAGTTAGCCATCAGGATCCCTTCTTAGTAGGTATCTTCTTTTTCACAATCCACACCCTCTTTTGGATCCCCACAGATTTTCTCCATTGCCTTTGGGGCAGGGGTGGGGCAGAGGGTGAGAAATCTCAAGCTGCAATTCCATGATTTTTATCTTTTCCATAGTTCTTTTAAGTTGTGGCATTTTCTGTCTTCAAGTTTTGCCAGGAACATGATTTTGTGTCTCTTTTCTTTCCCTTCTTCTTCTTCTGAATTGTTTTGGGAGGAAATATTTGAGAGACAAGTAGCTTTCACCATTGTGGGGGACTGTGAGATTTTTTAGAGCTGTTATGATACAAATGGGTAATGTTACTAATGCCAAAGGACGTCAGTGGCATTGGTAGCATTTTTTAAGGCTTACAGGGGTTCCTGATTGAGTCAACCTTATTTGCCAGCCTGATAGGTGATCACAGCTGTTAGGGTTTTGGCCAGAGATGCAGGCTGTGAAAGATTTCACAACTAAAAGAAGAGATTCAGAGAGAAAATCTATTTTTCATTCCCTGAGAAGGGAAAGGGCCAATGTATGCTAATCAACACAAGGGCAAGAAACAAAAGGGCCCGCCTGCGTTTAAGCAGGTACTGTTGCTGGGCAACAAGGAAGAAAGGGGTTTGGGTTGTCTTGAAGTTGAACAGATACCAGGGAGGTTGTCTTGAAAAGTTATACTTTGTTTGCTTTCCAGAAGACAGTCTGGCAGATGTCCTAGGGAGGTGTCTGATCAGTATTTTTCCTAAGCCTATAAAACATACTTAGAGCAAAAGTTATGAGGAGTTCAAAAGAGGCTTGTTTGAAGGGGGGGTGGAAGGGAACTTTCTACTAACTAGAGACTCCTTGGTTCAAATTATCACTGAGTTTTGAAAACTGCAGGGAGGAGGCGGATGCAAGACTGTAGCCTTGCCCTAGCCAGTTTGGCTTTGTAGTTAGAGTGTCAGCTCTCAGACTAAAGGATTGCAGGCTTGATCCCTGGCCCCAGTTGGGGTGCATGTGGGCAGCCAGTCTATGTGTTTCTCTCACATCGATGTTTCTCTCTGTGTCTCTCCCCCTCCCTTCCACTCTCTCTGAAAAGCAATGGAAAAAATATCCTTGGGTAAGGATAAAAAAAATAAAAATAAAAAATGAATGTAGCTTTGAGAGTAGCTTATGTTGTCCCAAGTCTGAACAGAGGGGCTGTTTGAATCAGAGGAGACAACAATCTTGGGGTTTAATTACCAGGTGCTTCTCATAAATTGTGGAAGGCCACAGCAAAGAAAAAGAAAGGTCTTTCTTTTGGTCCATACAACAGTCAAACAGAAAAGGGGTCTGCAGTGGAGGGAGAGATGCAGGCCTCAGAGATTATGCCATCAGTGAACACAATTGATATTAGTAGACACAAAGGATACCAAAGAAAGCTTAAGTAAAAGTACCAACTATAGACATCATCTACTGACTTTTGTCTGAAAGGCTTGTCCTCTCTAGGGCAATTCTGCTTTCATCCTTCCTTGTCCAAATCAGATGGAAATTTATATCCCCTATGAGCAGAAAGACCTGCTTAAAGAGCTTGTTCATTATTACCAACGAAAGCACCATGCTGTCATTAACACGCTGCTATAGCCTGAATGTTTGTGTCCCTATTCACACACTGAATCCCTAATCTCCAATATGATGGTTGGTATCTGGAGATGGGCATTTGGGAGGCAATTAGGTTTAGACAAGGTCATGAGTGTGGGGCAGTCATTATGGGATTAGTGCCCTGTTATGCAAAGAGCCGAGGTCTGAGAAGCCCTCTGGGTATTGCTTGCTGATTCCAAAGAAATAACCTGGAGGACTGGCTATGAAAGACATGAGTTTATTAGGACCTACGTGTACACTGGGGTTGGCCTGCTGGTGAAGCCTTTGCAACACAAGCTTTCACAATACAAGGCTATAAAGAGTACAGAAAACAAAGCAAACAGGGCATGCAGGGTGTATGCACTTGTGCACAAGCTGTGTGAGATCAAAACGCTAGCTGTGTACAAACTGGGTTCACATCCAAGAACAGTTTCTTTTTGGCTGTTTCTTGATGAAGGAGCTGGTCAGGCTCCCAAGGTCCTACAGTACACTTTCAGATGGTCTTCACTATATTCCCACAGGGTGGGAGGGGAAGTTGGAACTTGGTAGGGGCCCATGCTCTCATATACCACACACTCCACCCCAACATAGGTAACTTCTTTCTTCACTCCCATACAATCTGCCCATTATATCTTTTGCATGCATACTGGGGAGGGAGGAGAATGGATGAGACATTGTATCTATATTCCACACCACCAATATAATATACAGCAAAGTAAAAAAAAATACAAAAGATCAATGAAACCAAAAGCTGGTTCTTTGAAAAGATAAACAAGATTGATGAACCTTTAGCCAGACTCACCAAGAAACAAAGAGAAAGGACCCAAATAAATAAAAGTTGAAACAAAAGAGGTGAAGTAACAACTGACACCACAGAAATACAAAGGATTGTAAGAAAATACTGTGAACAACTACATGCCAACAAGCTGGACAACGTGGATGAAATGGATGAATTCCTGGAAAAATAAAACCTTCTAAAACTGAATCAGGAAGAATCAGAAAACTTGAGGCCAATAACAACTGATGAAATTGAAGCAGAGTTTTGTAACATAATACCCCAAATGCCCAGGATGCAACAAAATACTTTTATTATACCAAAAACCAGGAAGATCATTTGAACAACAAAAGACAGTTAGCAGACATTAACAAATTGATGACAAGATGTTAGAATAATCTGACAAAGATTTTTTATTATTATTTTAAATTTTATTTCTGTTTAAAATATTACAGATGTCCCTTTTTCTCCCCATCTGACAAAGATTTTAACGTGGCCATCATAAAGATAATTTGAGGAGCATTACAAAAATGTTTGAAATAAATAAAAATAGAGTCTCAGCAAAGAAACTGAAGAGATAAAGAAACAAATGAAAATTTCAGAACTAGAAACATACAGTGATCTAAAATTTAAAAATTCACTGAATGGGCTCAAGAGTAGAAATGAGTGGACAGAGAATAATATCAATGAACTTGAAAATAGCACACTGTAAGTTATTCAATCCTAATGACAGAGGAAACAGACTAGAAACAAAAACAAAAAACATAGCCTCAGTTACTTTTGGAACTATAACAAAAAATTTAATATTCATATCATCCAAGTTCAGAAGGGAGAGGAGAAAGAAGATGGGCCTGCAAAATCTTTGAAGTAGTAATTAAAAATTTCCACATTTAGCAGACATGAACCTGTAGATTCAAGAAGCTTAGTAAATTAAAAAAAGCATAAATCCAAAGAAATTCACACCAGAACACATCATACTTAAACTTCTGAAAACTAAAGTCAAAGAAAAAAATCAAAAGAGGTTAGAAAGAGAAATAACACTTTATTAAATAGAAAAAAATAATTTGAATGAAAGCAGACTTCTCAAGAGAAACCACAGAGGCATTAACACTTATAGGTTTTTTAAAAATCTAGTTGTGTCAGGGGTGGGAGAAACAGAATAGTGGGGACTAGCTATAATTATAAGAAATATTAATTTCTCTGTTAACCGTGATTGCTTTGTTTTGATTAAAGAAAGCATATTCTGACCTGGCTGGGAGTTGTATGCACTGGGACATGGCAGTTAATTTCTATTTTAAGAATGTAATCCTGGAGAAATTGTTTGATTCAAGGTATTTGTCTTAGTGCAGAGATAGATTTTTTTACTTAGTTTGTTTGGTATTATCTGGGTTACGTTAGCGTGATTAAATGAATTGTGAAGATTTTTCATATTTCTCAATATTTTGAAATAGTTCAGACAATTCTCAAAGAGAAATAGAGACAATGAAAACATATTTTATTCAGTACTATTGTCAACAGGGGAGAGAGACTTCAGTAAAACCAAACTCAACTTCCAATACAACAAAGACAGATGGGGATTTACAGCAAACAAGCAGATTAAGAGGGTCAGTGGATAGAAAATTACCAAAAGTAGACAGCAAGTTTGGGGGGAGTCTTGCTAAATAAAGGCAGGCCACAGATTTAGATATCAAGAGTAGGGGATTAGGAATTTGATCAGATATTAAGAATGGGGATTCTACCTAAATTGATTTAGCAGGATTCTTGCTAAAACTGAGCTCTACAGGCCAAGGACAAGGCTCAGGAACCAGGCCTACTAGAAAAGAGGGCTCAGAGAAACCTGTCTAAAGTTTGGTTAAGCGTTGAGTCTTTTTTTTTTAAAAAATATATCTTTATTGATTTCATAGAGAGAAAAGTAGAGGGATAGAGAGATAGTAACATCAATGATGAAAGAGTCATTGATAGGCTGCCTCCTGCACGCCCCCAACTGGGGACCCAGCCCGCAACCCCGGCATGTGCCCTGACCGGGAATCCAACCACAAGCGCCTGGATCCTGGGTCCAGGCTCAACCGCTGAGCCACGCCCGGCCGGGCAAGGGTTGAGTCTTTGTCACAGCAATAGAAACAGAAGAAACCAGCAGTTATTTTTAGAAAACCAAATATTACACTCCAAGCTACCATCTGTCCCAAAAGTTAGTTAGCTAAAACTAACTCTGGCCACATATTTAATTGGAGATTCTGTCTGCATTCTATACAGTGAAAATTCTGAAGCCCTTAGAGGAGGCTAGGGGAGTGGGTACAGTAACCACCATTCATGGAGTGCCCACTATGTACGCCAGATGTTACTACCTCTTCTACTCATTCTTCTGACAATTCTGCAAGAGGCTCTTCTGGGCTCCCTTTATTGCAGAGGAAGAAAGTGAAGCTTAGCCCAGGCTGTCAGCTCCTTCTCCCCTTCCCATGGATCAGGCACTGTCATGCTCTAAGGAAGGGCTTCTTTAGCGTAGTTTGGATAAAGTCTCAGTACACACCGCTCCCAGCTTGGCTAGCCGCAACCCCATGCACCGGAGCCATTCTGGGAGTCCACGCTGTCTGTTCGCCCCTCGCTCGCGTGGAAACCCCACTCCCCACCACTCTCACCACACACTCGGGCCTGCGCCTGCGCGCTACCGCCTCCTCGGGCCTGCGCTTGCGCACTCCGACGCACGCGCCGCTGCCCAGCTGCCTGTTGGGAAATGTAGTCCTGTGTCCCTGGGAGGAGGCGGGCGGGATGGTGTCCGCATTGGCTGTTCGGGCTCATGCTGGGTGAGGGTTAGTGCTGGGCAGCGTCTGGACACGTTGTCTGGCCGCGCTGTCCGCCCGGGGAGGCCCGGACGCCCGGACAGGACGAGAGCTGGGCCACGCGCGAAGTGAGGTCGGCGGCGGATGGATTGGGGCCGCGTCCTGTGGCACCCTGCGCAGCGCCGGGCCGCTTGTTCCAGGTGCGCCCCATTTCGCCCCGGGAGCCGGGCCGGGCGGGGGGTTGGGGGGCACCGGGAGCCGAGGTTTACCTGACCCGGTCCTTCCCACACCTGTCTCAGGAACGGCGAGGGCGGGCGTGGCGCTGCGGCCAGGGTCCGAGGGCCAGTGCGGGACCATGGCTGGGTTCCTCCCGCCCCGGAATGTTCCCGGGACCCGCTCGGCACTTGGGGGATGCTGGTCCTGGTGCGGGGGCTCCAGGCTCCAATTTGCCCTTTGTGTAAACCGCACCTCTGTGTGCGCCCGCTTATAGCCGATTCCGAGGGGCGCGGCGGGGGCTTTCCTTGACCCATTTCTTCGTAAGAATGGGAGGCCAACCCTGAGCAGGTTCTCTGCCTCAGGGAATCTTTTTCTCTTTCTTTTTTATTTTTTTTTTAAAGCATTTTTTCCCTCTAACCCCCCCTCCCAAATAATAATAATAAAACCACAATAGGACAACTAGTAAATTCAGAGGAGCAAAAAGGAAAAAAACATTTGCAAACTGTCAAGATCTGCATGTTGGCATGTATATGTGTATGAACATACAAACTCTTTGTTCTTAAAGATATAGGCATTAATACCTTTTTGTCAATTTGCTTTTAAAAATGGGTTATGAAATACATTTGGTAAGGGGTTTAAAATGCACAAATCTTAAGGTCTGTGGTTTTTATATTTTTGACCACTTAATCAACATGGAGAATAAATCTTTAAAAAACGTTAATATTGAAAACATACTGATTTTTAAAAATAGCTAAGCTGTCACTTTAATGAATGTGAGGAAAAAGTATGTCTGTGCCATACTTAATCTTATCTTTAGGCCTTCAAGTTTTGTTTTGCTCTGTTTCAGTATCATCAACAATACAGGCCACCTGGCAACATATATCTTTGCATTCTTGTCTCATTCTTTAAATTTCTTATAGTGAAATTTCTGGGCCCTATTATAAAGTTTTTGATACTTCTTGTCTTATTCTCCAGAAGAGTAGCAGTTTTAAAAATTTGCAATGTAATCATGCTTGAATGACCCACCTCAAAGCTGGGCATTACTTAACTATTCTCTAACTTTCTGAGAGGTGCAAATGATAGGGTTGTTTAATTTGCACTCTGAATACTAATGTATATTTTTATGCAGTTTGTATTTTGTCTTAAAATTTTCTATATGATACACAGGTGTGTTTCCTTACTATGCAGAAATGTCACATCTTCGCCTGGTCAGACATGAAAACCTTCCCTTTAAGCTTGGGCCTTTGGCATCATTAGGCCTCTAGTCCAATGCTCATCTGCATTTTCTTCTAGTTCTTTAGTTGCATTTTATGTACAAATTTTTATTCTTTTTACAAATGGTAAACCCTTGTTCCAAATTATTGAATAATTCATCCTTTTTTCACTGACCTGAAGTTCACTTTTTTCATATCCTGAATTCTTATATATAATTTTTTTGTCTGAACTGTTTGTGTTGGCAGGATTTTTATTTGTTCCATTGACTTTTTTTTCCCTATTAGATTATAACATCCAGGCGGGCAGAGAGATTATCTGTTTTGTTTGCAGCTGTATTCACCCCCACCCCCTCCAGAGGAATGGTGCCTGGTACACATTAGGTGATAACAATGTGTCTGGTGAATGAGTGATTCTGCCATTCAATAACATTAGGTCCTAATTATCGTAGCTTCATAATATCTGGTGGGCAAGTTCTCGCTCATCACTCACTATTCCCTTGCAGAAATTTCCTGGCTGTTGCTATACGACACAATTAAATTTTTAAAAATAGCATCTTTTTCATAATTAACTTAAAAAAAAATCTTTATTAATTTCAGAGAGAGGAAGGGAGAGGGAGAGAGAGAGAGAAACACAATGATGAGAGAGTCATTGATCGGCTGCCTCCTACAGGCCCCTGACTGGGGATTGAGCCCACAACCCAGGCATATGTCCTGACCCGGAATCGAACTGCGATCTCCTGGATCCTAGGTCAATGCTCAACTGCTGAGCCACGCCTGGCCGGGCCATACTTAACTTTAAAATATTTGTTTGGTATAATTTGATTGGGAATGTGTTAATTTAAAAGAAGTGGCAGCTTAGGATATTGTGACATACTATCCAGAAATATGCTATGGCTGTTCATCTTTCTTCATATATGTCAAATAAGCTTAGTAAAATAAACTTAATAAAAATCATAAATTTCTTTATGTAGATCATGTACATGTCTTACTTGCTTTATCTATAATTATTTTATTTGTTGTTGTTGCAGAAGTCTCCTTTTTCATGGCTTCTTTTCCTTCCATCAGCTCTGCCTCCTCTTCCTGCCCATCCCCTAGGAAGGACCCCACAGGAAGGACGGAGAAGGCAATGGCTATTGGACCTCTATCATCGGGAGCTCAGGTGAGCTCATTTTTCAATCTCAAACCTCTCCTTTACTCCTTACTCCTGTACCGTATGTGGGTGTCACTGCAGAGGACAGGGCTATTTTTTTTTTTTTTTTAATATATCTTTATTGATTTCAGAGAGAGGAAAGGAGGGAGAGAGAGAGAAACATCAATGATGAGAGAGTCATTGATCGGCTTCCTAGCCCACAACCCAGTCAGGACTGGGAATCGAACCCCGATTGCCTGGATCCTTGGTCGATGCTCAACCGCTGAGCCACGCCCAACCGGGTGAGGACAGGGCTATTGAATTCTCTGAATGTTGGATATTTTCCACAAAGCTCCCCTCAGTTTCCCTCAGCTCTGTTCTCAGCTGTTGCTTCCTCATTCAGTTGGCCTGTTGAGCTCTTGGTGTTGTTCAAAGGTCAGAAAAGAAACAAGCATCATATGAGAGATAGTCTGATGCTTACAGGGCTATGGACTCTTCAGGGAACATAAAAAGTCACATCTCTACAAGATACAGTCAGGATGATTGTTCATGAATCTGATAATAAGAACAAGTATGGTTAGGTACCCAGATTGTCAGTGTTCCAAGACCTGGAGAAGGAGAAGATCGTTGTGGCAGCCAGGAAAAGTAGGGATGGATAGGGATAATGGGAGAGGATTTGCTGTAATGGAGTCAGAATGTCCCAAGTTCATATCATGACTTTACCATTTAACACCTGTGCTGTCTTGGGCAGGTGACTTTGTTCCCTGAAGCATTAGTTCCTCATGGTGGTGGTAGAAATAACAGCATTAACTGAGTGTTTGCCACATTCTTGACACTGGTAAGAATTTCACATGGCTTATTCCATTTAATAACACCTACTTCATAGATTTGTTGAAAGTTCAAATGAAATAATTTAAGTAAAAAGTGCCCAACATGGTTCCTGAGATGTTGAAGACACTTATTAAGTGTAGGCATCCTTAGCACCATTCTAGCCAAGTGCTTGGTATTTAGAGTTTAGAGGTGGAGTGGAATGTAGCATTGACTAGTAGTGAGGTGTCAGATACAAAGTTTGAGTTCAAGTTCCGGGAAGGAGGAGTCTGTCTCTTGGTGAGGTGGTAGGCATGGTGGTAGTGGAGGAGTTGCAGGAGTTTTGATAAGGGAGTTGGCATAAGAACTTTTCTAGGAAGAAGCAGTGTCCACCAGCTAGAGGAAATCATGGAGCAAAAACAGTGAGTGAGGAGCCTTGGTGTTTTTGCACTGATTGCTTTAAAATGGAAGGTGCTAGTTTTTACTAGAATCTGGAGTTATTGCTTCTCTGGAAAAGGAAATAAGACATTAGGGGTACTTGGCCCAAATATCTTTATTTTTTAAGGTTAGGCTTACTTAACCTTGTTTGCAGTGCTGAGGACTTGCAGTGTTTTCTCTATTCATTTGATCATGTGTTAGGCTCTCTTAAATGTGTCACTTGTTTATTTAGCAGAGGAACCAGTTTTGTTTTTTTAAATTGATTTTAGAGAGAGGTAGGGAGAGAGAGAAACATCCATCAGTTGCCTCGAACCCACCATCTTCTGGTGTATGGGACAACGCTCCAACCAACTGAGCCACACCGGCCAGGGCCCAAAGGAGCCAATTTTAAAAAGGCTTCATGAAGACAAGTATCTCTCCTTGATATTATCAAGCTCAGTTATAAAAGGCAACATAACTCACAAAAATAGATATTAGAGAAAGGGAGTTTCTAGAAAGTTTAAAGGGGGAGCATTTAGAAGATTTTGGCTGATGAAGGTTGTGGTTTGGTTGTCACTAGCCTTGATTTGTTTTATTTAGTTAAAATAGTGTTAATTATATTTTTATATCAGCTTTTTTTCAGGTATAATTTATATAAAATAACCTACTTTGAGCTTATAATTCTTTGAATTTTGACAAATGCACTACTTCAGTGAAGCTGTAGGACAATTTCATCACCCAGCTGTCCTCACCCCCTTCCAGTCCACGTCCCCTGTCCCAGTCACTGGTTTGATTTCTGAATACTTCAGTGTATCCTAAAAACAAGTCCCTTGTTTTACGTAACCAAAATACAGTAATTAAAATGATAAAACTTAAAATGATACAGTACTGTTACCTAATCTGGGCATGGGACAGCAGGCACGAAGACCTGCAGGGGTTGGCATGGTGGTGTTTGAAGGGAAGAGTGCAAGGAGATATGAAGATTTTTTGAACTTTATCTTTCAGTCCTGTAAAAAAATCTGTTTCTACTGTCATATATATATTTTTTATTTCTATGAGCCTTCTCATTCTTTTTTAATAGCTATTTTAATGCATGCATGAACTTCTCTTGTCTGTATGAGGATATTTAAATTATTTGGGGTGTGTTTTTTTGGTATGAGTGTGTAGCATTTTTCCCCTTGTTCCCTAGGTTATTCTAGTGGGTTTATATAGGCCTTTTTCATTATCCCACTGTCATTCTGGTGGGTTTTCTGGAAGCAGCAGGACAAACACATGTATTCTTGACACTTTGTTTTCCTCTCTCATTTCTTTACCTGTCTTCAGACTTCTCTATCCAGCTGGATCCTAAAGATTCTTCACTTGTTTATGACTGCATTTCACACTTTGTTTTCCTTGTGTCTTTGAATGTCTATCTAGCTACTAGTATGTAGGCCCATTGTCATGACTGAGCTTACTTTTCTTTATATCCTCTGCCTGGCATAATACCTGCCAGAGGAGGTATTTAATATATGTTTGTTGAGTTGAATATTGAATGACATCAAGTAGAATTTTTAGAAATCAGGTGAAAAGACAGATTTGAGAGTTATATGTGATATTCATATCATTTTGTCTTATTAATTGTGAGAAATAAGGGCAAAGCAGCAAGGATGGAACCCTAAAGAACAATAATGTTTGACTGGGATCCAAAGATACTCTAGTAAAGGTGACAAAGAGTGGTCAAAGAAGGAGGGCAAGTGCAGCAGTGCCAAGAGTGTAATGAAAAGTGGTCTGGGACCCAGGGAAGAGCACTTCTGTTTGAGGGAAACATTCTGTGGGTTGAAGAGTAAACGATTAAAAACTTAAGTATAGACTGTCATTTCAACAAGGCTAACTTTGAGGAAAAGAAAGAAAGGGCAAGAACTGAAAGAACTCAGAGGTAGTAGAGTGTTTCCAATTTGTTTTTTACCAAGGAAGAGACTTGAATGTATTTACAACAGCGGAGATACCTGTTAGAAAGGAGAAACTAAAAGGAGGGAGAGCATGGAGCCCAGAAAACACAGTGATGTGCAAACTCCAGGTCTTCTTTCCAGATTTTCTTCGATGTTGCTGCCAGATTAAGCTACCATTTAGTCTTATTGTCCTGTCCAAAACCAAGATAAGGAAGCATCGCTTGAGTGCTGTGCTTGGCTCTTCCCTGGTCATCATCTATCTGATGTATTTATAACAATCCCACAGGGTAGGTATCATTAGCCCCTTTCACAGTGGAAGAAATAAACTCAGAGAGGTGAAATGACATGCCAGAATTTAAACACAGGTTTTTTGTTTTGCTTTTGTCCTGAGTTTAACGCTAATTCTAAAAAAACCCCATTATTTTCTTTCCTTGCCTTGCTGTGACTTCTTGTTTCCTGGTATATTTAGTGAAAATAGAACTTCTGCATTCTGGCCTAATATTCTTTTTAGATGATTGTTTTCTGTTTCTGTGCTAAAGTTTTCATGTGTACAGTTGTTGAATGCTTTGTTAGATTTTGCTATTTTATCAAAGCTGAGTAGAAAATGTAAATTTGGAAGTGCTGTTTCTGGAGACAGTATTATCACTAATAAACTCATTAACATTGAAACAAAGATGGAAATTATTAGTAATGTGGAAAGCAGTGAATTTTTAGCCTTTAATCAGTAGTCATTTGACTTAAATCAGCTGATGTTCAGTTTTGAGGGAAACAAATTAAGAGCATGTATAAAATATTAGAAATATAAAAGATTATGCCTAAAAAATAAGGTACAGTTAGAGATTATATAACATTTATTTTTTATTTTTTATTTTTTAAAAATATATCTTTATTGATTTCAGAGAGAGGAAAGGAGAGGGGGAGAGAGAGAGACAGAAACATCAATGATGAGAGAGTCATTGATCGAGCCCACAACCCAGGCATGTGCCCTGACTGGGAATCGAACCCCGATAGCCTGGATCCTAGGTCGACGCTCAACTGCTGAGCCACGCCCGGCCGGCAGAGATTATATAACATTTAAAGCTCTCCAGAAAGCTACTGTTAACTACCCGTAAACTGGGAAACTTATTATTTGTGTTTCGTACATGATTTTGTTTCATTCTCAGAGATGTACTGAGTAACTACCTGTGTGTGTATTTAGACACACACACACTCAATTTATATACTGTTATAGAGAAAAGACTGTAATAAATGTAGGAGTATCCAAAAGTTTGTTCATCTTTGCACAGGCAGTCCAGCCCTGCCTCAGGGCATCAGCACGGGCAGTTTCTTCTTTCTTGGGTGCTCTTTCTTCAGTAGGCCTGTGACTCCTCCTCCTTAGTCCTTAACATCTTTGCTTCAGTCACTTTCCTTTCCTGAAGACTTTATTTAAAATTACAAACCTTTCCCCTCACTCATTGTATTCCCTATTTCCATTTTATTTTTATTTTTTCCATAAGGCATACCACTTAAATAAGTATTATACTTATTTATTATGTTGACTGACCTTCCTCTCACTAAAATATAAGTTCCTTAAGGGCAGAAATGTATTTTATTCATTGCTTTAGCTTTAGCACCTGGAAGAGTGCCTGGCTCAATGTACATTTATTGAATGAATGATCATGTTCAGAAGAGCATTCTGGCTGCTGCGTGGAGAATGCATTGTAGGATAGCTAGAGTGTAAGCAGGAAGTCCAATCAGGTGAGTATTGAAATAGTCTGGTAGAATGGGAGGAGTAGCTGAAATATTACACAGGGGATGGAAGAAATATAAAATGGGAAAAGAAATAAACTTGTCCTAGGAAGAGTGAGCCCTGCTGCCCAAGCCCCATACCTACCCCAATACTTTGCAGGCTCAGCCTTTACTGTGGCCAGTCTCAGCCATAAATACTGAAGGACCTGTGCTTTCCCAGATCCCACAGTTCTGGGGATACCTGTTCATGTCTTGATGAGTACCAAAATAATATAAATCCTATTCTTGAACTAGGCATTTTAATAAAATAAGGGAGTATAGGCTACCACTTAAAAGTCCTGTTTAGAAGAGGAAAGGAAGCAAGAGGTATATCTTATATAATATAAAATAATAATGGTAATATTAACAGTTAACAATCATCAAACCCTTATCATGGCAAAGCATAGTGCTATGTGCATTACAGAATTTTTATTTAATAAGATAGCAAAATGGGAAGAAGTGTTGTCCAATCCTGGAAGAGCTAGTTTGACCGTTAGGGCTCAAGTTTCAAGCCCACAGTATTTCACTGATTCTTAGTAAAGCCACCCTAATAGTTTTGTTTTTCAGATAGTCATGTAATTGGAAAAATAAAATTTCCTCCCTTCTCCGTTGTCTGATTTTATTAGTCATACTTTTCGAACAGTATTAAATAGTAGTGGTAATAATAAACACTATTTTCTTGATTCTGTTATTAGTGTGAATTCTTGTGTTTTACTTTTGTGCTTGGTACAGTGCTAAAATTTTTGGTTTTGAATCAGGATTGGCTGTTGGATATTATAAAATACTTTGGAAGCATCTATCAGGTTGATCATATGTCCCTTTTCCATTACCTACTATGGCATTAATAGATTCCTAATAGTGAACATTCTGGAATTCCTGGATAAGTCCTTTGTGTAAATTGAATATTTAAGTAATATTCCAGGAATGCTTTAGGAGTACTTCATTACTGAATCTTTCATATTTAAGAACATGTTTCGGTTTTCTCTGTAAATGTATAAAGTAGTGGCCAAGTTGAATTCTTGAGTCACATCAGCCAGTATTTAAAAAATTTGTAGGTAATTGATTTTTTTCTTAAGGAACAAGTCTTCAGAATAAACTCTTATTTATTTAATTGATTTTTAGATAGAGGGGAAGGGAGAGGGAGAGAGAGAGAGAGAGAAAAAGAAACATTGATGTGAAAGAATCATCGATCAGCTGCCTCCTGCGTGCCCCCTACTGGAGATTAGGCCCACAACCTGGGCATGTGCCCTCAGAGGAAATGGAACTGAGAGTCCTTTGGTGTACAGGACAACGCCCAACCAACTGAGCCACACCGGCCAAGGCCAGAATAAAATTTTAAATTATCTTAAAATTATGATTAAATTATGTGATAATTATCTAAAATTCCATGGAGATAAAATGAATTTTATGATTAAATTTTCTGCAGTACATAATGATGTTTAAACTTTGATTAGTATTTTCTAAAGTAGAAAATATTTTGTTCTCATATTTTTGAAATGTTATATATACAGGAGAATGTAAGATATATATTATTTAACAAAAATCTACATACTCTTCTAATATAAATACTATAATATTAACTAATTTTTGTTCTTATATCAACACTGTGAGATAGGGACCATTTAACAGGTGAGAAAACTGGAGTACGGACATGTTAAGTAACCTGCCCACGGTCACACAGCTAGCAGTGGAGGAGCTCAGATTTGAGCCAGGTAGTGTGGTTTGAATTGTCGTCTTAGCCATCATGCCATACAGCATGAATAACAAAGAAAGCAAACATCTGGGCACTAGAACCCAGAGTAAGAAACAGAGCATTACTGGTATCTTCGCCATGCTTTGTGTGCTCTTTCTCATTCACATACTCTTACCTCTCCCTAGGATGTAACCACTATTCTCACTTTTGTGATAATTATCTTCCCTTTAAGTATTGCCATCCATAAGTGAACCTATAAACAATATATTTAGTTTTCATCGGTTTTTAAACTTTATCTAAGTGGACTCTTGCTATATATATTTTTCTGTGACTTTGTTTAAATTATTTATTCATATTGATGTGTGTAGCTTTAGTTTATTAATTTTAACTAGCTAGTTCAGGCTGCTATAATAGAATACTATAGACCAGGTGGCTTAAAAGTCAAACTTCTTACTGTTACAGAGGCTGTAAGTCTGAGATCAGGGTGCTAGCATGGTTAGGTTGTTGGTGAGGTCCCTCATCCTGGTTCATAGAGAGCCGCCTTCCTGCTGTGTCCTCACATGCTAGAGAGCAGAGAGACGAGAAATAAGCTCTCATTTCTTATAAGGGCACTAATCCCATCACCCCTCTGCCCTCATGACCTAATGAACTCCCAAAAGTCCCACCTCCTAATACAATACCATTTGGAATTTGGCTTCAATATATGAATTTTGGGGAGACACAAACATTCACTGTTGTCAGTTATTCCACTGTATAAATATTTGGCAGTTTATTCTATTGATGGATATTTGTGTTGTTTCTCTCTTTTTGCTGTTTTGCAGTGCTACTTTTAAAATTACGAGTCATGGTATACCTTTGCAAGTTAGATTTACCTAGGTGTGTGTACCTGGTAGTGGACTTGC
This sequence comes from Miniopterus natalensis, assembly GCF_054644295.1. NCBI lineage: Eukaryota > Metazoa > Chordata > Mammalia > Chiroptera > Miniopteridae > Miniopterus > Miniopterus natalensis. Next base: position 78,128,690 of record NC_142084.1, read on the forward strand.
TAAACCATTCATTGATGTTTCGCTTTCTTATGTGCGTATTCTAGTCTTTTGCCAGTTTTTCTAGTGGGTTTAGTGTTCCATAGACATTGTTTTCCAAATCTAGGTTCTAGTTCTTTGTGGGCCGTTGTTACAGATGTCTTTTTCTAGTATGTAACTTTAAAAATAACTTTATGATGTCTTTGGGTGGCTGGAAGCATGTAATTATTCTTCCAATGTTTATTCTCCCTTTTGATTTTTATGCTTTTTCTCGTTTATATTATTTTAAAAATGTACTTCTTGCCCTAGCTGGGTTGGCTCAGTGGTTAGAGTGTTGACCCTCAGACTGAAGGTTCCAGGGTTCGATTCTGGCCAAGGGCACATACCTCGCTTGCAGGCTTGATCTCCAGCCCCAGTTGGGGCGCTCGCAGGAGGCAACCAATTGATATGTCTCTCTTGCATCGATGTTTCCCTCTCTCTCACCCCTCTACCCTCCCCCTCCCTTGTTCTCTTCCTCTCTCCCTTCCACTCTCTCTGAAAAGCAATGGGAAAAATATCCTCAGCTGAGGATTATAATTTTTGTTTTTTACTTCTTAACCCTTTACATAATTTCCAAACTTGGTATTTTGTGTGTATCATTTATCTTTGAATGGAGGCATTTCTGTCTTGACTTAGTCTGACAGGATGAATGGATCCCTGTTTGCCCTTTATGTTGTCCGTGGGTAGCACTTTACATGTTTTCAAAGAACTTTAGTTGGGCCCAGCCAGGCGTGGCTCAGTGGTTGAGTGTCGACCTGGGATCCAGGTGATCAGGGTTCGATTCCCGGTCAGGGCACATGCCCGGGCTTCAGGCTCAATCAATGACTCTCTCATCATTGATGTCTCTATCTCTCTCTCTCCCTTTCCTTTCCTCTCTCTGAAATCAATAAAGACATACTAAAAAAAAAAAACCAAAAACTTTAGTTGGATGGATGGATATGATAGTGAGGTGGGGCAAGTGGTCATATGTAATTCATGTATTGCCTGTTATTTTCATACTTGATAGATAGGTCCTCCCTGTGTTTTGGAGGTGGAGTCTGCTAGGCTTTCTTCAACTTTTTGTCTTTTATGTAAGCAGGTTAGGTTGTAAGGAGGAGGTCCAGTTAGTGCATAAGCCTTGCTTCACAGTAAAATCTCCTGCCCACAGGCCTTTGTTCTGTTGCTTCAGTATTGATCTCTGTTCTGTTGACTTTGAGCAGCTGAGAAGCAGATTCTCAGATTATAGTTTCCTGTTTTTTGCCTCTCATTGGCCCTAGTCCATTTCATCTGGGATAAGAAATGGGATTTGAGAAAATAAAGTCTGAGTGGCTACAAGGTTCTTCTTTCAGCCCACTCTGAAGCAGTTCAACAGATTCTCCCTTGCCTTTTTCTACCACCATTTCTCATTTTAAGGAATGGATATTTAGGAAAGCATAGGGCCCTTTAAGACTGTCTTAACCTATGTGAGAAAAATTATAGCCTGCTTGAAATTTGTGGGGGTGGAAAGCTTTTAGATTGTGTTATCCTCCCTTAAGAGTTTGAATTTTAAATATGTTCCAGACAAGTATGTTCCCAAAGGGTAGGTTATATACATTATCCTTATCAGATTATTTTTATTCTCATTTTATATCTGTGAAAACAGACCTAGAGAAACAAGTAAGTAGTTAAGATGGTAAGTGTTAAGGGCCACTTAACCTGTCTGTCTGACTTCAGGGTCAACAGTCTTCATTGTGTCACACTGTAATGTTTTTGAAGATTTAGTATCAGAATTATAGGCAGGAAGAAATGGCTGGTAGGGACAGTTGGTACAACATGGCAGGGCTTTCTGATCTCCTTCCAATCCCAGGTCATCTGTATATTTTCCTTTAGTTCCATCTTCATTATTTAGCCTTGTCCAGTGGTCAGTGACTTCAGTCCTGCATAGGCTCACTTTTTTCTCTGCTTACCCTGTTTCTAGTTCTCCTATTTACGGACCCATTCACTGTTTTTTCCTTTCCTTCCAGTTCTCTTACTAATTCTAGAGACATCTTTAAAAGCTCGAAAATATGCCATGTATTCTCAGTTTTATTCTCATTCCCACATTATACAATTTCCAATCTCCCAGCACAGAAAGCAATGTGCATTTGAATTTTTTTTATTTTTTGCAGGCTGGGAAGCAAGACTTGAAACTAGAGCCAACTTCAGAGCTAACATTACTGAAGATTTATTCTATCGGGTAATAATGGAAAAGGAAGGTCTCTGGCATTCTTCTTTAAGGGAAACCTGGGAACCTGATAATTGGTTAGAGGGGCAACAGAAAAACCAGGATAGACATCTGGGTCAAGTGGCAGTTATCCATAAGGAAATCCTCACAGAAAGGAGAGTATGTAGGGGTAATGAGTTTGAAAGATGTTCCAGTCAGGGTTCAATCACTGATATACAACAAAGTATTCCTATGGGAAAAAGACCCTGTTATCAGAATTCACATAGAAAAGATATCAAACAAAATTCTGAGTTAATTAATATTCAAAGAATGTTTGTAGGGAAGAAAATCTATGAATGTAATGAATGTGGGAAAGCTTTCAGCCAGAGCTCATCCCTTCTTAAGCACCAGAAGATTCATACTGGGGAGAAACCCTATAAGTGTAATGTGTGTGGGAAGCACTTCATTGAACGTTCCTCCCTTACTGTACATCAAAGAATTCATACTGGAGAGAAACCCTACAAATGTAATGAATGTGGCAAAACCTTCAGCCAAAGCATGAACCTTACTGTTCATCAAAGAACTCATACTGGAGAAAAACCCTATCAGTGTAATGAGTGTGGAAAAGCTTTTCGCAAGAATTCATCCCTTATTCAGCATGAAAGGATTCATACTGGTGAGAAACCCTACAAATGTAATGAATGTGGGAAAGCTTTTACACAAAGTATGAATCTCACGGTGCATCAAAGAACTCATACAGGAGAAAAACCCTATGAATGTAATGAATGTGGGAAGTCTTTCAGTCAAAGTATGCATCTTATTGTACATCAGAGAAGTCATACTGGAGAGAAACCCTATGAGTGTAGTGAATGTGGAAAAGCCTTTAGTAAGAGCTCAACTCTTACCCTGCATCAACGAAATCACACTGGAGAAAAACCCTACAAATGTAACAAATGTGGGAAATCCTTTAGCCAAAGTACATACCTTATAGAACATCAGAGACTTCATTCTGGAGTAAAACCTTTTGAATGCAATCAGTGTGGAAAAGCTTTTAGTAAGAATTCATCTCTTACTCAACATCGGAGGATTCATACTGGAGAGAAGCCTTATGAGTGTATAGTATGTGGAAAGCATTTTACTGGGAGATCATCCCTTACTGTACATCGGGTTATTCATACTGGAGAGAAACCTTATGAATGCAATGAATGTGGAAAGGCCTTTAGCCAGAGTGCATACCTTATTGAGCATCAAAGAATTCATACTGGTGAGAAACCCTATGAATGTGATCAGTGTGGCAAAGCCTTCATTAAAAATTCGTCACTTATAGTGCATCAGAGAACTCACACAGGAGAGAAACCCTATCAGTGTAACGAATGTGGAAAAGCCTTCAGTCGGAGTACAAACCTCACACGACATCAGAGAACTCATACATGAGGAAAGTTTTCACTGTGACCTTTGCCATGATTAATTGTTCAGTGATAATCAGATAAGTCATGTTGTGTAGAAACCTAATGTAAAGATTTTAGGAATCTTTTAGTTGAAGTATCTTATAGCATATCAGATCATACAGAGAAACCACTGCAGAGAAACCATATGAAAGTAGAAAATCTTGATTGAATCAGAAAGTGAAATTTTGTATCAGGTTTAAGTAGCTGATATTCTAAACAATGAGGATTCATCATGCTGAAGATAAGTTCTGTTGTATCATACTGCAGATTCTCCTTTGGATGTTAGAGACTTCACAGTAGAGAGAAAATGTGAGAGTGCTTAACTGGACAGCCCAAAGACCTGGTATGTTCTTTGATCTGTCACTAACTTGGACAAGTCACCTACTTTCACCAGGTCACAGTGTCCTTATTTGGTAAATGAGGGATTTTGGATTTAGAAGGTCTCCAGGATCCTTGTAAGCTCTATAAAGCAACAAACCTATAAATATAATGAATGCTGGGACATCCTTAATCTTTTACCATGTTATATATGTTATTAGATGCCCCCATTTTACAGTCTGGTTTCCCTGGGTATTGTGAGTTAAAATGCTTTACCTCTACCAAATCCCATTATTATTCCATGCGCCCCCCCCCCTTCTCCATGCATTATTTTCTCCCCTAAAAATATAGGGTGGTTGCTAACAGCTGATGAAATAATTGTATAAATCTTAATGCAACAGCATGCTTTTTTTTTTTTTTTAATATATATTGATTTCAGAGGGAGGAAGGGAGAGGGAGAGAGAGAGAAAAACATCATTGATGAGAGAGTCATTGATCGGTTGCCTCCTGCATGCCCCCCAACTGGGGATTGAGCCCACAACCCAGCCATATGCCCTGACCGGGAATTGAATCACGATCTCCTGGTTCCTAGGTTGATGCTCAACTGCTGAGCCATGCCCGGCCGGGCAGCATGCTATTTTGAGTCCTCAATTAACAGTCATTAAGTTGTTAAATAAGCTAATTATTTAGAAAACAATATAATTTAAATATAGTCTTTTCGTAAGATTCAAATACATATCTTTGTATCGTACTGACTATTGAAGTGGAAAGGAGAATAGGCTAAATACTAATAGGCATGAAAATCTCACACATTAACAAAATCTTTGTAACTCAAAACATATGCAAAACAATTACAGAAGTTTTATAGACTTACAGGTATTATAGTAGTTAAGAGTTTTATTTCACACACATTTAGTAAGTGCTAAACATGTGTTAGATATGATTAGAAAATCAAAATGAATATGATATATTGTTTTCCAAGGTTTAAACTGAGAAAGTGATAGTGGGATGGGAGAGGAAAAATCCAAGCAAAAATGAGACAGAATCTAGATAACATGGTAACTGGTTAAATGTGAGCACTTGAATTTATTATTTGGATGTATAGGGGTACCATAATTAAAAATATAAAATTGACCAATTTTGTGGGGCAATGAGGAGTTCAGTCTGTGGGCATCTGGATGAGTCTGTGGATATCCAAGTGAAGATTCCTAATAGGCTGTAGAATAAGTAGTAGGACAATGATTAGAGGGTGCTCTGGGAGTACAGTAGTCCTCCATTCACAGTTTTGCTTTCCGCAGTTTCAGTTACTCATAGTCAACCTTGGGTTCAAAAATATTAAATGGAAAATTCCACCCTCCGCCCCCAATTTATGTTTTAAATTGTGCACCATTCTGAGTAGTTTGATGAACTCTTATGCCACCCCACTGCATCGTCACCTCATCACGTAGCCGTTGTATCATGTCACATCATCACAGGAAGGGTGAGTACAGTACAATGAGATATTTTGAGAGACCACATTCACATAACTTTATTACAGTATCTTATTAAAATTGTTTTCATATTATTGTTAATCTTTTACTGTGCCTAATTTATAAATTAAACTTTGTGTATTTATGGGGAAAAAACACTGTATATAAGGGTCATTAGTATCCATGGTTTCAGGCATCCACTGGAGGTCTTGGAACATATCTCAGAAAGAACAGCCAAAAGAAACTTGAAAAACAGAAAAATCAGGAGAACATAGCAGCACAGAAGTAAAAGAATTTTTGCAGGGATAGGAATAGTTAATATTTTCAAACGCTACTGATAAAGTAAGATAAAAATAGAAATATTGCCTTTGGTTTTGGTTATTGATTACCTGTGTAAATTTTAATAGGTTAAAGAGTGAGTTAAAGTTTGAAAAGTACTTAGTAGCTTGCCTGGGAATGGTGAGTTTAGAAAGATAACTAGAGGGAGATTGAAAGAATGTACATCTATCAGTAGAGCTTTCAGCTACAAAAATGGAAAGCCCAGTTAACAATGACTTACAAGCAAATAGGGATTTACTGCCTCACATAATCTGGAGGTGGATGGCATTGGTTCAGAGACAAAACAATTCAGTGCCTTGAGTTTCATGGCTTTTCCATCAGGGTCACTTGGCTGCCATAGCTTCAGGTAAAATATCTGCATTTAATGCAAGAAGAAATGGAGTGGGTAGCACTAGCAACATCTCTGCCTTTTATCAGAAAAGGTTTTCCCAGAAGCCACTCAACAGACTGTTGATTATATCTCCTTGACCACAGCTGTGTTACATGGAGGCTAGTAGCAAAGGAGACTGAGAAAATAAACATTGGCCCTTGCAGCCTCTATAATGGGCAGGCAAAGAAAAGGTGGTTTGATAAAGGTGTTGACTTAGCCAACAATCTGCTGAGAGTGTGTCCGCAAGACTTAAGGTAGAAGAATTGAACATGTTTATCACCTAAAAGAGGTGTGGAGAGTCTAAAGGTGCAGAAGGGAGGGGATGTGCAGCTCAAAGTGGGAAAATAAGATTTGGAGCACAGGTAGAGGATATAGGAATCTTTTTCACTGGAAAGAAGGAAACTTTCCACTGGGAGAGGTGGTAATCGATGGATGCAGAAGATGTTTGTGGGCGGCAATGGAAGAGGTTCCCTGTGGATTCTCAGTGTTTGGACCTTGGGCAGTTCAGTCTCTTTGGACTATATGACCTCTAAGTTTTAATTCATGGAGTTTGAACATCAAAGGCAAAGGAGAAATGAAACGCTGAATTAAATTTTTAATTTCTCTCCATTACACCCAGTTTCCTCCTTTCCCTTCACCTATTTTTCTTGTTCCTCACCTCCTTTCAAGAGATAGAAATAGATGGGAAGAAATGGGTAGAAAATAGAAGAAAGCAGCACAATAAAGCCTCAAAAGGAAGGCACAGAATAAGGGGGAGAGGATGAATGAAGTTATTGAAGCCAAAGATGGATGCAATAACTCAAAATTGATAAAATATTAACCCACAGAGGGAGCACCAGGACATGGCCCAGATAAATGGAGGTTTCACTACTTTTTCAGGAGTTTTGGAAGTCTTAGTGTATATCAGTTCTTGGCCATCCTAGGCAACAAGTAATGATGACAACCTTTGCACCTTTCCTCTATCAACAGGTGCAGGACTCCTGGTTCCATGTACTAAACATGAGACATTGGGCAAGGCACTTAACATTGGTGCCTTAATTTTCTTATTTGTTAACAGTGCAAACCTCATAGCTTTGGATTACATTAGGTAACTAATGAAAAATGTTTATAAAAGTGTCCAATATGTAGTTAGTGCACAATGAATGTTATATTATCATCCTCATGTAGCTGAAAACAATAATATCCAAACTCCATAGCACAGTGTCCAGAAACCTTAATTATCTTAGAATGACAGGCTTTCAAAACATACCTTGTAAAAAGGTTATAATACTGGGAGTCAGTCCCTCCCCCAGACTGCTGTAATAGTCTAATAACTGGTTTTCCTGTATTCCCTCTAGCCCCACCATAGCCTGTTCTCCCCACAGCTGACCAGTGATTCTGTCCAAGTATGCTCGCCCATGTCACTATTTTACTCAAATCCCTGCAATGGTTTTCTATCACACAGATTAAATCCTACAATGGTCTCAAGGCTTCTAGTTACCCTTTGAACTTATCTCCCCCTCTCGCTTGTTCACCAGGCTCTCTCCAGTCATTCTGGTCTGCTAAGCCTCAAACTCACCAGGCACACTTCTCTGGACAACATTCCCTGTCCTCTCCTACTTAGAGGATTATTTTCCAGGTATTCACATGATTTCCTCCCTCACTGTGTTCCAGTCTCTGATCAATATTTTCTCAGAGAACTTCCCCAAACGGGACTTAATCCCCAGCCTCTGTCACACTCTATACCTTAACACAGCTTCACTGTCATCAGTATCTGATAAATATTTTTATTGCCTTCTTCCCCGAATACAATTAAACCTGCATAAGTGCCGGGCTGTCAGCCCCTCGAACAGTGCTTAACACATAAGTGCTCCAGGTGTCAATAAAACCCCAAACAATTCTGTAGTGTATATAAAGTCACTGATACGGCTTCCTAAGAGGTGGCCAACAGTTCCCCGACAAACCTCAGGTCACATACTTGAATTTTTTTTCACCACTGACAAAATTGAAACCCTCTCATCTTTAATTCCTGAAAACATGTATTCAAAGTCAAGTACTGTCGACAAAAATAAATACCACCCAGTGGTCCAAGAAGTCCTTGGCATCCAGGCTGCTTCCTCTCCTGGTAAGTCGCCAAGAACCCTCTCTATTCCACCTGCTCTGCGCTTCCCAGGCGCAGTGCCCGAGGCCACCGCCCAGGCCCCGAGCCTCCGCCGCGGCCTCCTCATTCGTCTGTGGTCCTTCAGCCCTTGTCCTCCGCCCGCACCCCACTTCTCGCGGAACCACTGCTGGCCCGACAGCCGGCCACACACGGTCAGTGTCGTTGCGTCCCCTGGGCGACGCACGGTCTCGTCGCCTTATCCGTCCTTGGCGCGGTCTGCTGTCTGGAACGCGCCTTTTCGGCTTGTTGCGTCCTACTCCGTCCTCCGGTACCGTTCCTGACCCGCTCTCCTCACCGGATCAGGCGCCGCTCTACCGGACTGACCTCACTTATCCCACCGTCAGCTTCCCGCTAGTCTCTATCTTGAGCGTCCTTCAAGGCAGAGACCGAGTTCCAATCTGACCGGAACGGAACCAAAGCCGCAACTTCTAGTTAGCTTACGGGGAGTTATCTGCATGCTGGACCGGCGACGCCCCGCTGAGGCCACTGGGAAATGTAGTTTCAGTGCAGAGCGCCTCTGGAACTGGCGGAGGAGGAAAGGAAGGGGCTCGAAGGGCGGGGCCCTGTCTGCTCCCGACCGCAATATTTTCCTCGGCCTCGCGCGGCTGCGGCGCTCGCCGCGGCGGATTTGCCAAATGGGAAGTGGTTTGGAGAGGAGAACCGTGCAGCCTTCGAATTTGTGGAGATCCGTCCCAGCGGATCCCAGGGCAATGCGCAAGCGCACTTCAGCCCCGGGCTGCAGACGCCAGCTCTTTGTGTTCTGCCGGCGATGTGGCGATTGCAATCTCTAGCCGCCAGCAGGGTCTCCTCGGCAACCCATTGGTGACCAGGCGCGGTGGCCAGAGCCTCATCGGGAGAGCTGGAGCAGCCGTGGGTGGTTGCGTACGAGGAGAAGAACGGAGATGAAAGCCCAGGAGGTCCAGGTCATGCTCCGTTCTGGAGGACGCTGATCTGATGCCCCAAACTTCTCAGATGTATGGCTAAGGTTTGATTCCAAAGAGAAAAGGGACGCCCAGGTGTGGGCTCTTGGGTCTCGGCCTCGAATCTGCGAGGGCCCTCGGAGGAGGATGCGGGCAGGGCTTCTGGCGTGCCTCCTAGAGCCGACCCCGGGAGGCCGTTTACGCCCAGGGGGTAGATGGTGCTCCTGATGGGGCTGGAACACTGTGTGGAGCCCTCTGAGAGGGCAGCAGAGCAGAGGGCGGGAGGGTTGTGTGAATAAGATTCCTAACCCCCTCCCTTCCCCGCCCTTCTCCCTCCCCTCCCAAATACACTGCTCATCTACCATTCACTCCAGATAGCCCAAACTGGGCCCCAGGGGACAGACCTGAGGTCAGAGAAGGGCTTGGCTCTAGAAACTCGACAAAGGAGGGGAGGAAAACAAACAAACGAAAAAGATCTAGCCTTCTTAGCTTCCTTTTTGAGGAGAAAGAAGACGACCCTCCTTCTCCACTTCCTCCACTCCCCTCCCAGAATTAGGCAGCCGTCCAGCGAGGAGAGGCTTCGTTAGAGACCTGTCAGGGTAACTTAAGGGCAAAGGCCTGGGAGTCGGTAGAACTGGGGCTGGAGAGTGCTTTCTGCAAAAAGTCAGTGTATTTACGACATGGAATGGGAGATTCATTAGGAGGATTTGACTCAGATGTAGGGGAAATACTCAGGGTGGGTATCAGAATGGCCAGTGATTCCTTTCACCGTGGGTGTAGCAAAAATGCTCTCAGAAGGAAAGAGAATTGAGAGCAGACAGGGACTAAGAATTCAGGGCTGGGAGTATTTGGAGGACTCACAGGATGTGAATATTCAGAGCCTCACTCCGGACTGCTGTGTGCTTTCTCTTGATCCAGCCCTCTCCTCATAACAGATGTGTAGAAGTTTCTGCCTGAGGAATCCTACTCTGCTTGTTCCTAAAAACGCTCATGAGAGAAGAAGAAATGGCTGTGAGGCACCTGCCAAACATGGTTCAGGTGAGTGAGGGGTTGCTGTGGAGTGCTTTCCCACACACCGAATTGCCTTAGATTTCAATGTAGAGGTTTGGAGAGTGTGGACATGTTTCTTTTTCCTGACCAGAGGTTTTTCTTCTGATCCAGACTCATTCAAAGGCTTGACTCAGTCACTACTTTCTCCCCCCTCCCTCTTGTCAGGCTCATCCTAGTGGGTGTCATCCAAGCTAAGGAACTTGTTAAAGGTCACATAAGTGATAACTGGAACTGGAACCCAGGTTGGTCCAAAATAAACCTGCATTCTTTCTACTAGCAAGTAAGATTAGGGGTCTAAAGTGGTAAAGGCTGTGCCTAAGACAGGAGTTGAGAAGAGAGATTGGAACACTTTCTTGGGGAGGTGGGATTTACTGGTCTCTCTTAACAAAAATATAATGACAGATGGCTTTTTACTTCAGAGGAATATTGCATACCAATGAAATAATTTTAAAAATGTGGTACATATATGAATGGAATATTACTCAGCCATGAAAAATAATGAAATCTTACCATTTGTGACATGGATGGACCTAGAGGGTAACATGCTTAGTGAAATAAGTGAGTCAGCCAAAGACAAATACCATATGATTTTACTTATATGTGGAATCTAAAGAACAAAATAAACAAAACAGAAACGGACTTATAGAAACAAAAAACAAACTGATGGTTGCCAGATGGGAGGGGTATGGAGAGCTGGGTGAAAGGTGAAGGGATTAAGAAGTATAAGTTGGTAGCTATAGAATGGTCACAGGGATGTAAAGTGTACAGCACAGGAAATATAGTCAATAATACTGTAATAATTATGTATGGTGCCAGGTGGGTACTAGACTGACTTATCAGGGGGAATCACTTCATAAGTTACATAAATGTCTAATTACTGTATAATATTGTTTGTCAACTATAATTATAATTTTTTTAATTTTAAAAAGATTATGTTTTCAATTTCAATTATTTACTAAAAGGCTTTAAACAGAGCCAGTCTCTATAGAATAAGGGTATGGACTCTGAAGGAGGCAACGTTCATTTGAGTGTTTAAATTACAATGAGTTTGGTTAAATTTTTCTAACTCCTTCATATTTAAGCCTGTCCAGGATAGGAATCTGTGGTAGAAATCTTTGAAAGGGATTTGCAGCTGGTTGAAGGTGCCATGTTCAATCCAGTCACAATTCACCAGCTACTTACCCTCCTGCTCCCAATTTCTGACTTGTCCTTTGGGATCCATCTCAACCACCACTTTTTCTGTGCAACTGGTCTCCATGGTGCCAGTCCACTGTGGTATTTCTCTTCCCTGACCATCTTCTCAAATTCTTTGTTGGTGTCATACAATTATCTTATGTTTACAACCTGCCTTAATTTGATTGCCTTTCAACAGACCTATATTAGTTAGGCATGGAAAATATGCCATGTGGAGGGGTAGCCACCAGTCAACAGGGATGGGCTTGCTGTTACAGGAAACAGTGACCTTCAAGGATGTGGCCGTGCTCTTCACCCAGGATGAGTGGGCACAGCTGAACCCTGCTCAGAGGGCCTTGTACAGGGATGTGATGCTGGAGAACTACAGCCACCTAGTCTCGCTGGGTAAGTGGGGAGCCTCTGAAGGCTTATCTTTACATGTGGACATCTCTCTGGGACCTTAAACTGGTAGCACATAGCAGATTGTGCTGGGCATAGCCTGACTGAGGATGTTAGTTTTAAGTCTATGACCTGCCTACCCTTGGTGTCCCAGGCACAGGATTCTTTTGGAGCCTAGAGTGAGTAGGGGTTGAATCCTCCTTCCCTTTGGCAGAGAGCAGGACATGGGAACAGGCTGTGTATGTATCAGGCCTGAGCCATCTTTTTGCCCTCTGGGAACTTATCTCTACCCTGGGCCTTCCCATCAAGTCACCTTTGCCAGGAAGTTCTGAGGACCAGACCTCTTCCTTGCAGTGAGTTTTTTCTGTAGCATCAACAGATATGGTCCATTTTTTCCCCCCTCAAAAACAGGGCTCTTAGGACCCAAACCAGATCTGTTTGCCCAGCTGGGAAAAGGGGAAGAATGGACACCAGAAGACGCCTCCCGAGGCTTCTGTCTGGGTAAGACCCTGCGCGTGGGAGGCATGGAGAGAAACTCAGCAAATGTGCCTGGCCCAGAAATGAGCAGCTTCTGTAGACCTAGAAATGAGCATCTTCTCCCTTTTATTCAACTAAATACTTTGTTGCTACATTTGTCTCTGCATGTGTCACTGCTTTCTTTTGGCAATTTGTGCCTCCCTAGACCTTCTTCTCTGGAATTTTTCTTCTCTTCTTATCTGGCATAGATTAATCATCTCTGGTTTGGAAAAGACCTTACATGTAATCTGGGCAGCTCCCCCACCGGGTTCCATTGTCCTGTTCAACACTTAACAGTGCAGTCTCTGTTCCTACTCCTCCGGTGAGGAGGAGCCACTCTGGGTCACACACAGCAGGGCAGCTTCTTCATGGTTATGAAGTAACCATGTGCATCCTGAGGCCGCTCTCCTTCTGGCTAAACATTGCACATTTCTTCAGTTGCCTCCCTATTTGTTCATACACATGTACATGCATTCAATCAGCATACAATTACTCTCCACCTTTTGCAGTAGTGCACTGGGCTGTAAGCACCATGAGAGCGCTGCCAGGTCCATGGTATATTCTGCTGTACCACTTACACCCAGCATCTTAATACTTAGCATCTGGTCAGTGGCAGAGACTTGTTGCTTAGGGATACAGAAAACCTGGCAGTTAATGGCCATTACTTGTCTTGAGGAGCCCGTTGAATCTGGTAGCTTAAGAACAGGAGCAGGGGTGCCTCTCCTACCCTTCAATCTAGAGAGCTTATTGCCTTATCTAATATATTACAACATTTCACTTTTACCACCACACTTGCAGGCTATAAAATATTTATATGCATATATATTTAAAAACCTTTTGTTACTGCTGTTTCACAGTAGTCCAGTGAAATAGGCAGGAATTTATATCCTACAGTAAATAACTATATACCTGTAAGGTCTAGGATCCAATTTGTTATGGAATTTAAATGTCTTAACCCAAAACAGTTATAAAAAAATATTTTACCCCAATAGCATTCTGAATTTGTATGTTTTATTACAACCAAACTAAGGCATTTTAGTATTTCATTCTGTATTACACAAGCAGTGTTATAACAAACAACGGGGAGGGGAATTAAACAAAGTAATTCACTGTCCTACCACTCTGGCATCATGAATCTATTCTTTTTTTTTTTTTTTTTTTTTAAATATATCTTTATTGATTTCAGAGAGGAAGGGAGAGGGAGAGAGAGAGAGAAACATCAATGTGCCCTGACTGGGAATCGAACCATGATCTCCTGGATTCCAGGTGAATGCTCAACTGCTGAGCCACGCCCCGGCTAGGCATGAATGCAGTCTTCAATTTATTCATCATTAACACTAGTTCGTTCTTTTTTTTTTTAATCCTCACCTGAGGATATTTTTTCCATTGTTTTTGAGAGAGAGCGGAAGGGAGGGGGAGAGACACAGAGAGAGACATGTTGATGGGTTGCCTCCTGCACGCGCCCCAACGGGGCCTGGAGATGGAACCTGCAACCGAGGTACGAGGCCTCGACTGGAATTGAATCTGAGACCCTTCAGTCTGCGGGCTGACTCTCTAACTATTGAGCCAAACCTGCTAGGCCTTTTCCACTGTTGTACTCTTGGCTTAGAATAGACACTTATTTGTAATTAGAACAAGAAAAAGTTCTGATAGATAGCTTTTCTTCTAATTTCTCTCTTCTCTGGGCCATGAGCTAGTAGGAGGAGAAAGCTGACTGAGTCCTTGTGGCAGGGCACCATGCTGGGTGACTTCTGGGGATTTATGTTAGCTGCCCCGTTTAATAATGACAACCTCTGAGGCAAGTATGATTAACCCCAGTTTACAGAAAACTGAGTCTCAGCCTGGTTAATTAATTTGGATGGATTTAATGTTACTATTACATGGCAAGTCAGGATTAGGGTGAAGCTAGCATGAAACCCATCTGACCCTCAAACTATGTCATTTTCCTCCTTTTCCAAAATAGCTTTAATTACACACAAATTGTTTACTCAGTAAATCTAAAGAAAACTACTTGACCCCTTAATTTGGGTAGTTTGTTAATAGCTTTTTATATTTTTTATTTATTAATTTGTTTAGGTTTCATTTTATTATATCAACTGTACTTCTTACACTTTAGCTTTAAATTAATATTTTTTGAGCTGTAAAATGTATTCATTTATAATTATGCATGATATGTATTTATACTTTCAGTATTTTTATATTATGGCTTCTTTCTCATTTCTGATTTTACTTGCATTTCTTTTTCTCTTAAATTTGTTGGGAATTTTTTTTAGAGAACGAGCTCTTATTTCTCTGACAAGTAATTTTTAAAAATATATATTTTTATTGATTTTTAGAGACAGAGGAAGGGAGAGGGAAAGGGAGAGGGAGAGAGAAACATTTATGTGAGAGTGAAATATTGATCCGCTGCCTCCTGCATGCCCCCTGCTGGGGACCAAGCTCACAACCTGGGATGTGCCCTGACTGGGAATCGAACGGCAACCTTTCAGTGCACAGGACAGTGCCCAACCAACTGAGCCACACTGGCCAGGGCTCTGACAAGTAATTTTATTTCTACACTTAGTATTATTATTTGCTTTTTTTACCTTAAAATAAATATATTTTGAATACTGTATATCCTAGATACAAAAGAGGATATGTAATATTTTTTGAACAGTTCAAAGAACTAAGCAATAACACCCATACCCCACTGTTCAGCTTAAGAAACAACATGGAGGCATATGTGAAGCCCAGTGTGCACCCCTTCTTCCTCCCTTCCTCCTTTCATACCGGAGAGCCACTAGCTTGGATTCTTCCCTAGCAGCTCTGTGCTGCTCTTCATGGTTTTACCACATTTATCATAGTTCTCAGCAATTTTGCTGTAAAGCTTGATATATATGTATTGTACTATAGATATCTTTCCACAACTTCTATTTTTTAATCCTTGTTGAGGTATGTAGCTCTGGGTCTTTTTAAACTGCACTTTGATATTTCTTCAATGACTATCCCTTAATTTATCCTTTCTCTTGTTGATAGACCTGGAGGTTGTTTCAAGACTTTTTGTTGTTTTGAATAGTGCTGACCTGAATGTTCTTGTACATACTTCCTTTTATATACATGGGCCTTGTTTGGGACTTTCTTTAGTGTACTCATACATGTAGAAATACTGGGTTTAAGAGTATATGCTTCTTCAGCTTTCCTAGATTTTCCCAGATTGCTAATCAAATTAGTTTCAAATTATGCTAATAGTTGATATAAGTTCCTGTTACCTTACATTCTCTCCTTTTTAAAAATGTTTTTATTGATTTCACAGAGAGGAAGGGAGAGGAAGAGAGAGATAGAAACATCAATGATGAGAGAGTCATTGATCGGCTGCCTCCTGCACGCCCCCTACTGGGGATGGAGCCCACAACCTGGGCATGTGCCCTGACCGGGAATAGAACCCTGATCTCCTGGATCCTAGGTTGATGCTCAATCACTGAGCCATGCTGGTCGGGCCTGTTACCTTACATTCTTGCCAAAATTTGGAACTTTCAAACTTTAAAAAATTTTCCTAGTCCCATTCTTGAGAAATGGTATCTCATTGTGGTATTAAATTGCATTTCCTTGTTTACTAGTGAAGTTGAACATCTTTTTACATATTGATTATTTGTGTCCTATAACTTACATATTTATGTTCTTTGCCCAATTTTCTATTATCTTTTTCTTATTCATTTCTGAGAGTTTTATATATTTTCAGGAATCCAATACTTTACCAGTTAATATATATTTCAGTCTATAACTTGTCTTTTCTCTTTATTTACTAACAGAAATTCTTAATTAATGAACTAGAATAGATCAGTCTTTATAATCTTTTTCTTAGTGCTTTCTGTGTCCTGTTTAAATAATCCTTTCTGCCCTCAGATCCATGAGGGAAGGACTTGGTCTTGTTTGCTCTTGTGTCCCCAGCACACCAGGTCCCAGTATCTGTTTGTTGAGTGAAAGCATGGATTTCTAATAATATTTACTTTTGTCTTTTTTCTGTATAAGTCTTGTCAGAGGTTTGCTTTTTTAGTAGACCGTTTAATGAATAAATGTTTGACTTAGCTGATCCTTTCTATTTTATCTTGATCTGGTTCATTAATTTTTGCTTTTCCCTTATTTCTTTCCTGTGACTTTTTGGAGTTTATTCCGTTCTTTTTTTATTTTTAGAATTAAATTTTATAAAAGTAATACATTAAAAAAAAATTTTTTTTTGACTTTTAGAGAGAGAGAGGAAGGGAGAAAGAGAGAAACACTGATTTGTTGTTCCACTGATTTCTGCGTTCATTGGTTGATTCTTGTATGTGCCCTGACCAGGGATCGAACCCGAAACCTTGGTGTATCAGGACGATGTTCTAACCAACTGAGCTACGTGGCCACGACCTAATTACATGCATTTAGTTTAATGAAACTACAGTGTTTATTATGAAAAACAGTGGCCCCTTGTCCCCTCTCTTCCACTTTTTCTTCTTTTAGCTAATTATTTGGTCTATTTGCTTTCATGTCTCCAAGTAACATGTTTGTATTGCTGCCTCTTGACTTTTCAGTTTTAAACGTTATTTATTGAATTCCTTCTATAAAAAGTGAAGATGAAACTTGCTGCCCCAAGTAGTCATCTTACTGCCTTTTCATTCCCTGTGTTCCCAGTAGAGTTGCAGAGTCATTTTGGTCAGAGTAATAATCAGTGTTTACATCCTTAAGCACTATTCACAAAACTGATCCATATAGTAACTTATGACAATGTTTGTTTTCCTCAGCAATCCATTCCCAGCGTTCATTGGTTCGTAGTTTCGTTTAATCTCGGCCCTTCTCCAGTTGTCTTCATCTCTTCTCAAGACTTTCAGATTCATCAGGCAATGTGACAGTTTCGTTTTCCTGGAAAAGCCTCTTCTGGAGCGTGTGACCTGCTCCATTCTAGAGCAGCTGGTGCCCAGCTCTCATCTTCCTGCGAAGCCCCTCATTCCTGGCTTCATGTCCCGTGTCATCTTCCTGCTTGGTTTGCTCCCTTCTTTTGGTGGCACACATCCTTCAGTAGCTTCCTAAGAAAGAGTTCATTTTTTTGTAGCCTATCATGTCTGTAAATATCTTTTTTCTACCCCAACACTTGCTGGGGAGTTTGAGTACATAAAGTTCAGTACTGGAAATCTTTTTCCTTCAGAATTTTGAAGACATTGCTCCACTGTTTTCTGTACCTCAGTCTGCTCTTGTGAAATACAAAATCATTCTGAGTCTTCATCAGTTGTGACTTGTTTTCCTCTTCAAAAACTTGCAGGAGCTCCTGCTTTACTCCAGTGTTCTGAAGTTTCAAAGTGATATACCCTGGTGTGGTTCTGTTTGCATCCCCTGGCATCTGGAAGCCTTTGGTTGAGTGTTTGGTGAGGCCTTTTCATCTAAAATGCCTGCCCTTTGCATTTTGTGTGACCAGTCATCCACCATGTCCAGAAATTGAACTTACTTATCCCTATTGGTTTTAATAGTACATTTTAAAAAAAGCCTCTAAACACACAATAAAATTTAAGTGAAGTTTTTAGATATTAACTTATACCTCAGTTCTTCCAGGTTCACATTGATAGTTTATAATTTTTTTTTTTTAAAGGACAGCACATTTGTATTTTAATTGATGATTTTTTTTCTGTGAACTGTGTGTGTGTGTGTGTGTGTGTAACAGCATGATTAACTACTGTCAGATTTCTAGGCATTTGGTTGGAAAATAGTTTGGCATTAGACTTGATGTTATTGGAGAACTTAGAATTCAAAGGCAGTGCAAATATTTTAATTCACACTGTGTTGCTGGACACTTTATTCTTTTGTAAGCAAATCCATTTTTATGTTTTTTAAAATAATGGGTAGCATTGTACCTAATATGCACTCAGAATTTATTGAATTGTTCCCAGTTTAAATCAATAAACAATATATTATTGTCCTTTGAAAAAATAAAATGCCTGCCCTTTGGTTCTTCCATTATGGTAGAAGACATTTTCTTCTATGGTTTAATTTCCACCTTCAGTTTTCTCTTATTTTCTCTTCATGGAATGCTTGACACCGCCTGGACTGGTCTACTTTTATTTTTATCAAAATTTTCATCTTTATGCTTTTTTGTTCTACTTTTTGACAGATTTTTCAATTTTATTCTTCAGTTCTTCTCCTGAGGTTGTAAAAATATTTTTAATCAGCTTCATTACAGTATGATATACATGTGGTAAAATGAACCAGCTTTAAAAGTGTAATATTTGATCAGATTTGATGAATTCATACAGGTATGTAACCATTACAGATCAAGAAAAATGACATTCTAGTCACCCCTAAAAATTCCCTTTTAACCTCTTTTCAGTTACTCTCCTGGCTGCCACTGATCTTCCCTTGCAAATTTACGTTTCCAGGATCTCCCGTGAGTGGAATTACATAGCATGTGCTCTTTTGCATCTGACTTCTTTTACTTAATATCTTTGAGACTCATCCTTACTGTTTCACGTGTTGTAGTCCCTGCTTTGCTGAGTAGCATCCTGTCGTGTGGCTGGACAATTGTTTGTTCATCCATTCACTGGTGAACGTTTGGCTTGTTGTCAGCTAAAGCTTCGATGAACAATTTGGTACCAGTTTTTGTGTGCACGTATTTTTAGTTCCTACGCTTTTTCTGGCCATATGTTTCCACTGAGGTAAATGTCTAGAAGTAGGGTTGCTGGGTTGTATACTAAATGTATCTTTAACTTTCTAATAAGTTGTGAAACTGTTTTCAAGGTGACCATTCCATTTGTGTCCCCACAGCAATGTATGCAAGGTCCGGTGTTTCTGTACCGGCTACTACTCCAGCACAGTGCTGAGGAGCAGCTTTGAGAGAAGCCACCCCTCTTGTTCCCTGTCTCGGGGAAAGCATTCAGTCTTTCACCACTGAGTTGTTTTTTATAGATGCTCTTTATCAGGTTGACGAAGTTTACAGCTATTCCTGGTTTAATGGGAGTTTTACCATAAACAGATATTGAATTTAAAAATATATATAATTCTTTTATTTTCTTTT
The DNA here is from genome assembly GCF_054644295.1 of Miniopterus natalensis. Classification (NCBI taxonomy): domain Eukaryota; kingdom Metazoa; phylum Chordata; class Mammalia; order Chiroptera; family Miniopteridae; genus Miniopterus; species Miniopterus natalensis. The sequence goes on from NC_142084.1 coordinate 78,148,023, forward strand.
AAAATTTGTCTTTATTGTTGAAAGTATTACAGATATCCCTCTTACTCCCCCATTAACCCCCTCCATCCTGCTCCCAGCCCCTCCCCAGACCTTCCCCACACTATTTTCTGTCCATGGGCTATGCATATATGCATATAAGTTCTTTGGTTAACCTCTTCCCACTCCACCCCTTCCCTCTGAAATACATCAACCTGTTCCATGCTTCAATGTCTCTGGATCTAATTTGTTTGCCAGTTTATTTTGTTCATTAGATTCCACATATAAGTGAGATCATGTGATACTTGTCTTTCTCTGACTAGCTTATTTCACTTAGCATAATACTTTCCAGGTCCCTTTAGCTGTCTCAAAGGGTAAGAGCTCCTTCTTTTTTATAGCTGCATAGTGTTCCATGGTGTAAATGTACCACCATTTTTTAAGCCACTCATCTACTGATGGGCACTTGGCTATTTCCAGATCTTAGCTATTGTAAATAGCACTGCTATTAACATAGGGGTGCATATATTCTTTCTGATTGGTGTTTCAGGCTTCTTAGGATATATTCCTAGAAGTGGGGTCACTGGCTCAAATGGCAGTCTCATTTTAAATTTTCTGAGGAAACTCCGCACTGTTTTCCATAGTCACTGCACCAGTCTGTATTGCTACTAGCATTGCACTAGGGTTCCTTTTTCTCCACATCCTGGCCAGGACTTGTTGTTTGTTGATTTATTGATGGTGGCCATTCTGGCCGGTGTCATTTTAATTTTCATCTCTGATAATTAGTGATGTTGAGCATTTTTGCATATGTCTCTTGGCCATCTGTATGTCTTCTTTGGAGAAGTGTCTACTCATGTTCTCTGCCCATTTTTTAAAAAAAACATATCTTTATTGATTTCAGAGAGAGGAAAGGAAAGGGAGAGAGATAGAAACATCAGTGATGAGAGAGTCATTGATCGGCTGCCTCCTGCACACCCCTGACTGGGGATCAAGCCCACAACCCGGGCATGTGCCCTGACCAGGAATCGAACCTCAATCTCCTGGATCCTAGGTCGATGCTCAACCACTGAGCCACACTCAGCTGGGCTCTCTGCCCATTTTTAAATTGTTTTTTTTTGCCTTCTTTTTGTGGAGTTGTATGAGTACTTTATCTATTTTGGAAGTTAACCTCTTATCAGATGTATCATCTTTTTCTGAATCCTTAAGACAATGCTGTGATTGATATAGTGAATTACATTGATTGGTGTAAAATGTCAAATCAAATTTGCATTCCTGGATTAAATCCAATTTAGTCTTATTCCTTTTTCAATATTGCTAGATTTAATTTGCTAACATTTTGTTAAGAGTTTTGCATCAACATTCATGAGTAATATGGTTGTAATTTTCTTTCCTTTGGTATCAGAATAATGTTAGCTTTATAAAATGAATTTGGAATTTTCCCCATTTCTCCTATTTTCTGGGAAATGTGTGTGGAATTGGTATCATTTCTTCATTAAGTGTTTGGTAGAACCGGGAAAGTCTCTGGGCTTTTTTTCTCTCTTTTTTTTTCTCATGGGAAGGTTTTAAACTGCAAATTCAGTTTCCTCAGCTTTCTTTTCTGTAGCAGGCCAGATTTTTAGCTGCCTCAGCCTCCCCAAATCCTGATCTGTCACTTCAATTCATTGAGGCTGCTGGGCTATTTTGGTCTTGTGCTATGACCTGGAAACTGCCTCCAGGGTCCAAATTGGGGCATGCCTAGGTTTGCCCTTATCTGTTTCCCTTCTCTCAGGGATCACCATCTTTCCCTGTCATTTGCCCATTGCTTAAAGACGTTTGTTTGTTTCTTTCTTTTTCTGGTTTTTTAACTGTTTATTTCGGGACTTCTCTTTTAAGTTTTCAAATTCTGCCGTGATTTTTAATTTTCAAGAACTCTGATTTCTTTGAATGTTGCTTTATCTATAAGCTCTTATTCATGTTTTATAGTTAAAACATTTTACCTCTAAAGACAATGATTTTCAAAAACATTTCCTTCTCCCTTCATAGCCTCTGTGTTCTTGAATTTTCTCTTTGATTATTTTGGTACCTCTTTATTGTTAGAGGTTTCCTCAGCATGCGGCAGTCCCTGATTGTCTGCTCAGTTAAACAGCAGGAGGACTGAAGTCCTTTGGGAAGCTCTGCGAGGGTGAGTATGTGAGGCTTGTCCCCAGTGCAGCTCTCCTGCCACCAGCTGCCTTGGGAAGAAAGTGCCTCTGGGAACAAAGTGCCTCTGATCTTTTGTGGGGAGAGGGACATCTCTAGTCCCTCTGAGTTGGCGAGGGGATCTGGGGCCTAAAGGCTTTGCATATTGACTGTAAACCTCCTTTCTTTATTCACTCCCACTCCCCACTTCTGGGTGTATCTGATGGACAAATTCTTGAAACTTTTGATTTGGAAATAAATTGGATTAGTTTCTTGTCCCTCCCTGGGGGTGGCCTTTTGACTACATTGTAGAGGGGCACTTGGGTCATACTGCTTGCATGCCTTGCTTGATACCCTAGAGTTATATAGTTTAAAACCATATATATATATATTTTTTTGTGTGGGCCAGTGTAGCTAGGGCTTTGGCTCTTTAATTCAACCCACACTGAAGTGACCCGAGCCCAGTGAAAGCTCACTCTGAGTGCTCATAGTTTCAGTGAGTCCAGTCTTCCTCACTTCAGTTCATCTTCAATGTGGTAGAACCAGGGTGCATTTGACTGCCCTCTACATTAACAATTCAATAAGTGTTATCCTGTAACCTAAAACATTAAAAAGACAAATATTCTTATCTATACAGAGGATGTGTTTTTATTACCACAATCAAGAAAAGGTTTTCATAGACAGCTTCCCAAAGCTGTAGAAAAGAAAGCTAGCAGTTAGTTTTGCTGAGTCAAATTATTATTTTTGAAATTTATTCCCCAAGTTTTTTAAAGTAATTTTGTTTCTGCAGTAATACTAACAGAAAAGTACACAAATCATAAGTGTAAACCTCAACAAATTTTTTATAGTATAGATACTTCTGTGTAATCAGCACCTGTCTCGGGAAATAGAATGTTACTAGCACACCAGAAGCCCCCCAGCCCTTCTGTTTCTTTTGTCCTAAAGATAACTACTACCCTAACCATAGCTTTGGTTTTGCCCATTTAAAAAATGTTTTTTTGTTAAATTTATTGAAGTAACATTGGTTAATAACATTACATAATTTTCAGGTATATAATATTATAATTTGACCTCTGTGTACTCAATTCCATGCTCACCACCAGAAGTCTAGTTTCCTTCTCTTACCATGTATTTGACCCTCTTTTCCCTCTCGCCCTCCTCCAGGCCCCTTCCCCTGTGATAACCACTGTGCTATTGACTGTATCTGTGAGTTTGTTTTGTTAGTCTGTTATTTTTTGTTTTATATTCCACATGTGAGTCAAGTCATACGGTTTTTGTCATTTTCCATTTAACTTACTTAATCTATGTTGTTGCAATGGCAATATTTCATCATTTTTGTGGCTGAGTTGTAGTCCATTGTGTATGTATGTACTAGCCCTTTATCCACTCCTCCATCAGTGCACACTTAGGTTGTGCCCATGTCTTGGTTGTCATGAATAATGCTGCAGTGAACATAGGGGTACATGTATCCTTACAAATAAGTGTTTTCATATTTTTGGGTAAATACCCAGAACAGGAATTGCTGGATCATATGAGAGTACTATTCTTAATTTTTAAAGGTACCTCCATACTTTTTTCCATAGTAGCTGCACTAATTTACATTCCCACCAGCAGTGTATTAAGGGTTCCCTTTTCTCCACATCCTCGCAGATACTTGTTATTTCTTGTCTTTTTGATACTAGTCATTTTAGCAGGTGTGAGGTGATACCTCATTGTGGTTTTAATTTGCATTTCCCTGATGAATAGTGATATTGGGCATCTTTTCTTATGTATGTTGGCCATCTGTATGTTCTCCTTGGAGATATGTCTATTCAGGTCCTCTGCCCATTTTTAATCGGATTGTTGTTGGTTTTTTGGGTGTTAAATTGTATGAGTTCCATATATATTTTGGATATTAATCCTTTATTGAATGTATCATTGGCAAATATCTTCTCCCATTCAGCAGGTTGATGGTTTCCTTTGCTGTGCAAACCCTTTTTAGTTTGATGTAGCCCTGTTTATTTATTTTTGCTTTTGTTGCCTTTGCCCAAGGAAACATATCCAAAAATACATTGCTAAGATATGTCAAAGAGTTTACTGCCTGTGTTTTCTTCAAGGATTTTTATGGTTTCAGGCCTTAAATTTAAGTCTTGAATTCATTTTGAGTTCATTTTTGTATATGGTTTAAGAAAATGGTCCAATTTAATTTTTTCAACTGTATCTGTTCAGTTTTCCCAACACCACTTATTGAAGAGACTGTCTTTACCCCACTGTATATCCTTGACTCCTTTGTCATGGATTACTTGACCATATAAGTGAGGATCTATTTCTGGGTTCTCTATTCCATTGATTTATATACTATCTGTTTTTGTGCCAGTGCCATACTGTTTTGATTATTGTAGCCTTGTAGTATAGTTTGATACCAGGTAGTGTGATACCTCCCACTTTTGTTCTTCCTCAGGATTTCTTTGAATAGTTTGACTGGTCAGTGTTCTTTGTGTTTATATATACATTTTAGAATTAGTTGTAGTAATTCCAAGAAGAATGCCATTCGTATTTTAATAGGGATTGCATTGAATCTATATATTGCTTTAGGTAATAAAGACATGTTAACAATATTAATCCTTTCAATTTATGACCAAGGTATATCCTTCCATTTATTTGTGTCCTCTTCAGTTTCTTTTTTATAGTTTTTAGAATACACGTCTTTTACCTTCTTGGTTAAATTTATTCCTAGGTATTTTATACATTTTGATGCAATTGTAAATGGGATTTCTTAATTTCCCCTTCTGATCATTTTGTTATTGGTGTATAGAAATGCAACAAGTTTCTGTATATTGATCCTGTATCCTGCAACTTTATTGAATTCATTTATTAGTTCTAATAGTCTTTTGGTGGAGTCATCAGGGCTTTTTATATATAGTATCATGTCATCTGCAAATAATGACAGTTTTACTTATTCCTTTTCAATTTTGATGTCCTTTATTTCTTTTTCTCATCTGATTGCTGTGGCTAGGATTTCCATTACTATATTGAATATAGTAATGAGAGTGGGCATCCTTGTCTTCTTCCTGATCTTAGAGGAAAAACTTTCAGCTTTTCACAATTGAGTGTTATGTTAGCTCTGGGTTTGTCATATGTAGCCTTTATCATTTCTGGTTAAAGTTCCCTTTATATCTACTTTTATGGAATTTTAAAAATCAAAATGGATGTTGAATTTCATCAAATGCTTTTTCTGCAGCTATTGAGATGTTCATATGGTTTTTATCCTTTATTTTGTTAATGTGATGCATCACATTGATTGATTTATGGATATTGAACCATTCTTGCATCTCTGGCATGAAACCCATTTAGTTATGGTATGTAATCCTTTCAATACATTGTTGAATCCAGTTTGCTAATATTGTTGAGAATTTTTGCATCTATGTTCCTTAAGGATATTGGCTTGTAATTTTCTTTTTTTGTAATGTCATTACCTGGTTTTGGTATCTGGGAAATGCTGGATTCATAGAATGAGTTTAGAAGCATTTCTTCCTATTTAATTTTTTGAAATAGTTTAAGAAGGATAGATATTATTTCTTCTTTGAATGTTGTGTAGAATTCACCTGTGAAGCTGTCTGGCCTGGACTTTTATTTGTTGGGAGTTTTTTGATTACCACTTCAATTTTATTCCTAGTAACAGATATGTTTAGATTTGTATTTCTGTTGGGTTTGGTTTTGGAAGGTTACATACTTATAGAAATTTATCATAAAATTTCTTCTAGGTTGCTGAATTTGTTGACATGTAATTGTTCATAGTATTTTTTTAATGATTTGTATTTCTGTGGTGTCATTTGTAACTTCTTTTTCATTTATGATTTTATTTATTTGGGCTCTTTTACTTTTCCTTGATGAGTTCGGCTAACAGTTTTTCTATTTTATCTTTTCAAAGAACCACTTCTTAGTTTTATTGATCTTTTCTATTGTTTTATTTCTACTTTTATTTCCAGTTGGATCTTAACTATTTTATCCCTTTTGTTTTCTTTGGTTTTTGTTTGTTCTTTTCCTAGTTCCTTTAGGTGTACAGGTAGATTGTTTATTTGGGATTTTTTTTTTGCTTCTTCAGGTAGGTCTGTATAGCTATGAACTTCCCTCCTCAGACTGCTTTTGCTGCATCCTATACATTTCAAAAATTTGTATTTTCATTTGTTTCAAGATAGTTTTTTATTTCCTCTTTGATCCATTGGTTGTTTAGTGGCATGTTGTTTAATCTCTGCATATTTGTGTTTTTTCCTGTTTTCTTCTTATAGGTGATTTCTAGTTTTCATGCCATTGTGGTCAGAAAAGATGCTTGATATGATTTCAGTCATCTTGAATTTATTGAGGCTTGTTTTGTGGCCTCATATGTGCTCTCTCCTGGAGAATGTTCTATGTGTACTTGAAAAAAATATGTATTTTGCAGTTTTGGATGAAATAGTCTAGAATATCTATTAGGTGAATCTGATCTAACATGACATTTAAGGCCATTATTTCCTTATTAATTTTCTGTCTAGATGATCAATCTATCCATTGATGTGAATGTCACATTAAAATCCCCTACTTTTATTGTATTACTGTGGATTTCTCCTTTTATATTCAGCAATAATTGCTTTGTATATTTCAGTGCTTCTATGTTGGGTGCATAGATATTTATGATTGTTATACCCTCTTCTTGGATTGACACCTTTTAATTATGTAATATCCTTCTTTGTCTTTTCAAAAAATTTATTTTGAAATATTTTGTCTGATAGGATCTTGCTCCACCAGCTTTTATTTCGTTTCTGTTTGCACGGAATATCTTTTTCTATCCCTTCACTTTCATTCTGCTTGTGTCTTTTGATCTTAAGTGAATCTCTTGTACACAGCATATAGATGGGTCTTGTTTTCTTATTCATTATGCCATCTTGTGTCTTTTTATTGGAGTGGTTAATTCATTTATATTTAAAAAAATTATTGATAAGAATGTACTTATTGCCATTTTGTTAATTGTTTTTGGTTGTTTTTATAATTCTCCCGTTCCTTTCTTTTTCTCTTGATCCCTTCCTTTGTGGTTTGCTGGTTTTGTTTAGTGTTTTGTTTGTTTTTTCTCTCTTTATTCTTTGTATATTTTTTGTGGTTTTTTGGTTTGTGGCTACCATGAGGTTTATGTATATCATTCTATATCTATAACAGTCTTTTTTAAGCTGATAGGCATTTAAGTTCAAATATAGTCTATAAGGATTACATTTTAACTCCCTTCTCCTTGCTTTATGTTATTAATGTCATGTATTAGATCTTTTTTGTATGGTATATCTCCTAACTACTTATTGTCATTTGAGTTGAGTTGGATACTTTTTTCTTTTGACCTTCATAGAAGCTTTTTAAATACCTGATTCACAGCTGAGGCTCTCTATCTTTGGTTAGAGCACAGGTCTCATAAATACTTGATTCACTGTATTCATTAACTATTTGGCTTTACTGTGAGATTTTTTTCCCCCTCTCCCATATTTTCTTATTTTTGGTTATGGTCTTTCCTTTTCTGCTTAAAGAAGACCCTTTAACATTTCTTGTAAATGGGTGAAGACCCATCACCCATTTCATGGTGATGAACTCCTTTAGTTTTTGCTTGTCCAGGAAATTATTTTTCTCTCCTTCAATTCTGAATGATAATTGTGCCAGATATAGTATTCTAGGTTGTAGGTTCCTTTCAGCACTTTCAAGATGTCCTGCCACTTCCTTCTGGCCTGCAAAATTGCTGATGATAAATCAGCTCACAGCCTTACGAGGTTTCTTTTGTGTGTAACTCATTGCTTTCCTCTTGCTTCTTTCAAGATGATCTCTTTATCTATCTTTTGCCATCTTTATTACAGTATGCCTTGATGTGGATCTGTTTGCGTTCATCTTGTTTGTGCTTCCTGGATATATGTTTCTCAGGTTGGGAAAGTTTCCAGCTATAATTTCTTTAAATAAAGTTTCCTTTTTCCCCCTTCTGGTATCCCTATAATGCAAATATTTAAGTCCCAAATGAGAGCCTCACACACTAACTATCCCTGCCCTCCCTTCCTTGGAAGGTCCTGAAATCCAGTTTTTGGCTTAACAATACTATAAAACTGTAGAAAATTCCAAATCTCTGCTTAGCTTTAGTCTCTTGCCCTGAGAAGCATAAGAATTCAGCAAATTCTGTGAGATAAAAGCCACTAAGTTTTGGGACCACCTCTCTGTATTTCCCTTCTCTCCCCCAAATTAGACTATCAAGTTGGCCTCAAGTGACATATGATGCCTTTAGACATAATTTTTTTCCACTTCAGATTTTCCAGTTGTTTTCCCCAGGAATATTGGTCTGTCACAGGCTACTCTGTCAGGTCCAGAAGTGAAAGTTAGTCCTTAAAGATTTTGAAATTTGGCAATACTGGTGTTTAACTTTGACCATTCTTTGTTTTGAGCAAGGATATATTATTCTGAGCTCACCCAGATTTTTAGCCTTAAAATGCACCTGTTTAACTCTCTTTTTCAGATAAGTTTCAAAAAGTTTATTTATTTGTTTTTTTATTATAGCTCTTTATAGATTTCCTGGATTGAGTAGGGAAAAAAGTAATGAAGAAGGCTTGTTCTTTATAGCACTTCCCAGTAATCTGCTTTGTGTGTTTAGTAGCTTGTCCTTATTATTGCATGTCTGAGTACAGAGTCTTAAATAAACTTAACATAAAAGGCAGATATTCATAAATATGTATGCAAAACTGATATGCAATTTTGAACTCTACTTGTTAATATCAAGGAACCTATGAATGAAAGCAAGTGAGATAGTGTTATGTGGTGAAGTTTGTGTTTGGAGAGAGGAATTATTTTGTCAGGTAATTCATGGGACCATGGGCTCCTATCCCAGTAGCAGATTTCCATTCTAGTGACTAGTAGTCCCCATTCCCCTTGATTCAGGGCCTTGCCTTTGGAGACATAGTGGGTATATCCTGGCAGATTTGCACGTTCTTGATTTTCTGTGCTCACATATATACATCCTTATTTTACATTATCTTTTTTTTTTTAAATATATTTTTATTGATTTCAGACAGAGGAAAGGAGTGGGGAGAGAGAGTTAGAAACATCAATGATGAGGGAGTCATTGATTGAGCCCACAACCAGGGCATGTGCCCTGACCGGGAATCTAACCCTGATCGCCTGGATCCTAGGTTGATGCTCAACCGCTGAGCCACGCCCGGCCGGGGCTACATTATCTTAATATGGATGTTACATTATACATATAAGTTTGAAGACATTGCTTCCTCACCAGGAAGGAGGTCCTTCACACAGCCTTAATCATACCCTAACTTTTTATTATCCATCTGAATGCTAAAATGAGTGTGTAAAACAGTAAAAATATTGGTTTTAGTAGTTACTCTGGAGCTGATTTTTTTTTCTGCCACGTGTTGCCTCTAGTTTTAATGGTTTCTTAAGGTCACATCTGGATTATTTTAAAGACCGTATCACTAAGATAAATGAGGTACATTTATTCTTATCTGTGGGCATAGCGTGGTCTGTATAGATTTTTCTGTGGCTCAGAAAGTCAGGTAACATCTCTGTAATCATAACTATTATACTCGGGTTCACATCCCAGTCCTGTGACTTCTGAACTCATGCTCCCAAGATCTCCTGCTTAATGTATTGTATGTACATTAGAGCAACCCTTTCCTGATTTGTCCTCTGTTCACCTCTCTTCGTTTTTCCTTTCAGGAAATCTTAAAAACTGAAACCTTTTTATTAGCATTATAAACAGGTTCATCATCTTATCCTAACTAGATGTTTCACTAGGATAAAACAGACATTTTTATTTCTGATGTCTTTCAGACTGGATGACTATCCCTGTGAATAAGAAATCTACCCTGAAAGCAAATATTCCTGAAGAAGAATTGGATCAGTGGATGATAAAGGGAAGATTCACTGGCAATAGTTTCTGGAAATATGATAGCCTATTGGAATGGCAGCATGGAGACCAGGAGATAAAGTTGCAGAAAATGGTACTCAATCACCAGAAAACCTCATCTGTAGGTAGTGACCAAGAATGTAATAGATCTGAGAAGCAGTGCATCATGAGCTCATCTTTTGTTCAAAGTCAGGGATTTCAGTCTAGCAAAAAAGCCTTTGAGTGTAGTGAGTGTGGAAAAGTCTTCACTAAGAGTTCAACCCTTAATAAACATCAGAAAATTCATACTGAAAAACTTAATTCAAATCGGAAAACTCTTATTAAAGAGAAACGGTATAAATGTAGAGAATGTGGGAAAGCCTTTCACCAGAGTACACACCTTATCCATCACCAAAGAATTCACACTGGTGAAAAACCGTATGAATGTAAGGAATGTGGCAAGGCCTTCTCGGTGAGCTCCTCACTGACATATCATCAGAAAATTCACACTGGAGAGAAACCTTTTGAATGCAACTTATGTGGAAAAGCTTTTATCCGAAATATACACCTTGCCCACCATCATAGAATACATACTGGAGAAAAACCTTTTGAATGTAACATATGTGACAAAGCCTTTGTGTGCAGGGCACATCTTACCAAACACCAGAATATTCATAGTGGAGAGAAACCCTATAAATGTAATGAGTGTGGGAAAGCCTTCAATCAGAGTACAAGTTTTCTTCAGCATCAGAGAATTCACACTGGAGAAAAGCCCTTTGAATGTAATGAATGTGGAAAGGCCTTCAGGGTGAACTCTTCCCTTACTGAACATCAGAGAATTCATACTGGAGAGAAACCTTATAAGTGTAATGAATGTGGGAAAGCTTTCAGAGATAATTCATCTTTTGCTCGACATCGGAAAATTCATACTGGAGAAAAACCTTACAGATGTGGTTTATGTGAAAAAGCCTTTAGGGACCAATCAGCCCTGGCTCAACATCAGAGAATTCATACTGGGGAAAAACCATACACATGTAATATATGTGAAAAAGCCTTCAGTGACCATTCGGCCCTTACTCAACATAAGAGAATTCATACTAGGGAAAAACCTTACAAATGTAAAATCTGTGGAAAAGCCTTTATCCGAAGCACCCACCTTACTCAACATCAGAGGATTCACACAGGAGAGAAACCCTACAAATGTAATAAATGTGGGAAAGCATTCAACCAGACTGCAAACCTCATTCAGCATCAGAAACATCATATTGGAGAAAAGTGATATGATTGCAATGTATAAGGAAGCGCTTTGAGACTGAATATGTGAATAATTGAATTTAAGAGAATCCATTCTAAGAATAACCATGAAATCTTATATTAAGATAGTCATTTTATTTATGGAAAGTCTAGCTTTACAGTACTGTGGGTTTTGATAATTTTAGAATATCAAACACTCCTCATGGTTCAGAACTGCCTCAACTGAATAGCAGTACTGTGTAATTAGTCTGAATTACCAAGTATAAGAACCAAAATGGAGCTTCATTAACAACACAGAAATTTGTTTATCAAATTAACATTTTGATTATTAAGAGAAATGATCAAATTGTAAAAATTAAGGTTAAGAAGCTAAGGAACAATAAGGTAAGAAAATGGTCTACAAGCATTTCACTCTACTTGATTCTCTTATATAAGGGGTGTCCACCTTCAGTGGAACCCTTTGTTCTCATCCACACTGCAGACACCCAGAGTAAAGAAAGTGTATTTACTACTCATGCATCAGCCCAGGACTTACTTAAACTGTGCTCCCCACTTTCTGCTTCAAACCATCTTTTGTCAGATCTCTCTGGTCTCTGTGTCCCTAACTGTCTGTCTGTCTTCTCCTTCCTGGACAATTCATTTGAATGGTGTGTCCCTCTTTTGGTTTAGCAACCCCTAATTGGTAGCATCATGTCACTTATTACCAGCCCATTTGTTCTTGGTGAGTGTAGTGATCTGACCTCACACACAGTCCATGATTCTGGATGTTGCACCCAAACTCAGCTTTCAGAACTTGGAAGTTCTGCCTGGGAGGCAGAGATTAATCAAAATTCTTGAGTCACCCAGTTCCTCTGGGCCTCAGTTTGACTCTGACCCTGGGGTGATACCTAAAGTAGGAGCTTAGTCTGTATAAATATTATCTTCCAATTGTTTGTACTGCAGGTACTCTACACAAAGCAGGCAGGGGCATGTTCAACTTCAGGTGTGACAGTCCCAAACACCTGGTGGTGTTTTAGGTCACCTCCACTTCTGTGACTTGCTATTTCCTGATATGCAACTGACATGAGAAGTTGGAGCCCCATGGCCAGTTCTCAAAAGGGTCTGACCTACTCTCTTCAGCTGGGCAGTCCTCAGTGGCTCCTGCATTAGAGTTTATTGAACTGCATCCTGGTCCTTGTCCTGCCTTTGTCCAGTTTTATGAAGGTATTGATTCTGTGTTCACAGGAAAAGCAGAGAGCTTTGTATTTGTGCTTTGCATTTGAAAGTGATCACTCCCTCTCCTCCATCTGGTTATTCCACTACTTAAACACTGTCCAATTCTGACAGTGGTGAGCAACATGTTGAGTAATTCTATGAGTCAAGAAGTGGTCAATAGCAACATGACATTCTCTGGAGCAGTGTCTGTGCCCAAAAGTTTGAGTGACATTCTACTGGTGCAGGTACAGGTCAGTCATCATCTTTAATCCTTCAGTGCTGTCAGTAGAAATCATAGAGATAAAATAACATCTGTGTGTCTTCACACACACAGCTTCTGGTGGCACTGTCCCTCACCACAAATAATGGGGAGCCTACACCACTGTAGCCCAGAGCGCTCCATGTCGTAAAGGTGAAAGAGCAAGGAAACTATTGTTCTAGGAAGAAGGTGGCAGGTCCCTGGTCTGTAGAAGTGTTCCCCACCAAATTGGGCAGCCTGCTGACCCCTATGAATGCTGTTGCTAAGCTCTAAGTTATAGAGAGGGTATTCTGTGTCATGGTGGAGTCAATGGATTCCAGGTTAAACAGAGTTGAAGTTTCCTGCAGCTTTAAAGCCCAAGTTCTCTAAATTCAGCTTCTATTTAATAAAGGCCACTTGTAGGCATCTCCTGTTAGGTAAACAGTGACTCACCTTTCTTCCTATTAAGCTTCAGGTGAAGCAGCATTTCAAAAGGTTACTTGGGACTGACTGTGCCCAGGGCATGTTTTTCTACAGCCTCACATTTCTGGCAACCCCAGATTCCACAATAAATTAGAGAAACCATGCTCACCGCTGCAGATATCTGCCTTCAGTACTATCCTTATGGCCTTCCTGGCCCTAACTCTCTCACCCCCTTAATCCTGAATCATTGAGAAGCATTTTTCTAAACTAATTTTTTTTGTTTGTTTATAATAAGAGCTACCATCACTCAGGATGTGTCTGCAGTTGAGATGGTCCAAGACCTGCTGCCACTTTAAGAGCCTCATTCGTCCCAGTGACAGCCCCAGCACCTCTTAGTCCACCAGAACCAGTGCAGTCGGAAGGCTCTCCACTTGATGTTGCAGTCTACTTTCCCTGAACCCATCTCCTATCTTGATGAAATTAGACCTCTGAAAAATGCCTATTAACTCTTTCCTGTCTGGGGAGGCAACAAATAAATAAATGATCCATTAGCTATACCTGGGCTAACTGGATGTATTTATGGTAATCCTGTTTGACCGGCCCTTTAGCTGTGGCTTTATTATACTCTGCCATATGATTGACACCTGATTGTGTGACCTCAACTAAGGGGGTCAGCATTTGCCCGTACTACTTTTCTAATCCGAAGTAGTATGGCGCTCTGCCTGGGCAGTCTGACCTACCTGAGCATCACCTTTGGCATGCACCTTTGCTGCATTTTTGAGAACTCTGAGGTAGAGTTCCTCAGTTACCTTCTCTGCCAACTGATTTGCAAAATGTTAGACAAGATTTCAGCAATTATTGAGAGGGACTTTTCTCTGCCCCATCCTCAGCCAGGTCACTCCCTAGACATTAGAGATTCCTATGAACAGTTCATTCTGTACCTCACTTTTCTAGCCTTGCTGATTGGCCACATAGACACTGACTGACAGAGGTGAGGACCACTGGGAGCCACCCTTCAGGGTACAGAGTATGAGCTGGTGATGTGCCGCTCTCAACACATCCAGCCCATCCCCTACTGCTACTGGCCGCACATAGTTCAGAAGACTTCCCAACACACCCATGACTATGCCATTTCCAGATGATGAATATGTGCATGTGGCAGAGGAAGTGCTGGACTTATATGTGAGCCAATCTCCACACCCCCTCACCTGGACTGTAGCTAAGCTATGAGCCAGAGAAATGGACCTCAGCCCACCTCTTACAGCACTTTCCTCGTGTACTTTGGAGTTGCCCAGTGGGCAAACCAATTGGACGTGCAAATTGCACTCTGCCTGGGGAAGGGTTTGAATGGAGAAGTAGCAACTAGACTTTGTTACATTCTTCAGTGTCTATGGACCATGAACAGCCACTGAAACTGCCTTCTCTCAAGGAAAAAAATAAATGCTACAAGTTTCCCCTTCTAAATTCCTTTAATCCTTCTCTGTTGTTAAGTCTTAACTCATCTTCAGCTGATTGATTTTGCATCTAGGCTCTCCCTGTCCGTCTGAATTTGCTTAGCTTTTTGACAGCAGCATCTCCCTAAGATGTTGCCTTCCTCCATATCCAGCAACTGTTTTTTTTTTGGTTTGTTTTTGTTTTTAAAACAACACATCCCCACCGATCCTGGAGAGAGGAAGGGAGAGGGAGAGAGAGAGATAGAAACATAAAGGCGAGAGAGTCATCATTGATCTGATCAACTGCCTCCTGCATGCTCCCAACTGGGGATCTAGTCCACAACCTGGCCATGTGCCCTGACCAGGAATCAAACCATGACCTCCTGGGTCCTAGGTCGATAACCACTGAGCCATGCCCGGCTGGGCAGCACTGCTTTTAAAATAGCACCTGGACCTTGCAGCCGGCTTGGTCTCACTGGTTATCGTGCCCAAGCCCCAGAGTCTTGGAGTAAAAATATCCCTAAACTGCATGCATGCTTTAGGTTAAGAAGACAATTCCCTTAAACATGAGTTTAATCTAAGAATGAGTAGCCTCCAGCTGCCTAATTCCTCTCCTTTCCTTCCTTTTTCCCTTTGCACTTTGTGCGGCCCTCCCTTACACCATTGGATTAGCCAGCAGGACAGCGTGGAAACAAAACTCCCACCTGCAGTGGGAGGGCTCCCAGCTTCTTGGCCAACCTCAACTCCTGCTAAATATATTTTTAGTAATATTTTTACTTTTAATCCTTTTATACCAGTTTGTGAAGGAAAAAGAAATACAAAGCTTGATCTTTCCCATCACTTAAGGACTTCTCAGTTATGTGAATGGTCATTCTCTGCCAGGATTTGGTCGTGCAGACATATCCTCTGTTCTCTGTGTTACCCTGTACACCACACATCACTATCCTTAAAACCTGTTGCGATAAAAAGTACTTGTCAGTGTGTCTTTCTGAAAATAAATGAGAAAAGTACCCAGTGTTCTAAGATGTACAATTTGCATTTGTGCTGCCTGCTTATCTATTCAGATATAACTAAGACATGCCAGATTTGTGCTTCCAAGTGTTTTTATATTGTTATGGCCAATCTGGACCTAGCTCCACACATGGCCATCCAAACCTACCTGGCCCCAGAAACCATAGTGTTCCAGTTATATCCCCATTGCTGGGGAGAACAGTCAACATTTGAGGGCATACCTTGTGCCAGGTACTGTTGTAAGCACCCTGTGTATATCGACTCAATCCTCACAATTTATATGAGGCTGTTTCTACCATCCCCTCTTGAAGGTTCAAGAAAGGTGTTGTTGACCCAGAAAATAAATGTTCCTATTGAGAAGGGCTCCTAGTGGCTAACTGGGCTCAAATTTATAAACAGCCTGGCAGCTGTTGCTAAAAGGGGCCTCTCACGCAAGCCACACTTAAGGGAGAAGCCCTTAAACTTAAACCGCTTCTAAACTAAACTGCTTGCCCAGGGAACTAAGCTACCTGTTTGCACTGTGTTCTGTCATCTGAGCCAACCCTTAGAAAGGAGTTGTTGGAATCCTATTTCAACCATTAGGATTGAGATTTTCCCTGTCCAATCAAAACTGTCTATCTATATTCTCATCAGCATCTTCACCAACCAATTAGAGAAGCTCTGTTTTGGCCAATTAGGACAGTGCTTTTTGGACCAATTAAGTTGTGAGGATTTGGAGTTCTCATTTGCATGAGAGCAGACCAGGGGAGGGGACTTCTCTCTATCTGTCAGCTCTTCTCTGTCTTGTGTGTGCACTTTCCCTTTCCACAGAAGACTGAAGACTGCATTTCCATATCTGGAGCTGAAACACTAAACACATATCGCCAGACTGGAGCAGAGCTGACCTAACTGGAGAAGGGCCTCACCCAAGGGCCACCTGCACCGAGCGCTGCCTCACAGCCATGCTCTTCAGCAGCTGTGCCGATTCATAATTGAACTGTAACACTACTAAGCTGTCCCACAGCTGCACTGTATCACAATTGAGCTGTTTGCACTTAATAAAGACTCCATCACCCACTCCAAATTGGGGATTTCTGTTGGCATTCAGTTGATGCCAATGACCATCCATTGGCAGCATAGAAACTTGTCAGAAGTTGCATAGCTAGTAAGTGGTGAGTGAAGGACTTGACTCAGTATAGTGGCAGGGCACACAAGCTTACCTACTGCATTTGGTCACCACCTTCCTGATACATTGCTTTGTAGACCACTCTAGAGAGCTGTTTGGTTGGAGACATTGGGGGTGAGGCCTGATGTGACTGTCGGTGGGTTGGACGCTGTATGGGAAGTCCCCAGTCTTGTAAGCATGTTCTGGGCATGGTTTTCCACATGCATTTCTTCCATAAGAGGATGTGGAAAGAGTTCAGGGTGCTCTTTTAACCTGAGAGTGCTAGAACCATGGGTTCACAGACAAATACCTGGGCCCTGGAACATCTTGTGGGCACAGCCTGTGATAACGGTGGCTGGTCCTTGACTCAGGCCAAATGAGAGAGTTATTACTAAGAACGTCACTCCTGGAGGTGTTGCAAGAGAGGAAAGCTGAGGTTTGTGGCCAGAGAAACGGAAGGGCAGTAGTCACTCATTTAAGAATTTCTGCCAAGGGTATACAGTGGTTATATGTGCATATAGTTACTGCTTTCATGAACCTTAAGGGGAAGACCGCTATTATAAAAGGAAACAAATAATTAAATAGGCTATTGAACACCAAAATGCAGATTCTGAGTGAGCAACTGGCTGCAAATCCAAACCATGATTGATAGGGGAAAGAGTAACAGGAGATAGTTTGCTGGAGAGCACGTATCCCTACTTGGCTCAACTTTGATCATTTGTTTCTCCATCTTCACTGATGTATCCAGGAAGTGGGATGTAGTTACTCTGGCTCAATTGCCACTGGGAAATTAGTGTTTCCTGGAATGGAATGGGTGTAATCACCCAGAGGTGTAGTTCTGTTGGGATCTCAGTGTGCAGTGGCACTAATACTGGAGGCAAAACTGGTGTCTCAAGTCTCTGGTTGTGGTAAGAATGTACACATACTTCATCCCCTCTTTAAAAATTTATCTTTATTGTTGAAAGTACTACAGATGTACCCCCCCCCCCCAGATATATTTTTAAAAAGCAACAGAAAGCCCAAGTCAAACTTTGGGGGAAATTTACATTTATTTAACAAGAATCATTGACTAAAGTGAGAGGCAATGAGTGTAATGAATTTTGGGGAAATTTCTAAAGAACACAGAATGTAATAAATGTGACAAGACTGTAATAAATGTGTCAAAAATTCACACTAATGAAAAGGCAGAAGAATATAATTAGGACCGGCCGGTCGTGGCTCAGCGGTTGAGCATCGACCTAGGATCCAGGCGATCAGGGTTTGATTCCCGGTCAGGGCACATGCCTGGGTTGCAGGCTAGCTGATCAATGAATCTCTCATCATCTATCTCCCTCCCTCTTCCTTCCTCTCTTTGAGATCAATAAAGATATATTAAAAAAGAAAGAATATAATTAGTATAAAAGGCCCTCCTATACAACTCACAAAACATTGTACACAGGTAATACCCTTACAAATAGGTGAGTAAAAGCTATGTCAAAATGTAATCTTACTCTCTTTTAAAGAACTCATACTGGAGAGAAATACTGTGATTGTAGTGTGGAAAAGTCTCCAATCCAGAACCTGTTTCCATCAGAACATATAATTCATACTGGGGAGAAGTCATTCAAGGGCAATGAATGTGAGAAAGCCTACAAGTATAGCTTAGCTTTTATTTAAAATAAAAGAAACCATGCAAGCAGAATGCCTTATAAATTCCACAAATCTGAAAAAAACTTTATTTAGGAGTTCAAATTTATTGGATAATCAATAATGCAAAACTTTGTATGTAAATAGGGGAAAACCTTCAGGGAGCTGTGAACCCCACTAAGCATCAAAAAAATGCTCAAAGGGAGAGAACTTATACAGACATGGAATGTGGGAAAGCTGTCTTCTAGAAGTCAAACCTTTGAATACATTTGAGAATTCAGAAAGGGACCACACAAGTGTACTAAATATGATAATGCCTTTAGGAAGAAAGGATGCCCACAGGATGGTCATGCTGTGGAGATCACGGACAGTGGATTGCTGTGAGAAGCCGTAGAAGAAGACAGAACTCACTGTGCATGAGGGAATTCACCTCAGAGACAGGTGGCAATGAATGTGGGGAGTGTGTGGAAGTCTTCAGCAGGAAGGCAGGACTCTAAGTCAGAAACCTCACATCATAGATCATATAGGGAGAAATCGTCCAAATGTGGAAAAGCTTTACTTAAGAAATCATCCAAACTCTGAGTCATAGAGTTCAGAATGGGGACAACCACAAGAAATGTTAACAAATGTGGAAAAATTTTCAACTAGAAGCCAAGACTCATAGCACACTAGATAATTCACACTGGGCAAAACACCAAGAAAACAGTACACACAGGAAGACCTTCATTTGGAGATCAGAGATCATTGAGTCTCTACAAGTTCATGTAGGAGGAAAAAAGCCTATAAAAGCACTTATATGGAAAAGCCTCCACCAAGAAAACACAATTTATTATACACCAGAAAACCTGCAGAGGAAAGAAGCCCTATGAAATAATAAACTTTGGAAAGCATTCAGCAATATATAAAACTTCATAATTAACACTGCAGAGGAACAAACCCTGGGAATGCAACATGTGTGAGGGAGGAGGATCTGTATGTTACTCTGAGGAGAAGCCCTATTAATTTCAAGAATGCAGAATGAACTAGTCAAAACCTATAAGCACCAGAGACTCTCTATAGGAAATAGTCTCTATGCTGTACAAAGTGTGGTTGATCTTCAAAATCAGTGCCAGATATTAGATACTAGAAAATTCACACTAATAAAAAAAGTCAGTTTAAAACTTAAATTCTACCCCAAGGAAATAAAATTCTATCGCTTAAACCAAGATCCTCGTAAAAAAAAATTTACTGAAAAATAAACACCCATACATCTGTAGTGCAAGCATCTTCCTCCCCATTCCTAGCTTGCCTTTCAAAGGGGACTTCCCAGTGAGCATTGGGAAAGAAGAATTTTACATCTATCCTATGTTATCCATTTGGAATCTTTCTGTCACTGGTCCCACCCTGGGACTCCTGAACACAATCCCTCACAGGCGTCAGAGGAGGGCAAATGCCACCCTTGTTAGTTTATTCTCACACTGCTCACACCACACAGTGCATCTGATTTTCTTAAGATTTTAGAGGCCATTTAAGGGAGTACAGATCCCAGGGGACAAGATTCCAAGGCAAATGCCCTTACACGAGTACGTCATGGGGTGCACCTGGCCCCTCTGCTCAGTCCCCTGTCCCTGCAAGCTCATCCTCTCTCACAAGCTCTCACCCAAGGCTCCATCCCTCTGTGCCAAACCCAAGTCGCTCAGTCCAGCATACAGACCCACAGATCTGCTTTGTGGAAACTGCTCCTCCCCAACTCCAGCCCTGTATTTCGCTCTGGGGTCTACACATTCTCACACGTGGCCCAATCCCTAGGTTCTGGCGGTTGATCAAGGAGTGGAAACCTCACTCACGCTGGGCCAAGCCCAGGAAGACATTGCCACCTCTCAACTTCAAATCAGAGAGTGTAAGTTTAGCCCCTCTCTAGAAATAGAAGCCTCTGAGTGGCCATTTCCCACCGTGGGTAGTAGGTCTAGTTTTCAGGGAGGAAATATGATGATGCCAACATGCACAGAAAAGCAGGGATAAAACTGGCATGTGGGTCCAGGTCTTTCTGGAGGCCAGCCTCAAGACGTCCTGCTGGGCGTGGCCTCCGTGGACCCCCTCCTCTGACTCACTGCAGGCCTGGGCTCCTCACAGCTCCCACTGTGCAGCAAGGGAAAGAAAAGAAGAGAGAGGGAGCAACCGTCCCATTCACCCCCCCCCTCACTACTTGGGGGTCTCTGTGTCCTCACCCTTGGATGGGGCTGCCATTGTGGAGGTTGCTTTGAGGCTCCGCTTCCGCTTCTGCACATTCTGCTCCGGGTGGAACAAGATGACGTAGGTTTTGGGTACATAAAGCATGCCGAGGGACACCGACGCACTCAGGCTCAAGGACACAGTCAGTGTGGTGGTCTGAATGTAGATCTGAGCCATGGAAAAAGGGACCAGGTGGGACTCAGCCCTGTTCTCTCCCACCCCTACCTCCACATAGCCTGGGCATGAGCACTTAGAAAAGAACAGCTGCATAAGCAAAGGCCCTGTGGCATGAAGAAGTGATAGTCATGGTGTGGCTCCAGTGTAGGCAGGATGGAGGGTGAGTGACATGGCACTGAGTGGACCAGTGACTGAGGGAAGACAGTTTCATTCACAGAGAGTGACACTTGGGGAAATGGCCCATATGCCTAAAAAGGACTAGAAGATATTAATAAGTAAATGGACATGTTTTCAAACGTATAAATGAATGAACAAACTGAGGTTGAATAAAGGAGCAAGTGAGCAACCATGTGGATGAATGAACACATGTTGCACTATGCACATGAACAGCTGAGTAAATAATGATCGAGCAAATGGATCAATAGGTTAATGGATCAGCAGGTAGAGAGTATATGATGAAATAATTGAATGAAAAGTTAATCGATGGTTAGAAGTGTGGATGAATGAATGGCTGAATGAACAGGAGAGGGTGATCAGAAAGACAAGCAAGTGAACAAGTACTTACGTACATGGCTACATCAACCAACCCAGCAACCAGTCATATGTGTGACCCAGCTCTTGGGACAATCAAGCCCTTCCTTCTGTGGACAGGTAGGAAACCAATGGGGGACCCCAAATTACCTTTTCAGCTGACTGGGCCGTGCCAAAGAAGATAGGCACAAAAGCCAGCCAGATGATGCAGGTGGTATACATGGTGAAGCCAATGGGCTTGGCCTCGTTGAAGGTCTCGGGCACACCACGGGCCTTGATGGCATACACCGTGCATGTGACCATGAGCAGGAGGCTGTAGCCCAGGCAGCCGATGAGAGACAGATCTGACATGTCGCACTTGAGCACCCCTCTGGCTTGCTCTGGATCCACTGTCCGCTGCTCCTCATAGTCGATCACGCTGTGTGGGGGCTGGGCCCCCAGCCATGCCATCACTCCCACCACCTACAGGAGCCAACATCATATCAGGGACACATTCAGACTGGCCACCAACTGAGGTCTCTGGAGGGTCCCTGGAGGCTCCGGACCTACTGGGAGGGGATGCTTAGGCCATGGAGAGGAGAGGGCCTTCCAGGAAGAGAAAACTCAGGCCCAGTGGAGAGAAGGGGCTACAGTGGAGGTGTGTGCTAGCAATGTCAGGGCTGGCTGGGTAAGGGGCCCGTGGACATCCCCTTCCTGTATTCCAGCCATTACCAATGTCATTTACTGAGCCCTGCAAGGTGCAGTGACTGCAGACAGAATCTGTGGAATTGTGATCCTAAACACATCTTCTCTGTCTATCAAATGGGAGTCATCATAATCTGTTGCAAGAACACGATGCGAGCTTGGAGGGGGAATAATGCATGTACCACTGATTAAGGGCCAGGCCCAGTAGAGTGTTCTCTCCTCACAACCATCCATCCAGGCAGTATCACCTTCCCTGTGTAAACGTGAACCACTAGCTTGTTGCCATCTAGCAGCATGGCAAACCTAGTTCCTGAGGACCCCCTTCCTTTTCCAGATCCAGAGAACTGTTGAACAGGATGTAATGAAATCACTTGTGAATGCACAGTGCAGCCCAAAATGCAGAGGCCCTTAGTGGAGAATTGTAAGAATGTCAGGAGTTGATGCTGGGCAGCTGGGAGGTTATCAGAGTAAGACACAGGTCCTAACAGTAAGGAGATAGAGCTTCAATTTCCTCAGTGACAGGAGACATGACTTTGAGCCAAGGGCAGCTGGGGAGCAGGAAATAGAACACCTGCATGACGTCAGGACCCTGAAAGGGCTGTCCATACAGGTCATTCCCTATACCAGTGCAGCAGATTTAGGGGGAGGGTCTGTGCACCTGGAGCAGTGCTAAGTGATCCTGGAGGAAGGGATGTTTTATAATAAATTGTACAACCAGAAGGAACATCTTTTGATGATTTCCCCAAAGGCAGCATCATCATGAACAAGGGACTAATAAAATGTCACGGCACCCACTGTTCAGGAAGGCAGCATGGAGGCTTTTCTTAAGAGCAAGTCTCCAGGTGGGGGAGAAATGTTTCCCATGAGAAACTAAAACTCAAGGCCTGTGATACGCAAGAGTAGCAAACAAAATGTAGGTCACCGATTTTGCATCCCCTGTAATTGATAAAGACTTAAGATCCAACACATGTAACTAACTCCTACAAAATAACAGAAAATTATCAAAGCATGGAATCAGGCATGCCCCAGAAGAGGACACTGCACTAGCAATGAAGTCGAGGCAAATTGAAACAACAGTGATACACCATTGTACACCCATCATTTTGGTAAATAACTTAGTGAAGTTGAAAGTGTGCCTCTTTGAAAGGGTCCAGGGTTTCTGGAAATGAGGGAATAATGTGGGGACCCCCTGGTGAGCTGGAGGGCACGGAATGTAGTCTAAGCATCTCTGTCCTGGGGTGAGGTGCGCATTGGGGTTTTCAGGCAGAGAGGCAGTGAGATGCCTTTTCAGGATGAGCTGGGCACCGAGATTTTGGCCCTGATAGGGGAAGCTCACGCCTTGCATGTGCACGAAGCATCTTCCAGCTGTGAACCGCATGGACCAAGGCCTGTGGGTGGGAATGAACGTGGTACATGCATGACTGGGTAGGGAGAAGCGCTCACTTGGAACGGAGAGCACGCTGTTCCCCTGGCCCTGAGAACTGGGCTGGCTCTACAGTGTCACACCATGTCATACACACCTTTCTCTCAGCACCCTTTGTACAGAAAACATCCAGGGCTTTCCAAACCATGGAGTCATTTCCAAAGCTGTGGCATTACTGTCTTAGAGAAAGACCCAAAGGAACTCTGCTTTTGCCGCCCATACATCATAAAACCTGGTCATTTATGGGACAGGATGCTCCACGCCATGGTTAGTCACATCTGGGGCCTGAGTCTCTCAGCAGGCGCTGGGCAGCAGCGACCCCCTTTATGGAAACAGATTCCGTACAGGAAAATTAATCAGACATTTCTTTGCTTTATTTTTATACGGGAGCCAATTGTGGAAGAGTATGTTCAATTTATGAAACTAATTTCAACGCTGGCGCTCCCTCCTGACTGGCCCGTTTTCCTTCCAGGCCAAGGTGGAGGAGTGGCTGCTCTTAGCCGAGTTCTCCTTACAGAAGAACGGTAGGGCTCTATCTCCTGAGGCTAGATGTTTTTCCAAAATAGAAAACCGTGGCCTGGAGCATCCTGTCCCATACCTGGCCGGATTTTATGATGTATGGGCGGCAAAAGCAGGGCTCCTTTGGGTCTTTCTCTAAGACAGCAATACCACGGCTTTGGGAATGACTCCATGGTTTGGAAAGCCCTGGATGTTTTCTGTGCAAAGGGTGCTGAGAGAAAGCTGCGTATGACACTGTGATCTCTGAGTAGAGGCCCCCCCCACGCACCTGGGGAGCCCGGGACCCACCTGCACCGCCGTGAGGCTGAAGGTGATGACCAGCTGCGAGGTGGGGCTGATGAAGGGCGGCGGCGTGACCGAGCGCTTCCCCTGCTCGAAGATGCGGTAGATGCGGTTGGTCTTGGTGAAGAGCGCGGAGTAGCTGAGGGTAGTGCCCAGGCCGAGGAAGAGCCTCCGGGCAGCGCAGGTGGCCGCCCCCGGCTCGGCCACCATGAGGAAGGTGATGGCGTAGACGAGGAAGATGCCCGTGAGCAGCACGTAGCTGAGCTCGCGGCCCGAGGCGCGGACGATGGGGGTGTTGTTGTGCCGCACGAAGGTGGCCACCACGGTGGTGGTGGCCGCGATGCCCAGCGCCGCCAGGAGCAGCGGCGGGGCGGCCCAGGGCGAGGCCCAGGTGAGGCGCACCACGGGCGTGGGCCGGCAGCCCGTGCGGTTGCGCGTGGGCCGCAGGTGCCCGGGGCAGGCCTCGCAGGTGAACTCATCGGCCTGGAAGCGGTACCCGTCGCAGGCCTCGCAGTGCCAGCAGCAGGGCACGCCCTTCACCATCTTCTTGCGCTCTCCAGGCCTGCAGGGGACGCTGCACTGAGACTGCGGCACTTCCCGGGGGTCGCCTGCCCACTGCAGGGCGTCCACCTGCGACACAGGACGCGGCGCCTTTGACCTCCGCAGCCGGGGCGGGTCGCCGCCTCCCACGCCCCAGCTCCCGCGCCACTCACGTCCAGCCGCAGCGCCTCGGCCCACTGGCCCACCGCCTGGTACCCGCCGCCGCCCGAGCTGCCGTTGGACGCCTGGTACTGAAAGATGTCGTATCTCCCGGGCGCGTCCCCGTTCTCGTTGAACATCACCGGGGTCCCCGCGCTGCCTGGAGGGAGAGCCTGGCGTCCTCAGCTGGTTCCCCAGCCCATCCACGCCAGCCCCCTGGAGAGGCCACGGGCCGGCCAGGGTAGAGGGGGAGCTCGACAAGCACTGCAAAGGTGCTCAGCAGCATCAGGGAGATGCCAATCGAAACCACGGCGAGATACCACCTCCTGTCCAAGAGGACAGCCACTGTCCAAGTAGCAGAAAATACCAAGGATGGGCCAGGACGCAGAGAAATTGCTGGTAGGCGTGTAAAACTGCAGTCATGGTGGAAAACAGTAGGATGGGCCTCAAAACGCTAAACATAAAATTACCACATGACCCAGCAATTCCACTTCTGGGTATAAACCCAAAGGAACTGAATGCAGGAGCTCGAAGAGATACATGTACACTCATGTTCATAACATTATTCACATCAGCCCAAAGGTGGAAGTAACCTAAGTGCTCATGGGGGGTTGCATGGATAAACAAAATTTATGTGGTCTATCTATAAATTTTAGTCAGCCTTAAAAAAAGGAAGGAAATTCAGACACATGTAGAGCATGGATGAACCTTGAGGATACTGTGCTAAGTGAAATAAGCCAGTCACAAAAAGACAAACACTTTATGATTCCACCCATAGGAGGCATTTAGAGCAGTCAAATTAATAGAGATGGAAAGTAGAATGGTGTTTGCCAGGGCCTTGGGGGGGGGGGGGAGGCTGGGAAGTTGTTTAATGGGATCACAGTTTCAATTCTGCAAGATGAAGAGTTCTGGAGATTGGTTGTACAACAATGTACACAACTAAACTGTACACTTAAAAGCAGGTAAGATGGTAAATACACTATATTATGCTATATGTATGTTACCACAATTATAAAAGAAAATAGAAAGCTTGACTGTCCAGGTGAAAGGATGAGTTGACTTGCACAAAGGTCTGAGTGTTGACATGAAATTTGTACTAATTTGAACAATCAGCTTTATTTCTTTTAGAAGCTTGTTCTGTCAGCTTGTAATGCTGGTCTGGGGTGAATTCAGTTGTGCTATTTAGCAGAGAGCTTGGCAGACAGAAGGCACTCAATATTTGGTGGACAAATAGAGTTTTAAGTTTCTAAATAGTAATTGTACAAGAACTGTATCTCTCCCCACAAATGAGCACAGCCAAGTCCATTTGGGCCTTTTCAGAGCCCTGATCATGTGCCAAGCCCTCTGCTGATACCAGGGGACACATCAGACTCACGCCTTGTGCTCAGGCAGTGCAGGACCTAGCTGGGGCAGAATTTGCAAGCTGGAGACTCACAGTGGGCAGCATTCCACATCGTAGGCAGTGCCTCTTCACTGTCTGCCCTGTGCCCCAAGAGACCAGATGCCTCCAAGCTCTGTGCAGTGGAGGCGAGAGTTGTGTGTGACCTGCTGAGGGTTTCGGGCAGAAGGAGTCACAGAGAAATTCCCCAACACCTGAATTTTTCAAGTTGGGGCATAGGGTGCTGAGGCCTGGGAAAGAAGGAGTGTTAAAAGGTGGCCCCCAGAACTCGGCTCAAGTCCCCAGCTCCCATGCCCAGGTGCTCCCTATACCATGCTGCTTCTCCCATCCCTTTGCTCCCGACTCACCCCAGGTCCCACAGAGATATCCATCTTAGGGGACTTCCCCTCACTCGTGTAGGGGCTCTGGCACCCACTCACCGTTGAAGCGGACTGCCCGAATATACTGCAGCAGTGTCCGCCCGTCGGTGGGCTCCATCTCCGGGCACAGGCCTGTATGCCCAGGACAGAGCGCCTGGTGCATGCTGTGCAGGGCGTGGGCAATGGCGTACACCGCGTCGATCACAAACTGCACCTTCCCC
The DNA here is from genome assembly GCF_054644295.1 of Miniopterus natalensis. Lineage (NCBI taxonomy): Eukaryota > Metazoa > Chordata > Mammalia > Chiroptera > Miniopteridae > Miniopterus > Miniopterus natalensis. The sequence goes on from NC_142084.1 coordinate 78,174,851, forward strand.
TCCTGCTCGTAGATAGAGTCTCGGCCGATGCGTTCCTCACCTGTCCTAGGGATGCCCAGAGGAAGTGTGCCTGGCCCCAGATGCCTGATCTGGCCTCCCACCTTCTCCATCACCTCTCTTGCCACCCTTTGCACCTCTCACCTGTGCATTTGCGGGTGGAGTCGTCTGACTGGGTACCTGAGCTGGTCAGTTTGCAGTTAAAATTATCTTCCCAGAACTCTGCAAACCAGATGTTCCGGCGATTGTTCTCCAGGGAGCGCGTCACGAAGTACTGGTCAAATCCTGAGAGGGAGGGGGAGGAGGGTGGCAACCATCTGAACCAGCCAGTTTCTCCTGTGTCCCTTCACCACTTGCTCACTTTGCAGCTAGGAATGGCCATGAGACCAACTTCTGGTCTGTGAATTAAAGACATCTGGGGGTTCTAGGGTAGAATTTGCATCCTGATGCAAACTCAGAGCCTCACTACATGAAATACTTTTATGCTGCACATTCTTTCCTGGTTAGGATGCTGCTGTGAACATGTAATGGGTGGAGCTTCAGCAGCCACTTAGTAAATTTGATGCCACAAGTGTGAAGAAATATAGCAACCACAGAGGAGGGAGAAACAGAAGAGGGGATAGAACTCAGGGCTTTGACTCACTACTACAAACCTGAAGTCTTGTCTTGTGATGAAATGCTTTCATTACTAAAACTATTCTGTCTAGTTCAACACTTGCAATTGAATGCATTCTAATGGGGGGGGGGAATGTGAGGTGGGTGTACACCCCTAAGGGGTATTAGTGTGGGTGTCAGGGCTCAGCGTTATGAGGGTCCATGCTTTACAAATAGCCCTGACACCCTCATCAAGCTGTCTTCAGTTCAGCTTTTGGTAAAATCAGCAATACTGTTGTAAAGTGGACATGCCTGCTAGATTCTTCCAGATATTCACAGGTGGGATGGTGGGGGCGGGGGGAGGAGGGGAAGCCTTGTTACTTTGAGCCACAGGACAGCATGTCCCACGACCTTGGTTCCTCTCCCTCCCACCTTCACCCTGAAATCACAGAATGAGGAATACAGATATTGAATTAAAAAATTAAACAAAACAAAAAACACAAACTAACAATTTTTTTACCCTGTACGGTGGATGTGCTTTGCCTCATTTGCCAGCTCATTCAAACACTGCTTGGAAGGATGTATTGATAGAATCTCAGAAATATAGAACCTGGTAATCTTAGAAGGGACCTGGATCTCAGTATAATTATACCAATGGGGGAAATGAGTGCCCCAAGAGGGATGGTGAGGAAGGATGGGGTGGGGGTGGGGGACAAAGTGGAGGAGGGCATCCCTACACTCACCATCAATAGAAGCTCTTTTGGGCAGGATGGTGATAGCCCCCACTGCCACATCCTCCAGGTTCAGGATGGGTGAGGTCTTGGCTCCCCAGCTGTCTGAGCCAACCCACAGGAAGTGGCCTGTCAGGTTGGCCTCACGTGCAGCCTCTAGGACTCTCCTGGTACAAACAGGGCTGGGGGTGAGTAAAGGCCTGAGTCTTCCTCCAGCTTACCTCTGGTCAATTCTCATTCTTCCCTCTCCATCTATCCCATTCCACATCACTCATCAGACTCTCATATTTCAGGAAAAATGGAGTGTATGGTGTTTAGAACACTTGCCCTAGGCTTCTCGGGTGGCCAAGGGTCCAGGCAGACCCTGGCCCAGGCTTGACTTCTGTAACCCAATTCACACTGCCTGAAAGTAGGGCCTCCCTTCTCCCACAGAACCTCCTGCTGGCTCTGCCCCGGGGCTCCTTCCCTGATGCTCATTTTCTGCACTTAGATCTGCCCACAGGTCTCCCCTACTGTGAATTAAGAAAACAGACATATATTCTTGTGTGTTTCCCTGGCTCGACTTAGAGCATATTCACCTAGACCAGGCCTGCTTCATTTCTGGGGGCACCAGGCAGAGATAGCAGCAAGAAAAGTGTGCAGGGGGAGGGGGGAGCAGGAAAGAGGGAAAGGGTGGAAGGGGGGATGTACATGTGGGGTCATGTGAGAAGACAAGGCAGGGCCTTCAAGGAGAACCTCCGAAGAACAGTGACTGAGGTGCCATCCATCTCACCTGATGTCATCCTCGTTGGCAAAGATGATGATGCCCCGAGCGTTGGGTGTCTCCATGAGTCGTCTGATCACCTTGTTGAATTCTCCTGGCTTTGGTTCTCTGGGAATCTTGATGGACTGGGCAATACAGACTCCTCCTGGGTGTCCGGGATGCCAAAGTCAGCTTTCATCAATCCCGCCACCCACCAGGGCTCCCACAGTGCGTGACTATGTAGTGTAATTACTCAGGGGCCTGGGCCAGGGATCTGCGGGGCTGAAGCCTAGCCTGGGTCCCACCTGCCAGGCCATGAGGCAGGACTGAGTCCTCAAAGGTAAAGGGCACCGCTGATAGAAGACACCATTCAGGCTCCCCACCATGGACCCAGTGCCCCTACATCACAGCCCCTGGCTCACCCCTATGTAGACTCCTTGGTGCCTCCGACCCTCCTGCCCCAGCTCACCAGCTTCTCGGGAGATCTGCACAAAGGCTTCAACCCCACTCTCGCCATAGTTGCCCTCAGAGGCCAGCGTGGACACATAGTTCCATCCCAATGCCCGCACGATGTCCACCATGGCCTGGGCCTGGTAGGAATCGGGGGGCACCACACGAGAGAAGAAGTCGTAGCGTGTGGAGTCGCTGAGCTCCGGGGCCGTGGAGGCATAGCTGATCTGGGGGATCTGGAGGGGGAAAGGACACCTAAGCTGTGGGTAGAGAGTCAGTGACCCCAGGAAGGGAAGGCAGTGGGGACCCAGGACTCAGGTGGGGCACAGAAGATTTGGGGTAGGGAGCTGAGAACCACTGGGAGTAGCCAGAAGGTGTGGGGAAGGGCCTGCATCTTGTGAATAGGTCAGATGAAATAGGGGAAGTCTGAGGGTCTAGGGCAGAGGGCAGGGCCGCCACATCCAGTTGTGCAGGACGTATCTGAGCAAAGGAGCGGTGGGAGCTCCAATCCAGCCTGCAGCCAATCTGGCCTCTAGGCACAGGCTGTGTCTGCCCAGGAGAGGGATATCCTTGTCAGCCCCAGAGGAGACAAGTTTTCTTTCTTCACACAAAGGAGCAGTCTGTGTGGGTGGGGGCAGCCCCAGGAGGGGTCAGAACAGAAAGGGGAGCTGGGGAGGAGCATTTGATTCAAGGCTGTGTCTGACCCAAGGGAGGGGCCTGTTTGGAACTGGGTTTATCTGCGTGCATTAGAGTAATTGATGGCCAGGATGAATGACCAGAGCTGACCCAGGAGAAGTGGGGCAGCACAGGTGAAAAGAGAGGGACAACAGTAGCCAAAGGCTGAGAAAGCCAAGAAGAGGGAGGGTAGCAGACAGCGGGGCAAATCAGAGCCACGGAAAAGAAAGACAGAGTCACAAGGGAAGCATCAAGTGGGAGCTGGTGTGAAAGTCAGAGGGGGGAAGGTTCTGGAGGGAGGGAGCTGAGCCGGTCTAGGGGGAACAGGGTTATTCGAAGCAGGACAGAAAGGAAATGTGGAGTGAGAAAATCTATGGAAGGGGGAAGGCGGAGCCGGAGGAAGAGGGAAGGAGAGCGAGAAGGAGGAAAGGAGGCCGATAGGAAGGAAAAAACAAAAGACAGGGAAAGAGGGACGATCTGAGAAAAGGAGGCAGAGGAAGGCCTGCCGGCCGTGGGGCAATTAGCCGAGGCTGAAGTTACTCTGGGCACTCCAGGCACTGTAGTTTAATCTTCAGAAAAGCCTTCCGGGTGGACCCTCCTTAGGGAAATTCCTTTAAAATGCCTGAGAGCACAGGGTGTGGTTGAGAAGTGAACTCAGAAACTCTCATCTGTACTTCCGGGCTAGGAATTGCAAAACCACCCCCAGGGAGCCAAATCGGCCCATGATTGTGCTTTGTGCACCGTGTCTTTATTTTTTTTAATGTTTAAATTCGTAGCCCGTGTCTAAAATCTGGAGGTGCAGCACCACCTCTGTCCTGGGCTGAACTGGTAGCCTTGGGCCCTGGGTTCACAGAGTCCTGCTCACTCAGCTACAGTCCTCATCTGGACCCTGAAGGCCCTGAGTTTGAGTTGCTGCACTAGACCTAGAGGGAGAAAGACAGAAACCAGAGCTCCAGGCAGGGAAGGAGACAAATGTGAACACACTTGAGCTGGTGAGACAAAGACACCTCCCAACACACACACACACACACACACACACACACAAGCATTAGGCAACCACACAACCTCTCTCAGTGCCAACTAGAAAGTGCAACTGCATGCTCTGCACCAACACTGCCATCCAGTAGAAACTGGAGTGGGGAATTAAGTGGGTGCAGATGATGGAAGGGAGCCCAGAGAAAACCTCCGCCTAGTGCCATGGAGGTAAAAACAGAGGCCACTTTTGGGATAATCAGAGAAACTCAAGAAACAGAGGTCCCCTGCCCAGCCAGATGGAAGGAAAGCCCTCCTCTCTTCTCAGGTTCCAGGGAAAACTTGCTCCTTGTCACCCAGAGTTCTCACAGGGTCCAGGGTCAGGACCTCCATGCACGGTTGTGCAGGGTGTGCCCCAAACTAGACACAGGAACGAGAGGTCAAGTGGAGTCTAAAGTCCAGGGCGCCCTGCTGTCAGCTAAGGTCGGTTTCCCTGAACGCACAGCGGGCTGTGTGTGCGGGAGGCAGCCGCTGGGGGGCGCCAGAGCAGACAAGGGCGGCTGCAGCGGCCGGGAGGACCCGGCTCAGGCAGGCGTCGGGCTGGACGCGTGGGGTTTCTTTGAAGCAGCTGTTTGTCTTTGTGCATTGGAGCGATTTCTGCAAGGAGCCTAGACCTCAGCCACCCCAAGGGCAAGGACCAGAGAGAGGGGCTGGGCGCCCTACGCGGCGCTCACCGCAAACAGACGCAGCACGTTGGCGACCATGATGGAGACGGAGCTGGCCGAGGCCCCCACGACAGCCACCACGCGCTCGGGGGGCGCGGCGCGCAGGGGAGGGACGCCGCCGGGGCAGCGCACTGCCGCCTCGTCGCGGTCGCCGCGGCCGCGGATCAGCGCCTGCACGAAGCTCAATGCCTGCTCCAGCGCGTACGTGTCCCGGGAGCAGGTGTCCAGCAGCCGCGCCCCCAGCCGCACGCCGGGCAGCAGCTCCGGGTCGGCGTTGACACGGTCCAGCGCGTACAGCATGGCCTCCAGCCGGTGCACGCCCTGCTCCTTCTTCAGCTGCCCGCACGCCCTGCCCGCCGCCCCCCGCGCGTGCACCGGGAACAGGCCGCCCAGCGTGAGGCCGCCAGCCAGGCGCACCGAGCCCGCCGCGCCCGCCCGCTCCAGCATCAGCACCAGGATAGGTGGCAGCAGCGCCAGCAGTGGCGGCTCCAAAATGCTCCGGGGCCGGGCCATCGACTCCCCGGGCTGCGGAAGGAGACCAGGCAGAGAGAACGGAATCGGGGGACGCTCTGAGTGCCTGCCGGGCCGGGGAGAACCGGGGAAACCGGAGCCCCGGGGGTTAGGGACAGGGACCGCGCCATAAATGTTGGCTGAGCCAGTCCGAGAAGAGGTGGGATATCAACTCGGCACAGCCCCCGGCCTCCCCGTCGCTCTCAACACCCTCTGAACCTTATCACACGGGTCCCCTGCCCGACCACTGTCTCCAGCACGCGAGCCCGCCCCTTCCCGACAGTCCGGGCGGCTCTTCGTGGGCCCATCCCCAGCGCGCACCCAGGGGCGCCTCTGGAGCCACACTCACCCGTGCCCGCCGCTGCCGGGTCTGGGCGCAGCTGTGACAGCTGCCGAGGCCCCGAGAGAGGGGATTTAAGGATTGTGGGGAAGGGATGAGAGGCCTCCCTGAGGGCGGAGACCCCTCCTGAGCAGGGGTGTGCGAAGAACTGGGTCTTTCCGCATCTCCTTTCCCTCCCTCTCCTGCGCCCTGGGCTTGTTTCTTTCCTGCCTGGATGTGTGTCTGTCCTGATTCTCTGACCATCTCTCGGGCTGTCTCTGACACACACACACTATTCTGTCCTCCTCTGTCTCTTGGTTTCCTTGTTTTTCTATTTCTGTCTCTCTCTCTACTCTCTTCTCTTTCTGTCTCTCGGTGTCAATTTTTTTTTCCCTCTTTCTTTGTCTCTCTCTGTCTCTTATCCTTTTTTTTTTGGTCTCCCTCTCCCTTTCTTTCCTGGCCACAGTCTCTTTACTCCAGCTGCCTAAGGTAGTCCCAACTTTCTCCTTGCAAAATCCTGCGGTAAATCCATGAGCAGAAGGAGAAAGGAGCACAGGCTGAGTGAGCTGAGTGGGCCTGCACAGAGAGAACAGGGCTGGGCAGGAAGGAACCACGAGCAAGCCCACCTTTAATATTAGCAAGGACTGCTTAACACGCCCACAACAACCTTGCAAAGGAGAGACCTTTACCATCAGCCCCATTTTGCAGATGGGCAAATAGAGACCTGAAAAAATTAAGTGGCCCACCCAAGGTCACATGGTTGGCATGTGTCAGCAGTAGGATTTGCACCCAGATTGGTGTGAAATCACCAGCCTGCAAACCTCTGATGGAAGGAGGAGACAGGCCAGCTTGCCCTGCAGCTCAGACCCCCACTTTTGCAGCTAATGAGGGAGCCCTAAGGAGTTGTTCTTCTGTCATTTTTAAAGCCTTCCTGGGCTCTGGGAGCAGTGACTCACACCATGTGAGGCTCTGCACCTGAGTTTCCCCATCTCATCATTGAGGGCCGAAGGTGAGGGGGCTTGGTCAAAAGATACTTTTAGCATCATCCCTGCCTGGGGCCTCCGATTTGGCTCTCTGCGGCCAAGAGAGCAAAGGGCATCCTGGAGACAGATGGTGAGCTCTCAGCCCCAGAGATTAGCAGGCTTGTTCTGCAGGGCCTGAGCTGGCTTGCGCTCCATTAGACAGGGTGGATTAGGGCGTCCACAGGGATTTGGTCAAAGCTGGCAGTGGGAGCACGCAAAAGCCATGTCACCCTTTTCTCTTTCCCCAACACTTACGGCATTTGTTTTCAGAGCTGTCCAGGCACCTCTCCCTGTCAGAGGCCTGGGTCAAGTGTGACTCTATCCATTTTACAAGTTGGGAAGGATGGGGTGTTTAACTGTACAAATCTGGCATTTGATGTGGATGGGCCAGCAGCTGGGCTCACACAGCCCTTTATAGCTCTTTCCCACTCAGACTGGTCAGACAGGTCCACAGCTGATATCACAAAGCGGGTTCCCAACTCACAGGATCAGAGCACCCTTGTGGCTCCTGAGTGAAGATGGACCATCAGTGAGCAGGGGCAGAAGTCTTCACAATGGTGCAAGAAGGGGGTTGAGAGGGTCTGACCAGCGTGCTGGACAGGTACAAACAAACAAAAATGAAACTAGACTCTTTTCTTACACAAGAATAAATGCAAAATGGATTAAGACTTAAAATGTAAAACCTGAAATGATAAAGTTCCTGGGGGGGAAAAAGAAAGTAAACTCTTTGACATTGCTCTTAGTAATATTTTTTTGGACATGTCTCCTTGGGCAAGGGAAACAAAATTAAAAAAAAAATGGTACTACACCAAACCAAAAAGGCTTTGCACAGCAAAGAAAACTATCAAAAAATGAAAAAACAATCTACCCAATGGGAGAACATGTCCACCAATGATACATCAGATAAAGGATAAATATTCAAAAAATATAAGAAACTCATACAACTTCACACCAAAAAAACAAACAATCCAATTTAAAATGGGCAGAGGACCTGAATAGATGTTTCTCCAAAGAGGACTACAGATGGCCAATAGACATATGAAAAGATGCTCAATGTCACTAATCATCAGAGAGATGCAAATTAAAACCATGATGAGATATCACCTCACGCCTGTCAGAAGCTATCAATAAATCAACAAACAACAAGTGCTGGTGAGGATGTGGAGAAAAGGAAACTGTCATGCACTGTTGGTGGGACTGCAAACTGGTGCAGCCACTGTGGAAAACAGTATGGAGTTTCCTCAAAATATTATAAATAGAACTACCTTATGACCCAGCAATCCCACTTCTGGGTATTTATTCAAAGAAACCCAAAACACTAATTCAAAAAGATATATATGTATCCTTATGTTCATTGCAGCATTATTTACAAGATATGGGAGCAACTTAAGTGTCCATTGATAGATAAGTGGATAGAAAAACTGTGGTACATATGCAATGGAATATAACTTGGCCAAAAAAAAAAAAATGAAATCTTACCACTTGTGACAACATGGAAGGACCTAGAGGATACTATGCTAAGTAAAATAAGTCAGACAGAGAAAGACAAATGCCATATGATTTCACTTATATGTGGAATCTATAAAACAAAATAAATGAATAAAGAAAACAGAAACAAACTCAGATATCAAGTACATTTTGATGGTGGCCAGGTGGAAGGGGGTTTGGGGGCTGGGTGAAGGAATTAAAAAGTACAAATTCCCAGTTACAAAATAGTCATGGGAATGTGAAGCACAGCCCAGGGAATACAATCAATAATATTGTAATAACTATGTATGGTGTTGGGGGGGGGGGTACTAGACTTATCAGGGGATCGCTTTGTAAATTATATAAATGTCTAACCACTATACTGTACACCTGAAACTAATAGAATATTTAATGGCAACTATAATTTAAAAATAAAAATACAAAAACAAACAAAAATATATTTTAAAAAAAGACAAATCTTCAATTAATAACTTACTTTGCACCCTAAGGAATTAGAAAACAAGTAGCAAACTAAACCCAAAGCTAGAAGGAAGAAAAATAAAGATTAAAACAGATTATTGAAATGGTGAATAGAGAAACAATGGTGAAGATAATAAAACCACTGTTGGTTCTTTGAAATGATTAAAAAATTATTTTTTTAGTTTTTATTTAGACTAAAAAAAAAGAGAGAAGATGCAAATAATTAAGATCAAATAAAAATGGGGACATTACTCCTAATTTTACAGAAATAAAAAGGGTTATAAGAGAATACTATGAACAATGGTATGGTATAGATAAACTAGATGAAATAAACACATTCTTGGAAACCAAACTACCAAAACTTACTCAAGAAGAAACAGAAAACCTGAACAGATATATACTATTATCAGTAATAAAAAATTTCCCAGCAAAAAAAAGCCAAGGTCAGATGGCTTCTCTGGGTGAATTCTATCACACAGGTGACAACCTTTCTCAAAGTCTTTTTAAAAAATAGAAGAGGAAGGAACACTTTCTAAACAATTTGATTTGGCCAGCATTAACCTGGTACCAAGCCAGACAGACATTACAAGAACACTATAGACCAATATCCCTTATGACTATACATCCAAAACACTTAAAATACTAGCAAATTGAATCTGGCAGTGTATAGAAGGGATTATACACCATGAGCAATGGACTTATCCTAGAAATGCAATGTGCTTCACCATAAGAAAATCAATGAATGTAATACAGTACATTAATAAAATGAAGGGAAAACTATATGATCACCTCAATTGATGTAGGAAAAGCATTTGACAAAATTGAACACGCTTTTATGATTTTAAAAAAAAAAAACCACTCAGAAAAATAGGAATAGAAGGGAACTTCCTGAACACGGTAAAGGGAATTTATGAAAAATTCACCTATCATCATATTCAATGGTGAAAGTGAAAAATTTCCCCATAAAATCAGGAATAATAAATGTATGCCTGCTTTTACCACTGCTATTGAAAATTGCACTGGAAGTTCTAGCCAGAGCAATTAGGCAACAAAGAGAAATAGACGTGCAAATTGGAAAGGAAAAAGTAATACTATCTCTGTTCAGATGACATGATCCTGTATACTAAATCTTAAAGAATGTATAAAAAACATAGTGGAGCTAACAGATGAGTTTATCAAATTTTCAAGATATAAGATCAATACACAAAAAACCAGTTGTTTCTTTCTATACACTAACAATGAGCCATCTCAAAAAAAGAATTAAAAAATAATTCCAAGTAGCCCTGGCCAGGTAGCTCAGTTGGTGAGAGCATCGTCTGGACATGCTCTAAAGTTGCGGGTTTGATCCCTGGTCAGGGCGCATACAGGAAGCAACCAATGAATGCAGAAATAAGTGGAACAACAAATCGATGTTACTCTCTCTCTCCCCCTCTCTCTTTCTCCTCTCTCTAAAAATCAATAAATTGAAAAAAAATCCTTTTACAATGGTATCCAGAAGAATAAAATACCTAAAATAAATTTAGCCAAGGAGGTTAGAGACTTGTACACTGAAAACTACAATAGATAAAAAATTATGATATGGCCCAGCAATTCCACTCCTAGGTATATACCCAAGAATATTGAAAACAGGTACTCAAACAAAATACTTACACACAGATGTTCATAGCAGCACTATTCACAATAGTCAAGTGAGAAAAAACATGTCCATTAATGAATAACTGAATTAAAAATTTTGGTGTATATGTGCAATGGAATATTATTTAGTTGTAAATAACACACATTACAATAAACTTCAGAAACATTATTCTGAGTGAAAGAAACTAGACACAAAAGGTTACATACAGTATAATTCCACTTATATGAAATGTTCAAAATAGGTAATCCATAGAGACAAAGAGATTTATAGTTACAGGAGCTGGGAAGAGAATGGAACAGGGAATAACTGCTTCATGGGTAAAGTGTTTCCTTTTGGGACGAGTAAAATATTTTGGAACTCTATAGAGGTAGTGGTTCCCAACACTGTGAATGCCCTATTACTAAAATCAATGAAAAACTACAGCAACACAACCCAGAAAGAATTGTTCATAGCCCAGACCCTTTAGGAATGAAGGTTTGGGTCATCCCACCAGGTTAAGGACCATGATCAGGCGAGGTGCTTGTAGAAGGCCAAGGGAATACAGAGTGGGTGGTGGAGGGAGGTGGCTATGAATACCAGCCACGACCATGTGGCCGGTTACAGAAATGAGGACTGAAATTACCGTGATTTTATATTTTTGTTATGAACATGTTTGCTTATATCTTTGTTTTCTTTTTTCTTTTATACCCTTATCAGGCAATATAAAATGTATTGGCTTTATTTCAGAGTACTTAAGTATTTTTACTTTACATCATTGTATTTAATTTATGAAATCAATGATAAGGGTAAACATCACTTAGGGACTCTACCTCTTCTTCAGGGAAAGAGCACACTTTAAGCTGTATGCAGGATAGTTGTATCATATTAGCTGAAGTATGACCTTGTTATTGTGTTTATTTGGAGATTAAGTATGGTTTAAGGAGATGTATATGGGTAGTGCCAAGTTGTCCATGCCCTGGTGCCCAGATATTTCTTCAACATTATTCTGGATGTTTCTGTGAAGGTGTTCTTGAGTAACATTAATATTCAAATTGGTGGACTTTGAGTAGAGCAGATCGTTCTCCAGAGTGTGGGAGGGCCTCATTCACTCAACTGAAGGCCTGAACAGAACAAAAGACTCACCTTATCTGAGGAGAGAATTCTGCCAGCAAACGGCCTTCACACTTGAACTGCAACGTGTACTCTTCCTGGGTGCCCAGCCTGCTGGCCCACCCTACAGATTTTGGACTTGCCAGTCTCCATAATTATATAAGCCAATTCATTAAAATAAATCTCTCTCTCTCTCTGTGTCTCTCTCTCTTTCTCTGTTTTTACACACACACACACACACACACACACACACACACACACACACACACACACACACACACACACACCCCTTGGTTCTTTTTCTCTGAGAACCCTGACTAATATGTTTTCCATTTTCTTGGGTATAGGTCACAGGTCACATGGTAATTCTATACTTAACTTTTTAAGGAACTGTAAAACTTTTCTACAGTGTCTGAACCATTTCACACTCCTACCAGCAATGCACAAGGGTTCCAATTTCTCCACATCCTTGCCAAGATGAATTATTTCCCACTTTTTTACTATCTCCTTCCTATTGTGTGTGAAGTGGTATCTCAGTGCGGTTTTCATTTGGATTTCCTTAATAACTAGTGATGTTGAGCATTTTTTTCATGTGCTTTTGCCTATTTGTATACCTTCTTTAAAGGAAGGACTATCCACGCCCTGCCTGTGTGACTTAGTGCTTGAGCGTTGATGCATGAACCAGGCGGTCACGGTTTGATTCCTGGTCAGGGCACATGCCCAGGTTTCAGGCTCCATCCCCAATAGGGGGCGTGCAGGAGGCAGCCGATTGAGGGTTCTCATCATTGATGTTTCTATCTCTTTCTTCTTCTCCTTTCCTCTCTCTGAAATCAATAAAAACATATTTAAAAAAAGAATGACTATCCAAGTACTTTGAACCTTTATAAACTGGGCTGTCTATGGTTGAATTGTAAGAGCTTTTTACATATCCTGGATATTATGTTCTTATAAGATCTATAATTTGTGAATATTTTGTCTCATTCAATAGGTTGTCTTTCACTCTTTTGAAAATGTCCTTTGTTGTACAAAGGTTTTTCAATTTTGATAAAATCCAAATTATGTATTTCCTGGTATTTCTTATTTTGGGTGTCATTTCTAAGAGTCTATTGTCAAATCTGAGATCATGAACATTTATGTCTAGGTTTCATTGTAAGATTTTAATAGTTTTAGCTTTCACATTTGGTCTTTGATACACATTAAATTAACTTTTGTATATGATGTCTGGTGGGGGTCCAAATTCATACTTTTGCACATGGATACCCAGTTGGATATATAGAAGACCTGTATGGTAGGTGATATTTGGACAGAGACCTGACTGAAAAGTGTGATAAAGTAATGTTGATATCTACCAGGAAGAGGGGTCAGCAACTGCAGACTCTATGTACAGAGAAGTGGCACAAATTAATCAGTGAATGAATACAGGCATTTCTGCTAGACTACTGTATATGTATCCCAGAAAATTTTTGTGTTGAGGAAAAATGCCAAAAAAATCTTTTAAAAAAATTAAAAAACTGGTGTTATGGGAAGAATAGTATTTGAACAGACCACTCAAACCATAGCAGGTTTGGAGCCAGAACACTAACAAAAACCAGTTCCTATTAAAAAATAATAGCATAGTTAAAACAATGATAAATTATTAGATATATAAATACACACATATGAAAGAAAGAGAGAGAGAGAGATAACTTCACCTATTAATAAAGGTGAAAGGACCTTGGAGAAACAGACTGTGATGAAGGATTGATGCCCCTGAGTTATGAAGACCACACAGAAGTGCTCCTGTGCAAGAGCAGGTGGCCACACTGAGCTAAGAGAGAGATTGCGAGAGTTAAAGGGGTGTCAGGAACAGTCTTTTTACACCAGTTGTACTGCTCTCACCTGTGTGGGTTAATCTGCATTTTATTTGGAGTGTAAAATATTAATGTCCTGGGGGAAAATCTTATAAAAACCATGAAACTTCCCACATAAAATGGAATTAATCCACAACACAGAAGTATGTGTTGCAGCAGAACACATTTTTTCACAAAAAAATTCAGAATAGAAAAAAAGAATACATTTAGAAATGCATTTTATGAGGCTAAATACAAACTAGGACAAGATATAAAATTTACAGTCAAACTAAGAAGCATAGATCCAAAATTTATAGTAAAACATTTGCAAACTGAATTACATAAAAACATTATAATCAAGTCTGGTTTGTCCCAGAAATGCATGTTAGCAGATTAATGACTTAGAAGATTTATTAATGCAATTCACTGCATTAACAGATTAAAGGAAGAAACATGATTATCTAAATGGATGCAGGAAAAAACATTTGATGACATTCAATATCCATTCATGATTTAAAAAATATAGCAATCTAGGGATCTTCTTTAATCAGTCAAGTTATCTACAAAGCCTACAGAAAATATTGTATTCAGTGATGAGTCATTTAAGGTATTTATTTCCTTTAAAATCAGAACAAGACATTAATTCCAAACAGCATCTCTGCCACTGGCACTTCAAGCACTCTTGGATCTACTCTACTAGTCCAGTAGTGGAACAGTCTTCTCTTGTTCTAGGTCTCACTGAAAACCATCAACTTTTCCAGTTATTTGGTAAATGGGCCAGAGGCCCACTAGACATTGTACATCTGTTGTTGTAGGAAAGGCCAGATGCAACAATTTACTCTCACCAGAGAAGGAATATATGCAGAATGTTCCCCAAAATGAATACACACTTTAACAGCTGATAGCTCAAGTTTGAAAATAAAATTTATTTTAATAAACACTGCCTTTTTAATTATTCAAAGTGTGTGTATATATTTTTGGGGGACTATATATATATCCCACACCACTGAACTTCTAGAAAGTAGGAGGTCCCTGAATTTTTTTGTCAGACTTATTTTCCATTCTGTGACACACAAAAGGCTGATTAGCAATTGGTCGCATCATTCTACATTCCCACCAGCAATGCACAAGGATTCCAATTTCTGCAGGTCTTCACCGACACTTGTTTTCTGTATTGTGTTGTTTTGTTTTCAGAGCAGCCACACTAATAGGTGTGAACTGATATCCCATTGTGGTTTTGATTTGCATTTCTCTAATGGTTAGTAATGTGTATTTTTTATCAATACAAAACAATGCACGTGTCCAATTTAATTATCTTTACTATGAAATGATCTGTCTTACTGCAACACTGTGATCCCAGATTTCTTTTTCATATTATTTTTCTGGCATATTTAGTTAATCTCTTCATTTTCTACCTTCAAGTGCCCTTTAGTATTAGGTTTGTCTTTGTAAACTGTAAAGTTGATTATTTTAAAAATCATTCATTCAGCACTATTGAGCACATATTATTTGGTATATACGGTGCCAGTCACGGAGGATACAGTTTGAAGAAGGGGATTATAGTCAATGATGGAAGACAAACTTTATGATTACAATGAACCATTTTAAAAGAATGAGTGTCATGAGAAGGGATATACTGTTGTTTTTTTTTTGTTTTTGCTTTTACCTAAGTTGAATGCCAGTTAAAAATATATCTTTTATAGGTTACAAAATTTGGACATAATTTAGATAAAAATTTGTAACAGATTTTAACACTTCTCTTACCAATCAAGAAAAAGCATCAGGGGGCACCTAATTTTCCACACTTAAAATACATTATCACTTTTCCCTCTTATTATCATTGTCATTATAACTACGAATAAAAAGGGTGCACGAGAGGATAGGCGGTTAGAGCTGATGCCGAAAGACAGATTCAACCTTCTCTGGCTCCTAGCAAGGGGCGTTCTCCAGCCTCCCGCCTTTGGCCCTTCTCGGCCACCGTAGAGGTACCTACGGCGGCGACGTCTGGGAAATGTAGTTCAAAAAGAAAAGCGCTATGCTTCAGGCGGGGGACTCGTCGGCTCTCCGGGGCGCAGGCACAATTACGCCGGGCGGCCTGGCGGCGGTGAAAAATGCTCCTACGCTAGGTGCTCCGCTTGCCTACAGGGAGGCCCGCCGCTTCGCGCACTCTTCGCGGTGGGCCGGGCCCAGAGTGCTGGTGAGACGGAGCCCGGGGTGTGCTCCTCCCGCGGCGGGGCCGGGACGGCGAGTCCCAGGTCGGGCGTCGGAGCCGCGGCGGCCTCGGCAGGTGAACGCGGCCCGGGGAGGGGGCGTGGCCCGGAGAGGTACCCCGAGGAGGCCGGAAGTGGGGGCCGCAGCCTCGGCCGGGCTCCTGGGGAAATGGCCTCAGGGAAGGGAGTGCAGAAAGCTGTGTCTTGTTTCAGGGTTCGTGAGCCCTGCGGTGGTTTTCCGCTTGTAGCCTTTGTTGGGTCTCCCACCCCCCAAGAGTTTAAATGTTATTTTAGATGTATCCGTTTTTGCAAACCTTGCTTGTTTGGCATCGTTTTCCTAGAGTTTTTTAACCAAATTATTAATTTTTTAAAAATTTTGTCCTCTTGCTAAATTACTCCCTTTTCTCCTTTTTAAAGTTCATTTCTAGCCAGTGACGCTATGGCTTCTGAGTCTTGTATTTTTCGGGAGTGGGGAAGGGAAGGTGGTAGGTAGTGGTTCCTTTTGCATTTGCTGTGATTACTCTTCTTCATAAAGGAAGCACAGCCTCCAAAAGGAAGAAAAGAGAGGAATTTTTGCTTAGCTATTTATGAAAAGGACACCAAGTTCTTCAAATGACATTTGAAGAGTTAGTATAATTGTCGAAAGAAACCTTCAAAGCCTTAAGAATTTATTTGAGCCAAGATTTTGAGCACGAGCCTGGAAGCAAGATCTCAGGGGATTGGGAAAATGCTCTGGAGAATGGCAGTCTTACAACTCTTTTTATATATTTAGAATTAAAGGAGAAAAATGTAAGGAAGATTTACTAGATTGAGGTGGGCGAAAGCAAAGTGGGGAAATCTCTAGGACTGGATGAAAAGCGAATGGAGAGAGACATACTGCTTTTACACTGGTGGGTGCAGGATAGTTAACATTTAATAACTGGATGGAAGGGAGATGGTATGTGGGCAACCAGGTAACAAAAGGGAGTTTCTGTGTTGTACTTTGCTACTTGGGTAACAAAAGGGAGTTTCCGTGTTGTACTTTGCTACTTTGGGTCTTTTTGAAGGATCTGGAAGCAAAAATTATTCTGACATGCCAAAGACATGTTCTAGATACACAAGAACGATAGACAGGGCTCGCTTAAGGTAAAGATTAACCTTTTATGAAGGAAGCCGTAGGTCTGGGACATGACTACTCACCATGACCTACCCAGTTAGGAGTTAAGGTTCTGACTATGCTGTGTGGTTACTTTTGGTCACTGGGCTTGTCAGGCCGTGTAGCCTTCTTTGTATTTTCATAGTTTTAATTGTTATAGCTCAAAATATCAAAGTGCAGATGTGTGGAATACTTATTTTTCATTAATTTAACTCTGTGAGCCCGATGTGACTGCCCTTTACTCTGTTAATGCTCTTCAGATAGTACTAATCCCTTAGTTTGATTCATCTTTAGTCATAAACCACTGGCTGAAAGAGCAGGCCCAGTGACTAGAAGTATGCTTGCTGCCCACTCCTGGTTGTGGTGACCAAACTTAGGGACCCTCTAACTTGAGGTAGCCTGGGCTATGACAGGTTCCCTCTGCAGGGTGCTCAGTGTGGAGTTTGTAACCTTGTCGGGCCTAATGAGGGTGGGAGAGCTGACAAGATGGAGAGATGTCACAGCTTCTTTCTTTATTTCAGGTGCCTTCTCCAAGAGGGGTAGTGGGTAAGGAGAAATGGCCACAAAGTTGCTACCAGCCCAGGCTCAGGTGAGTGCAAGTTCTTGTACACCTTCTGGGTTCAGAGATTCAAGAACCTGCTTTATTCATTGTTGAGCTTATCTAGGCTGTAAGTCTAAGGAGGGGTCAGAGGGCCTGGCTGGTGTTTTTCTTGCCTGAGGGCCAGTCTCATTATGAATTCTGCACTTAACAGTTAAGTACTTGTTTACTAGGAATTGAATGGGCCATCAATCTTGAGCCACTGTCACACCTAGAGCTTTGTGAGGGATCCAGGGTGTTTTTGCTCTTTGGAGGGCAAAGACATGGGAAAGTCAAATAATTCCTTCACAACACTAGGAATTACAGAGGAAAGGTATGACATTTGCCTTTCCAGTCAACTGCAGCAGTACCTGGTAAAGGTCCAGGTGATTTTTAGGAAGATCCAGGAAAGAAGACGTATGAGTCAGTTGGTATGGTCAGGGATACTACTCAGTATTGGGTGATTTTGGACTGACAAGCAGTACTGGGCTCATTTAAATGATGAAAGGAAAAGAGGTCACAACTCTGGCAGTTTTGGGGAAGTGAGCAAGTCTTCCCCAAAGGAGGGAAGCATCTGGTCCACAGTGATTTATTCCCTTCTTTGCCCATCCTGGCACTTGGGGAAATAGAATTAAAAACATAAATTCTTCCCAACCCAGAAAACCTCTCTAACAAAAGTAGAAGAGAAAGAAAACACTCTTACTGAGTAAGTGTTAAGCCAGAATATGGTGTGCATCACAGGCAATCCACTAAAGAGACTGCAGAGATAGAAAGCTCCTCTTATGTAGATGAGTATAGATTCAACCCAGTTTTGCAGTTTGGCAAATTTGTTAGGTGACAAGTTAGCCCATCTCCTCCCAGGAAACTGGGAGCTTGGTACATTCAGAGAGATGGCTACCAGGTCCTTGAGGAACCTTTCCTGAATTGTGAGGCTTATTTAGCCATTAAAAAGATTTACATATAATTGGAAAGGACTGAGAAAGAAATTCTGGAAGGAAACGGGGTGGGGGAGCTGGAGGCTCCTCCTTCATTTCCAGACAACCTCTTACTTTTAATTTGTGTTTGCAGTTACAGGTCAGAATATTCCTGGCCTTGTGACCTCCTTCCTTGGTTTTGGGCGACAGTAAAGAGAAAGCAAACTGTGACCTAACACTTATTCCTTTGGAAATGTGTCTGAAGGAAATAAACTTTGCACACTTTACTGGTGATGTGCAGGTATGCTCAAGCCAGCAATTCTAGCGTTACTAAAGTGGAAATAACCTGAATACCCACCAGTAGATTAGTTATGTGAACTGATTGATCTATACATTAAAATGATGGACAGCAAATAAAACATGTTTAGTGGGATACAGATACCTGTATAATATCTCATTTTTTAAAAAAATATAAAGCCATAGTAGCATGTAAAAAGTCTGAAAGGATATACAAGAAGAAACTTGTTTCTGGTGGTAGAAAGTTAGATTAACATTTTCCCCCTGCCTATTGATCTTTTCTAAATTGCTTTAAAAAAAAGATTCTTAATAATAAAAGGGACCACTAATTTTAAAAAGGTGAGTGGTCCAGTGAAGCCAGAGAGAGGTAGACAGAAGCCTCCTTGGTGGACAGGGAGGATTCCAACCGCAGTCTTGTCACTGGGCCCTTATTGAAAGGTTAATACGGCCCACTACCCTGGGCCCTCTCCTAACAAAGCCATGCTTGGGGGATTTTCAGAGCCTTCCCTTGCCCAGGACACAGAGATAGCCCAAGGTGGTGACAGTCCAGCCACATCTGTACAATGAGAGTTTGGTCTTGATAATTGTATATTTCCATATCTGAAGCACTGTGTTTCCATCATTCTGGTTTTGTTTAATGATTTCAAATGCTCATTATGTTTGGTTGCTGTGCTTTAACTTCTGAGGGCACAATGCTTCGTTCACAGTAGGTACGTGATAAATATGTGCTCAGTAACTGAGGGGTGGTCAGGAAGTATTTGGCTTGAAATACTTAGGACTCTAAGTGGTGACAGGGTTGCTGCTCAGTCATCCTCTTGTGGGGATGGGCCTGGGTGAGCAGAAATGGGTTTGCATTACAGGAGTCTGTGACATTCAGCGATGTGGCCGTGCTCTTCAGCCAGGATGAGTGGCTATGCCTGGATTCTGTGCAGAGAACCTTGTACCGGGAGGTGATGCTAGAGAACTACAACACCCTGGTCTCTTTGGGTAAGGACCTTGTCATGTGATGCAGAATCTGCTGGGGAGAGCATCTTGGTGCTCTCGCATCTTAGTGCTCTCTCCAAGGCCGACATTTAGTGCTTGTCCAGGTTCAGCCCACCACTGTAGTAGGTGGGCTTTGAGAGTGGTAGTTGCTATTCCCCTCAGCTACTGGGAAGGTTTCAGCTTGATAGAGTTAGTGATGGACATCACCAACTTTTGTGCTTTTCCTATTTCCTACCCCCGGAACTCTGTTCCCCTGCATCTCATAGGAGGTTCCAGCTTAAAGGAGTGCACAGCCAGAACTCTAACTTTTACCACCTCTTGGCCATCCTCTGGGAGCTCAGTTTTAAGTCCCTCTCAGAACAAACCTCTCTCTTTCCTTGGATTATTCCTCTGGCCTATAGACCCTGGGGCTGTATCTGTGTGCCAGGATGGCAGCTCATGTCTGTACTATGGACTCATTCTCCTTTTCTTGCTCACAAACAGGAATTATGTTTTCCAAACCAAAAGTTATCTTCCAGTTACAGCAAGGGGAAGACCCGTGGATGGTGGAAAATGGAATTTCTCTTGGTGCATGTCTAGGTGAGTGATAGTCATTGGGGAATGGCATAGCTTATCTTACTGCTGCTTGTTAGCAGTGAGGCCACTCTCAGCTGACATTGATTAGGGCCCTTGCTGATGTGTCAGGCCAGATGGGAAATGCTGGAAAGATACATCTTCACACTCTTACCATTTTGAGTACTTGATATAGCAGGTTCAGAGGGAGAGTTGGATTTTCCCAATATGGGTTGCACTTTTTTAATATGCCCCTTATAATTTGAATGCAAAATATATAATGCAATAAATAGTGTATAAAGGTTTGTGATTCATATCTTCCCCTTTTTTCCTTGTTTTCATTGGATTAATTATTTTCTTAAATTATTTTGCTTTGTGGTTTGCACATACCTTTTAACACTAAATACATCCCTTATTGTTCCATGTTGGTTTTTTGCTTTAACTTTTTTTGTCTGCAACTTATTGCACATGATTCAGCTAAAAAGGAAAAGCAGATGTACTTGTATTTATGTACAAGCAGGGAGAAAGCAGGGGTAGCAAAATTGTAAGTTATCAAATATAGGCAGAATGTTTGCAGATATTCATCATGCTTTTCTCCTAAATTTTTTATGTGAAAATTTTCAAGATAATATGTTCCACACCCTGACGACCAGGATATAGCTCTCAATCTCTAAAACCTCTTGGATTGCTGGTTCATAAGCTCTCGCTCTCTGTTCTACTTTGAATTTTATCTTTGTTTCTGGCACCAGAGGATGATTCTCTTTTGAGTTTTGCTGCTTATCCAGCATTTATTTCTCTTGATGGCAGGAGACAGGCTTTCTGTGTCCATTTAGTCTTGTGTTTCCTTTCATGAACTCTGTCTTCAGATTTTCCACTTTGGTTTGACTAGAATATGTTCTTAAATAATGTTTTCAGAAAGGTTCATGTGCACTATAGTTGTGCATGTCTAAAATAATTTTACCTCTCCTGTGGGAATTATGTTTTGAATCTAGAATTCTGGCTTTTTTCTCCCCCTCTGAATTGTCCAAATTTTGCTCCAGTGTCTTTGGATTCTGAGTGTTGCTAAAAAATCTTCTGTTAGCGTCATTATGCTTCCTCTATTTCCTGTATAGAAAACCTGTTGTTTTTTTTTGTCTTCTGTCTGAAATTATAGAATATCTTCTTTATCTGTGGAATTCAGAAAATTCATTAGGTTGTATCAGGGAGTTTATTTTTTTAATATTGTTGTTTGGCACTCATTCGCCCTTTACTTTCAAGAACCAAGTCTTTTTCATTTCAGGGATCTTTTTTTCTATTACATATTTACACACACTCTGCCACATTCCATTAACAATTCAAGGAACCTGATGCAAGAATAATGATATAATAAAACAGAAATTCATTCAGAGCTCTAGAAAATAAATATATCTGTTGTAAGGACCAGAATGGGTAGCCAGAATGAGTTTCAGACTTGGCTCTGAGCTTTCTGATTGTCAAAGAAATCATTAGTATCAAATGAACTCTAATTCATTAATAAGCACTCAAAAATTATTTTTATTTGTACAAGGTATAAATAGTATTATAAAAAAAAAGAGCTAAAAAAAGAGACTCACCTGAAATTTTACCAACCATGATGAACCTTTGGTGGTATTTTACTGTTTATCCTTTCAGACTGTGAGTATTGTTTGAGTGTGTTTGTACATGAGAGAGACAGACACACACACAGAAGGAGAGAAATAGAGAGATTAATTATATATATTGCTCTTGAGCCTGTTTTTAATTGTGAATGTTCTTCAGTTATTCAACCCTCATTAAATAAACGCCTACCTCTTTGAAAGAGCTCTATTATATTGTTGAGCTATATTTACTGAACAGTCTTTAAAATTTTAGTTTTCAGTTTTTCCCTGTTTATATTGCTGCTATGGCTATACAATAAAAAGATAAAAAGCTCTGAGAGTAATTACAGCACAAAGGTGTGAGTATTGTGAATAAAAAGGCAAGGAATGTGAGTTGAAAATTTATATAGGATTTTTTGAAAAACTATTCAACCTCATTACAATCAATGAAATTCAAACTAAAACAATGAGATGCCATTTTTTCTTATTTAATTACCAGAAATTAAGAAATACATATCCAATGTTTTGCTACTGCTCTGAGGGATATGCAGTATCTTTAGTTGGATTTTGATTGGTATATTCTTTCTGGAGGACTGTCTGGCTTTATTAAAATCAATTCCAGGTTTGGAAGTTATCTTAGGAAAATAATTTTATTATTGTGCAAAGTTGCAAATATGGTGTAAAAGAATGTTATAATATGAGGGATTACTGGGGAAAAAGAAAGCTAAATGACTCTCAGAGGGGATTTAGTAACTTATATGTTCACACATTGGAATATTATTACATAGCCATTAAAATGAGGCTGTCATTCTACTGGAGATAAGCTCACAATTTTTAAAATACATTTTATTGATTTCAGAGAGAGGAAAGGGGAGGGAGAGAGAGAGAGAAACATCAGTGATGAGAGTCATTGATTGGCTGCCTCCTGCATGCTCCTCACTGGGGAATCGAACCCGCAACCCAGGCATGTGCCCTGACTGGGAATTAAACCACAATCTCCTGCTTCATGTGTCGTTGCTCAACCACTGAGCTATGCTGGGCGGGCTCACAATTTTTTTTTAAGTGAAGAGGGGGAAGGAATAACCTTAGTTTCAATCTGATTTTATTATATATTTATTTATTTTTATCCTCACTTGAGGATATATATATATATTTTTTCTTTTTTCAGAGAGAGTGGAGGGGGGTGGAGAGAGAGAAATACCCATGTGTACAGTGATTGATTGCCTCCCACAAGGGCCTGGAGCCAGGTATTGAGCCTGTTACTAAGGTACGTGCCCTTGGCTGGAATCATACCTGGGATCCTTCAGTCTGCAGGCTGACGCTCTAACCACTGAGCCAAACCAGCTAGGATATGATTTTATTTTCTAAGTCAAAGTGTCTTTTAATATACAGAAAAAATGTGGTGAGCTAAATTTCACATATAATAGTGATTATATTTGCATGATGTGTTTATGTGTGAGCTGTATTTTCACTTTTATAGTTTTCTTAATTTTTCTTATGATTGTATGTTTCCTTTTTGGGTAAGGAAATTAAAGCTCTTTCATAAAATACATTTTTTTTTTTTTTTAAATTCTCACCCGAGGTATGTTTGTTTTGTTTTTGTTTTTATTAACTTTAGAGAGAGAGAGAAACATTGATCGCTTGCCTCCCGTATGTGCCACGACTGGGGATCGAACCTGAAACATAGATATGCGCCCTGACCAGGAATCAGACCCGCAGTCTTTTGGTATATGGGATGATGCTCCAATCAACTGAGCCACTAGGCCAGGCAATACATTCATCCCTTTTGAATCAATGCTTCTGTTTTTTGCACTGTATCCTAAGTGATCAAAAAAGTGGTCAAATTATTCTCAAGAAAGTACCCTTCTCTCAGTTTTTCCCATATCATTATATGGCACCTCTCTCAACCGAGCTATCTAAGCTAGAAGGTTGGTATTATCCTTGAGTCCTCTCTTTCACTTACTCTGTAAACTCTGTTAATATGTGAAGATGCCTGTTATCCCTACCTCCAAAACAACCCAAATGTGCCCTCCTCTACTACCATGCTGCTGCAACATCCTATCACCTCCATCCAGGAAGATTTTGGCAGTCTCCTAATTGGCTGCTCTGCATCTGCCTTTGTTCTCTTTTCCTCCCTCCCCCATTTACAGTCCATTTGTTACAAAACCATAGTTATCCTTCTTAAAACTATCATGTCCCTCCTAACCCTCAGTGATACTTAAAAGAAGTTCCAAATACCTTTCTATATCTTATAAAACCCCACATGATATGGCCCCTGCCCACTGCTTTACCTTGTGGCACTCTTTCCTTGTTGCCTCTTGCTTAAGTTACACTGGACTTCTTTATGTTTTTTGAAGGCACAAAACTTATTTCTGCCTTAGAGCCTTTGCGTTAGCTATTGTTTCTGACTGGAATTATCTTTATACCCACATTTTTGCATGACCAGCTCTTGTTATTTGGATCTCATGTTTAATTTTATTTTCTCATCACTCAGTTTGAAATAGCTTGTTTACTCTTATTATACATCACCTTGTTTTTGTTTGTTTTCTTAAAGTTCTCATCACTTCTTAGTACTTCTTTGTTTGTTTACTTGGTCATTGTTAGTATCCTACTACTAGATTGTAAACCAGATGAAAATCAGACTCTTGACTGGCACATTCCTTGTAATTGTGAGTCTTGACCTTTGCATGGTGCATAGTGGGCACTCAGTAAATATTTTTTGACTAAGTTAAAAAACCATACCAACATTGAATGAGTCTCAAAACAGAATTAGTTGATGAATTGTGTTTCAGAGAGCTTTTTAGGGACAGTATCTCTTTTACTTTTTTTTCATAGCCCCTCTTCAGTTTTGTCTTGAATTTATGTTGAGTACACAGTTGGTTGACTGGAAGATGAAGCTGGAGAACAACACATCCTGCTTTACACAGAAATGCCCTGCACCCTTCTGAGTTGAGCTTTGTTACTAGATCAGGCCTGGATCCTCCGCCTGGAAGATATTCCCTCTGAGTTCGTCAACTCACCTGTATATTGGTTTCTTCAGACCCTTCCCATCCAGGCATATCTTTATCCTGCTTCTTTCTCTTCCCCTTCTTTTCTATCCTAAGATTCCAAGGATATGTTTGTTTTGATCTTTGTATATTTTTGTGTCACTTTTCTTTAGTCTCAGTGCAAGGGAGACTTACATGTTTTGCTTATTTTAGGATGGGAGAGCTTGTTTGAAACCACGATTTCCAAAGAAGAATATCAGGAAATAATGAATAAACTCATAGGTGATGATACTTTTGACTTCAAGTTGGGGAAAACCTACATAAGTGAAGACAAGCTAGAGAAGCAACAGGGCAAAAAGAATAAACCTTTCAGGAAAGTCTCAGTTACCATAACAAAAACCTATGCAAAAGAGAGGAGCTTTGTAGGTATTGAACTTGAGAAAAATCTTGGTCTAAAATCATCACTTATTAGGAAACCCAGAATTATTTCCAGAGGAAGGAAGCCCCATTCACAGCAGTATTCAGTTCTATTTAAACAACTGGGAGTCAATACAGTGCGAAAATGTTACAAATGTAACATCTGTGGGAAAATTTTCCTCCACAGTTCTTCTCTGAGTAAACATCAGAGAATCCACACTGGAGAGAAGCTCTATAAATGTAAGGAATGTAGGAAAGCTTTTAGCCAAAGCTCATCCCTAACTCAGCACCTGAGAGTTCATACTGGAGAGAAACCTTATATATGTAGTGACTGTGGAAAAGCATTCAGTTTCACTACATCTCTCATTGGACATCAGAGAATGCATACTGGAGAGAGACCTTATAAATGTAATGAATGTGGAAAAACATTTAAAGGTAGTTCATCTCTTAATAATCACCAGCGAATTCATACTGGAGAAAAGCCCTATAAGTGTAATGAATGCGGGAGAGCCTTTAGCCAGTGCTCATCTCTTATTCAACATCATAGAATTCATACTGGAGAGAAACCGTATGAATGTAGTCAGTGTGGAAAAGCCTTTACTTCAATATCACGTCTAAGTAGACACCATAGAATTCATACTGGAGAGAAACCTTTTAATTGTTATGAGTGTGGTAAAGTATTTAGTTATCACTCAGCTCTTATTATACATCAGAGAATTCACACAGGTGAGAAACCTTATGTATGTAAAGAATGTGGGAAAGCCTTCAGCCAAAGCTCTGCTCTCATACAACATCAAAGAATTCATACTGGAGAAAAGCCCTACAAATGTAATGAATGTGGAAAAGCTTTCTCCTGGATTTCACGGCTTAATATACACAATAGAATCCATACCGGAGAGAAACCATATAATTGTAAAGAATGTGGAAAAGCCTTCAGTTCCCACTCAGCAGTTAATACTCATCGAAAAATTCACACTGGAGAGAAACCTTATAAATGTAATGACTGTGAAAAGGCCTTCAACCAAAGCTCAGCTCTAATTCAGCACCAGAGAATTCATACTGGAGAGAAACCATTTAACTGTAAAGTGTGTGGGAAAGCCTTCAGGCAAAGTTCATCCCTTATGACACATATGAGAATTCATACAGGAGAAAAGCCTTATAAATGCAAAGAATGTGGAAAAGCTTTTAGTCAGAGCTCATCCCTTACTAATCATCAGAGGACTCATACTGGAGAAAAACTATAAGTATAATGCATGTGGAAAATCTTCCAACTGAAGTTCATTCCATACTGAATATCAGAGAATTCATCCTGGAGAGAAAATGATAAAAAGTACTTAAACTTCAGAATTTAGACCTCATCAAATATCAGAGACTTCATGGCGCAGGATAGCCTTCGGGATATTAAGAAAATACCTATGTTTTTTCCCCATATGTTCTTAAAGTTATTACTGAATATAAAAATAGAGAATTTGTAATATCAAAGGGTCAGTATGTTTTTTCTTTCTGGTGATGTATGATAATAGCCACAAGCTTTCACAAGCATCACTGGGAAGCATGTTGACATACATAAAAGTGCAGCCATAAAATCTAAATTCCAAATTAATCTGGGAGTCTATTTTTTGAAATTATATTAAAGTGTTATACAAGCAAGCTGCACTAAGAAGAATGTTTTGGGAAAGAAATGTAAGCAAGTGACCTGTAGCTACCTCACTGTCACTAAAACTTGTTTGTTTTTTTTATTTAAAAGCAAATTCTGTACTTGCTGGTTGTTACAACTTTTAGGTTGTTTCTCTTCTGCTTTCTAAGCCATCCACTTGAAAAATCACTTCATAACTTATGTAGGTATACAGTCCTGTGAGTTTTCTCCCTGAGTACTTTTTTCAAACTCGGAATCAGATCTAAAGGTACTTTATTTTAAATGACAAAATGCATGATATTTCACTTGTTTTTCTCATAAAGTGATTACATTTGCTGTATTAAGTTGAAGAAGGTTATTCAGACAACTACTACTTTTGCAAGTTAATTTACAACTCTTGGCCCCCCAGGCTGTGCCTGTTTCCTGAGCTCTGTAATCACCAGCCACTGGAACCCAGATTGTCCTCCCTAAAGGTAAAGTGAACAAGGTTACTTTTGCCCCCACCACATGGTGCTGATTACCTACGTTCTGCAGGCCACTAGACATAATCAGTCTCTCAGTTCAGATGCTTCTTTCTACAAAAATGGACTATTACTTCCTTCAACAAGTTAGTCTACTTGAGCATTTCTGAAATGTAAGTAATTTGAACAGTTATTTCACAAACCAGACTAAAATTGTTGAACTTTATAGAGGCCAACATCTAGTTTTGCCCACTTTATCAGGAGTAGGAAGCACTTAAGGACTGAAATATCCATTTGTTTAAAAAAACAAACCACAAACACACAGAAAAGATGCTATTAGAGGTGGAGTCTAAGCAAAACAAAAATCACTTTTTGTCTCCTGGGACTATTGAGTCTCATTGATTCAGACCTGGGAGGAACAAACTTTTCTGAGTCATGTAATGCTCCACCTGCAAGACCCCTTTTCCCACAACCATTCTTTTAAATTCTGTAATTCCTGGGGAAATTTCTAGGAAAATATAATGTCCCTGTCTTAGTTTGTTTGGGCTCCTATAACAAAATATCAAAGATTGGGTGACTTATAAACAAATTTTTCTCACTATTGAAGGCTACCAAATTAAAGATCAAGGCACTAGCATGGCTGTATTCTGGTGGAGGCCCTCTACCAGCTTTAAAGGTGGGGCCTCTTAAAAAGGTCACTAATCACATTAATGAGGGCTCCACCCTCATGACAATCACCTCCCAAAGGTTCCATTTTCTAATGTCATTGCCTTTGGAGTTAGGATTTTAACATACAGGTTTTGAGTGGACACAGACTTTTAGACCCAAGCATTTCTCAAGTATTGATAATCCTAAAATCAGATGAAAAAACACACCAAAAAACTGAATATATATTAGATATCTCTAATATATATCCAATATATACTAGATATATTAGATATGTCTAATATATATCTAATATAATCCAGTACTGAAGCCAGACAGGGAAGCTCAAGAAAGGAAAATTGCAGGCCAATATCATCCATGAACAGAAATGTAAAAATCTCAAAGCATTAGCAAATGTAACCCCAAAGTTCCTAAACATAGTTTAATACATCATGTAAATGTAGGTTTTTAAAAAAATGGGAATTCATGGTTTACTTAATATTTTAAAACTTACAAATGCTGTGCACCACCTTAACAGGTTAAAGGAGAGAAATCTGTGTGCCTATATCATCAAATACAGAAAAAGTGACCAAAATTCTCACCAGTCATGTTAAAACTTAAGCAGCAGTAGAAAGGAACTTTCTTAACCCTGAATGAGCTGAACATCACATTTAAGATGGAATGACCTCAGAGGTTGTACCCAAGGGCCATTCCAAGGTCAACATTGTGCAGGCCACTGCTGAATTTCAATGTGTCTCATTAATAAAACTGTAACACCTCTCTTCTGTCTACACTTGCTCTTTCCATTCATCTCCCTAGATCACCAGAGGAAGAGACTGTTGGTTCCTGTCACAAGTAAGGAAACAGGAAACCAAAATATGTGTATCCTAAGAGAACTAGACAAAGAAGTAAAAATTAAGTTGTCAACATATTTTCTATGCCTAATTTAACTTATTTTCAAAGAGCTGTTCAAAATCTAGGCAAAAGAGGAAGATTTACATTTTCATACTTGTTAATAGGCCATTTTCAAAGCAACCTGAAAAAGGAAAATGTGCTTTAACTTTTATTATAATATGGTCTATGTGCCTGATATATTTATAGTATTTCAAAGTCATTAGGTTATTTTGAAATGTCCATTTATCTTTTCAGGTGGTTTGGACTCATCTCATTGGCTGTTGCATTATTAAATAGATGTTTTCTCATAAAGAGATCTGTGAAATGAATGGGCTGTTTTTTCTATATTGCCCCTCCACTGGTTTGTCAGATGTTTCCTCATTATTAGGTTTATGCTATGCTTTTTAGGTAAGAAAACCATTGAATAACATTGTATTCTCAGTTCATTATGAAACTGGACACACGGGGTCCGAGGCACCTGTCACTAGAGCCAAATTAAGCAGAGACAGGGTTGAATCATGTGAGCACATTCTGTTTATTAAAGATCAAAAACCTTGCAAAAGCACACAATTATTTTACATACATATGGAGTACCCATCAAGATAAGCAAGGGAATGCTTAACAAAATTTAGAAAAATGAGTGGGGAGCACTGTGGACAAGGCTTCCAAAGTTCTGATCAAGTTCTCTTTTGTAAGTAGAGTTTGGTATATGGGTATTCTTTTTATTATTCTTAAACTGTACCTACGTATACATTATGTGTATGGCACACACCAAAATAATTAAAACTAATCATAAGCTGATGGGAGCTAGTTAAGCACTGATCCTCTTAAAGGTGTCTAAACTCAGGTTTTGTTTTTTCAAGTCACTTTCCCTGACCAACAAACCGAGTCTGCTGGCTGGTATAGGCAGGCGGCTCTCGGAGGGGACCAGCGGCCTCATTGCTCACGTCGGCCCCCTCTCCCAGGGCAGCTCCCACGTGCACAGCTGGCTAGCCCGCGAGCTGTGAGACTGCTCACCTCCCGGAAGTGGTCGCCTCGCGGCGCCCTCTGGGAAGTGTAGTCCCAGCCGTGACCGGAGACAATTCTCCCGTAGTCGATGGGGCGGCGGGGACGGCTCACTGCTGCTTTGGGGCTTGCGGCGCGGGTCGTTCGGCCTCCGCTTGGGCGTCCAGCCGTGGGCTCAGAAGCTCCCCGGGCTTTTCCGGGCTGTGGGCGGTACCAGCGCCTATCTCCGCGTGAGTGGGGAGTGTGCAGGGTCGAATAGGGCAGGGCTGGGCCGGGGACACGCCCGGAGCCCGTGGTCCCGGCGGCCTGAGCCGCGACGCCCTGCAGGGAGGGAGGCTGGCGTTCAGGGACTGCTGTGGGCGGGGTCTTTTGTGGCTCTCTCTCCCAGGTCCGCTCTATTTTCAGGGTCTTTTAAAAAAATTAAACAATAATGTATCCCTATTGTTGAAAGTATTACAGATGTCCCTTCTTCCTCCCCCCCATTGACCCCTCCACTCGGCTCCCACCCCCGCCCCCAGGCAGAGTCCTTTCTCCTGGGGTCGATGGGGTGCGGGACCGCACACCGCTTCTTTGGGGCTTGTGGCGCAGGTCATTCCGGCTCCTACAAGGCGTCCTGCCCAGGAGCCTACCGTGGGCTGAGGAGCTCCCCTGCCTCTTCTGGGCTCCGGGCGGTGCTGGCGCCTTTCTCCGTGCGGGTGGGAAGTGTGCGGGGTCGTATAGGGCCCGGGGGGCCGGGGACACCGGGAGCCCGTGGTTCAGGAAGCCCGTCCCAGCGGCCCGAGCGGGCAGTGCTCTGCGGGGGAGGGAGTTGCAGGTGCCGGGATTGCTGTGGGTCGGGGTCTTTTGTGGCTGTATTTTCTGGGTCTCCTAAGTGAAACAAAAAAACACAATAGCTAATACCTATGGAGAACTAACCCGTGCCAGGCACTGTTCTAGTGCCTTAGATCAGTGATTTTTGACCGGTGTGCTGGTCCAAGGGTTTTTAAAACATGCAATACCTGACTAGTCCGGGGCATTGACCTCATGTCCCTTAGGATATCAAATAAAAAATGACAACTGCCAATACAACAATAGCTGTGGGGTGTGAATGAATCAAAAGTATACCTATTTTTTTGTCAGATCAGCAAAAATATATATTTTTGTGTGCCGCAGAATTTTATAATAGTTTATTTGTGCCATGAAATAAAAAAGGTTGAAAATCGCTGCCTTGGAATAATTAACTCATTTTACCCTCCAATCACATGTAGGTTGGCTGTCCACTGCCCCCATTTTACAGATAAAGAAACTGAGGCAAAGTGGCCAGGAAATATACTACATTTAACTGGGGCCTTGGACTCCGACCAGGATTCCCTTCCAGGCTCCAATACTTACCATTCTGTTTCTTTGGGAAAATTACCAAGTTCCCTAGTTCTCAGTCTCACATCTGTAAAATGGAGTAGCAATACTTATTTTTTAGAATTGTTTTGA
This sequence comes from Miniopterus natalensis, assembly GCF_054644295.1. NCBI lineage: Eukaryota > Metazoa > Chordata > Mammalia > Chiroptera > Miniopteridae > Miniopterus > Miniopterus natalensis. The sequence goes on from NC_142084.1 coordinate 78,205,865, forward strand.
GTATTAAAAATAATACATGAGAAGCACTCAAGATTCCTGGCGTGGAGCAGGTGTGCATATAGTATCTATAATTAACTTGTACAGCAGCTGCCCTCAGGCTGGTTGAGGTGCACCATCCAAAGTATACCCTATACCCAGTCTGTTGAGCTCTCACTAGGTGCTATACCCCAATCACCCCATGCAAACTCAGGCAGCCAATGCAGGCAGCTGGGCCAGGGCCCTTTTCTGACACTTGTCTGGCTGCTCCAGGCACTCCCTTACCTTGCTCTCCCAATCCGGCTTTGGTTATGAGAGGCTGAGGGCTATTCTGATCTGTGGATGCTACAGGAGGAGGCACCAGTGGAATCTGTGGTTAGGAGGGACAACAGAGTAACACTCTGGCATGCATCTTGTGTGAGAGGGAGTGGTTTAACCATATTACCTTAGGTGAAGTATGCTAAGGTAGATGCAGAGAGACAGACATGGAAAGTTTGCAGGTTATATTTTACTCACAGTTTGAGGGAGAACACAGGACTCCAGGCAAGCCACTCAGGGGAAGCACCTAGATCTGTCATGAAGGAGAGAGAAAGGGAAATGTGGGCAAGCATATTTATCGTGGTTTCTTCTGGAAGGAAAGGGCTAGGCAGGATAAGCAGGCTCGTGTTTAAAAGTGGCAGCCTGGGAAATTCATGTTCTCTGTGATTGTTAGAGTGTATAGTTTAAAGCTGTCTAAGGACTCCAGATATCTATGGATGAGTCACAATTTGCTAATTGACCCTCAGCGGATGTTAAAGCATCAGTTTACAGAAATTAGAAGTATGGTTAACACAAAGAGGAAAAGGAGATTGACAAATTGTCTTGGCGATTCTTGGCTTGATACCTTTTTACATGGTTTGCAACATTTATGTGGACTGGCTTTGTTGAGATCTGATGGACATTATGGGTGGTTGTAACTTCCTCTCTCTAAGCCATTCCTTGACACCAGAGTTCCTCATGACACTTTTTCCCTCTCCAGATTGACCTTGACAGCACTCTGCTCTCCCTTGGCAGGAAACTAAGAAGGAAAGAATGGTCGTGGATTTGCTGCCTGCTCAGGTGATGGTAAGTGAAGTTTGTCTTTTTCATGATTTGCCTTCTGGGTTCAGAGATGGCGGGCATGTTGCCATTCTCTGTCCAGGTACTTGTCTTTCCAACGAAAACTGGAGAATCCAGAACCTTGTAACTTTTCCCCAGTGTACTGGACTTATTGAGGGACTGCTGAGAAATGTATGCCCTTTCCCTAGGTCAGTTGTAATTCTCCCAAACTCACTTCGTGACCGGATCTTGGCTATTGTAAATAACGCTGTTAAGAGTAGAGGGGTGAATATATTCTTTCTGATTGGTGTTTCTGGATTCTTAGGATGTATTCCCAGAAGTGGGATTACTGGGTCAAATGGCAGTTCCATTGTTAAGTTTCTGAGGAAATTCCATACTGTTTTCCACAGTATGTGCACTCTGGTTCCTCTTTCTCCACATCCTCGCCAACACTTGTTCTTTGTTGATTTGTTGATGGTGCCATTCTGGCAGGTGTGAGGTGATACCTCATTGTAGTTTTAATTTGCATCTCTCTGATGATAAGTAACACTGAGCATTTTTTCATATGTCTGTTGGCCATCTGTATGTCCTCTTTGGAGAAGTGTCTATTCAGGTCCTTTTCCCATTTTTTAATGGGATTTTTTGTCTTTCTGGTGTTGAGTTGTATGAGTACTTTGAATATTTTGAAAATTAACCCCTTACCAGATGTATCATTGTCGAATATGTTCCCCCATACAGTGGGTTTCCCTTTCATTTTGTTGGTGGTTTCTTTTGCTGTGCAGAAGCTTTTTTATTTGATGTAGCTCTGTTTATTATTTTCCTTTGTTTTTTGTTTCTCTCGCTCTCAGAGATGTATTGGTGAAGATCTTTTATATGAGATGTCTGAGATTTTAATGCCTATGTTTTCTTCTAGGATTTTTATGATTTTGCGACTTACATTTAAGTCTTTTATCCATTTTGAGTTTATTCTTATGTATAGTGTAAGTTGGTGGTCTAGTTTCACTTTTTTGCATGTACCTGTCCAATTTTCCCAGCACCACTTATTGAAGAGACTGTCTTTACTCCATTGTATGCTCTTGCCTCCTTTGTCAAATATTAATTGACCATATTGGTGTGGGTCGGTTTCTGGGGTCTCTGTTCTGTTCCATTAGTCTATATGCCTGTTCCTGTGCCAGGACCAAGCTGTTTTGATTACAGTGGCTTTGTAGTTTAGTTTGATATTTGGTATTGTGGTCCCTCCAACTTTGTCCTTCTTTCTCAATATTGTTGAGGCTATTCGGGGCCTTTTGGGTTCCATATAAATTTTTAGAATATTTGTCCTAGATTGGTGAAATATGCCATTGATATTTTAATAGAGATTGTGTTGAATCTGTAGATTGCTTTGGTAGTATGGACATTTTAATGATAATTAATTCTTCCAATCCATGAACACAGTATATGCTTCCACTTGTTTGTATATTTTTCTATTTCCTTTTTCAACATCCTACAGTTTTCCAATTACAGGTGTTTTTCCTCCTTGGTTATGTTTGTTCCCAGGTATCTTATTTTTTTGTTGTTGCAATGGTAAATGGGATTTATTTTTAGTTTCTTGTTCTGAGAGTTCATTTTTGGTGTATAAAAATGCCATTGATTCCTGGATGTTAATTAGTATCCTGCTACTTTGCCAAGTTTATTTATTAAATCTAGCCATTCTTTTATGGAGTCCTTAGGGTTTTCTATGTACAGTATCATGTCATTGCAAATAATGACAGTTTTACTTCCTCCTTTCCAATTTGGATGGCTTTTATTTCTTCTTGTCTGATCGCTGTGGCTAAGTCTTCTAGTACTATCATGAATAAGAATGTTTCTTAAGGGAAACACTTAGTTTTTGCCCATTGAGTATGATATTTGCTGTAGGTTTTTCATTTATGGCCTTTATTATGTTGAGTTATGATCACTCTATTCTCATTTTGCTGAGGGTTTTTATCATAAATGGGTGCTGGATTTTGTCAAATACTTCTTCTGCATCTATTTATATTATTATGTAGTTTTTATCCTTCATTTTGTTTATGTTGTGGATCACGTTTTTGTTTTGATTTGTGAATGATGTACCATCCTTGCATCACCAGAATAAATCCCACTTGGTCATGGTGTATGATCTCTGTAATGTATTGCTGGATCCGATTTGCTAATATTTTGTTGAAGATTTTACCATCTATGTTCATCAGGGATATTGGTCTGTAATTTTCTTTCTCTGTAGTGTCTTTATCTGGTTTTGGAATTAGGATAATGCTGGCCTCATAAAAAGAGTTTGGAAGTCATTCTTCTTCTTGAAATTTTTGGGATAGTTTGATGAGGACAGGTGTTAGTTCTTTGAATATTTAGTAAAACTTGCTTGGGAAGCCATCCTGTCCAGGACTTTTGTTGCTGGGAGTTTTAAAATTACTGCTTCAATTTCATTAGTTGTTATCAGCCTATTCAGATTTCCTGTTTTTTCCTGGTTGAGTTTTAAAAGATTGTATGTTTCTAGGAATTTGTCCATTTTGCCCAAGTTGTCCAGTATTTTCTTACAGTGCTTTGTATTTCTGTGATGTGAGATGTTACTTCATCTCTTTCATTTCTGATTTTATTATTTGGATCCTCTCTCTTTGTTTCTTGATGAGTCTGCCTAAAGGTTCATGCATCTTGTTTATCTTTTCAAAGAACTAGCTCTTGGTTTCATTGATCTTTTGTATTTTTTTCTTAGTCTTTATGTCATTTATTTCCACTCTGATCTTTATTATTTCCTTCCTTCTACTTACTCTGGCTTTCCTTGTTGTTCTTTTTCTAGTTCTTATAGTTGTAGGATGAGATTGTTTATTTGAGTTTTTTCTTCTTTCTGGAGGTAAGCATGTAATGCTGTGAACTTCCCTCTCAGGACTGCTTTCACTGTGTCCCATAAATTTTGGGTTATTGTGTGTTCACTTTGTTTCCAGGAAATTTTTATTTCTTCCTTTATCTCGTTGGTAATCCATTCATTGTTTATTAGTATGCTTTTTAACCTCCATGTGTTTGAGTGTTTTGGGGTTTTGTTATTGTAGTTTTCTAGGGTAGATTTCTAGTGTCTTGCTATTGTGATCCAACAAGATGCTTGATATGACTTCAATCTTTTTGAAGTTAAGACTTATTTGGCGTCCTAACATGTTGTCTGTCTTAGAGAATGTTCCATGCGCACTTGAGAACAATGTATATTCTGCCGCTTTATGATGAAGTGTTCTGTAAATATCAGTTAACCCCACCTGATCCAGTGTGTCATTTAAGGTTGAGGTTTTCTTTTTGATTTTTTGTCTAGAAGATCTATCCAGTGATGTCAGTGGGGTGTTTAAGTTCTCTACTATGACTGTATTGCTTTTAATCTCTCCCTTAATGTCCTCCAAGAGTTTATTTTATGTATTTAGGCCCTCCTATGTTGGGTACATATATGTTTACAAGGGTTATATTTTCTTGTTGGAGTGGTTCCTTTAGTATTATGTTGTAACCTTCTTTGTCTATTTTAGGGCCTTTGTTTTGAAGTCTGTTTTATCAGATATGAGTATTGCTACCCCAGCTTTTTTTTGGATTCTGTTTGCATGAAATATTTTTCCATCCCTTCACTTTCAGCCTTTGTGAGTCTTTTGTTCTGAGGTGGGTCTCTTGTAGACAGCATATATATGTGTCATGTTTTCTAATCCACTCAGGGACTCTATGTCTTTTGATTGGATCGCTTAATCCATTTACATTTAAGGTTATTATTGATAGGTACTTATTTTTTGCCATTTTTTCCCTTTATACCTCTGTTCCCCTCTCTTGATTTCTTCTTCTTTAAGCACTCCCTTTAGCATTTCTTGCAGTGCTGTTTTGGCGGTACTGTACTCCTTTAGCCTTTTTTTCTAGGAAGCTTTTTATTTCACCTTCAGTTTTATTTTTTATTTTTTTATTTTTTAAAGAATATATCTTTATTGATTTCAGAGAGAGGAAAGGAGAGGGAGAGATAGAAACATCAATGATGAGAGAGTCATTGATCGAGCCCACAACCCGGGCATGTGCCCTGACCGGGAATCGAACCCTGATCGCCTGGATCCTAGGTCGATGCTCAACCGCTGAGCCACTCCTGGCCAGGCTCACCTTCAGTTTTAGATGATAGCCTTGCTGGATAGAGTAGTCTTGGATTCAGGTCCTTGCTTTTCCTTACTTTGAATACTTCATGCCATTCCCTCTGGCCTGAAGTGTTTCTGTTGAGAAATCAACTGACAGGCTAATGGGAAATCCCTTGTAGGTAACTTTCAGTCTCTGTCTTGCTGCCTTTAAGATTCCTTCCTTGTCTTTAATGTTTGTCATTTTGATTATGATGTGTCCTGGAGTGTGTCTCTTTGGGTTAATCTCCTTTGAGACTCTCTGTGTTTCTGAACTTGTCTGACTTTTCCCTTCACCAGGTTAGGGAAGTTTTCTGTCATTCTTTCTTTAAACAGGTTCTCTATTCGTTGCTCACTTTCTACTGTCTCTTGTACCCCTAACATACAGATGTTATTACATTTCATGGTATCACAAAGATCCCTTAAACTATCCTCCTGCTTTTTAATTCCTTTTTCTTTTTGCTGCTCTAATTGGGTGTTTTTTCCTACCTTGTCTTCCAGATCACTGATTTGAGCCTTTGCCTCATTCAATCTACTTTTGTTTCCTTCCAGTGTATCTTTATTTTTTGTTAATCCTTACCCAAGGATATTTTTTCCATTGATTTTTAGAGAGAGTGGAAGGGAGGGAGGAGGAGGAGAGAGAGAAACAATGTGAGAGAAACACATCGATTGGTTGCCTCTCGCCTATGCCCTGGCCAGTGCCAGGGATCGAACGTGCAACCTAGGTATATGCCCTTGACTGGGAATCGAAACTGTCACCCTTTGGTGTGTGGGCTAACACTCTAACCACTGAGCCATGCTATCCAGGGCATCCAGTGTATTCTTGATGTCAGATATGGTCTTCATTTGGTTTTTGTTTTTGCTTTCTATTTCCTTTTTCATGCTGTTACAGTTCCCGTTAAGTTTCGTATAACTCTCACTGTTTCTTGAGCATCCTTATAACTATTACTTTGAACTCTATAGCTGATAAATTGCTTGCCTCCATTTCATTTAGCTCTTTCTCTGGAGCTTCCTCCCTTTCTTTCATTTGGGGGTTTCTTTGTCTCCACATTTTTTGTTGTCCCTTTGTTTTTGATTCTATATAGTAGATGGAACTGCTATGCCTCCCAGTCTCTGTGGTGGTGCCTATGTAGCAAGTGTCCTGTGGGACCTAGTGGTGTAGTCTCTCTGATCTCCCGAGCTGGATGCTCTAGGAATGTCCCTTGTGTGGGTTATTTGGGCCCTCCTGTTGTAATTGAGTCCTGATTGTTGTCCCATTTGTGGGTGGGGTCTCCCCTTGGGTGGCTAACTGAAGCTCAACCCCGACCACATCATGCAAGCTGTGGCACAGGTGCTGACAGAATAAAAAACACAAAGCAAGAAACAAAACAAAAACATACAATGAACCCCACTCACAACAACGTTAACCACAAAAGAAAAGATAATTGGGAAAGAAAAGTGAACAAGAATAGAAAAGAAAAGAAAAAGAAAAAAGAAAGAAAAGAAAAAAGAAAAAAATATGAGAAGAAAAAAGTGAAGGAAAAAGAATATGAAAGGAAATAATGGAGAGAAAAAATAAGAAGAAAGAATAAGAAAGGAAATGGGTTAAAAGAAAAGAGGAAGGACAAAAAATATGAAAAGGAAAGAAGAGAAAGAAGGAGAAGGAAGAAGAGTAAGAAAAGGAAAGAAAAGATAGATATGAAAGAAAAAAGAGACAAAAACAACAAAGCAACAAAAACAGAAAAATAAAAATAATGCAAAAAATGAAAAAAAGTAGCAAAGTGGAATTTGTCTCGGTGGAATTTAGCGTCTCCCGGGAGCTCCCTTTGAACCCTGCTCCTGTGTTGACTGAGACTGACTGTTTTTCTGCCGTTTCTGAGCCTTTCCGGGGGTACTTTGGTGATAGCTACTATCAGAATCTGTCCATGTTTGGCTCTCAGCTACCTGTATGAAGCTTCAAGCAATGGTGCAGTTTGTGGCTTTGTCCACAGGGCCTGGCTGTGCATGGGAGGGGCCAAGCTGCCCTCGAGGGCCGGCTCGGTGGCAGTGTGGGGCCCAGGGTGAGGTCAGCAAACATTCCCAGGCACTCATACTCCACCTCTGCCCGCCTCTGCCCGCCAGCCAGCTATCAGACTTAGTCACCGAAAGGCTATTTCTGAAAAGGCTTTTGGCAGAATTGGGAGGTTGAGACCTCTAGGTCTCCCTTGAAGAGGTAATCCATTCAGTTTTCAGGGAAGATGCTGGGTGTGCTCCCCCATCCCAGGGCCACTCGTCTGAGTCTGTCCCAAAATATTTCCCGGACCTCAGCAGGGCGGAGCCCCTTGTATGCAGTCTGGTGGGGTCTGCTGGAAGCCAGGAGAGTCTATCAGCTCTCCTATGAGGGGGAAGCACCAGTCAGGTTCCTGGGACTGTGTGGGGAATGACCCCACCCCAAAGCCAGTCACTGATGCTGCCTGTGACTTCAAACCCGTAGTCTTGGCCTCATCTGCTGTCTGCCCACAGGGGTGGAGGTGCAGGGTGGGGCAAACGGGATTTCTGAGGGTAGGATGAACTGTATCCCTGAGGATGGGGTATTTGCCTTTCCCCAGGCTGTTCCTCCTGGGAGGGCCTTGTTCTTCTTTGGAGAAATGGCTGCTGCAGTATGGGGTGGGCGATGAGTGATCACCGGTCTCCCGGCTGCTGCTTTTCCGGGTCTCCCCACAGTGCTTCCCACCCCAGCCTCTCCTCAGGCAGTTCCAGTCCACACCTCCTTCCCTTCACCAAAGCCTTGGGTGAGTGGCTACAAACGAAAATCCTGTACCCTGGGTTTAAAAAAAGAAAGTAGCTTGATCTCCACCAGGCTCAGACTCTCCTCTGCAGCTAGACACCCCGCTGCCTTTCATTGCTGGATGTTATGTGGGCTGCTGTTCTGGTGCCCTGGGCTGAGAAGCCCAGCCTGGGGCCCAGGCCTTGCTCCTCTCAGGGAACCCCACTCTCCCCACAGCTGAGAAATCCCTCCTCACCCTCAGCCTGCCGCAGGGATACTGGGCCAACACCACTCCTGACCCCACCCTTCCTACCAGTCTCCTGGTTGTTTCTGCCCTTCCTTGTTAAAAGTCTCCTTTTCAGCTAGTCTTCAGTGGGTAATTCCGGGTGAATGTTTCCCAATTTAGTTTTATTTCCAGTTTGGTTCTGGGAGGAGGTGTAAGAAAGATCTACCTACTCTGCTGCCATCTTGAAAGCCCCCTATTAAATCTTAATAAATGCTAGCTGTCACTGCTGTTAGTGGCAGCGGCAAGTAGCATTATTTTAGTACCTGCCAAATTTTGAATATCTCTCCTCACTAGGCTAGATTTTACTTTGACCCTTTAATTATAAGAAGATGGGTGTATTCAGGGAACCAAAATGCAGTCCAAAGCAGTACCCAGCGTTTACCTGGGTGACCCTCTGCAGATGTAGACTTGTTACTGTCTGAACTTCCCACATCCCCAGCCCGCAGAGGCTGACTTGATTTTAGCTAAGGGCAGCTGGAGAGGAGTGTGTTCGAAATGATGCCAAATGGGAACTCTAATCTTAGGAAGGAAATGAAGATGATTAGAATAGTGGCTTTCTGGATAAATAGAAAATACTCTTTACTCTCCATTTCTTTAAAAGGCATATACTTTTTTAAAGCAAACATATAATACTGCATTATGGGATTTGTAATGTAGGTGGATGTAATGTATATAACAACTGTGGATATAGATGCATTTATATCTGGACTGGAAAAGCTCTGCTTTGTCTCTGGGGTGCCTGGATAACTTTGACTTCTGGCCAAGGTAAGAGTAGTGAAAATACTGTTTAAGATATAAATGCTACCCCCAGGGAGGGTCATCTTCTTCACTGATGGTTTGCAGCTGATGTACATGGTTTGACAAGCCTTGATTGATACACACAGGCCCCTGCTGAGAGTTTCTCCTTTGAGGTCTCCCAGACAAGATTCCTTGTGTGGATCCAGACTCAGCACAGCCTGCACATACAATAGGATGGAGGGCCTGGAATGTCTCTTGCACCTCCACTGCTTTCCTGTGTGCGCTCTGTCTTGCTGCACTGTACCCTTTGCCTCCCATGAACAAGCTCAGTGCAGTCCTGTGAGCCCTGTCAAAAATCTAAGCTGGGAAAGTGTAACTATAGCATGAAGAGGGGTGGTGGTGTTCTCACCTACTTGTAGGTTCTTGCATTCTTTGTGAAACCATATATTACCTCTAAACAGACTATAAAGAGCTAAAAATGTATATTGTAATTCTCAGAGATACCATTAAAAATGCAGAGGTATAGCCAAAAAGTCAATATATAAATTAAAGTGGAATCTGAAAATATTTTAAAAAAGCACACACACTGTAAAAAAATGTAAGCCTAATGAAAGGGTATAAAGTAATCAGTGAAAGATTGCTTTTCTGTCCTATTCGCAAATATCAGAGAATCATCAGAGTGGATGGCCTGATGTATTCTTCCAGAGGCTTTTGCCTGCATATGTATTTTACAGATAAAGAAGTTTTTAACAATAGTAGATTGTTGTGTAGCTTGCTTTCTGGCACACACATATGAATCAACAATATTTTAAGGTCCAATTCTAATGTCAGACACACAATTCTAATGTCAGACACACAAATGATTATTTCTTGTAGTAGAATCCTAGGAGTAGAATTGCAAGGTCAAAATGATGTATCTATCACATTTTGATAGACTCTCAACAAAATGCCCCCCAAAAACATCTTACTGTTTTTCACTCCCTTCAGCTCATCTGCTTAACCTGTTTGCTTTCTCACATTTTGGGGTTTAAACTGGAGTTCTCTTGGAGGAACTTAACATTCTCAACAGTTCCCTCTTGCACCATAGTGTCTGGCATGAACAGTTCTTTGTTGTTGTTTTTTAAAATTTTCATAGTCAATGGAAACCCATCTGACAATATAGCTCAGAGATCTGTTTCCCTGAATTGAGATCTGAACTCCCCACTTTCTAACAGTACTTTGGGAAGGTTACTTAACCTTTCTGAACAATTTCTTCATCTGTAAAGTGGTTTAATCACAGTATCTTCCTCATAGGGTTGCTATGAAACTTAGTATATACAAGTTCCTATCATACTCTCTAACATATAGTATTCAATAAACATCAAGTGGTACTCTTTTTATTATGTTTCAAACTCCTTTGTTTCTGTTTTACTGAAGGTATTTTCCCCAGTTTCCAGCATTGCTCTAAATATATTCTGATTTTTTTCATTAATTTAATTTGGATTTTGAGTGGGAGGGAGGAAGTAAATATATGTGCTCAGTTACTTTGACAGATGCCAGGCAGGATTTAAATTCCCTGTTGGCAGGGACTTTACCTTCCCCCTAATCTCACAGCAGGTGGTATGTGTCTTTCTTCCCACTGGATACTCAATAAATATTGTTTAATAGATGATGGTGGTTCCAAAAATAACACACATAGTTGATTTGAAATATTTAGAATCCTGAGGCATTTTCAGAATTGGTTGCTACACATCCCCTTGTCACCTTGTTACAGAGCCTTTCAGTGGAGAAGATGGTTCTGGATGAACAGGGATGGCTTTGCAATTACAGGTGTCTGTGACATTCCGGGATGTGGCTGTGCTCTTCAGCCAGGATGAGTGGTTGCACCTGGACTCTGCGCAGAGAACTTTATATCGGGAGGTGATGCTGGAGAACTACCACAACCTGGTCTCTCTGGGTAAGGAGGTTTGCCTCGAATGAAGATTCTGCTGGGGGAACACGTTAGAGCTCCCTGTTTGGGTTTCAGAGTCTGCAGTTTTCACCCTACTGTGCCCCTGGGAAAGGATGAATCTCTGTAGAGTTGACAGTATACATTTTTGTTGTGATACCCTTCATGCTATTCTTTTCTCCTTCCTGTGCCTTCCTCCCACCCCACCTCCCAGTCAGAGTTTCCTCCTACTCCAATGGGTAGATTCTGGAAAACATATAAGATTCCTGTCCTAGAGGCAATGTAGCCAGGTCCTATACTGTTTCTGAGCTGAGACCCACCTTCTGATCCATCCCTGAACTCCCCCTCCCCCCAAAAAAATTCTTGTACTGCCTTCTCTGGCCCCTAACCTCTGCCCTCTGTGTGAATTCTGGATTTACTCTTCATGCCATTTGTTCAAACTTCATTTTCTTCCTCATGAGCAGGGATTCCATTTTCAATACCAGAGGTGATCTGCCAGTTGCAACAAGGAAAAGATCCCTGCATGGTGGGAAGAGAAATTCCTCAAGACACCTATCTAGGTGAGTGAGTGACTGGGAAGTCACAGGGTGTCTTATACATGAGTAGGTCAGGAAGAGGCAGTGCTCTGGAAACTCCTGGAAATTCTGAGCCCTTACTGAAATGTTCAGGGCTGCCTGATAGAAGCCTCTTTGGTTGTAATGGTTTTCTTTGCATCAATTAGGTCCTTGTCTTGACATTTTTCTTCTTATACACTCTCTGCCCCTTTCCTTTTCTTGCCTCATTCACTTCTATAATCTTTGGTCTCTTGCCCTTCAAGTTTTTCTTTCCACCTGCATTTACATAGGTTCATGTCTGACAGATATTAAGTACTTGACACCTTTTGCTGCCATCCATATTTTGAGTTCTTTGTTATTTTTTTCACCTATTTCACCAGCCACGTATTTCAGAGTATTATCAATGCTCCTATGTATCTGATTTCTCAACATTTCCTTTTTGTCTTCTTGAAGATCAGGCAGTCATCTCCCACTGTTACATTCAACTAGTTGTCATTAACATAACCACTGCAACTTTTCTAGTCCAGGGATTGGCAGATTTTTTCTGTAAAGGGCCAGATAGCAAATATTTTGGTTTTGGGGGCTCTGTGGTCTCTATTGCAGCCATTTAACTTTGTCATTGTAGTGCAAAAGCAGCCAGAGACATGACTTAAAGGAATAGATGTGGCCGTGTTCTAATAGAACTTTACAACAGCAGGTGCTTCAGAGACCTGGAGTTTGCCAGCTGTTCTTCTAGCCCAGTCTAATCTAGCGGGTCTTTATCATAAAACTGTAGGGTGTTAGAGTTGAAGGATCATTTAAAGGTGATCAAATTTAGATATCTCTTTTTATATCTGAAAAAACAGCATCAGAGATTTAAAAATACTTCAATCACAGAGCTAGAAAACTGGAATGCAGTGATATAAAACTGTATTACCAGTGTCATTTCTATTCACCATGTGACATAGATTTGCAATATTTTGCTTCTATCTTTGTGGCTGGACCTTAAATCTATGACTCTTGCTTTCATTGTTGTTGTTTTTTTCTCACTCTCTCTACAAATGCTTTTCTTAATACAATTTTCTAATTTCAGCCCCCCCCACCACTACTAACAAGTCTTATGAACTATAGGAACATTACCCTCTCTGAGCCTTTTTCTTTTAACCACCTTCTATGCCACCAGCAGAGTGATTTTTTTGAAACTTAAGTGTTAATCCTAGACCTTAACTGACTTCATTGTTTCCCCATTATCCATGGAGTAAAGTAAAATTCCTTAATGGGACATAAACTTACTTTATAGCTTATCTTCATATTCCTTTTTAGCCTCATCATTGGCCGCTTTAACTTCAACTCCATGTTCTGGGCAAACCTGCATACTCATTAACATTTGTGTGTTATACCTTCAGCTTGAAGTACCTCTTCCATCTTGTCCACTGGAAAACTACTTATCCTTCAAGATCCATTTGTCTGCCTAAAATGCCACCTTTTACATGTAGGTTTTCTTCATATTTCCTACTTCCCAATCAGCATTAGTTTTCAATTATTTGCATTGATATAGCACTTTCTCCATACCTTGAATATATTCATTACAGTATCTAAAATAAGGAATTATAGTTATTTTAATTATTATCATCTTCCTAATTATATTGCACATAGTTAAGGAATCCTATGCCTCTAGCATCTAATACATTGCATTTGGTTAATATTTAAAAAAAATATAATTGAATTGCCTCTATGATTAGCTCAGTGCTAATGAGGCCCAAAATCAAGTATTCAGTCCAGACAGACCATTGAAACTACGTCATTTTTTAGATTCCATCTGTCCTTCCTCTTATCCAAGCTGCCTACTAAAAATGACCATTTTTTTGTATCACTACCTGCTTAAAAACTTACAACACCTTCTGTTATCTGTATTATTATTTTAAATTCCTCTGTGTTTGGCCTCACCCTGCTTAACAACATTTTAAACTAATTCCAACCTGGATTTTCTTCGTTAGTCAATAAGTCTCCCCTAAATAGGTTTATTTTCTCACAGATGACTTTGGGCCTTCTTTCTGGCTCACAGAATTCTTTTTTTCTATTGAAGTCCATCCTATCATTATTGTCCAACTTCCTTCACAAAACCATTCTTTACTAATAAAGTTGGGATTGGTATCTTCATTCTCTGACCTGCATTATACAGTTGAGGCTTCTCATGTCATGGAAGAATCAACTATTACTCTTTGGTCATTTATTTAATATTCTCATTGCTGATTGTTCAATAAATGACTGATTGAGTCTCAGAAGTCCAGCTTAAAAGGAGAGAATCTCCCTTTAAAATAATTTTTCCAACTTACTCTGCCTATTCATTTATTATTATTTTTTACTTCAGACATTTGATTGCATCCTTGCCTTGTGCACAATAAGGAATTAACACACACACAAAAATCATAAACATATCCACTGTTCTCCTTGAACAAATACTTGAATTATTTTTTACAAACTTTATATATGCAAGTTAAGTGATAGAATGTATAAATAAAATGTTTGAAATTCTAAGAAGGAGATGGTGAATTTAGGCTTAAATAATTAAGTTTCTGTAGGAAATGGGATCAGATTAGTAGGGTAATTTTATTGATAAGCAGGGAAGGCCATAGTGTGGCAAAGGATAAAAAGAGAGAAGGGACCCTGGCTGATCCTTAAAAACCCAAAGTGCTAAGTTCCCAAAGATACCCTTAATAAAGACAAATCTGTATTGTTTTTTACAGATTTATAGTCTGTATTTCTTGTTCTTCTTACTATTTACTTTCAGTAAATTGGATGGATTTTTAAAACATAAATAATCCAATTGTATTTTATTTAAGTTCCATAGTTTATTTAAGTATATACAGTTACCTAATTACAATGATCTAATTTTAATCTGTTTTCAATTATGGATTGATTGAAGAAAGCCAGTTTTTAATGCAGAGCTCCTTAGAGTCAGCTGAAGCTAATCTTTTTACTTACAATCAGATCCAAGCTTGGGGCTTGGGCATATTTCAGAACATCAGGACATATTGACTTTCATTAGTCTCAAAAGATTCCTACAAAGAGAGTTCTGTCATCTGGTTGCAACTTATTAGAATAAATGAATATGTCTATTTCTCCTCATGATCAAATAGAAAATGAGAAGGATAGTATGAAAAAAAGTTATTCCTCCAATCACAAGGTATAGATTGTTGCACATGGCTGACTTACTTCATATTTGTCTCTGCTTTATAATTAGCATCTTGAACTTAGATCAGATATCAACACAGTCATGCTTCAGGGCTGTTAAAAGTTTTAAAACCTGAACTTCCTCTTTTTAATAGACTTTTCCTTTTCACAGACTGGTATGAAATCATTCACATGCAAAATCACAAAATTTAAGAAAAACATTGCAGATATTTAAAAATTCTTGTGTATAGAGTTTCAGTGAAAGCATGGGGAAAAATGTAATAAAACCAACATTTGAGTAGAAAGGAGAAAGTAAAGGAAAGTTATCTGCCTCATACCTAACATACTCAGAGTAGGAAATAAAGCTAAACTGAAGTATCCCTTAGTATTCAACTTGAGCTTGTAATTTTTCTGAATATTCACACCTTCTACTCAACCAGCTATGTCTATCTTTACTTTCTCTCAAGTTGTGATCTCTTCATTTTGAGTGTTAATTTGTCTAGTGTATTCTCCCTTACCATTCTTTAACCTATAAATCTCTTTTCATTCCCTCCTGTTTTTCTCCAGATTCAAGTCAGAATCAGATGGTATCAAACCTCTTTCATATATATTATTGTCAATTTTAGTGTCCCACTGATGCATGTTTACCTCTTCCAGCAGTATAGGCATTAATTCTTCTGATTCATTCTAGATTTCAAGACTTGGCCTGAAATAGAAGCATTGCCTCCCAGACAGGACATTTTAATAAAAGAAATGTCTCAGAAAATAATAAAGAAAAAATTCACTAAGTTTGGTCATTGGGGCACCAAGTTTGGAGAAACTTTGGAATTTGAGAGCAGAACAGAACAGAAACAACAGAAGAAACCTTTTAGGCAAATGGTAGCTTCACACAAGAAAAACATCTGTGGTAATGGAAACCATATAAGTCTTGAACTAGGGAAAGTCTTATTTATAAATACAGTTCTTGTTACACAACAGAGTGTTCCAATAGAAAGGACAGACAATATATATTATACTTTTGCGAAAGATTTCAAACAGGATGATGATCTAGAGAAATGTTTACAAATTTATTCTGGAGAAAAGCCTCATATTTGTAATGATTATGGGGAAAGTTTTAGTCAGAGTCTTCATCTTATTGAACACCAGAGAATTCATAGTGGTGAGAAACCTTACACATGTAATGAGTGTGGAAAAAATTTCAGCCATAGATCATCCCTTCTTGCCCACCAGAGAATTCATACTGGAGAGAAACCTTACAAATGTAATGAATGTGAGAAAGCATTTAGCAGCAGTTCAACTCTTATCAAACATCTGAGAGTGCATACTGGAGAAAAACCCTATCAATGTAAGGAATGTGGTAAAGCCTTTAGCCAGTGTTCAACCCTCACAGTACATCAGAGAATTCATACTGGAGAGAAACTCTATAACTGTGGTGAATGTGAGAAGGCCTTCAGCTGTAGAGCAAAACTTTATAGACATCAAAGAATCCATACAGGTGAGAAACCCTATAAATGTAGTGAATATGGGAAAGGCTACAGCCAGCTTATATCCCTGGCTGAACATCAGAGGCTTCATACTGGAGAACAACTGTATAAATGTTTGGAATGTGGGAGAACTTTCACATGCATCTCAACTGTTGTTGAACATCAGCAAATTCATACTGGACAGAAACCCTATCAATGTAATGAATGTGGGAAAACCTTCAACCAATATTCATCCTTTAACGGACATTATAAAATTCATACTAGGGAGAAACTTTATACATGTGGAGAATGTGGGAAGGCCTTTGGGTGCAAATCCAACCTTTATAGGCATCAGAGAATTCATACTGGAGAGAAACCCTATCAATGTAGTCAGTGTGGAAAGTCTTTCAGCCAATATTCATTCCTGACTGAACATGAGAGAACTCATACAGGAGAGAAACTCTATAAATGTGTGGAATGTGGGAAAGCCTACAGTTACAGATCAAACCTTTGTAGACACAAAAAAGTTCACAATAAAGAAAAACTCTATAAATGGAAGGAATATGGGATCAGAGATTTCCTGGAGAAGATAAGCCCTGTGAGGTTTAATTTGTCTCTCGAATAATTCAAGACTTCCCATTGGAGAATAATCAGGAGAATAATAAATAAGGCACAGACTCCTGATAGAGTTTTTTACTTCTCTTGGAGAAAATGTGCTAGTTACAACTAAGTAATGATAAAATTGGTCAATGAGAATTTGAAAAGAACTGACTTGTCAAATTTTGTAAGAACCATTAAACTCGCCCTGGCTTGTGTAGCTCAGTTGGCTGGAGTATCATCCCATACACCAAAATGTGGCAGGTTTGATTCCTAGTCGGGGCACATACCCAGCTAGTGGGTTCAGTCCCTAGTCAGGGTGCATGTGGGAGGCAACTGATCGATGTCTCTCCCTTTCTCTCCCCCTCTCCTCTTCCCCCCTCCCCATTCCCTCTCCCTTTCCCTCCCTCTGTCCAAGACCAATAAAAAAAATTTTTTTTAAAAGAATCATTAAAACTCTAGGTTTATAAAAACAAAAAAATTTTAATTCATTAAAAAAATGTAAAAGCCAAACTTTTTTAAAAACCATGAACACAGTGGAATATAAATTTCATTTCTTTCTTTAGACTTTATTCCCCTTTTAAGAGTAAGCTTAAATATGCATTTAAAAAACAAAACATTGAGATATTACTGTGAATAAGTGTTGGACCTTATTTTCTAAAATGGCAGGGAGAAAATAGGATGTATTCTTTTTCATAAGGAGAAAGTAAAAATAAAAAGGATTTTTTTAAAATTCAAAATTTCACATGGAAATAAGCTCACTTTTTATGAACTGCCTTACCAGCAAGTTTTATATATACACATACAATTTTGTCATATATGCATATTTTTTCCAAAAGTCTCTGATTTTTAAAATGTGTTTTTATTAGAATTTAGTTTTGAAAATTAAAATTTTGCCCAAATGGAGTCTCTCTTCCATTTCCTTTTGTACATTATTTGTAAATTTGATATGATTCTGCATTACTGAATAGAGTCTTTTTACAGTCCTGTAGAAGGTGGAGTAAACTGGAGGAAGGGCAGAGACTCATGCAAAACACTCATCAGTTGCAAAGGTTGATATTTGTTTGACTATACATCTGGTAGCTCATTAGAGCCAGGAAATATTTTAATTTAGTTTATTTATACCCTTTCCTTTTTACTAATGAAAATATTGAACTATTGGGCAGAGTCAAGACTAATCTAGGTATTCCACTCTGGTTTTCTGTGGTAATTATAGGTTCATTTCTAACCTCAAATCCCGAGTATTATTTGTTTTGGAAACTGGTCAGGCATAATTGCAGTAATTTAATCAGTTTTATTTTTGTGTTTGATGTATTCCTTCTCACTTTAATCTTAATAATTGACTTACAGTCATGTTCATTCTTTTTCTTATGTGGCCCTAATTATATATGCTTTTATAATAACTAAATAAATCCTCAAACCCAGCTGAGGTTCAGATGGTAAAATTGCTTTTGGGGGTTTCACATACAAGATTGTCTTTTTGTCTGTTTTTGTTGCATACCTTTAAGAAATTCTTTTATCTAATGTGATATATGAATATTTCTTGTCTTGGCTTATTAGAAATAATCTTCTTATATATTTAAGTATATTTATAAGGAAAAGGAAGCTTCTAAAAAGACCTCAGTATTTAACAGTGTACAGTCATTTGCAAGATATTCTAGATAAAAACATGTTTGGTTACCCAATAGCAGTAGCCATGCTTACTACTCAGATTCTCATTTCTGAATGCCATTACCTGCTAAAAGGAACCAGGCCCCCTTGGAGTTATTGCTGATTGTATGCGGAGCAGGAAAAGTGTAAGGTGTTCCTGGAATACCTTTTTAATAATAATAATTAAAAAAAACACCAAAAAACCCAATAAAAGGGAACACTCAAAACTAATGCGATAATGTCAGAAGGACACAGGAGCCAACTTGAATGCACATTCCACTGGTCAAATTTAGGACTATTTGAACATCAAAAAGAATAATCAGTGTAATTGGTTATAACATGTTAAGTAAACTAAACCCATAAAAAATAGAGAAAGGACAGCTCTGTATAAACTTATTTGAGGAATGCCACCTTTTAACTGTACATGAAATGATAGATTTAAAAATATTACCATTTTCTAACCCTTAATGTAATTAAATCAGGCCCATTCAATCGGTAAAAACTGTTAGACGAAAAGAATTAAGGAACTTATTTACATGGTGTCCAAAGATTACAGATACTAATAGCAAAGGAAAGATATACCTTTATAATGGAGAGATCTGGCTGGCTGAATTTCACTACTGGTAGGATAACCTGACATTATATATGTTTCCTGATGGACACATGATCATCTGTGATGTATTCTTGTAAAAAGTGCTTAACAAAAATCTAATTAAATTTCTTATCTAGACTTATCTTCTTGTTTATGAGAAATAGGAATAAAGGAACAAGTTTAATTACACAGTGAGGAAATAGACAAACAGAGTTTGAGACATTGTACAAGAACAACTGGTCTGAACTTTCCAAAAACTAATGTAATAAAAAGTGTATTCTCTTTGATTAAGACAGGAGGCATAACCAAATGCAAGGTGTGACTCTTAAGTGGTTGCTGATTCAGAAAAATTAAAACCATAAAGGACAGCTGGGAGAACACTTGAGGAAATATGAGGATGGAATGGGTGTTAGATAATGTGGTATGTTCAGTTTTCTAGAAGTGATCATATTATTGAGGTATATAAGAAATGCCCTTATTCTAGGAGATGCATGCAAAAGTTTTTGAGTTTAAAAAGTCATATTTGCAGCATATTTTCATATAAATATGTAAAAAATTAGTCAACTGTTGAATCTGTGGAGGATATAGACATGTTCATTTGTCATCTTTTAACATTTTTCTGTATGTTTTAAAATTTGAATAATAAAATATTGAGGCAAAATGATTGGATGAAGTGATGAATATGAAGCTTCCAGTTTGAATTCTTCCTCTATACTCAGTTTCCTGTCTGAGAGTTTATCCTCTAGGGATGTAATCATTGGAAATAGCTTTTGGTTAGTTCTGGATCCGCTTGATTTTTAAAAATATTAAAAATATATATGCCAGGAGTGACGTCAGAGGAATGACCAAGAAGTCATTGAAGTTTCAACAGTCTGAACAGCCATATCTCAAAAAAAGATTCCCTGCTCAATGCACAAGTATGCCTGAGAGATCCATGCATTGAAACATCTAAAGGTGGCCAAGTGAAACAAAAGGGGGAGGGAAAAAGGTAGTGGTGCTGATACAAGCCAGGTGGGGCTTAGCCAGGAGAAGTGAGGGCTCTGGCTGGTGCTGACACCGCCTTCAGCCATGAGGAGCAGAGAGACTTGGAGGGCACTCCAGGAGTGAGCAGCAGTAGCTGTGGCTGAACCGAGACACCCGGGAAGAACACAGCACAGGAGAGCACCCGCAGTTGTCAGGCTGTCTGCAATTCAGACAGTGAAACAAAGCCACAAAACCTGGCAATTCCCCTTAACCTCTCAGAGATCGCCTCCCTTTGCTTTTGGTGTTGGGTTGCAGAGCACATTAACTGCAAGCCAGAGAACAAATACTGCAGAATCACATTTCTCCCTGAGCAAAGGGTACATATACTTTGTAACCAGTCCCAGGGTTGGGTCACAAGGAGGACCCTGGAAGAGGACTGAGGCCACCATTACGGGGAGGGCAAAACAACAAAGAAGCTGGAGGTATCCCCCAGCCCATCCTCATCCTGACACTTGGTGGTTACTCTGACCACAGAGGCTGCTGGAGACTGTGCTGGGATCTCACAGAACTCAAAAGATCTTGTGATTCACTGCCAACTACTGGAAAAGAACAGAAAGACTTCATGTTAATCTGCTAGAGAAGTGCCATTCACATATATGCCTAGGCAGAAGGAATCTATCAAATACCCTGAATAACCAAGGGAGCAAGGGATAGGTGCGGTACACACACTCTAAGGGTGACCCCCAGTGAGTCACTCTATAACTCCCACCCTCTTCTACTGAGTGCGGGAGGAACCTGGGACTTGCTTCTAACCAATAGAATATGGCAAAGGAGATGGACTGTCACTTGATAAGGTTACATTACAGGCATACCTTGTTTAATTGTGCTTTGCTTTATTGTGCTTTGCTTTATTGTGCTTTGCAGATCCCGAGTTTTTTACAATTTGAAGGTAAAACCGTCCACTAGCAAAAAAGATGACTTGCTGAAGGCTCAGATGTTGGTTAATATTTTTAGCAATAAGGCATTTTAAAATTAAGGTATATACATTGTTTTATTAGATATGTTATTGCACACTTAATAGGCTACAGTATAATGTAAACATAACTTTTGTATGCACTGGGAAACCAAAATATTCATGGGACTCCATTTAGTGTAATATTCACTTTATTGAGGTGGTCCAGAGCCAAACCTGCAGTATCTCTAAGGTACGCCTATATATGACAAAGGTGATCATATATGTGTGTGTTACACACACACACACCTCTGGAAAGACTGGAGTGAGAGATTCTTCCATGCTGACTTTGAAGAAGGAAGCTGCCATGTGGTGAGATGGCCACTTGGCAAGGAACTGCAGGCAGCCTCTAGGAGCTGAGAGGTGCTGTTGCTGACAGCCATCAAAAAAACAGGAACCTTCATCCTACATCTAAGGAGATGAATTATGTCAACAAGCTGAATTAGTCTTTCTGATCTTGAGAGTCACCTGCCTGTGCCCCGGCTCTGAGACAAACTCCAGTCAAGCTTTCAGATAACAATGCAGCCCCGTCAGTCCCTTGATTGCAGCCTGTCACCTGACTAGTAGACCCAGCTAGTCTGTGCCCAGAAACTGAGATAATAAATGTGTGTTGTGTGAAGTCACTAAGTTCATGGAAATTTTTTGCACAGCAATAAAAAAGAATACAATGGAACAGAGAATAAAGATCCTTTGGGGAAAGAGAGAAATCTTTGAAGAGTTGTCCTGGGACCCAGCCTGGGAAGGGCAGATTTGGGTAAAATATTCATTTCTTCCTTCATTGATTTGTCAACTACTCGGTAAGGTCTACTGTTATGTGCTGGGCACTAGGTCACAATATAAAGCTTTTGCCTCTCACAGCTCATTTCTTCTTTACCAGGCTGCTGTAGCAGTAACTTTTCCACTCTAGACATGGTTGAAAGGATAGAAGGGGAATTCACAGTTGCCAAGTCCCCATGATTACCTGGGCACAGGGCCAGACACTTTACATACACTGACTCATCAGTCATCACAATGACCATTACAGTCAGGATTAATATGATCATTTTACAGATTAAAACCACTGAGGTCACACAGTGGTAGAGCTGGGATTCTAAGAAATTAAGTCACTTCCTCCTAAGTTGGGGTAGAATTTGGCGTAGGGAAAAACCAGGTCATCTGAGCTCAGGTGGCCTACTTTATCAAGCAGCCTCCTCCTCTTCCTCTTCCCAGAAGCACATTCTTTTTTCTTTTCTTTTTTTAAAATATATCTGTATTGATTTCAGAGAGAGGAAAGGAGATGGGGAGAGAGAGACAGAAACATCAGTGGTGAGTCATTGATTGGCTGCAGCCCGAAACCCCTGGCATGTGCCCTGACTGGGAGTCAAACCCCGATTGCCAGGATCCTAGGTCGATGCTCAACTGCTGAGCCACGCCTGGCTGGGCAAGAAGCACATTCTTGAAAGAGTTAAAATATTATGCATTAAAAATTACAATCTGTAACTTACGGCAATTTTTAAATGAAATGTCGAGTGTATCTTAATTTTTTTAAATAAAAATATAGTTAATATGCAATATTAGATGTTTCAGGTGTACAATAGTTATTCAACATTTATATACTTAATGAAGTGATCACCATGATAAGTCTAATAAACCATCTGACACCACAAAAAGTTAATTATCATATTATTTAGTGTATTCTCTATGCTGTACATTACATCCCTGTGATTTATTTTATAACTGAAAATTTGTACCTCTTATTTTACCCATTTTAAAGAAATTAAGTACATATTTACCATTCTAATTTTGGGTGTGAAAATTGACATTTGTTGCGTTTTAAATTTTCACTAAACATTTAATTTTATCCATTTTAATGTAAGCAAATTTTTGATAAACTGAAACAAAAATACGTAGTATATTTTGCATCTAATTTGAAAGATATATGTTTCTATTAAGTAAAATGTTTTCTGAAACACACCTTTTAAACTTACCATATCTACACTCTACATAAGGCTGAATTAAGATCTTTATAGTTCCTTAGTAATGGGAAGATTGTGTTCTTTCCCCTCCCCCCCAACATCCAACACAGTATATAATGCATAATTTAACAATTTCAAAATAAACTAAATTTGCATGTATACCAAATAAGTTTACTGAAACAAAACTTGCCATTTTTTGTTGTTGTACCCCTTTGGTAGTTAGTATCTTAATCACTTGCATAACCCCTCTATAGAATATTCCAGTGTAGAATATTCCAGTGTTTGTCCCATATTATTGTGTATACCAAGAGTTTATGGGCTAATTTTTTATTTTATTTTATTACTGTGGTCTTTTAATCACTGTGATATTAAATGCTATTAATCTTAAATAGGCCTATGTATGCATTCCTGATAAACAATTCTCTATTTTGCATATTCAAACTGAAAGTTCAGATTATGTCTCTATTTCAAGCCTAATAATGTAACTGATGACTTCCACCTTCATTACAAATGCCAGAAGAGTAAAAGGATTTTAAAGTACAATTACTGTTTTCAAATCGAAAGGATAAAGTGTGAAAACTAATGACTTCAAATCACTTTACTCTCTCACCCTAGGAAAAATTATACAAGGATTAATTATAAAGAAAGGGTTCTTTTTAAGCAGTGGTTCTGAACCTTGGCTGCACATTAGAATTACTGGGGGCTTTCTAAATCTTAATGCCCAGGCCAAATCCCAAACTAATTTAATTGTAATCTCTGGAGGATGGTACACAGGAATCAGAATATTTCAAAGCTTCCAAGGTGATCAAAATGTACAATTGAGGAAGAGAACTACTGCTTTAAAAAAAAAAAATTCTAGCCCTGGCTGGGTAGTTCTGTTGGTTAGAGCATTGTCCCGATACCCAAGCTTGCATGTTCAATTCCTGGTCTGGGCACATACAAGAATCAACCAATGAATGCATAAATGAGTGGAACAGCAGATTGATGTTTCTCTCTCTCTCTCCCCTTTTCCTTTTCTCTCTCTAAAATCAATAAATAAAAATTTAAAGAATAAAAATTTAAAAAATATTCTAGAACATAAATATTTAAATATATGCTCCTTTAAAAATAGCACCATGAGAGGTCATAAACTTATTTCAGTAATGTTCAAAACTGTTTTCTTAAGGCCCTTTTAAAACTGCTTTGTGTCATACCTTCACCAAAAATGGTGTTAACCATTGTCAATTGATGATTGTTGGTGCCGATTTGGCATGCAGTGCAGAAAGAAACCTTATTCTGTGCAAAACAGCTTAATTGTGATACAGCAGGCCTGTGAAAACAGCATGACTGGGAAGCCCTGGAGACAGGCCCCTCTCTGACCAGACAGCTCTTCTCCTCGCTGGTCCACTTTGCCCTTCAGTGTTTTGGTAGTTCAGCTCAGCTAGGGAAACACACTCTCCAGCCTTCACTGGAAAGGGAAAGTGAACTCCCAGAGCCAGAGCGAAGCTGGCTTATATAAACAAGTTCCCACCCCTGGTCCCTGATTGGTCTGTACTTATGCAAATGAGGACTCCAAATCCTCTCAGTTTGATTGGTCCAAAAGGCACTGTCCTGATTGGTAAGAATAGAGTCCCTCTGATTGGTAGGAGCTGTGCAGCTCCAATTGGATGAGGAAAACCTCAGTCCTATAGGTTGAAATAGGATTCCAGAAACTCCTTCATAAGGGTTGGCTCAGATGGCAGAAACACAGTGTAGGCAGGCAGTTCAGTGAAGAGGCAGGCAGTCCAGTGCTGGCTTCTCTCTGAAGGGCAGATTGTGTGAAAGGTCCCTGTGTAGAAATGGCAGCTAGGCTTTGTTTTTTTAAAAAAACTGAGTCCATTTAGCCATCAGGAGCCTCTTAGTAGGTGTCTTCTTTCTCAGGGTTCACACTATGTTAATCACCTATCTTATTAATTTTATTTAGCTGTTAATAGAGGTGAAAAACACAAGCTTTAGAGTTGCATACAAGTCCTCACTGTACCATTTAATAGTTAGTTCTTCCCTCTGATCGTGAATAAGTAGCTTAATCTCCCTGAGGTTAACCTCTCCTTCCATTCCCTCGAATGTTAAATGGGAGGAATAAAGTAGACAACAATGTGCACAACATGATGTCTGGCACATAGGAGGTGATGTATAAATGACTGCACTTACCATTTGAAGCTGGACTAGAAGACATGGAGGCCAGGAATGCATAGAACACACACACAGAAATATTTCTATTTTTTTCTGGCATAGTTTATTTATTTTTATTGTTGAGAGTATTACAGATGTCCCCCTTTTCCTCCCCTTTGCTCCTTCTCCACCCAGTTCCTGGCCCACCCCAGGGCTTCACCACGCTATTGTCTGTGTCTAAGGGCTATGCATATATTCATATAAGTTCTTTGGTTAATCTCTTCCCACCCCCCCTCCCCACTTCCCTCTGAGTTGTCTGTTTTATGCTTTCATGTCTCTGAACCTATTTTGTTTGTCAGTCTATTTTGTTCATTAGATTCTACATATAAGTGAGATCATGTGATATTTGTCTTTCTCTAACTGGCTTATTTCACTTAGCCTAATAATCTCCAGGTCCATCCACACTATCTCAAGGTGTAGAGATCCTTTTATACAGCTGCATAGTATTCCATTGTGTAAATGTACCATAGCTTTTTTTATCCACTCATATACTGATGGGCACTTGAGCTGTTTCTAAATCTTAGCTGTTGTAAATAATACTGGTATGAACATAAGGGTTCATATATTCTTTCTGATTGGTGTTTTGGGTTTTTTAGGATATATTCCCAGAAGTGGGATTGCTGGGTCAAATGGCAGTCCCATTTTTAATTTTTTGAGGAACCACCATACTGTTTTCCACAGTGGCTGCACCAGTCTGCATTCCCACTAGCAGTGTCCTAAGGTCCCTGTTCTCCGCACCCTCACCTTGTTTGCTGATTTATTGATGGTAGCCATTCTGGCAGGTGTGAGGTGATATCTCATTGTGGTTTTAATTTGCATCTCTCTGATGATTAGTGACTTGAGCATTTTTTCATATTCTATTGGCCATCTGTATGTTCTCTTTGGGAAAGTGTCTATTCAGGTCCTCTTCCCATTTTTTAATGGATTTTTTTGTCTTTCTGGTGTTGAGTTGTATGAGTTCTTTGAATATTTTGGAAATTAACCCCTTACCAGATGTATCATTGGCAAATATGTTCTCCCATACAGTGGACTCCCTGTTCATTTTGTTGATGGTATCCTTTGCTGTGCAGAAGCTTTTGAGTTTGATGTAGACCCATTTGTTTATTTTTTCCTTTGTTTCCCTTGCCCTAGGAGATGTAACAGCAAAAATACTGCTACAGAATATGTCTGAGATTTTACTACCTACATTTTCTTCTATGATTTTTATGGTTTTATGACTTAAATTTAGTCTTTTATCCATTTTGAGTTCATTCTTGTGTATGGTGTAAGTTGGTGGTCTAGTTTCATTTTTTTTGGCATGTACCTGTCCAATTTTCCCATCCCCATTTATTGAAGAGACTATCTTTATCCCTTTCGTGTCTCCTTTGTCATAGATTAATTGACCATATAGGTGTGGACTTATTTCTGGGTTCTCTATTTTGTTCCATTGATGTATGTGTCTGTTTTTATGCCAGTACCATGCTGTTTTGATCACTGTAGTCTTTTAGTATAGTTTGATATCAGATAGCTTGATACCTCCAATTTTGTTCTTCTTTCTCAAGATTGTTGTGGCTATTCAGGGTCTTTTTTGGTTCCATATAAATTTTAGAATTATTTGTTCTAGTTCTTTGAAAAATGCCATTGCATTTTAATAGGAATTGTGTTGAATGTTTAGATTGCTTTGGGTAGTATGGGCATTTTAATGACGTTAATTCTTCCTATCCATGAGCATAGTATATGCTTCCATTTATTTGTATCTTCTTCAATTTTTTTTCAATGTCTTCTTTTCTTTTTAAAAAATACATCTTTATTGATTTCAGAGAGAGGAAAGGAGAGGGAGAGAAAGAGATAGAAACATCAATGATGAGAGAGTCATTGATCGAGCCCACAACCCAGGCATGTGCCCTGACCAGGAATCAAACCCTGATCGCCTGGATCCCAGGTCTCGACTCTCAACTGCTGAGCCATGCCCGGTTGGGCTCAATGTCTTATTTTCTGAGTATAGGTCTTTTGCCTCCTTGGTTAAATTTATTCCTAGGTAATCTTTTTTATGCACTTGTAAATGGGATTGTTTTTTTAATTTCTCTTTATGATAGTTTGTTTTTGGTGTATAAAAATGCAACTGATTTCTGAATATTTATTTTGTATCCTGATACTTTACTGAATTTATTGATCAATTCTGATAGGTTTTTTTTGTTGTTGTTGTTTTTAAGTATGTCTTTATTGATTTCGTAGAGGGGATGGGAGAGGGAGAGAGAGAGAGGTAGAAACATCAATGATGGGAGAGTCATTGATTGACTGCCTCCTGCAAGCCCCCCCACTGAGGACTGAGCCCACAACCCACTTATGTGCTCTGAAGGAGAGTTGAACTGGGATCTCCCAGGTCATAGATCATTGCTCAACCACTAAGCCACACTAGTGGGCAGTTCTGATAGTTTTTTGGAGGACTCTTTAGGGTTCTCTCTCTATAGTACCATGCCATCTGCAAATAATCAGTTTTACTTCTTCCTTTCCAATCTGGATGTTTTTTATTTCTTTTCTTGTCTGA